>NW_028230455.1:13375228-14575228 GCF_043228905.1 Azolla caroliniana
ACACACAAAGTAGTGATGTTTCTAAAAATATTGTTGAAAGCGTGGGTTTGTTGGTAGAAGTTCCAAATCCATGCATGTACATGACAACACATAATTGATTGGCTTTAAAAAAAACTATTAAGTGATAAATAATTAATAGTGAGACCATGTCAAAGGAAAATGATGTGGTCATAGTAAAATGTATTGTCATCTTCAATCCTTGGCTTATGGAAAAGTTAAATTATAAGATGGACCAACAACCTTGAGATTACCCCCCTTGAGAAGCCTCATTTCGATTGTACCACTGTGTTTGATGAGTCTCGACTTGAGGCTCCAATTGCTCTTTATCATATTGGGGAGAGGATGTTTTAGCTTAGTGAGTTGTGAGGAATGTGGTATGTGGCAAGAGGCAAGAGGCAAGACAAGGTTGATGACTTCCAATTCTTTCAACGTGGGAGTGCCCTATCATTCAATGTGGTTTACTTGCGCCCTTGAAGTTCCATGACATAGAGACCAACCAAATTTGGTCCTCAAATTGTGGGACATGATGCAATGATCCAAACCCTAACATGAAGAAAGAATGATATCTATTTTGGATATCATGAGAATGCACTTAGATTCGTAGTGACAATTCACATCATGCAATTATCTCCTATAGGAATAAAAAATACTAGGAAAATTGTATAATTAATATGGTTAAAAATTTTGATGTAGGATTAAATATGTTAATTGAATGAAAGATATGAAAGCAAATTGTAGACCAGAAAACAATATACAGAAAAACATATTGTGATGCATCAATTGTGTGTTTACAATATTGTGATGCATCCATTGTGTGTCTTATCTATAAAAGTAAAAAAGTGGTACATAGTTCAACTTACTGTAAAATATAAAGGGGAAAATATTGGAAATAGCCTCTATATTAAGGGTAATACTAATTTTAACCCTAGTTCTATGAAAATGTCAACTTTAGCTTATTAAAAGAATGGTAATGTCACATTAATATAATTGAGTGATAATTGATTCTGATGAAATAAATCATCTACTCTACTTCACTTTCCAACTCACATGCTTCGCCTTCCTCTGCCCGAACATCATGAACATCATGATGGCCTCTATTTGTCCCACACACACACATGCAAGCCACATTGACCACCTTAGAAGCATTAATTCATTTCTTCTTCATATCTTTCAACGTTAAGAATGAGAGATAAAGCTTGTGAGAGAGGGGGGGGGGGGGGGATGGCAAGCGATTAAGTGATACGAGTGAAGCATGTGAGTTGAAGTTCAAGTACATAGAGTTGTAATTTGAGAGAGCAAAAGAGAGAGAGGATGGATGTAGCTCAGTTGGTAAGGTTACCCAATGGAGACCAGAGTATAAATAGAGAGGTGAGGAAATTGGGTTTCGAACCCATGACGCAATGCTTGTAGTGTTAACAACTTACCACTAGGGTAAGGTAATTACTATAAGAGAGAGAGAAAGAGAGAGAGAGAGATTGATTTTTATTATGACTCTTTGAGGTCAATTATTACCTATGAACTCTCTATGTTCAAGATTTTACTCTTGAGTGTTGGCAATTGGGGGTGCATATTATGATTGTGACAGAAAGTTGTGTTGGGATTGAACTAGATTTACAATGTGTGAAAAGCAAAGTCAATTATAGTTGAAGTTGGGGCATTGTATCCAAGTGTGATACTTGAATGTGTGTGTGTGTGTGTGTGTGTGTGAGAGAGAGAGAGAGAGCAAGTAGACATTGTTTCCTCAATGGGGTATTCACGTTTCCTCGATGGAGTATTCATCTTGCATATTGGCAATTCACCTACTGGTATGGTGGTGACCACAATCAAGTCTCATAACATTGTAGTGTTTTTCACAAACATTTATTAACATAATTGTCCATTTTCACCAAAATGTGTTTGTGTTTGTGTGTGTGTGTGTTTGTGTGTGTGCGTGTGCGTGTGTGTGTGTGTGTTGAGAGAGACTGAGAGAGAAGGGTGAACCAAGATTAGTGCGACAAGGATGTCCACTAAGCCCATTGTTATTTGCTATTATTACACATCCTTTATTAGTAAAGTTGTCAAATATTGCGATTAGTGGTGATATCGTGGGTTTGCATCTTCCTTCTGGTGGACAATTGGTGGCGCAAGCATTGGCTAATGATTCTTTTATGTTTTTACAAGACTCAAAAGAAAATCTTGAAAGGAGTATGCAAGTTTGGGATCAATTTGCTTTGGCTTCAAGGTTGTATATAAATTGGAGGAAGTCTCACCTTATTTCTTGTACGGAGAGTGATTTAGAATGTTGGGGATGACGAGGATCAGTGATTACACGAGGATCAATTTAACCACATTTGGGTTATCCATTGGGTGTTGATGTTGCAAATGTTCAATTGATTGATTGGATTGGTAGTGAATTGAAGGACAAATTTATGTATTGGAAGTCTCAATGATGGCCCTTTCATGTATGACTCAAAGTGGTGCAATGTATCTTGATACCCATGTTATTATATTTTTTGCCTTTACTACCTTGGACTAAGAAGGCATTACAAAACATGTTACAACCTATTTGGTTCATGTTGTGGCAGAAGGGAGAAATTATGGGAGTTACATGGATTTCATGGGACCATTTGGCTACTCCTAAATGGTTAGGTGGTGCAACAATATTGGATTTGGAAATGCATTTGATGGCTCGTAGATTTGCATTATTACGAGATATATGTCAACAAGATCAACCATGGACATCTATGATGCAATATTCTATTGAGCATGAAGTATTGGTGCACTGGAAAACAAAGATTCAAGCATCCTAGTGGTCATTACTCAATGGAAGTATTCCTCTAAAGATTCGACATTTTGTATGTGGACAACATTTGGTAAGATCATGGCAAGATGCATTATCTCTTTTTGAATGGGGACTAGCTATCAAGTGATCGAGAATCTTGTAATTCATTACAAAATGAATTGCTTGTTTCTTCTCGAGTGTTGTTTTGGCATGGGAAAGAGAAGTTGAGATCTCAATTCAATCGTTTATTTCGATTGGGGATTGTACATTTGAAAGATGTGGTTGATAATGAATCTCAACAGTTGTCAAAATTGAAGATGTCAAGCAATGGTTATGTATTCCCCCAAATTATGGATTTATTTGGGAGGATTACAAGATATACCATTGTTGCAAGGAACTTTGCCATTGAAAACAATTGTTGCACCTTGGGTGGATTGGCAATTACAAGATGGTACACGCTTGTTACAGGTCACTAAAAATATATTGTATCATCATGCAATGGCATCATTATCTTGGTTATCTCCTAAAACAACGAAGTTGTGGAATGTATGTAAATCAGATGCAAGGTGGTGGAAAATATTGCAACGTGGTTGGCATTCCCATCTACCATTTCGTGCAAAAGTATTCTTATGGAGAGTCATGATTGGTGGGCTTCCATTAGGTTTGGCCTTAAAGAGATGAGGACTAGGGTCTGGCACTTGTTTCTTTTGCACCGTTCCATTGGAGGATAGTACACATAGGTTCATTAAATGGCCTATAGCGTGTACCATTTGGAAATACTTATCGAACATTTGACAAGTTTTAACCCATTGTTGTTTGAGACCGCAACAATGGGTTTTTTCTCAATATGTTCAAAATGGTTCAAATGATGAGATGGAGATATTGTTCCAATTTTTACGTTATTGGGAACTACAACACAATTTGAATATGCATAATGCTTTCATGTTTGATAATAGACATAGGGTGAAAGCGTATATAAAGAAGCTAAAAGGTATTCTAATGTGGAATTTTTGGATGTTAGAGCAAGTGGGCATCATTTCCTCAAATGCATATTCAGGTTTTTAATGGCATTACAGGACGTCCCTCTCTCTACCTAGGCATATGATAGGTAGAGGAGGCTAAGAAGTGTTGTAACTAAGTGGATTTTACATATAATCATAGATTGACATATTCGCATTCGTGGGGCTTGCCCCACGAATTCTACAAACAGGAATATGAATGCATGTAAATGTATTCGTTTTCTTTTCTTTTAAAAAAAATAAAAAAATAAGAAATTGTTTTTTCCTGCGAGCGAGTGAACGAACAACGAGCAGCGAATGAGGAAGCCTCACCCTACTCCCTCCCTGTGTGTGCTGCCCTCGCTTCCCTCTACATATTGTTCTCGGCCAAAAAATTAAGGTTTCTTTGTCATAGTCCTAATTTCGACAATATTTCTTTCTTTTGAGCCGCATCCGTAACTCCCTCTCATGCTCTATTCTAATCCTACATCATGTTCTCACCTCCAAACTTAGGCTTTCACTAATTAATTAACTAATATTTTTCAATTAATTAATTAATTTTTTAAAGAATTAAGATATGTATACATTATTAGTAAATTAATTAATGTATTAGTGAGTCAATTAATGTTTAAGTGAATTAATTAATTATGATATTAGTGAATCAATTAATGTTTAAGTGAATTAATTAATTATGATATTAGTGAGTTAATTAATTATTGATGTATGTGTGTATATACATATATGACTGATATATGTGTGTGTGTACACATGTATGTATGTGTGTATATGTATATGTATATATCATATATGTATGTATATGTGTACATGTAAATGTAAACGAATGGTTTTATAATATTCTTGGGGCCGTTTTATATTCTTAAATATTGCGAATATTATGGATGTCGAATACCACGAATATTACGCATGGGTCAATCTATGCATATAATTAATATAATTGTGTGTTTTTACCAAAAAAAGAAAAAGAAAGGTGAACCATGAAAGGTGAAGTAAAACAGGAAAGGAGTTCAAGGATTAAAATTGTCATAAAACCATATCAATTATTACATGACTTCTTTGGCATGAGCAATTTGTTAATTTCAATATCAATAGGGGTATAATTGGTATTATAGTTAATTTGCAAGGTTATTGTTTATATTTTATATATTACAAGCATCACGTAGAATACATTATTGAAATTTTGCAATTGATGGATATAATGGAATGAGAGACTACCAAAGTCATGATAGGCTATAGCCCACATCCACACATGTCACCCTTGAACATCGTCAACGCAAGTTTGCCTTGCCCAAGTCTAAAATTGTAGGATTATCTTATAACATGAGGTAGATGACTAAATTGTATCTTAAAATGATTGACCTTAGTTGTTGTCTCGTTATAAACAATTCCTTTAGTGACTTAGGAAGCAACAATCGGCAACGGTTTGGTTTGAACCGAGTTGAACCGCGGTTTAATGGCTTAACGGTTCGGTTCAGGTTCGGGTTTTTTTTAACGGTTCGGCTCGGTTTTAACAGTCAAAAACCGCGGTTTAAATGGTTTTTTTTTTAATCGTAAAAATTTTTTAAAAAATCTAAAAAATTTTAAATTTTGTTTTTAAAGAATCTTTTCATTTTTAGACCTTATTCTCACATTTTAGGAACATCTTTAAAAATTTTAAAAATTTTAAAAATGAAATATTATAAATTTAAAAAACTTATAAATTTGACCTATGTTGAAAACCGAAACCGAACCACGAAACTGCAGTTTAATGGTTTTACGGTTTGAAAAATGTTTACCGGTTCGGTTCAAGTTTCAAAAAATTTTAACAGGTTAGTTTCAAACCAGTTCAGTTTGGACCCTCTCAAACCGAACCGAACCGTTGTCGATTGTTATTAGGAAGTAGTATATTGATTGTGATCTTAACATTAAGCAAACAATGTGGGAACGACAATCACCTTCTATTGTGTGTGTGTGCAAGCAAAGTTGTATTCTTATACTTCAATATTGAATTTTGTTTACGCGAATTCATTGGATGGAATTGAAATGCATACGTAGTACTGTTTCAAAGAGATTGTGTATTACCTTCTTATCATCTTCTCGTGTATTGATAGCTCTCTTTATCACATTGGCTCCTTTTTACCCTTCTCCTCTAGGTTGGGCTTCATGTTGCACAAATAGAGCCCAAAAGGTAAAGAGTTGATATGACCTAATGCCGGCTTTGCTACACATAAGCACATATATTGTGTCCTTATTGTTGTACATGAACTAATGGAGCACATGTAAATTGTTTATAATCACGAGACGTGGATTGCTTTGGGACACACACATGAATCAATAATGGGCAAAAATTCTTGTGATTAGGTAGGGTCCCATTATAATTTATACCCAATCTACAAAACGACGTGTTACCTTCTGCTTGAAACTAAAATAAATTGTTTTTTGTGGGGTTACAAGGAACATTATTTCATATTTACACCTGGAAGTTGAATGATGACGATGTCAAGGGTTTCCATGGGTGATAAGCCTCCCACTTTCATATCTCCGTTGGAGTAAACATTGATCCCTCCCTTTGTCTTGATACCTTGGGCCCCATTTCAATTTTGGCAAACAATGGCTCATCACACCTCAATCTTTGATTGATATCCCGCGGCCCCATCACAATCTCGTATAAGGTTTTATACCCTAGATTCCAAGTGAATTAACGATATTCATAAGCCTTGGGAGTAAATTAATTATAAACTATCAACTTTTAGTGTAGAGAATAAATTAATGAATTTCTCTAGCTTTTAAAACGAATCATTATGATCCCCGATCGACTGTATAAAAGTGTTACTAAAAAAAATGTATAATTGATGATAATAAAATAGAACAAGCTATGAGCATCATGGCATGCAAGCATCCTCGCAATGCGCACATGAAGATATTATTCCCTTGCAATAGGGTGAGTCGCCAGTTATAAGTGTTAGACACTTTAAGTCGTATATTATTTCTCAAATAATAATGCATCATATCTTTTAAGATGCCTCATAGGATCGGTAAAACAAGGCGAGAGTTAATTCGAGTTGACAATATGAAATGCCGAACTATGGATTTGTGTTTGATAAGAACAGAACTTGTGAAAAACGCAAGAGTGATTTTTGTTTGCATGAGTAACCATACATCTAGGCCATGGGTTTTCCTAGATCTTCAAGTATTGAAATGTAAGAATGTTTTGAAGGAAGGAAACTGTGCTTTGAGGGACAAGATTTAGAGCGTTCTATGGTGTTCATGTTTTGGTTTGGGAACCATGTTCCTAGTGGGTTGGTAGTGCATCCCAAAGCAAAATATTCTTGGTTTTTTGTAGTTGTCACTAAAAATATATTGTATATGTCGGTCATTTACGTTACATGCTAATATTGGCAATCTCATTTTCTATCACTTCCCTCAACACGATTTAAGGAAAGAGAGAATTGTCGTACACTATGATTGATATGGAGGATCTTAGTTTGTCTGAGTAACATGCCCATTCCTTCCTTTACATTGTGTAGTGGGTTTTATACATTATAACTTACTAGTCAAACTCTGAAGACATAAACTTCATTTGGAGATTAGCTCAATGACGAACCAACATGGCATATTTAATGTCGAAGAATCGATTGTTGACATGCCTTTATTTTGGATTTACACGCGGGTCATCATTTTAGTTGTTAGCTCAGATTTGCATTGCATACCATCAAAAGCTGTAAAGTAGAGGGTGCCTAAAGTCCCTTGGATAAAGGCAATGTTTTATGGGTAACGGGTGACAACCTAGTTGAAAAGTTGAGACATTGGGGTGTCAATTCAAGTGGACGCAAGAAGGAGAAAAGTTGTGCTAATGCAAGTCAAATAACAAATAAACATGACACTTGTAGGTTCCCATTCCTTAACATTATTCAACTTTGCAAGCTTATGGAAGGAGAGGGGGAGGGGGGTTATCAACGTTTTGAATTAGGTTTCGAGATGCATGCTTTTAGACCACAATATTGACAACCCACTTGCACATAAAGTTGACGAGCACGATTAATCAACCCACAAAAATCATGTTGATGGCTATAATTCAACTCACCACCCAGATGCTGTATTGGGCCTTTTTGACGTGAGGACATGATTGTCAATCACTTGGTCGACACTGACACATCTTATTCTTCGATAGTGGTAGCTTGCACAACACATTTCGATTTGACTGAGTACAAGGTTTATTTATGTGTGGAGTAGCTAGTCCATCTCCTTGGGGGAAAGAAGCTCATCATATATATCAAGTTCTTAATCAGACCCCTCCCCCCAAATGTTGACAGTCTTCTACGAGCAAACCTTAGGGATGTAACGCATTGACTCGTCAACATATGCCATGTACGAAGATAGAGAAACCGATGTGTTAGAGAAAGCAGAAGGTGGCATGGAAAGGTCCGAGACGGCAGGGAACGAAGCAGGATGGAGAGGCGAGTGTCGATATGCAATCACGTCGATGGAGAGGCGAGTCGACTGCGACGGCCAAGTATGATGCCTCGGCCGGCCTTTTCGTCAGTCGGTCAGGTGGCCTATCAAGATGACCGACCCTAGGGGTGGGTTGGGTCCGGTATGGGTCTGGGTCTAATCTAGGTGTTGGCTAAGCCCGAACTATCCATATGAGTGGCCGGGGTGTTGGGACTAGTCTGAACAGGCCGGTTGGGTTGGGCCGATCCATATGGCAGGCCTTGGGCTGGGTCTAGTCTGGGTCTTGGTTGGTCCTGCTTGACTTCTTCTTCTTCTTCTTCTTCTTCTTCTGGTGGCTCATTCATGACACAGGAATCGAATCACACACCAACACTTCTTCTTCTTCTTGCTTCTTGCTTCTTGGGTCCTTCTCTGTTCCGACTCATATACATATATGTACATACATATATATATACATATAGTCCGGCCGCCCACGTGGGAAACCTGCTCCTCCAAACCCTAACTTCTTGACCTAAAACCACAACCCAACACCACCGTCTGCAAGAAAAGAGCAGACACAGACACACAGAAGACAGAAACCCTCCCTCTCTGCTGATCGATGAACCTTCGATCCCGTCCCAACATTCCTCCTCCTCCTCCTCCTCCTCCTGCTCACAAACCCTAATCTTACCTTCTCCTTCTTCCTTCTCTGCATTCCATACCCTAAATATATTATTCCCCTCAGATTATCCATCCACCACCACCATCATCATCATCATCTTCTTCTTCTTCACAGAAACCCTAATATTCCCCTCGCAGACCCTTCACGGTTTCCTGCCAGATCTTCTCCTGCACAGTAACCTTCATCTTCTTATCCCCCCAATCCAGATCTTCTTTTCTCACCCATCCTCTTCCTGCTCTTGAGATCCTAATCGTCTACCCCCCCCCCCCCCCCCCTGCAGATCTTTCTTCTGCACAGAATTTCTAAGCTTTTCTCCCCATCCATCTCCTTCTGCGCCGAAATCCTAAATATCTCCTTTCTAATCTCATTTGCCACGCTTCGCTTCTTCTGAATACAAAACCACAATCTTTTTCACCATCACCGTCATATTCCTTTCTCCTCCACCATGGCCATGAACCCTTCGTCCAGCGTGAATGTCCCAGTAGCAACTATAATCCAGCCTCTTTCTTCCAGCCTAATGGACAAATTCTTAGGTCTGAGCGTCTCTCCCGCGTCTGTTCAATCTCTCTCCTCAGACACAACCACTGATGCAAATGATTTGGACGAACTCGACGAACAGGAGATATGGGGTATAGAGATCAATACGAATGTCAACAGCAGTAGTACGAGTAACAGTAGCAATAAGCTCCATAGCTATGGATACGGTTTTGGAGGATCCAGTTTTAATCAAGCTTCTGCTCCTCTCCCCCCCAGAATGGACAGAAACAGAAGATCTGTGATCACAGGAACAACTCCCGAGCTACTATATATCAGTAGAAGCCCTCTTGGTGACGGATCTCCTTCGGTTGCTTCTATCATGGCAAACTCTTCTTCTCCTTCTTCTCCATGGATCTCTCCTACTGCTCATGTGAGCACAAACAATAGCATTGGGAGCCTCTCAGGTATGTTCCATAGCCTCTCGCCTGTCAATAACAACAGTAATGATCAAAACAACAGCAGTAGAAGCCCTAGAGTTAGGGTTTTGTCGGGAGAAGCCATGGCTAGAAGAACACCTTCTGCCACTCGAATGATACCGAGGATGATGGCATCTCATCAGCAGATTCAGGCGCAATCTACCTCAAGTGAGAAGAATAGTTCCAGAAGTTTGTTCATGATTCCTCAGTCTGCTCCTCTCAACATACCAGACTGGTCCAAATTCAGTCATTATCAAGGAAAACTTGGTCAACCAGGTAGCAAAGGGAAGGCTAAAGGGAAGCGAAGAGCACTGCATAGATCTAATAGCAAAGAAAGAGAAGAAGGCAAAGGAAAGGAAACAGAAAATGATGAAGGTGGAGAGGAAGGAGAAGAAAAGAATAAGAACAATTATGACGAAGATGAAGAAGAAGATGATGATGATGATGACAATGATGAGGAAAGACTTCCACCTCATGAGTTTCTTGCTCGAGAGTATGCGAAAAGTGAGAGGACCTCTTTCTCTGTGCTTGAAGGTGCAGGAAGAACATTGAAAGGAAGAGACCTCAGTCGTGTCCGGAATGCGGTGCTTACTTACACTGGCTTTGTTGAATAGATTTTCTATGGTTGGAAAGAGAAAACAAGCTCTTACGTTGAATCGATTGATCAATCTCTCTTAGAAGTAATGAAGGCTGGATCAGAATTGAAGCAAATTGATCCATCATTTATAATGACTAGGTTTTGTTGAACCAACTCTCAGATTTCATTAAGGTTGGATCAGGTTGCATCAAATTGGTCGATTGATTTCGAGTTCTTACGGTTTGTTGATGGTTCGTGAATATTCTCATAATCCTGAGATTTGATCTTTTGATCAATTCTAGCATGCTTAGGTTTCACTGGTGATTCATGTACAACTTCATAAAGCTTTAATCCTGAGATAGGATTGATCATTTACAGCATGCCTAGGTTTCTTTGATGGTGGCGCTCAAACAACCTATTGAATGCTGAGTTTTCTTTGGTGATGGATGAATGATCTCATGAACCCCAAGATGAGATCAACGAATTATCATATGCCTAGCTTTTCCTTGGTTTGCATGATGAATTACGTAAAGGTCGGAGTTTGAATCAGAAAGATATGCTTAGGTTTTTCAATGGTGGCTAAGATTTGGATCAAATTGACAGTGCTTAGGTTTTTCAGTGGTGGCCAAGATTTGGATCGAATCAGCTGTGTTTGGTTTTCATCTGATGGCAAAAATCTGGATTGAATTAACAGTGCTTAGTTTTCTTGGGTGGCCCATAAATAACCTCTTAAAAGCCTCAGTTTGCGTAGACCAGGTTTTGTTGGTAGTAGATTGGATTACATTCTTTCTTACTTTTTTTCCTTCTTAAAACTAGAACATACTTCAGAACCTCCCCTTTGTTTGGCTCAGGTTATACCATGGTTTAGCAATGGTGAACTACCTTTTTCTTTATAAAATTGGTACATTGTACAGCAATTCTTTGTTTTTAAGACATAAATTATATTATAACTGAGGATTTTTGTAAGTTGAGCCACGTTTTATGTTGTGTATATATTTTGGTATATATTTCAATCACTGATTATTTTTCTAGTGGCATATTTTAAATGGTTGGGAAGTTTTTATCTAGCAGGATTATATTTCGTAACTAGTTTTTCCTTAAGCAATGTTTCTTTCAATTAATGATTTTAATGGCAAACTAGCGTAAAACTTGATTGAAGGTTTACTATTCTTCATTATGTGGTGTTGCTAATTTTGAGTTAGAGAAAGATAACTAACTATACCATAACTAACTAGCTTTGAGTAATGATTCTTTTTATTCAAATTCCTCATGAAATCTTAACTCTGGCGCTAACTCTGTTATCTTGATCTCACGCTCAAGACTATGTATATCACCTTTGATTCTGGCATTCTGAATTGAGCACAAGATCATACATAACCTTAGGTTATTGTAATTTCCATGCCTTAAATTAATGGGGTTTGAACCATTGGCAATCTTGGAGAAGTCTTGATTTATATGATGGTATTATTAGTACATTATTAGTATATGGTTGAAGTCTTGATAATTTGTCAGAACTGTGATTGTTTCTCCCTGATCTTCTTGTGCTGAATCTTGCATAGAAAGATTCGATACTTAGCAGCAATTCAAACTTTTAAGTGATCTCTTCATTCTGAGGCCTTTCTTGTCCATGTGACTATATGTCTTACACCAAACTGGATTTGTATGCAAGGCATTCGCAGTTACAAGTGCAAATATGGTGTCAAATGTCATGGATTTCTCCCATCGACATACACACTCATGTATAGCTCCTATCAACCGGTGCATTGTGTTGTCTCATGGATTGTTTTGAGTGTGTATTATGCAGTTCTTTGATCATACAACATGGTATTTTAGATGGGGTTTGATTTCCTCTTGAAGTGGGAATAGGCTATTATGGTCCTACATTAATATGGTAGATAGAATGCATGGGTGTGTGCTTTGTACCATCTGTAATGGATATTAGTATAAAAACAATATCTTTTCCTGTCCAATCCAAACTGAGGGAAAACGTGTGTTTTAATGCGTAATTTGTTTTGAAAAGGTAAAAGAATCAAGTGGAGTTAGTGACAATGGAATAGACGCTGTATGTTTTTTCTAGGAAACCACAGTGATGGTCATGTCATTGAGTTCTTTGCCTCTGCATTTAAGGTGCAGCCATACCTTTTGTCATCATGTATAGGAATTTTGGTGGAGTATGGGGAATGCATTCCAACTTTTTTGTATCAAATCATAAAAGCCTTTGTGTCGTGTGATTGTTGAATTGCAAGTAATCACTTAGATGTCGTGTCGAGTTATCTTTATCTCACAAACAAGTGAGCGGAACAAGCTTATACAATACAATGTATTGTTTCGCTTGACAACAATCTTTACAAGTGAGTCACATTGCTTGACCTAATTGTTGGGAGTCAGGACGTGGATGCCATTATCGTGGTTCAGCTTATCACAACGATATTATAACATGTGTTATGAACTTAATGGAGAAACATATTTAATTAGCATTTAATGTTGTTTCATAATGATTAATGCAATTAATTGGCACATAAAAGAGATTATGCAAAACACTAGTGTTGGTTCATTTAAGGACTAACATGTACTTGATTATTCATTTAAGGACCTCGATACAAGTTCATGAATCAAGCCACATAATTGTATTAGTAACTTTATTATCTTTATCTAAAAGACAAATGTCTTTTCTCTTGGACTAGGTGTATATGGTGATATTTCTAAGACTAGGAGGACCACACTTGATATTACACAAAGAAAGTGGTTATAATTTATATTCATATATTTAACTTACAAATATTGACAATGTAAACATATGAATGTATAAGCTATAATTTGATAGATTTATTTATTGGGTGCATCTAAAGGAAATGTTTTATGTCCGATTTGTTGAAGGATTCCCTAGATTCTCATATTCATACAACGGACAAGTTAATTGCTATATCCCTTAAAAGTCAACTTTTTTAAAGTTTATAGACATCTAAAAATATAAAAAGGGATGGAATTGCTTATCCATTCCCACATTGCAAAGTGGTCACATAGTACACTTAAGAACATGAGTATGTCGCTATTTATAGACGAAGGGAACTTAGGAGCGATGGTTTATTGATAACGGAAATAAAAAGATGACACGATGGCGCATAGTACATACTATCTTAAATTATATATATATATACATGTATTTATATGTATATGTTTTATGTTCATTGATAGTTATAGTGATTCATAATGTTCAGCTACAAAGGTGGGTCCCTTGATTTTTTTACATTCAATTGTTTTTCATATTGTGGTGCGAAAGCATTATGATAAAACTATTAGTTTGGATCATTGCACCATGTCATGCAATTCGAGGACCAATCTTGTTTGGGTCTCTATCTCATGGAACTTCAAAGGTGCATATGAACCAAATGAAAAAGGTAGGATATGTTCCCACACCCATTGTGGGCTATTGACTCGTGTTAGAAGAAGTTGGGATCATTGCGTCGTGTCATGTAATTTGAGGACCAACCATGTTTGGGTCTCTATCTCATGGAACTTCAAAGGTGCATATCAATCATTAAAAATATAGGGTATTCCTACACCCATAGTATGCCATTGACCATAACTTGCCTCGGTTTATATATTATCTCCTCCACACACTCATATAAACATAAATAGAGTATGTACACATGAGGAAAATGACCTCACCGACCGCAATCATAATACTTAGGGTATCAAGATGCCCCAAATTCCAACCACATGGGAGCCTAATAAGGAAGCTTTTCCATAAATAAACAAATGCCATCACATGCTACTAAAATAGTATAACCAGATACTAGGCCAGCTCAATGAACTTTGACATGGTTTAGTGACATGACTAATCTTACCTTCTTGCTTCTTATATTTTTTCTGTGTTTGTTAATTTTCATTCATGTAACTTGCAAACAAGCTATGACATGTACACCACTTTGGTCTTTGAGGCCATGTTGGCATTTAGAATGTTCGAATTTATATTTTAGCTTAAAATTTGCCCTTGCAAGGGCTCTATTCCATTTATTTATCAATTGCACAAAGCAAGATCATCAATCCTCTCTATCATTTTTTTTATTTTAGCAACAAGATTATATTGGGAAACGAATGATAGATATTGGTGTCCCCATTAATAAGGTGTTGGACCATGTCCATATGCTTTTTAGCTACAAAGGCATACCCCTAGATCCAGACTAAATGGACTAGGTGGGATTCACATCCCAATCAAGATAAAAAAAACTTAATAGTATGTAAAATGTTGGGAACCAACAATAGCTAGAGTTAGTTTATAACGATCCCTCAACAAGCATATAACCCGAAGTCTCTTTCTCAAGACATACAGTAAGAGAATGTCTATCAAGAACGTTGAGAAAATCCATAATGTCTCAATGAGCATAAGTCATATACTCTCTTTATGGATTCGATGGTAAGTGCATGACAACCCCTCCACTCAATAAAAATGGCAATGAGAGTTTACAAATGTTTCTATGTTTATCATATACTAATCAATACAACACACACAAGTGGGCCCAAGTGTTTCAACATGACTCATGACAACCCTTCCACTCAATGAAAATGGCAATAGAGTTTACAAAATGTTTCTATGTTGATCACATACTAATCAATACACATACAAGTGGACCAACGTGTTTCAACATGACTCCTTCATTCATACCTTATTAAGAAATGAATAAGACACGCTCTATTTTGAAATGCATCAATGGTCCATATTCTAGCCAAATTCATGGAATAAGGTAATCTACATGTATAATAGAATTTTTAGAGTGCCTCCAATACAAATAATAACAGCAGTTCGTAGTCCCAAAAGATTTCTTACTCAAATCCCAGGACCCACATAATTCATTAAGCTTTACTGATCATACGATTGAACGCGTGCTTCAGTGATCTAGAGATGATTCCTCTTTTAACAAAAAAAAAAATCCATTCTATGATAACCTCCTGTTCTATCCTAGCCTCTTTTATTAATCACATAGATGCTGTTTCCTAAACCCTTTCCTTGAAATGACAAATGACAAATGATGTAACAAAGCCTTTTTTTATTAATCTCTTCACTATCCACTACTCAGAATTGAGCCATTTCTCACCAAGATTTTTTTTACCATATCGATAGCAAGAGATACAAATTTGCATGGTGTTTGATGGTTAACACAGATTTTCACATTGCAATTCATACAAATGCATTAAAATTTCACAGGATCTTTGATACACAATATAAGAATTCACTGTGTTTGATCATCGATGTAACATTCTTGGATGGAGGTCAGGATCAATTACCCTAATGAAAACCTTCTCTTTCTTTATTTACTGAAATCACCATTGCCAAAGGATTAGTTACTCTCAATGAGTAATGAAAGCTTTTTATTCAGTTCATCACGAGTACAACAAGGGATCAGTGTAAGAAACAGTGACTCCGAATGTAATTAAGAGTTGATTGGATTTCAGTAACTTCCGCACCACATTGAGGATTGAAGTCCTAATTAGACCCCATCCGCAACATAAAGGGAAAGCAAATGCACGCTTTTCCTTCACATTTTTGTTTGTAACATTTTTTATGGTGTAGAAACACTGGATTAAAGCAAGAATTTCATTGCCATGATCCTCTAGCTATTTCTTCTGTATATGTATGTATGTATACTTTTCTGTTCTTCATTATGCTTAAACCGTATGTTCATCCTATTCCATGTATACCTGTACACTACCTCTCTTGGTTTCTCCACAGAGCGGGCATTCCTTTTGTATAGGATCACACTCTTTACACAGACAAAGGTGCTTACAAGGAAGAAGAAGAATGCAAACACTATTACTTTTGCATATCCTACAATAATTCCTCTCATCCCTCATATTAGCACCAATCAGTAGATGTTCAAGATCGTACTCCTTCAAAGTTTTCGCCATCCCATCATTCTCTTCCCATTTGTCTCTGCCAATGACATTATGGATACATTGAGATTCCGTGCCTTCTACATAATAGCTTTCTCCGCTACCTTCTTTGGTAGAAACCCTTCGCTTTTTGCTTTCAGCCTCAATGCTTATCTGTGTCAGATGGCTCTTCAAACTTTCAATGGTAGCTTCATCACGGCATGCTACATTTTGCCATAGCTGAGACTCAAAACTGAGTTGCTTCACAAGATTCTGGAGTTCAACATTCCTATTGCAAACCTCAGCTATTTCTGCTTCTTTCTCTCTAATCGAGCACATGACCATACATTGGGCCATAGAAGCCAAGAGAGATCTCGTATGTCGTTCACTTTGCTCCTCTAGAGATTGTCTCATCTTTTCCTCCTATTAAATTATATGGCAAAAACCATATGTAATCAGCAACAGATCAAACTGTAGTATTTAGAGGCCATTTTTTAATAATAACAGGATTCCTTATTAATAACAGTATTAACTGTTGCTAATCCGACTCATCTATAGTTTTATTGTATGATATATAAATCATAGTACTAGTGATAACAATATATATACCATTTTGACATGATAGATCAAAACTATGTGATTCATATCTCAATTGGACTAAATACAGATAATGATTCTTCTATTAATCCAAAGAAGTGCTAGTCTGATTGCGCATATAGATGTAGATAAAACTGAAATTTATAAAAAAGGAAATCAAAGAATTCATAATGGTGCATCTCACACGAAAAGATCAGCCATTCCTATGATAATTTAAACAGCCTATTCCCGTAATCTAGAAAAACGTGACAGCGTATGACATTAATGGAAACTTACATAGAGTTTAAGGACCTGCTGAATTTCTTGGTCTTGCTTAATGAACTGCGCTTGAATCGATCCCATGCCATTACAGTTACTGCTGTTGGAAAGTGATGGCATTGAATCCGAGACAGCAACATTGAAAGTAATATGGCGTCCAATCTCATGATGATCGGATGGTATATTGTTATACATTATATGACTATTAGATTGTTGTGCAATTACTTCCATACGATCATGAGAGGAAATCAGCATACTGGAATAATCAGTTCCCATGGTCTCCATTGTATTATGATGATCTCCATTACTACTAACAAAGAGCTGAGCTTCATTTTCTGGAGAGACTAGCTTCGTTCCAGTATTAAAAAGGCTAGTGGTCTGTGAAACAAATAGATTGTTCTCTGCTATATTATTATTATTCATATTCCAGCTATTATGATTAGTAACAATAGTTGTAACAGGATGGCTTATTAAACCTGATGAAACGTTAACGTCAACATCGTCATCTTCACAAAGAAGATTTGTTCCAGGGTTGGAAGGGCCGATCCGTGACAGAATACTAGCATCTGCTAAATTATAAATAGCATCAAAGCTATGATGACGAAGCTTCTTTCTCACAGGATTGAAAAGGCTCATTGTGGATCCATGATTCATGAATTCTTGATGATAAGTTGGATTTATAATGTGATTATTATTGCGGATTAAACCGCCCCTAGTCGAAACCACGTCGAATATACTATATTGTTCAAGAGAATTAGGCTTCATTTCTGATCCGGGATAGAAAATGCTCTTGTCAGGATCGTTAACTATTCCTACAACATTAATATCGTTCTGATTATTACTGGCATCAAAACCTGAAGTAACACAAGAAAAATATTATTATATGATCACAAAGATAATGAATTTCTGCAAAACATGAAATGTCTATGATTTGAAAGATTTATATCAATCAACCATCTATACAAAGATGATGAATGTCGGCACAGAAAAATTCAGAGGTTAATACATATTGTCTATATAGAAACCATGAACGTAGACAAAGAAAAACATGATTTATATACATTAATAACCACCATATAATATAAACCAAGATCGAGAATTTCGGGATATAAAACAATTAATTAATTACCAGGTGTGCTGTACAACTGACGCAAGTTCTCTGCAAGAAAATCAGCAGTACCACGTTCATAATTGATGTTGCAGAACGCGGATGATTCGGCTAGGACACTGTGTTTTCTTCGGAAGGCAAGGAATTATCACACTTTAGTAAAGGGAATATTATCGTTTCGTAGGATTTCAAAAACAATCACTGAAGATGAAAATGCTGAAAATATTCCTTTTTATACTGTGCTTTCTTGACATAATGACAAGAAATGGCTAGAGTTTAGTAATGGGAAAACGAATCTGCTTCAGAGTACATAAAATTTAATGAAAACAAAAATCGCATAATTTATTTTTAAAAATGGTGAACTAATTCCTTTTAGAGTGTTCCTTTTGGATTAACGCAAGAAATGGCACAGAAAGCTACTTTCTCTTTGGATTAAAGAAAAGAATCTATGATGAAACGAAAATGCGAGAAGAAACCTTTTGTAAAATGTCCACACATTAGTGTTGAAAAGATAATATGTCCTTCGAATTAAAAGAAATTAACGGAAACGAAAGTGCCAAAAACAAATTTTCAAACAATTGTGAATTGATTATTCTTTTTCTTTTCTTCTACCTCTTGCCATGGATGCTGCCTGGAAGAAGATTATTGTGCGTTTGGACCGCCATGATATACAAGAAAACACTCGGCAAAGTAAAACGGAATGAAGAAGAAGAAATGAGAGAAGGAAGAAACCAGGAAAGGAGAAGCCGAAATGCGGATGAAATGGAGGAGGAGGAAGCCGAAATGCAGAAGAATAGAAAAAGAAGAAGAGCTTGAACTCCTCCGTGGCTAATGAAGATGAACACAGATGCAAACGAAGAAGAGCTTGAGCTTAAGCGTGGCTATGGCGAAGCAGAAGATCAAGCGATGAAGATGAAGAAGAAGAAGAAGAAGTACTAACTAACTTGTCTTCCAAAATAAAAGAAATTAATTTGTTTTTTTATACATATTTAAAATATTGATAATTAATATCATCATATTCCTATAATATTATTTACAGAAATTAAATTATTTATTTATTTTATCCAATCGAATTGAGCTTTATTTTCGAAGCTTACTGCTAATGAATGTCTCTATGTATTTTGTGAAGAAATCATTTTCTTTCTTTTCTCTGCAGTTTTAAATGGCCTCTACATCGATTGGTTTATTTTGAAAAATAGAGCAAAAAATAGGGAAAATAGATCATCCATTCAGTAATTTGAAAAAACAAAAACATTTCATTATTGTTTTTTATTTAGAGAAAATTCCGACTAAATTTTGTTTGTTTATTTATTTACATTCATTTGAGCTTCATTTTTTATTTCATGGCAAAATAAAATAAATAGTTGTTTTTCAAAAAAACAATATTACATATCCTAAGTTATGTTGATAAATAATAATTGTTTCTTTTTTAAACAAATATTATGCCAAGACGAAGTAGTACCTCTTTATTTTGTTATGGAAATGTATTTTCTCTTCTTCTTTTTCCACGGTCTGCCCTTTTAAATAGACTCTATTATGGATTTGATTTAATTTAATAATAGAGAAAACAGAAGAAAATCTAGATACAAATGCGATAATATTTATATTCAGCTGTTTTTTAAAAACATATTGATCGAATTATTTATGTCTATCAATTGGTCTTTTAAAGTAAGTACATAATTATTTATCAAATAAATAAATATTTATTTATTTGATAAGTAATTATGTACTTACATTAAAAGACTAATTATGCCAAGGCCAAATACATAGTATCTCTTTATTTTATTATGGAAATTTATCGCTTTTAAATGGGCTTCTACTATTGATTTATTTATTTTGATAATAGAGTAAATAAATAGAAGCGAACAAAAAAAGCTAGCCAAAGTAATAGAAAAACGAAGAAGGCAGGAGACAAACAAAATTTGCAAGTAATTTTTGGTGTTCCTTTCTTTTTTGACTACAATGGAAGAAAGAAAGAAAGCTCATGAGAAAGAAGAATCTGTTCTTTAAATTTTCACCAGACGTTTGAAGAGATCTAGAGTTAAAAAAGAAAAGCCAACAAAAAAATACAAAAGCTTTTTCTTTATAAATTCATTTATGGAAGAGATTCTAGAAGGTTAAGTTGGTTCTTCTTGATTGACACTTGTGTTGGTCGTTGGTTTGGCATCCTTCTTAAATAACACCTCTCTTTGGGCAAGCACGCCTATTCATACCAAGACTCTTAGGTGTTTGTCATTATACATTATAGCCTCGGCTTGGTTGCCCTACATAGTACACACTGCTCGATCAACATTTTCCATGAAATGATGAAAGGAGCTAGAGCCTGAAACAACTAGCCAATTTTACACTTGGGCAAAGGAAGAACATGCAATACCGAAAAGAGCCATAAGATAGGCTTACCAGAAACTTGAAATAAACTAATCACCTTGAATGCCTCATCATCTTCTTCTCATTAGGAATTGCCCTTGATTACTTCCATATAGCTTCTAGGAACCGGCTACCCAATGCACGTTCATTGTTGATGGTTCATAGATGTGTCCAGAAACTCCCTCTTCCCTTGGTAATAAACTATCTTTTGCCAATAGTTCTCGTGAACTTCATAGTTTTCTAATTATGTCATAGCAATTTGCATCTTCTCTCTTTCTTAGCACTTTTTAGTTGTAGCCTCTTTTGTACCCAAATTAACTTCAAATTCATGGGAGATGTGACTCCTCTTTTCTTATTTTTCCTATGCAACTTTAAAACCACATTCTGTCTCACATATTCCTCACATGTTCTTCAAATGTCACCACTAGTCAAGGTTGTTGCTATAAGTTACAACTTGTGAATCTATAAGCAATAAGCAACCACTTCTTTCGCTACAAGACTTTATTTAAAGACCTCATGTTTTCTGTTAAATGGCAATGCCCTCAAATTGTTTCAACGATCAATCTAGACTGCAAATCTATGTTTATAAGCACTCCCTAGCATCAAAACTATAGTTTTTGTTTACAAAATTCATTAGGGTTGATAATTAAACATAGCATTTACAATCCATAAAGTCTTAAAAACATTCTTAGACGATCTCCTTCATTGAATAAAGCACCCACTGTCCAAGATTGCTGTAGTTGGGGTATAGACTAATTTATGGTTAAACCATTAACACACAAAAAAACCTAAATTTTACCTTTCTTAACAAAACCATGTGCTTCTTGTACAATAGAATTTCATGCCCAGGATTCGGATTCCAACATACTCATTATACAGAAGAACACAAGCAAAAAGACTTACAAAACAGATACTGACAAACATAGTGAGGAGCAGGAACCTTAGGGTTTTGAAATACCAAAACTAATCCATTTACAAGGATGGAATTAGGCACACAGTTGAATATGACCCAAAAGTTAAGTCAGGGTGTAAAATACTCCTGAATTTTCACTTATGCAAAACATTTAATACTATTGAATCCTAAAACAAAACTCCTCATACTGTCATTGCAAGCCACCTTAAAGAACAAACTTGTATTTTACAGAGGAAGCATCAAAAGCAAAAAAATGGAAGAGTCATACATAATTCTTCTGTTAAGTAAGGAATGATGTCCATAATGGAAATATATGTATGCATGTCAACGATGTGCACATGAACAAGATATAACTTACAAAAATTAAAAAGCAGGAGTATTTCTGGTTAGTATCCTTGGAACTGAGCACCCATTAGTGACATAAACGCATATCTATAATGACAACATCTTGACTCTCTCACGAAACCTTACAAGAGCATCTCGGCCTTGTCCCTCCTCCACTCGAATCTGTTTCAGGAGTTCTTCTTCAATCTTACCACCCACATTACTTACATGTACAGGCTGAAGGAATGGATGACTTAAGAGCTGAGGAATCCTCGACCTTTCGTCACGGTTATAGGTTAAACATTTCTTCATAATGTCCAATAAGTGAGGATTTGACAGTGGCAAGTAGTTTATCTTGTGTCTGGGATTGGCCACTTCTTGAATCTTGGCATGCAATGAGGTTATATGGGCAAATGGTGTCTTTCCATATACCATTTGGTACAAGATACATCCCAATGCCCATATGTCCGAGGATCGGCCACATTTTATCACATTACCATTTTCATCTATCTCTTTCATCAGAAAGGCTTCCGGAGACATATAGTTTAGGGTGCCCACTTGTGATTCTCTCTCAATATTTGTGGTATCACTTTGAATAGATTTAGCAATGCCAAAATCAATCAATTTTAGCACACCTTTAACAAGCATGAAATTAGCAGGCTTCAGATCCCCATGCATAATCCGTGCCTCGTGTACTGTGTTAACCGCCTCGAGTATTTGCTGCCAAAAGGAACTATATTTGTTACAAGAGTAGAGGAATAAAAATAAGCATGCATTGTGGCAAAGAGATGATCTTAAAATGCTTTTTTGATTCACACCTTCCAATAAAACCTCAACCAAGTTTCATCAACATCATGGTTCCCATCTGTCCTTTCTTTCAATTTCTCCTGCAGCATAGTTGCTAAATCAACCTCTCCAAACTCTAGGACCATGTAGATATTCACGTCGTGCTTGATGGTAGAAGACTCTGCTTCATTACCAGAGAAGAGGGTTTTATCCGTGACCTAAACAAGACACAAATACAAGATAAGCTCATTCACTTTACCAAGAAACAGAAAGGAACATCTGAATAATGGGTTTATCCTCTAACCAATAATACCTCGTGATCGATAAGTTTTATGATGTACTTTTTCCCTTGAAGCCTGGTGAGTAGCTCAATCTCTTCATAAAACCCACGCGCAGTACCATAGTCCCTACCTTTCAGCTTGATTCGCTTGAGAGCGTATATGTTATGCTCTCGATCAAGCACTGTAAAAACTTCACTGCTCCCACCTCTACCGATCCTTTTTAATTTCTGATACTTTTTCCCATTCACCACAACCACATTCTCATTTTCAATATGCCTTTTAGATGGAATAATTGGATCTCCTTGATTGCTTACCTTCTTTTCTACCTTACTCACACCAATATCAGATCCAGGAATCTCATCTCGAGGTTTCCTTGCCCTATTTTCTGCCAAGGCTATTTTCATTGGAGAGCTCGGCTCATCTCTCTTTATCACATTGTTAGAGGATTGAAGTTCATACTTTCTTTGGGATTGTTTATCAGCTACATTAGGACTAAATTTTGCCAAAGATTGCAAGTTTCTTGAGGTCGGTGGTTGAACATTCTCATCCGTATAGGACATTGCTAAAGGTGCTGATGATGTCCGAATCGTAATCGAGCAAGTGGTAGAAGAGACTATTGGTACAGAAGGACGATAAGCATCTGATGTAACAACTTGACAATTAGGTGTAGAATGTTTCAATTCTGTCCCAAACGACCCATGAGGGTCTTTATTTGATTCCGTCTTTGACCCATCTTTCTCCTCTACTGTCGATGTTTGCAAATCATGGAAAGAGGTATCAACAATATTGAGCCCATTCATAGAGGAAGATAATTCTTTGACAGATTTCAAGATCGGTTCATTCTGCTCACTTTCAACTGTGACTGAACTCATGCTCGATTCTTGTACCTCCAAATAATTGGCAACTGAAATGGGTGGTTTAGATATAACTTCCTTTGAAGTTTCACACCACTTTCTATCTCTTTCCCTATCATTCTGTAGAGCCTCCAACCGACTAGCAACTGAAATGGGCAGTTTAGACTCAACTTCTTTTGAAGTTTCATACCAGTTTCCTCGATTTTCCCTATTTTTCTGTAGGACCTCAAAGTATTTAGAAACTGAAACGGATGGATTAGACCCAACTTCCTTTGAACTTTCATACCATTTTCCTTCTCCTTCCCTGTCTGAATGTCGAACTTCCCAGCAGTTCACCACTGAAATGGGTGGTTTAGATCCAATTTCTTTCAAAATCTCGTCACATGTTCCTTCTCTTTCACCTTCTGCTTCCACATGTCGGGAGGCATCAATGAACTGCAAAGGTTGCAAATTGCTTTTGGATTCTACAGGGGTTAACATATCATTATCGATTTGTTGTTGATAGTTCACTGATTCTTCATCTCTACCGGTCAATTGTACAGAACCATTGAAACAATCCGGGTCTTTGCGGACCCGAATCTTAGTAGGTGGTTTCACGAGTAAAGAGCCAACTTTCCTACTACCAAAACTAGATTGGAAATTCTGCAATTTGTTTGAAACTTGAAGAACCCTTTTTTTCTCTGTACTCCTCTCTGAAACAACCTGTTTTCTCGCCTCTCTTCCCTTATAATACTCACCACCAGGATTGATATTTTCTTTGTCTTTGTCACGAATGCTAAGAATTTCTTTAGCTGAGTCTATTGCTTTCCTATTTTGAGCCTCTGCACTAATTACGTCTAAATTGATTCTAGCTTCAGTCTTTCTTTCTAGATCTCTACCATCTCTATCTGCTTTCCTTTTCCTTGCTTCAGAAGAATCACTAGATGTTTTCGTTGCAGAAGGAGAATCATTCTTTCTACCTGGGTTGCCTTCTACAGAGACCGCATTACATGGAACCCTACGGGGCAATCCTGTAAATTGTTCATAATACACATTTGGTAGTTAATCAATACAAATACATATTAATTTGCATCTCAGAAGCCTGAATAAAAACAGATGGTAAGGATTCTCAGAACCCTAATCAGAGAAAGATCCTGGAATTTCCCAAACCCTAAACACAGACAGATAAAAGGGTTTCAGAACCCTAAGGGAATGGAAGATCAAGGAAGTTCAAAGCCTAATTTCTAAATAGAGACAGATAATTAAATTTATAAATTCTCAAAGTAGACAGAATGCATATCGAGACCATAAACACAGACAGATGATAAATCTCCAAACCCTAAACTAGATAGATGGTGCTACACAAAATCTAAATACACAAACATCATCAAGCTTAAATCCCTGTAGACAGACAGGTCAAACCTTAAATAGAGGCAGATTATGGGGTTTCAAATCTTAAACGCACAAAGTTCATGTCATTTCAAAGCCCTAATCATGGGACAGTTCATATGATTACGAAATCACAAATGCGGGCAAATCATAGAGTGTGAAAAACTTAAGCAAAGATAGATTGTGCATTTCAGACATATCATAAACACAGATGCATAACGTAATTTCAATTAAAGCCTAAGGACACAGAAACATGGGCCGTTACCCACAAATCAAAACAACTATTACAAGCTTCAGAATGTAAACAGAATGAAACACAGAGAGAGAGGAGTTAGAAACGAACAAAGTGTATCGCTAAACAAATCATGGAGATTCAAAAACCCTAATCAGAAGTGTATTTCAAAAACCTAAATACAGACAGATCGTGCATTCTGAAACTCTCAGAAAACACTTGCATTCCAAACCCTAATCACAAGAAGACCATCGAATTCCAAACCCAATCCCTAAAAGTACCTGCACAGAGAGAGAGAGAGAGAGATGTGTATTCCCAGATTATTTAAAGCTCCCACTAAATACAAACCATTTCAAAATCCTAGACACAGAATTTGGAATTTCAAACCAGAAACATGAAAATTATTTCAGAATCGAAACGGAACGCAAGAAAGAAGGACAGAGAGAAATCAAAGATAGGGGGGAGGGGTGGAAAAGCACAGAACAAAATAGAATGAGGAATAATACGGCGAGAGACGAGAATGTGTGTACCTAGAGAAGCCAATCTGTTGATGCGATGGAGATCTATCTGGAGCTTGGGCGTACCATTCAACCATTTTTCAGAGAAGATGTTGGAGGAGGGCTTGTCTTCTGAGAAGGTCGCCATAGCCTAAGGTGCAGCATCTTCAGAATCGAACCTGAGGAGGAGGAGGAAGAAGAAGAAGAAGACGAAGAAAAGAAGTGAAGAAAAGAGGAGGGGAAGAGGAAAGGGGGGCCGCCATAGCCATGATCTCTCTCTCTCTCTCTGTGCAGGAAAGGAAAGAGAAGAAGAAGAAGACCTGAGAACCATATATTTGAATTGGGTTCCCTCCCTCTCTGCCTCTCTCTCTCTCTCTCTCTCACATAGTATGAAACATACGTACCATTCGTTCCTTCGCATTCGCGAACATTCTTATCATTCGCCTAAGAAAAACACCCTCGACGAATTGTAAATACCATACTTTTGCACTCATTATGTATTTATTATAAAGAGAAAAAAAAAAGATTTAGGGTAAGAAAGTTAAGGTAAAAAAGTGTAATTAAAAAAACACAAGAATGTTTTAATAACATTCGCATGCGTTTGAATACATATGAAAGCAAATGTTTGGGCTAACGAACACGAATATTACGTACTATGTTACAACTTTTTTTTTTTCCAAAAAAACACTACTTCCCATTAGTTAGCAAAAGAATTACATCGAAGAACAGCCATAATCAAAAGAGCATAATCCTCACCTAACTATTTACAACAAGAGTAACCCACTGCCTCTTTTTACATAGTGACCACCATGGTGACCACATATTCACAACGAAGCCAATGGCGGAAACAACCATCTTGGTGCTTGGTAATTCCATTTAGGACCAGACGCTGAATTAACCATCATAGGAGAGCGACCCCATTTCAGCAAAAACTTTGAGCGAGCCCTGTCTGTTGCATCCGAGTTCCCTTCAATTGAGTTGTACTGTCCGCGCAGCCAAGATACCAGCTCGAACCAAATGTTTAGCAACACCTCACCGCTTGGGAGTTTTCGTTGCTGAAAAACCAGCATACATCGTCTGGTCCAAATGTGCCAGACCGAGAAGCATGCCACCAACATCCATATCTCCTCAAAAAAACCAGAGTTTGTACCAGGTTCTACTCCCACACTTTTGAATACACTGCCGCCCTGCAATATAAAACCATGACCATGTGGATTTAATTGTTCCGCCCAACCTTCCTTAGTTAGTTTCAAACCCTGTAAGGACCCCCACACAACTCTCCCATTCACCCCGCATGCTGCCACTATCCTGAGACTTCGACCCCAAATGCTGATTGCCTCTGCACAATTCCAAAAACAGTGAGGTATCGATTCCAAAGAGTGACCACATAACAGGCAACCAGCCTCCCCACCACGAGACCTCATCCACTCCCCTACCGGTAACGCCTTATGACTAAGAAGCCAAAACCACACCTTGATTTTTTCTGGCATATCAGATGCCCATAGTCTCCGCCAAAACGACTTCAACAAGTCATCTGATATGCCTTTATCCCTCCAACTATTGCGAGTTTGAGCAGCACCCACTGATTTGGAGCCAATGATTTGCCTTCCGAGCTTAGTACTATAATCAAAAAACCCCACCAGTTTGTTCGTTCCCGGTTTTTGCCACCATACCTCTAGTGGATCCCACTCCAAATCATGTAGAGGCTTGTTGTCCAATAGCCATAGTTTACAATCATTATCTAGCTTCCCTGGGTCTGGGTTTAATTGCCACTTCTTACCTTCCAACACTGCCACCCGCACTACCAACCACTGACCATTGTCGGACAAAGCACTTAGGTTTCCCCACAAACGATATTCATTAGATGGACACTTGCCACGGATAATTTGTCCATCACTCTCACCTACAAACCACCCAGACCAGACCCCCTCTTCCTTATCCAACCTATCTAGACCATCAACAGCCTTATTTATCAGTTGGGTCACCTTCTCAAGCCTACAAGAAATGCTACCAAACTGACCCTCCCTCCTCTTCATTTTGAAAACATCCCACTCTCTTACTGAACTAACATTGTACCCTAACATGCGGCCCCATGGCAAATATTTTTTCTGTCCAAGCATCATGTCGTCCTCGTTTCTAATCCTATGTTACAACTTACACACACATCTTTTTTCTTTCTTTTTTTGGTAAACACAGACACACATCTCTTTTTTTTCGTAATTAGCTTACCTTAATGGTAAGTTGTTACCTTACATACTTCCTATATTTATATATCTCTTAATTCACTAGATGCCACTATGGAATGTAGGGGTTGAACCCATGACCACCTAGTCTCCATTGGGCAACCTTACCAACTGAGCAACATCCATCTGGACACACACACACACACATACTGTTATGTGTCTGTGTGTATTTGTGTGTGTGAAGTCAAGAAGAGTGAGAAGAGGCGATGTTTATAAGAAGACTCGGGGTAGAACTTTTTGAAAACTTTCGAGGTTGTATAAAACATATATTTGGAGAGCCTTTGGAAATAAAACATACATTGTTGTGTGTGTGTGTGTATTTGTGTGTGTGTGTGTGTGTGTGTGTGAAGTCAAGAAGAGGAGTGAGAAGAGGCGATGTTTATAAGAAGACTCGGGGTAGAACTTTTTGAAAACTTTCGGGGTTGTAGTTGTATAAAACATATATTTGGAGAGCCTTGGAAATAAACCAGAAGAGAGGGGGAGAGGGGCCCTGCAGTGTTGCCTTTTTACGACCGTTTTAACCATTTTTGGCCAATTTAACAGTATATAAAGGTTAATTTGAAAATGAAACTGTCAATCTTGCACGGGCATTTATTTTATAAAAACGTAAAAATGAAGGTTTAAATTTTTTTAATATTGTCAAATTTTGCTAAGGCCAAAACAATAGTACATGTATTAGAGTGTTGCAAATTACAATTCATAGGCTATAGCATATAGTTTTATTTGAGAAAGGTAAATGTGTAAACATATGTGATGTGATGTGATAAAGGAGAAGAAGTGCCCGGACATATGCATGGTGTAAAAATAAACTTAGGGCTTCTTCTATTTTTAACCCATTCCTCTCTTCTATTTGTTTCTCTCTCTCTCTCTCTCTCTCTCTCTCTCCACTCACTTCTACTTCTTTCTTGATTTCTTTTTTTTCCTTTTTTTTTGGGGTAAAAGCACACAATTATATTAATTGATTTCTCTCTCTCTTTCTCTCCCTTGCTTTGATCAAGTTGTAATTCTTTTTTTCTTACTTTCTTTCTCAAGTTCTTTGCTTTGATCAAGTTGTACTTTATTCTTTCTTTCTTTCTCACCCTCTCTCACACACAAGTTATAATTTATCATTGATGAAATAAATCCTCAACTTTCCAACTTTACATCTCTACTTCTCTCCAATAAGTGATCTCTCTCCTCTCTATGATATTGTGTCTTTGTGTTATATATTTTTTAGCAAAATATATGGAAAATAATTTAGGTCAAGACAAACTAAACAAGATGTTACATGTTCTATAGGAAATCAAGGTGTTTAAAATTACAGTAGCTTGTTTGTTATGGATCCTTATCATATGTTATGTGATAATGAATTAGATACTTAGATAAGCTTGTGGGTTTTGGGTTAGAGGAGTGCATCTACAATTTTGTACCTCAACAAGTACTCAACGTGTTACCAACTTACCTCTTATACTCCTTCTGGTAACATACATGCTCTCTCTCTCTCTCTCTCTCTCTCTCTCTCTCTCTCTCTTTATTGTTTTGATTGAAAGAAAGTTTTGTGGGATTTTAATTAATATTTGGTTTAATGTCAACTTAAACATTGTCATGTTTTCAAAGTATTTTACAAAATATCTTTGTTTAGAATCCACTTAGAAAAAATCATTTGTTCTATTAATTATTGTACTCTATCAATTTTTTGTGTATTTGTAAAATGTTCTTTATTCATAATTTTACATGATCCACTTCTTATTGTTTATCATAATTATGGCTCTCGAAAGCAAAAATCAACGGACCATTACTACAATGTTTGCATAGAAACCACCAAATGATACAAATGAGATAAATATAAACCATGATTTAAATGAGGATGTGGAATTGTTTGTGACTAATTTAGAGAGTTTAACTCAAGAGATTTGTTCCTCTAAAATAACCAAAGAAAATTCCGTGATGAATGGAGAGATAAATTCCCATAGATACAATGCTCTTTTGGTTATTCCATCTAGCACAGTTTCATGTGAGAGAGGGTTCTCTAAGCAAAATTTAATCAAAGAAATTGAAAAGAAAGAACTTGTCTTAGCTTTCTCAAAAGCCATTCTTGTTCTTTGGGTTCCCAACATGACATTTTGTACATTAACCAAGCCCAAGTGTGCCATACAATTGAACTAGGGTAGAAGGGAGTGCTTATATTGCCATATCAAAAGATGAGATGTTGCTAATACCTCTTATGGCAAAGATCTTGTTTTTTCCCTTTTAAGTGATGGATGCCACTCCGAAAAATTCAAAACACTATGCCAAGAAGCCAATAAATGTTGGGTTATCAATGACCTTGCACTTTTTTTTTGTCTATCACTATTTACTACATGCCACCATAGAGGCTATCATCTTCGTCTTCCCATGCTTGATACCTTCTTTCTCAATAAAGTACACGAGTGATAATTTATGCCGATGGTGGTTGTCCCTCAAACATAACCTTAAGATAAGAGAATATTTGAGCCACCATATATGTTCATGAAGATTTAGAAGTGTCATTCCACCATGTCTTTTGGGAGCACAAAGAATTACTCCATGCCACCTGAATAAGGCATTATCTTTCTTTCCTCTTTCATAATGTGAACCACATTGAGGTTGCTAACTTCCCAATAGCGCTTTATGACCAAGACAACAATGGTAAATAACACGATATCATCAGGATCATGATTGATTAGACAACTTTCAGCCTAACATGAAATGGATAAGCTTTTGATTGATTTCCAATAAATAATTTTGTGTAAAATTGGAGTGGATATTTCAATCGAGGATTTTCACTCTACACACATCCCAGCCAATGGGATAACCTAAATGAAGACTACCACCCTTGTCCAACGAAGATCAACTAAATTTCTCATCGCACATGAGATCAAGACTTATTTATCCATGTTAATATTCAATCACAAAGTTGTATCTCTCTTAAGATGGAGTTCCATTAAAAGGAAGGGGTCACGTCAAAGTTCCTCATCATGAGCTCAACATTATCCCATGAATCATATCAATCTCTTAACATAAATATATCCATCTATAGCTCATATTTTACCTTATAAAAGTCATAGTTGACCTTTGAGAATGGTAATAAACATCCACTATCTATATGAAGATGCCCACCCCCCCTCTACTCGTTGAGAAACATAGGCACACATTGGATGATTCCTAATCTATGGACATGACTTTCCCTATAGGAGACACAAAGTAGAGTCACAAACACGATATCCTTATTATGCCTAGGGCATTCAACATATTTAAATCAATGATGCCTTTCACTTAATGTTGAATTGTTTGACAATGATTATTAGTCCTAGATCCTTTTCTTCATCACCTTTTTGTTTACATGCATCAAGTTTCATGTGCCCTTACCCCCCCCCCCCCCCCCCCTTGCTTTCACATTTGGTTGGTCGACTAAGAGTTGAGTTCAAGCTAGTTCTTCATTCTTACAAGTTTTCATAATATATTGTGGAAAGATAGAATGTCAGTGTCTCTGTATCTTGTGTACCCTCTCCTTTGTCTATGTGCTACCATTTATTTATACAAGACCTCTACATTGTGGTCATTGTTGAGTTCTCTACATGTACTTATATAACAATGGTTGTGAGAGGCAACTTTGTTGAACATTGACATCCCAAACTCCAACAAGTGGCAATGGTGTAAGGTTCGATAGGAGTATTCATAGAGGTGTGCAAAATAATTCTTGGAGAGTAGAACAAAATCTTTAAAGAGAAGAATTTGGATGACATGGATCTATGAAGAGAACAATTGCTTAATTAAACTATTGTGTGAGTATATAGGAGTTTGGTTGAGGTGGGAGTGTGTCAAATTTCCTTTCTTTTCAACTCCTCACTTTAAAAAATTTCTTGATCAACAACTTATTCAAACTCAAAAGTTATTTGGATGTGTAAACAATAGTGAAGCCTAGAAATTAATGTGTATTAGAGTTCTACGTCATAGTAATGCAAGTCGTGGTGGAAGAGGCAATACCCAACATGCTTATGAGAATATCAAAAAGTTGTTCAACCAATGGTGGTCCACATTCATAGGGAAATGAAATAAGATAATGGAATGGTTCTCATATTTGACGGCAACACAAAGTGTTATTATGAATCAAGAAGAAAATCCTAGAGGAACTCAATTTTTCGGTCCAGTAGTGAGGGAACCAAGAGAGTATGATTCTGCCATAATAGTTTCAACTTTCACTAGCTCCAAATGTTTTTAAAAAAGCAACAATGTTATTAACATCAAACTACCACCATGTCATCTTACACTTCATTGCATGGAACTACATACATAGGAAGCTCCAAAGGGATTTTTCGCCTCTATGAAGAGAAATTTCAAAAGTACATAATTTTGATTGAACCAACTTCGTTCTATGGAAGAATCTTATGACATTCTTATTCAAAGGAGACTTATTGACAATAAGAGATCCACTAAAATGGAGGATAAAGTTTGCTCAAATTTGGAACAACTAGCTATCTTGACAATGCACTCACACTTAGCGAACAATGCCTACTTCATCTTGTATCATGAAAAGTTAAGAGCAACATTCAAAGAATTGGATCGATATAAAATTTTGAAGGAATTTCATTGGGTCGCATCTCACATCAATAATTGACAACTTCCTTCAACAATCAAAGGTTCCGCATGTGAACCTAGAGCTAGAGATTCAAATCATCATGATCGTTTGCATATTGTCCACTTTGTGTAACACCTTCATAAAGCTCAAAAGATATGTCGAAAGCTTCTCAACAAGGAGATTCATTGACAGTCAATGGCTATTGTATAAGATGTGGAATTAACATATAATATACATATTACAAACATTGCCCTCGAAAGGTCTATAGTGGAGTTGAAGTAAAGAGCGACGCATGAAAGAGAATACCCACATCCAAAGCTATTCATAGTTAAAGTACAATGGAATGTTATTCCTACCACCAAAAGGGTCACAACAAAGATTGTTGAACGCTATGAGTCTTAGAAGGAACATGATATGCAAGTGAGGTGATTCACAATCCCATCCTCAATTAGGATAGAGCAATTTAACATCCTCAATGGGTTGAAAATCCTTTACTTTAAAAAGGGATATAGTCTCATGGTGGACAAGAAAGGTATCATTCATGCACGTGGTTTTGTAGTTTCGAAAGCGTCATTTCACATGACACCAAATAAAGTGAAATCACAACATATGAGGCATATCAACTGAGGACAATGGATCTAGGAATTTGGCATTATTATGTGACAATTAGCATTGAATTTATAGCTTTGGAGTTATGGGATCGGATGTAGCTCATGTTGGAGCCTACCACTTCCTCAAATTGATTTATTTCTCTTCAATGGGCTTGATGGATGAAATAAATATGGAGTGTCCTTGAGGATGTCTTTGTTTTTCTCAAACATAGTCAAACATGGGAGGTTGAGGTAGAGATGCCTCCTACACCAACATGACTCTCCCTATTGATAGGCACAAAATAAGCCCTGGAACACCAAATAAGTCTATTGATTAGGCTATACAACATATAAAACTTGACAAGGATAATGCCTTTTCAAATGTTATCACTCTAAGCTATGGAATGGCCATTTGCAACTCAAGATGCCTTCAACTTCCCATTCATCTCTTTTTGCTCTTACTTTCACCCTCTTTATAAGGTTTCACAACTCTTTTCTCCCTCTAATGATGTGATTGATGAATGAGGAAGCTCCATGCCTTAATTGTTTGTTTATGTGCTCTCTCCACTCAATATTAACATGATTGGGTCAACATATTAACCTTTATGCTTCCTTTCCCCACCTTAGGCAACTAAGGAAGCTTCAAAATCATTGTTGCCCTCATAATCGATTTCTCCAATTCCATATATTACCAAATACATCACCACTCTACATCTTTAATTCGTTTTTCTTTGTTCTTGCTGGAAGACAAAATGTGAGCTCTAAATTCTTCAGTCTTGTAAAGTCTTATCCAACTTTTATGTCCTATTCATTGATTGTCACATACCAACAAATCCAATGTAGCAATACATAATTTAATGTTCTCCAACAATTCATTAAGCATAGGTTATTATCATTTTTTAAGTTTTTGTCATGAAAAAAAAGTTTTTTTTTGGCAATTGACTTCTTTTATTTTGAGATGCTGACATTTTAGACATGAAAAGAACATTTATAGCTTTTAATGAATACAAAAGATTTTACTTCTTTGAAAAAGTGACATTAACATGAAAGACTTGTATTTTGACATCAGGGGATATAATACATGATTGTTTACAAGAATGTGACAAAGCTAGCTAGGTATTTGACACATGTTTGAGTTTTGGGAATCCTATACAATTTCTATAGCCTTGAGAGAGTGTTTTGAGTAATAAAGTGTGTGTGGATGTGTGCAGATGCAATGAAGGACTAAATTAAGAGAGCCTTCTTCTTATAGTATTACTAATATATGCCATGTCATCTGAATTAACTTTCTCTAATTGACAATGTCCACATCCACTAGTTCTGGCATGCCCCTTTCACTTCCATTATCAAGGAGCTCTATTCCCAGTTGGCCTTTGTCACCGGCTCCAAATGCATAAATCTTACCCGAGTCCGTGAGAGCAAGGGTATGTGCATTGCACGTCTCCGTATTTGTTAAGCTTATGTGCACAACATGTGCTCCCTGCTCTTTCAAGGGTAGCACTAGCTTCGGAGACAACACGCTCTCGTGGCCATGGGACTAGACAACCGAGTCAAAAACTAATTACATATATGGATATGGATGGACACGTACATATGCAAATGGACAGACACATGAATAAATGTATGTGCATGGATATGCATACGGATGTGGATATACAGATGCATTTGTACATGTGTAGAGGATTCTTTTACAATACAAAATGCAATGCATATGGAGCGTATGCCTACTGGATTATTTTATGCGGGATGGATATGCATGTGCACATGCATATTAGATCATTTGGAAATAAATAAAAGCTGTCATATTAGCAGTCATAGCATGCGATTATGGGTACATTGATGCGTACATGCATAAATATGTATATATGTATGTATATGTATATATATATGTATGTATGCACATATGTATATATGTATGTATGTGTTTATGTATAAAGAGAGAGAGACCTTGAGATGACCCAAGCTTGCCTCTCCACATCCAAATGAATAGACATCTCCATTGTCTGCAACGACAAACGTAGTATAATCACCCGTTGCCACATGAACGGCTTTTACTCCTTGCAAAGCCGATACTACTTTAGGAGCTCCTTCACATTCCTCATTCCCATGCCCCAAGCACCCATAGCGGCCCCATCCCCAAGTACACACACGACCATCTTGGCTTACCACGGCAGCATGCCATGCCCCCGCAGCAACTGAGATTGGGTTGAATTTCATCTCCTGTAACCGTTCAATCATGCGCGGATATTTCTCATCTGTCCTCGATCCATGACCTAGCTTACCTCCGAGTCCACAACCCACTGAATACACTGACCTACAAACCCCCGTAGAGTTAATCAAGTTAGATTTAGTCAAGATAGTTAACCATCTGGCTAAGCAGGTTCCACATTACTTGCACAAAAGATCAAGAGTCAAAACATCTGTTGGTTTAGACTTTTACATGCCGCAAGGTTGATAAGCAAGTGCAAGCAAGTAGCAAAACCCTGCCGCAATCTGAACCACAGGAATATGCTCTAAAGGCCCCATCAATTGATATGGTTTCAAATCTTGGCTGTCAGTTCCATGCCCCAGCCTTGCATCAGATCCCCAACAAAGGGTAAAAACTCGTCCTTCTTTTGACAAGATGGCCGTGAAATAGTTCCCTATCGCTGTCTGAACAACAAAGATTCCTTCAAGAGATTCCACAAGGCAGGGTGTACTTATGTACTTTACACCGGCGCTCCCATGGTCCGATTCGCTGAAGGTGTTCTTCCCAAAAGCATATACTTTGCCCATATCAGTGACGAGCATTGTCCGGCCAATCCCAGCCGTGGCTTGAATGACACGAATCCCCTGCAATGATCTGTTGAAATCTCTATCAGATTGAGATTCAATCAAACAACACCATAGGCCTCGATGCTAATGACAATATCAAATAGGGTTAAGGGTGTTGGTAATCTCTATTAGACCTAGACGTATATCATACATATGATTCCATGCAAATTATAACGAAAAGTCATGATTCTATCTCAACCCATGCCGTAGGATTCAATGCAAAATTTACAGTCACAAAAATCCAATTAGATTTTGATGACCACACCATCAGGTACAATTCACTGCAATGCAAAAAACATTAATGATGACATAACAGAGCATTCAGCTAACCTTAAAACTCGAGGCCGCCATTCTTGGCCCAAAGAACCATGACCCAACTGACCAGTTGAATTTGAACCAAATGTAAACACTTTTCCTGATCCCGTTACGACAACACTATGCCCAGGACCAGCAATAGCTTGACACTTTTCTCTTCTAAAGCTACACTCCCCAGATTTCAAGTACTTCAATACAAGCTTCCACGATCCACCGCACCTTTGTTTCAAAATCTCTTTTTCCTCTATGTTCATTGGCTTGAAAATAGCTCTGCTTTGGCACATATCCAACGCCGCAAGTTCAGCCAATGAGAGTGTGGAGTCGGGGGGGAAATTTGCAGGGTTATTGAAGAATGAGCAAGTCCCCTGCACAGTACAGAAAAAGGAATCATATAACACCACACATAAAGGCCCATAAAACACAAAATTGTGCACAATGGAGTAAAAATATAAGTGTATCTAGAGAAATTCTTTTTCAATCTATTAGTGTCTTCTTCTTTTTGTCTGTTTTGTGTTTGTTTTACTTTTATTATTAAGACTTGCCTCTAATCGAGCTAGATCCTCAGGATTGAGATTGCATTCACTTAGAACATGAAGGACAATGGATGGATTCGCTGATAATGGAAACTCTCCTTGAACATAATCGTTATAACATATCCTCTTTCCCGAGACTAAGGCGGAGGAGGATGGTGATGAAGAGCATGGTTGTAAATGAACACTACTAGCACAATATGGAATCTTCCAGAGGGCATCTTCACTCGATGTGGTATCATCCATTCGGGAACTTATGACAAACCAATGCTGAACTATATAAGCTGTAAACACACAAACACCCATGATTAAGTTCATCTAAAGGTTAATACAAGCTATTGACGTGTGCTTACATAATATTTCTTCCTATGCTATATCTAAAGATCAATCCAAGTGGGGCCGTGTTGTTGTGCCATTAAGGTACTTATCCTCCCTAATCCAAGACATGACGAAGTCTCGGCAATAGGTATCATATAATTCTTCAACTACCCATTCATCTATTACTGCTATACCTAAAGATTAATACAACCCATTCATGATGTGCGAATTACATATAAAGATTCTACTAAGGCAAACACATGCTATTTTTTTCCTCTTAAATTCGTTTATTTCTTATCAAAGAAAGGATAAATCCTTACGGACAATAAGAGTCTTAAGTATCCCTTCTTAACAAATGCTCTTGATCTTGTATTTCCTCTTCCTGTCTTCCTTGCTCTCTCACTCTTTTCTCTCCCCTCTGCTCCTTGAAGAAGGGAACAAACAAACCCCAATCTGAAAAAAGAAAGAAATGTAATTCTGCAATCAGATAAAATATTTTAACATTTTTTTTACAGCATTACTTGATGCAAACGATGAGGATTTTCCCATATATTATGCAAAGAACGGAAGTGAAGTCAATGGATGATAAAAAAAACAAATACATAAAGCTCCCAGAAACAATACATGTACAAAAACAAAAACAGAACAAAACAGTTGGATATACACAGATGAAAAGACAGAGAACTGTAGAATGGATTTCATTTCTTTACTTCTAGATTACAAAGAGAGGGATTGAAACCCTTGAATCAAATAAAACAATGAGAGTAATATACAGTAGTTTTTGGGTGTAGTACACACAGATCAGAGAAGCAAAATGCTCTCTCTCTCAAGAAGGAGAAGGAGAAGGAGAAGGAGAAGGAAATGCTCTGTTCTCTTTTTTGGGGTGGGGGGGGTCAAAATGCTCTGTTTCTTTCTCTCTCTCTCTCTCTCTCTCTCTTTGTGCTTGCATTATTCACATGTGAAAAGATATTTGTCTCACACACCCCACACCCATCTACATACATACATACATATTTGCCTACATTCACAATACACAACAAAACAGTATGTACTCAATAGAAGCGAGAAAGAAAGAGAGCGAGCAAGAGACTTGCTAGCGATGGGCACGGTTTCGGCTCGAACCGAACCGTTAAGTGGTTTATTGGTTCAAAGATAAGTAAACCATTTGGTTTGTTTTCGAATATTATGATCCGGTTTGGTTTCAAATATTATGATCCGGTTTGGTTTCGGTTTGGTTTTGAATTTCATGGTTTAGTGGTTTATCGGTTTCAGTTCGGTTTGGTTTTGAATTTCACGGTTTAACGGTTTAACGGTTTGGTTTGGTTTTGATTTATGATAAACCAATTTGGTTTGGTTCGAATTTTTTCATAAACGGTTTGCTTTAAACGGTTCAGCTCTAAAAGGTTCGGTTTAAATGGCTTCATAAAAATTAAACAGTGTGGTTTGGTTTCGGTTTGGTTTTGAATTTCATGGTTTAGCAGTTTAGCGGTTTCAATTCGGTTCGGTTTTGAATTTCACGGTTTAACGGTTTCGGCTTATGTGGTTTGGTTTGAAGGTTTAAAAGTTTTGAAGGTTTATAGGTTTATCGGTTTGGTTTGGTTCTAAATTTTTCATAAACGGTTTGGTTTAAACTGTTCGGTTTAAATGGCTTCATAAAATTTAAACAGTGCGGTTTGGTTTGGTTCTAAATTTTTCATAAACGGTTTGGTTTAAACTGTTCGGTTTAAATGGCTTCATAAAATTAAAACTGTGTGGTTTGGTTTGGTTTCAAGACCAAGAAACCGAACCGCACCCATTGCTAAGACTTGCCTCGATAGATGTAGCTCAGTTGGTAAGGTTGCCATGTGGAGATTACAAGGTCATGGGTTCAAACCTCGCATTCCACAATGGCATCTAGTGATTTAAGAGATCTATGTACAAAATAATAGAAGAAAGGTTAGAAATTTGGGTCTTGAACCCAAGACAAAAGTGTTTGTTGGTTGTACCAATAGGGTAACCTAATTTTGCAATAAAAACTAGAAAAGGTGGGAGATAATTATGAATTACGATAAAAAGAAGAGAAAGGGTGGGAGAGACCACCTCTAGAATAGAAGAGTCTTTCCTCGCTCTTTTGACTTGTGGGCGTATCCATCACCCACATACAACATCCATTCTCTTAACAAGAGTGTTGAAACCATTGTTGTGCATGCGGTTCTTTGACTTCCACATCCTTGAATCGCTCTGTGCTTTGGCTCAACTCCATCGACTTGTCCTCTTTAAGATCTGGCCTCCAGCGAGAACAACTACTACTGTGTGTGTGTGTGTGTGTGCGTGCGTACAACATGCGAAACACTATGATGAGCTTCCACACAATGAAATCTCTAGCCTCCTTTGTCCTAGCCCAATTCCACCCCATGGAGAAGAAGGGACTCAAGCAAAATGGATTTTAGAGATGATGAAGACTCTTGCTTAGGCCTACCATATGCAAGAAGCAAGTTGATGTGTCGTAACATTTTCGGAAAAAGAGGGGCTTTGTTTGAACTCTCTCTCTCTCCTAGAAGAGACAAAACGTGTATGGATAGATGTTCGTCCATAGCTAATTCACAAGCAAGCGAATATTGCACTATCGAAAACATCTTGTTTCAAAGTTTTCACGGCACAAACGAGCGTTATAACTAACTGTGATCCCTATCCACTTGAGTGTTAACCACGTTTACATCACACCCTAACTATGTTTATGTCCCCCACAGGAGTGGGGGATAAAAGCATATTTATGGTTGCATAAAAAGTTGCCTCTTCTATTTAAAAAATGTATATTCAAGCCCAACAAATTTGTTTCGCAATTGGGTAAGGTAAGCCATGGTTAGGCCATCAAAGAAATGTTGGTAGTTAGGATTGGCGAAAGCCCTATAAAGCCATTGTATCAGTTGCATTGTGCTAGTTATGGATGATAAACATGATACTATTATGTCCTCTTGATTTGATCATTGTCATTATCGTAATATTCATCATGTTTTTTGATGATCCTTCAAATATATAGTTGTGTTCATTACGCAACCACTAAGTGTTATTCTCTCAATTGCCATGAATGAAACAATGAAAGTCTATAACTAAGAGACAAGAAATACCCAAGAAAAAATTAAGAAATTAATATTAAAGACATAGTATGGACAATGTAGCAAATGACACAATAATAGGAGGGAGTTTGCAAAGATTCACATCTACATTGAACCAATTTGATATGTTGAATTGCTTCTTTATAAAGTCTGGTACATCTCTTTCGTGTTAATGCACATATGATTCTTGAGCGAGTTGTTTAGATGGAATTGGCACTGCTTGCCTATTGCATGTGGGAGAATTAGGCAGGAGTATCTTTTGAAACATTCTAGAGGCAATTGCCTCTTTCTTGTCTAATGCATGTGAAATAGTTAGGCAAGACTAGTGACAATCATATACATAAGAGATTTGTATGATCGTAACATCAATCAATTGAGTTTTAGCTTGCATACTCTTACTAGTAACATAACATGGAGAGATACCGTTATCTACTTTCAAACAAAATCATAGAATATTGTGTCAGCTTGTGAGATACCATAACATGAGGGGGCAAGAATATGTGATGGCTCATTTGTGAGTTTTCCCATGGATGTATCAAGTGAAACCCTTGGACAAACTTTTTCCAACATTTTAGAAAAAAACTTCCAATGGCGTTTCGTTCAATTTTGGTGGAGCTAAAATTTCAATTGTTAATCCACTCTAAACTGGAGACCTCATTGTTGATTGTTCTGTCTTTTACAAATTGAACTATCTCCTCAACTTGCTTGAGAGATGGAATCTAGACCCCTTCTTCCATCAATCACCAACCTTGGGATGGGTGTGCACATTGAAATCACTTAGAGCAAGTTATTTCAATAGTATGAGATTGGATCCATGAATAGGGAGTGGATATCATGCACAAGTGGAGCACCCTTGTATATAGATGGAATACCTATATCTAAGGTTAGAACTTAGAACCATAGGCATCCATAACATTGTCTTGAAAAGGGTCTTCTTTTGGTTGTTGGGTATATCTCGAGATTTAATTGAACCCCATGAACTTCACGAGAAGTATGCTTGTAACATACTCCATTACTTCTCCAAATCATTGGCCTTAAATTGACCTCTATAATATTGTTACATGTAAACTCATTGTAAGATAATTGTTATTCCGCGACAATTTTCCGTTGAGTTATATTTGATGTAATATACATACGGGGAGATTATATTATTTGGTGCATGTGTCACTTTCAATCGAGTTTCTACCAATGTTGTAGTTTTGGTTGTCCTATTACATGCAAAGGAGGATCATATTACCTTATATTATATTTTTATAATTATGTCCAATCTATTTATTGGATTAAAGAAAAGAGATGAATTGACCGAAATAATCAAGGAGCATAATTAAACTTGATGGGAGAGTAAGCTCACACACCATGGGTTGGATATTAATGATACTTTGATGTTGCTAAACAATAATGTTAAATCATTTTTCTTATAGAGGGATGCTAATTCATTTTTCTTATATAATGTTATTTTCATGATTTAGGAATGGATTTTTCTTTCTAAGTGGCCTTACCATTAAACACTTATTAATTGAAACATTTAGGAAACCTTTAATAGATGTCTGACTTTCTTGACTAAATTAAAATTCTCAAAGGTGCATTGAAATGATTTAAAGGAAAACGAGTAAATGTAATGAGCATTAATAATTAGCAACAATATCAAAAGGTTGCGAAGTAGCAGATATGAATGGGCTTCCACCACTAATGACACGAAATCAATCAAATGAGAGTTGTTATTGATTTAGGAATTTCAAGTGGGACGTTTAAAGAGGAAGTTTTGGCTACGAAAAATGTAGAGATGGTTAATTATTGCATGGCAAATAAAGAGTAATGAATACGTAATGCACATTAAATCAATAGTGAGGTCAGTAACAAACGAATATCAAGATAGATAATATTGACAAAGCTACGAAACGAAGGTGCATGCATTAGAAAGCCTACAAATGCAAAGCCCACTATTGGCATCTCTTTGTGGTTGTTTATATTCCATATAGGAGTGTCTGTACTCTACATCCTTGAGTAATTGATAATAAGTTTTCGTTTTTTTGGCAACCAAACCTCCAAGATGAGGTTTATACAAAGAAACCCCTTAGATGATTTCCTTCCACATGGTTCATTCGACCAATCCTTTGATTTTCCTAAGTGTATATTGTTCTCTTTGCAAGTGTGCAACTATCCTAGAGTGTAGTCTAACAAACCATGAAAATGTTGAGTGTAGACCATCATAGACAAAAAAGAAGAAGGAAAGCTCATATATTTAAAGATTTCTTAAAATGTTGGGGGATGAAGACCTTTGTCCTTTTGTACCTAAAAAACTCTCTTTTTAATTTAAAAACTTATGTTCAAAAGAAGGAAATCACATCTCGGAAACATTAAAGTATTAGGAAACACATGCTAAATCATGTTCTTGGGTGATGTTATGCGATACAAATGTAATTATAAATGTGTGAGGTCATGATTGAATCATACACGCAATGTCCATTGTCAACATTAAAACGACACATCATAGACATGAATCCATGATGCAGAGAGTGATTTTATTTGAAGACCACCTATTGAGGCATATTGTTCTATTCGTGAGAAAAGAGATGCTACGAATAACTAGAAATAAGATTTTGAGTCCAAAATGGTAGGGTATGTTCAAATATGTAAACTTTGGCTTCTGATTTTAATTTTGCACACATGTAAAGAGAATCATGATAATTACAGTTTATATCATTGTATTCTAGGTGGTTTTTCATCATTTTAGTGTTTAACATAAAAAATAACTATGAGGCACTTTCGGTGTGGTACTATAAGTATAGAAACATAAAAACAACACCCTTATTTAAAGCAAAAAAATAGAATGGTAACCTTTTGCTAAGTGCTATCGTATGTATGTTTAAGTTCATACGAAAGGGTCCACTTAAGTGGCTTAAGCTGGTTTCTAGTTTTTTCAACATCGATATGGATAAGTGTGCAACTAATAGTTTACACTTTGCATTCTATATAATACACTAATGAGGCAATTAGACATAGTAATATGCTTTTCTTGTGTATACCTAATTCTCATTAGTAAGTTTCAGTACGTTCACTTGATGAGAGGGGAGGTTTAATGCTTATAAGATCAAACTCAAAACAATGCATTTAAGAATCCTTATTGACTTTATACATATATGTAAGTTCATATGATACAAGGCACAACGTGTGTTAGGGACAACATGTTGGAATAACTTCACACAACGGTATCATAACAATACCAATAATATCATGAAGGTTAATAATTCAATTATACAATTTGTGTCACACGATTTCAACTTATTCAACATAACATTCCATACCTTAGACATGAATGATCACATGCTAGAAAGAAAAATAAAGAGTTATTTAAAAGACAAATCAATCAACTTGAACTTGCATATATCCCTTAATTTGCCTCTACAAATGCGTTACATTGATATGATTACTCTATGAGTGTTAAATGTTCTTTAAAATCTTGAGGAGGACATACTATGTTTTGGTTTATACCATTTTCTAAAGAGAATGCCAAATAATAACACCTTCATCAAAAGTCCAAGAGCTTCAAATTTAAATATTGTTGTCGGAGTAGCAAGAGAACCTCACCAAAGGCAATACATTCGTAGAAGTTGCACCATTACCTTGCTAGATCTTCCGGCATTCAATGAACATGATCACGTTATACCTCTTGTATGAAAGCCCATATAACCTCAATGATGATGAGTCTAATAACAATGTAATCACAATCCACATCTATCTTGAGCGTCTAATATATACTCCTATTGGTCTGTCTTTGATTAATCCTTAATAATTATTCCATTATGTTTAGCTTCATCTATGATCCTCCATATCAATGTTAAACTACACAAATGTAGCCAAATTTTGATCTTGAGATGGTCCTAATTTTGCACACATAATTTTGATCTTGAGATGGCCCTAACTTTGGACACATGGAGGCATTTTAAGGAAACTTAATCAAACACATTTCTCAACATATTCATTGCTATGAAGCTTTTTATCAAATCAAATATATGAGGAAAATGGGCAAAGATGGGAATTTATCAATTGCCCATCCTAGGCATCCCGTACATGTTATTTGTTTCTTGCTAAAAAAAGTCGTCTTTTGATGATGACCCTTTTTCATCACAAACAATATAGTACATCAAGCATGGCACAATGTGATGCATTGCCTAATATTTACAAATATATTAACATACACTACATAAGTCCCTACTGGTGGGAGCATGGCAACGTGGGAACCTTAGCTCTCCTAATTGTGTAGAGTGCCCACATGCAATAGAATCAATACGACACGCTCTGTGGGTTTGCCCAACGTCCCATCGAATATGGCGAGGGGTTGGCCACTTATTGTAATTATGCCAGGTGCAAGGCTCAATCAAGTGGGGAAATATATGTTGGCTATCATGGCAGGCCGCAATTGGCAGATACGAGCATCAGGAGGAGGGGATGACTTTGGTGATAAAAGCACAAGAGGTCCTTTTCTCCTCCAATGGCAATGTCCACTCCATTCCTCCTAATGACAAATCTCAAGAGGTGTTGGAATTGGTCAACCCAATAGCCCTTTGGATTCTATGGAAACAATGATGTAGGCAAGTTTTCTCCAACCAAACCGCACATCCAACAAGGTTACTGCAAGAGATATGGAGTGAAATTGTAGCCACTCTAAAGAGCCAATATGATGTCCTTAAGGGCGACTCCGAGGGAATTGAAAGACAACAAATAGCCTTCATCCAACAATGGTCGTCCTCTCCCTTTCTTGAGTTAATGGGCATCCACATAAGATGGAACTATCGCGTCCCTTCAAGGATTTTTACATAATCGTCTCATTTTGTAAAATTTTATAACTAATGGAAGGAGGTTTTTTTTTGGAAAAAAAAAAACATCATGACAAATAAACACTACAAGAGTGTACATAAACATGTTTGAAGGTAGAAAAGATGTGAAGTTTAATATGTGGTCATACATCCTAGATGTACATGGTAACAATACCAATGATCATGGCAACAGTACCAAATGATCATGGCACTAAATCAATCCACAATTGTACACATTGTGGAATTTTTTGGTCAATACCCAATATTTGACAACTGGAACCAAACTAGGGATTCACAAAAACAAAGCATGTCCATATACATCATGTATGTTTTCATGGACATGTGAAATTCAGCTATCTACTTCAAGTGAAGATTTGACTTGTTAAAGTAACATAAGGTAAACTCTATAATGATATTGAAGAGACCTAGAATTGAAACTCATTTAAATATTTGAAATTGTTCCATTGCCATAGAAAACAACACATGATAAAAAACGATGTTGGATTCTTGGATAGGTATAAAATTTCCTAGAATAATAGCTCAAAAGGCGTAACTAGGAGAGAGAAGCCATTAATGATCATTCCATTTGATAAAAACATGTTACAAACCCACTCTTGGAGCACTTTTAAGAGAAACAGAAGACAAGTTTTATGTAGTGCCTTTTTTGTATCCACTACTAATAAGTAGCCACCTTGAAGTTAAATCAAATACTACTGAAAACTCCAAATTTAGATAAATTGGTGGCGCCATTTCTGCTAATGTCTCCTCTCAGCCTTGAATCATATTCCTCTTTGATTCATATTAGTACTATAAAAAAATTCCAAATTGATTTATGGCTTCAATAAATTTGCGAATATACATATAAATACTCAAAATTTAGATTCAACCATCACACAATATATGACGAACATCACTACATTCATATGGTTGCGGATTTACATTATCATCTATATAGTGAATTAATAATCTGCAAACATCGTGTGCATTCTCTACATCTCAAATAAAGAATCTCTGCAATGTGCTCCAAATCATACTCTGTCAAGGCTCTGATATCACCTTTGAAATAAGTGCTTTACAGGTAAAGTGATGAGACAAGCTATTTAAGGATATGAAGATAAATAAAGTTAGAAAGTAAGGATGTTTCTTCAGTTGAGCATCAGTTACCCTGACTATCATTCTGGCCCTTGATTTTTAGAACTTATGATTTAATGGCTATAACTAAATGCAGATTAGTGACAATATCAATCATCGAACTATCGTTTTGGGCCATCTAGAAGCATAAAAGATTAATGATGCTAAAAACTTTGCAGGACCACAAGTAGAAACAAGAGTACTTTTGTCTGTAAACTTGATAGCTGTGTAATCTCTATATTTCTTTTAGCCTTTTGTACTCACGTTCAACTAATGCAGTATTCTGGAATGCTTGAAACTATTGTTTGTTTGCTCTGCAAAAAAGCAAAGTTGGCAGAAACATCACAGAGCAAAATATATATCGTCTGTAATGGCAGCTAAAAGACCATAATGGCCAATCAGACCATTATGCTTATGTTAACTTGTCAATCCTAGTAACCAAACTAAATAAATGAAGAATGTCTTTTACTCAAACTTCCTAAAGCTAAACGGTTTGGAATATAATCATGAATAGCCGATAATCAGTTTTTCTAAAGATTCTAATGGTAATGATATCATAGCATACTCATCAAGTGATTACGGCGAGAAAAGCAAATTACTAGATGTTTCTCTGTCAGGAAAATCACATAGAAAAATAAGGGACACAGGTGCTTGCAAGACAAAACCATCGCTTCTCCAAATTAATAAATGTCTTTACAAAATGAATGTTCAAATAATGGATATTCAACATATCAAGACTTCATCCAAAACCAAAAGAGATCCTTCAGGGTGTAGTATTGTCGTGTTTTTCTGACATCGGGACATCTGTGGGAGATGGAGAATTTTCTGTTATTGTGCAGTCAATAACCTTTTCAGGTCCTCGCTGATCCAAAATCTGACTAAGAAGGAATCAAAGATGATCTGTGACAGTCTCAAACTAAGTTAGCTCTTGGCAATATTGTCATAAATTCTTATGGCCTGTAATTAATAAGCTCTTCACAGTCTATTATGGTGGCTTTTATATTTTGCATCAGCTGGCACATTTTCATATCCTGAACTAACTAAAATGGAAAGAGGGAAAACAAGGTAACAATTTCCACAAATACGTAAGGCAGATGATTACCTGGGATATGTGTGCAATAAGACAAGGCAGGACAAGTAGACCTGCTTCACCCAATACGCCACCAAGGCTTCCAATGACCGCAATTGCTATTGGAAATGTTTTCTGTGATGATTTTTTTTACTCAAAACATGAATGAAAATAAATCATTTCTATTTTCTGTTGCATCATAATATTGATAGTTTGTATTACATCCATAGAAGAAACATAAAAGTTAGTCAAGACATATGGTAAATTTGGTTGCAAGTCGTTAACATGGAAGCTCACAATCAAGAAGCTTGGGACTCCAATAGCTATTTGGAAACCATATGTTTAGAAAATGCAAATAGTGATCCACATATTCAAATACACAAAAGTAGTACGTTTACAATGTGAAAATTTGTTTTATCTAAGTTTTCTAAATTTGACTAGAGGGGTGCCCAATTGAACCAGTTGTAAGACTCCATAGTACATTAAAGAAATGCTGCAGATTGTAATCTCCTATGTGACGAGCCTGCCTATATTAGAGAACATGATACAGCAGTGCCTGCTTTCTCACATAAATCCGATTGTATGCATGACCTTCTGGCATTCAATGAACATGATCACGTTATACCTCTTGAATGAGAGCCCATATAACCTCAATGATGACGAGTCTAATAACAATGTTATCACAATCCACATATATCTTGAGTGTCTAACATAAATCTGACACCAGCACAGCAATCAAGGAACCAAGAGAGACAGAGATTTGTTTCACCCAACATTATCCTATCCGAGACAGGACAGGGAAAACATCTATTAGAGCTCAATTCTCGTCATCACCTAGTTATCTGCAACCGGATGAACTCATGGTCAGATTCTAGGAGGGCCTTCTCTACCACTGACCACATCCTTAATCACATTGCTTGGTGGACCAAGCAAAGGCACGAAAGAAGCAATTGTATGGAAGCTTTGTATATTCAAACAATACCTTTGATATTGTACCAAAGGAACATCTCCTTCAAAGACTTCACCTGAAATTCCCTCTGACATGATGTGGACAATATATGCACTATATGAGCAAGTTTTGGGACAAGCAGGTGTCTGGGAGGGCTATTAGAGATAATCAAAAGCATCATCAATGTCAAGCAACGACTACATCACATGTGGAGGCCATGAGGGAATCAATATAGTAGGCTCATGAATCCACATTCTTCTTTATACTGATGACATAATCCTGTTCTCATGCATTTCTCAATGCCTACATCGTTTTTGCTGCGAAAAAGGCTCTCGGTAAACTTACAAAGACCAAGGAAATGATCATACACACATCTACGCTAACTCACCGACAATTTGTCTTCATACTTTTAGGAGGATATGTTGAAATAGTGGAATATTAAGGTCTAGCCATTTCAAGGAACCCCATACCACAGTATGATTGTTCCACATCAGTCATCCCTGTTCTCATGTAAAACTGCTACCATATGGGCTGCAAGCCTCCCCATGTACATGTGCACATAAATAGACGTGCATTAGTCAAGATGTTGTCGCCGAAGATACATAGCAAAGCATCCACCCCACACAATCATCCACACTTCCAACATTTAGCAGCCATGAAGAAAGATAGAAAGAAAGAAAGAAATATTAATGACTTTTAAGAGGCAAGAATAGCCTGAAAGACCAACTAAGAGATTAAAATGTTGTCTCATCTTTGAAAACAACAACCTAAATTAAATGTAGCTAAGTAAAATAATAAATAAAATTAGAATTAAGATGTGACTAAAGAATCTCGTCATCTATACATGAAAGATTCTCAAGTCAGATGTATTCTAACTTTGTCTTTGAAATATCTCTAGCAAGGTCAATCCAGAACGGAGAGGTGTCTGATGCAGGAAGCAACTGTTACTCCTAGATGCACTTAGGACTGCGATTCCACATTTTCCTCTCCCTAGAGGAATTCTGGTTGTGATCTTGTTACCCATGCTTGCATGGTGTTAAACACCATCACTTCAGTTCTATCTATGTTTACCAACAAAATACTTTTGAGGCCTTTAATTGTCTTTGTCGTCTCTCTGGAGTGTCCGAGATCAGCACAATATCATCAGCATGTAGTAATGTTTGTATCACTATAGCTGCTAGGTTTTTTGCTCCTGAACAGCTGAGCCTCTCTATGTTGGTTGCGGTAGTTTAAAGGCAGAAATTTCATCCATCTAACCTCAGCATGCTAAGTAGCTAATAAGAACATCCAATACCTTACAGAGTTTTAATAATTTAGTTAAATTTATTTTTGTATGTTGTCAAATGTGAGACAAATAAAATATGATGTTCATTTGTACAAGGCCCTAGAGGCTGACTTGCAATAAGGATAGAATGTACCATAATTCACTGTGAAAAAATTCAAGAATCAACCACTACAAAATCTTCAAAGGAAACATATGCCCAAATGGAATACAGCTATAAATTCAAGTTGTGTGAAAATAAGAAGCAAAATGTTGAGAGAACTTAGAAGCACCTGGCTACCAGTAAGGATAATAGCCCATGCAGTAGACTTCTTCTGGAAGCTCTTAGTCTCAATGTAAGAATTCAGCAATTGCATTCCAAATATATTCAATAGCAGGAACACAAAATGTACAGCCCTGTAATGAAATATGTTGTCTCCATCATAACCTTAGAATGTTTGATGAAGGTGTATAGTAATTCTTACATGGCAAGAAAAGCTGCAAAAGTAAAACTCCATACGTCCAAGCTTAATAGTTTATCCCGGCCACAACTAACTTGCATCCATGGTACCTATACGATGAACCGTTTATCCGTCAAATACATGTGGATGTTGTATATCATATTTCAGTCACATACATGGAAAGATAAGCTCCACGATTTAGCATAGTTGTCATAGACCTACACTCATGTGTGACCTTGACCATATTAAGAAATTAAATTCAAGATTACTTGAAGTTTGCAAAAAGCAATCAATACAACAAAAGATTTCTACTGAATGCCGATGAACAGCCATTCAAACCTTTCAGAGAATATAAAAATCTCCCATTTTATTCCACAAAACTTAAAATGATTAAAGAGCTGAAATTCATCCATGTAACTTAGTTTTTGTATCTTCAATATGTATGTTTCTCATCTTTATATATTTGTAAGAAAGGTTTGTCAACTATGAATTACCAGGCTAAGAAAAAAACTGCTCATCATGGATAATTCCTCTTTTCTCTGATTGATAATTTTTGCAGACCCTGCAAATAACATGACAAAATACTAGTAAATCATGAATAGTCAGACAGTACACTCATTGCATTATCTATGAATCTCTCTACACCCATCATGTGTAATTAATTCCTGTGGACAATGTTATCTAGATGTTATGAACTATCTACATATGAAGGCAACCTGCAAACCTTTCTATAAACAATGAAACAAACTTTTCATTCCAGCTTATAGTGTGATACTTTCAATTATCACTTGTGGATTTGATTGTTATTATATCGTATGTGATATATATACATGATTTATGGCTTTTCAATGACTGAGTAATTCGTTAAAGCTCTTGCATGCAACAATGTTTTTGGTATTATTAGATAAATCTATATATATTTTTGATTGATCGCAACCTTGGCCTACTTATCAACCGCTTTCCAATGCACTGGAAATCTGAAAGAAACCCATTTCCTTGATATTGTTGTCCACTATGCAGGCTGATTCAAACAGTTATACCAATCTCAACCTATTATTCAGAAGAAATTTACAGTTCAGAAGACTGCAACGTGGAGAAAATACATTGATTGGACCTCTTCATCAATGAAACATTATGTTTGCCTATGCACAAAGCACACATGGCCACTAATATTACAGCATCCACCATTCCAACAAAAGAAACTTCATACTGCTCAACCAAAAGATCTTGATCCAAACATCTCAAAAGAGGTCACATGAGAGAAAGGAACAGGGACTTGCATTGCAGATTGGAGAGATTTTATAGTGCATAGTTGCTCATTTTACAGGTTTGTTTGGAAAAGCAAACCGTGCTGATTTCACAATAGACAGTGGAGTGTTTCGCACATTCGAACCTTCATGCGTGTAGAAAGGTTTATATTTAGCATAGCTTTCCAAGGAATAAAAGGGAGGTATTGGTCATCAGTAGAAACTCCCCTTCAACATATTTCATTCTTTCCATACTTTAAACAAAGAAATATCTCTTAGTTCAATAATATTGCAATTGGGTTTTCTTTATGTTTTTAGTGTTCACAGGTTTTAGGAAATTGAAACAGAATTATGACTCTCTAAATATTGTCTACTGTATGGGATACTTGCACATGGTCTTACAGTTGGTATTCAAACACAGGAAGATGCCCTTTGCAGGATTGTGAGATGGTTAGATCATGGGTGGCTGTATGGGTTACAGTTCTTTATAAAAAAGAGTTTTTTCCTTCAACCAAAACTTTAAAACCTATTTCCTGTAATCTACCTTCTTTATTTAAGTGATTGTGAGAGGTTTCTATCAATGCACAGAGTTAAATGACATGCATTCTATAATAGGCATAGTATATTCGTTAATGCAGGAGTTATATTTTGGCATTTGACTTTTTTAGTTTATACACATGATTTAAAAATATACGACTAACATTTAAGTTATGTTGGCAACCATAAATTTTGCATTTTATCATTTGATGTCTCATGAAACTATAAGTACACATCATCAGACTTATGAGGATACTATAAGTATTTATCATAAGAGTTCAAAAAACATATTAAATAAATAAACTATTGAAAACAAGGGCATACGCAGAATCTGTTCAGATTGGTACCAGGAACAATCGTTTGAATCACCTATAAAAAAGTCAAAAAGTAACATTAGTAGTAAATATTTTGCTTGTATATAAATGATCATATGACGTCTGAGCATAACTATGATTGCTTCTCCTAATAGAGAAATCATCCAGTGTCAAATGAAACATCTCCTCATGCAACAACTACAAACCCTCTAGAAACTCGCAATGACTCATCACTATCTATAACCTTTAAGACAAACATGCAGATGAGCAATGGCAGAAAATAAACATATGCAATAAAAAGTACTTAAATCCATCAATATTATAAAGCAAAAAGGCACATACGCACTCATACTTTTCCAATAAACAAGGGCACCAATAGTGTGTCCGCGAGTCCTCTCATAAGGAGGGCGGTAGGTATAGAGATACCCAAGCCTCGAGCCACCAATTTTGACACCATGAAAGGAACCTGCAAGGCATTCAAAAACAGAATTGATCAATTTTCAGTAGTTAAAATACAAGAATTATTGATTGTGATTGATATGCGTATATAGTGCCCAATTTTCTTCTACTTATGAGAGAGAAAACGATGGATCATGCCTATATCTTTATATTCATAGACATTTCTTGATTGATATATGCATCAGAGAGCTGACAGGCCTTTCACTAGTTCAAGGAAACAAATATAACTTCCAAGTGGACTTTAAAGAAAAATCATAGTAGCCTGTGTTGAACGATATTCATTCTTGACAATGAATCAAATACATGTATCACGCATACCTCATGGATTCAGAATACCTGCAATTATATATTTATAATATAGAGAAAAAAAGAAAAGGAATTTCTAGTGATCATGACAAAAGTGACTGGCCTAAAATATTTTTACAATCTTCATTTACTAAAATTTTTTTTTCACATGAATCAAATTTTGCCCCTAGCAACAATATGGGTATCCCAACCCATATTTCTTCATTTGCTTACGTGCATAAAATCTGGATTCTTGGTCATAAGTAGGTTGGCCTTATGTTCCTAATCTACAGTACAAACAAACCTAGGCATCGTTGATATTGAACTAAATTGCTCTGAAAAGAAGTACAAAATCCTTTTACAGACCCATGTCCCCTTCTTATCTCATTTTCATATTGTGCATAGCAATGTCATAAATTATGGTTCTTTTATTATGAGTAGCTTAGAAATTCCCATTATGGAAATCCAAAAATAGCAAAAGAAACTGCTTTTGGTGTCTTAGCAGAACAGTATAACCAATAAACTCCAAAACAGTAGACAAAGCAAAAGACCCATAACAATGCGATAATAAAACATAAATACCGTCAAAATTCCCAAAAGATTTGATATTAGCATTAATGACAAAGCCATAGCCGTATTTGCTCCAGCTGCCTACAAAAGAATCTTAAAAGTGACAATATTCCTCAAACCCCAAAACTTTAATAAGCTACACTGCAGCACTTACCTGAGTTAAGGCAACTCCACTAGATAACGTAGTTGGTACACAACAAAACAAGGCCAGACCTACAGCATCAATACAAAAAGAATTAGCAGAACATTGTAGTCTTTTAAGCAGTACTTTCTCAAAATAAAATGACGTATAATTACCAGTTATTAACTCTTGTGGAACCAGTTTCAATCGCAAAATTAGCACTGCCACCCAAGGAGTGAGGAAGAGAACAGAGACCTGGAAAGAATGATTAGGCTGAGTGTATAACAATAATCTGTACAGAAAGATATTTTGATTGTAATAAGCATCCCACAAATATCCCAAGAGCGATAGAGTACATGAGATTTCACCATAGACTAAGGAATTGGCATCTTCATGCCTTAAATGGGAAGGTAGTGATTTTAATCATATATCTAAGTTGGGACTGATTTACAGAGCAGAAGATATTACCTTTTATGACCACTAGTAGAGCTATCACATGGCAGCTGATCATGCAAACTTGCGCTTTAAGTTACCTAGAATATTGTGTATCAGTTCACTTGAGCAATACTCTATGTATGTGTCTGTGTAAACAGTGATAACCTACACACATCAGACTCATTACGCTATGTTAAGGATATCACACAAGGGCTTGCAGAAGCATTCCATGAGGCAGTAAACTATGATTTCCAAATACAACTAGCCCCATACCCCCAGTATCCCCAGGGTAGAGTTTCAGAAACATTTGATATGCTCAGGAATGGTGCGACTAAAAGACATGCTTGCAGCTTCAAGTCATATAAAGATGCAACAGCAATCTTCCAACACACAATCAAACAGAAGATGAGCATTTTTCAACCAGCACTAACACAAATATCTGTAGGCTATTTGTGGGACAAGATCATAAAAGAGCATGGAAAACATTTGGTGGGAAGCAAACTACACTCATAACTTCAGCTAAATCTTGGCACAGATATCCAAAGGTGCTACATGAAATGCCTGAACCACCACCTTTCCTCAGCCACATGCTTTCCATCCAAGAAGTTTTGCCCCACAAGTGGTGACAAATGAAATCAATAACATACAATTTTGGGAGGCGTGACATTTAGATGGGTTAGTTGGTGAGTATTCAATGTATGCACAACTTTCATAATTCCTAGAAACCACGCCCCAATGAAGATTTGTCATTATCTGGACAAAATATGCAGATTAATTCTAGAGTTTCAATTAGCAGAGACAAGTATACATTATTCGGCAGGATAATTGAGCCTTAGGGGGGTTCACAACCTTGGACTACATATTGACTCCAATATAGAAGAGTGTACAACATAAACAGAGAATAATTGTTGTTTTGTGTACTTCAGTAAGGCCATCAACACCATACCCTATGATCGTCAAATTAGAGGCTATTAGGGTTCATGAGGATATGCAATGGGGAATTTCTGCATAATATTGGTCAGCATCGGGAGAATCCGTATTGGCTAACAGTCTCTCTGAAGCAGCAGACAGTACTCTCACCAACTCTCTTCAGAATACATATATATTAATCAGATATCTAACTGCACAGACAGATTGGGTGGACTGGCTGTCTTGCTGGGACTCTCATACCATACTACTAAGTAGATACCGTGGTGCTAAGTTCGGAATCTTCACAGGGGGTACAAAGATGCTTTTCTGTACAGAAAAGCTATCTCAATGAATTTTCGTAAAACTAAGACCATGGTGTTTAACATCAAACAAGTATCAATAACCAGATCACACTATCAAGACTTGCTCAGAGAGGAAGACATGGATTACATCTAATCCTAGGTGTACTTAGGGTTCACATTCACAGGACCACAATTCTCCTTACGTGAAGCAGCCTTTGCCTGCCTTTCTTGAGTGTATGCAGCCATGGTTCACGTCAGAGACAGTTGAACATATTCGGTTTCAAGAACCATAGACCTTTTATGTGGTGGAAAGTTACGGGCCAAGTTTTCACAACTAGAGAAATTTACAGAGGCCCCTAGTTTCAAAGATTGCTCATATAATATGGAGCAACACATGTTCCTCATGATATAGTCCACACTAAAAACAATGCATTCCCAATAGTTACAGAGCAATATTCTGAACAGTATTTCATATTAAGCAGAATTGGAGTTAAGCCAAAGATATACAAGACAGTCATTTATATCATCAAACGATTTGGCTACCAATGGAACAATCAGTGTTGGCATGCTCAAGTGAAAGAATGGATTAAGTCACACTGTATAAGCATAGACACATTACCCCCTTTCCACTATAACCTCAACTGCCACAAGTTGATATGACCCGAGAGGAGAAGAATAGGTGATCTAAACAAATATCATCAAGGTGGATATAGAGAGGCATGGGCTAGCTCCACTGCACCACACTTGGAAGATGGTTGAATACAAGGCATTGGTTTTACTCTCATCACCTAATTACATCAGTCAAAGATTGAGAGAGGCATGTAAACATGCAGAGCTCTGCACGGAAATGTCAATTGTGCACCAGGAGGTGATATAGAAGAGACCAAAACGATGCTTGGACCCCCACAACCTTCTTCAGTGCCATGCCCCTCTTTCCCATGTTATAGGTCAATTTGTTACAAGCGGTTACAAATCAATGACTATGAGCACGTCATCCTTGTCGTTGGCAACTGAAGGCCATTATCACCCGACACCAAAGGTGCTCGAGGTGCTTTCCTTGCTCTATAGATTTTTGCATTTTGGGCGGTCCATGCTGGACATTTTTCAAGACGCAGAAGTTTTTCCATCTAAGCTCTGATTGCTAATGGGAGTATCCACATTCTCTCAAGAGCATATATGTATGTGCATATCCTTAACCAAATTCTTGAACGATAAACCAGTATACCTCAAGTTGTTTTACTAATTTATTTGTATTTATTTTGGTTTGTTGTTTTCCAATATGAGATAAATTTTCACTCATGGTCTCCCATTCAATCCCGTTCTTTCTTTCGACTCTGAGCAGTGACAAGATGTGTATACGATAAGAGACTCGGTCACTTGGACGCATGGTCTAAGCAAAGTGCTTCAAATGATACAGCACTCAAAGATATATTTTTGAGGAAAAAGGGGTTTGCAAAAGAGACATCTAAATGATAATTGCATTCTCTGAAGTTTCTCCAGAGGATAGTACATAGATCCCTTCAGAGTCCTGTATCTGAAGTCACATGAAATTAAATTTCAAATATGGGCTTTTTTCATCGATTACACTTGCCTATTTACCATGAGCCTTTGCTCTTGGCAAGCTTATAATCATTTTTCAGCATCATGGGTTTGTTCTATTTTTTCTTAGAAAATGGTGATTGTAAGATAAGTGTCTTACCTAAAATGCATTCATCGTTTTAGGTTCAAAATAATATAGCTAAATACATTTGCAATTTGAAGGGTTGACTATTAGTGACAGTTTAACTCTTTACAAATTGAAAAAAAGTCTCGAATATACGTTAGTACGTCTCGCTCCTTTTCTCACCTAGTCCCAAATTTCATGCATCTTTGTCCATCACTCTTCAGAGCAGAGATAGAGAGTGACAGTGGTGCTTCACGTACTTGGCCTTATTTTATAGGAAATCCAATAAAAATGTTAACCTACTCTTGGGCACTGATGATGCAAGTAGCGATGACATGCGTAAGGTGGTTGACAGACTCTGTACTCATTGAGATTGAAATCTCTACTATGTATCTAGTTACTGTCTAATAAATTGATTGAAAATTCTAATTTTATTTTGTACTGAATTTGCTATAAGATCAGACAGTGGATATCGTGAACATGATAAAGCACATGCAAACGCGTCCACAAAGAGCAAATAATGCAGAATGATAAATGTAACAATAAATTGAAGTCGATGATGATGACGATTATATATGTAGTTGACAACGATGGTATACAACAACAAAGAATCCTTAAAAGAAATATGAAAGAATAATTTAAAAATATTCAACCTCTTTTAACCTTTAGAGAAAGTTGATGCAAGGATATACCACTCCGAAAAGGAGAGATGGCCATGCCTCCATTACATCTCCTAATTCATCCGTCCGCAAAGTAAGACCTTTCAAAAACAAATAAAGCAGAGACCACAAAGTAAAGCAAGGTTCCTGCCATGATGCATCAAATGCATATTGCCATGTACAACATATATACTATGTAGCATTCTACATACCAGAAATCAAAAAACACGCAAACGTAGCCCATTTGGATAGTCCTTGTTCAAAGAGCTTCTTGCCCAGAGTGGGACAACTTAGGCCGAACAAAACTGCAAAGCTGAGAACTGTATGAAGAAAGAAAGATTTTAGATGAACAATGGATCCAAAGGAGAGACTGTAGCCTAATCAGCAGAGTCTCGGTAGCGTCTCAAAATGCCGTAGTGAAGGGGGTAGCCAGTACCCTTGATACACTCCAACACTAAGTCTCCCAAACCACCACGTGTTATAGGTCCTTATGGGTTTGCCCCAATTCTGGGAGAAACTTGTTTCCCAAATATCCTACCCTTAACCCATTAAAATTAGCTTTAGGTTTGGTCCTTAAGGTTATTCCTAGATCAGTTTACATAACACGAATTTTTTAAGAGTGTGGAATACCAACGTGTATATCCTTAGCCAAATTCTTGGAGGGTAACACAGTAGCTCAGGAAGTTTAACTAATCTATTTATATTTAGTTTGGTTGATCATTCTCCAAAATGAGACAAAAAATTTCAGATTTAATCTCCCATTCGCCCTTTTGGCATCTTAAGGTAGTCAAGTCTGGCACTCGGATCAATAAAACAGCTGGCTGAAAATGGAGATATCATTGTTCATATACTGAAATGCAAGAATTTTTCCGTCCAATAGTGTAAGTATAAATGCATTACTCCCATCCAATCACCTGAACATGTCTAAAGTGGAAAAGTGTAGAGTGATCTGAGCCAATGTTGGCCCCACAACATCACTTGGTAGAAAGATGCCCCCTGACAAGGCACTGTTTTTACCTGTCACGGGATGAAGTTATTACCAGGCCTTCTTCTATGGATACATATCTATCTCATGTGCTCTGTAGTGCAATATGCCAACTCAGAACATCTTCACATCACTTAGAAATTGAGATTGCAGGTATGCACGGAAACCAATGAAATAATGGATCTGCCAGCTGTGCCATCAGGGGTGATATCAGTCAAACAATGTTTGTTTGGTGTTTTTTATGAAATAAGAGGGAGATACCATTGCCTCTTCAAACAAGACTTTAACCCACTACACAAGGTCACGGAATGCAAAGATCAAAGGTGCTTGGAATTTTTCTTGCTAGAACTCGAGAGACACAGAGAGAGGCTGTTGAAGGGCAATAATTAATTCCATCACAACAGCTCATCAACAGAGAACAATCACAGCTTTCTTTAGCTCCATCACTTCTCTTGTGCTACAAGAAAATCAAGGTCTACACAAGTGGAGTTTCAATCTCGACCCTCGAAAGGGGCTACAATAGATCAAGCAACAATGGTGTGTCATGCACAAAGGCTACGACCATCTAGACCATGACCTCATTACCCTTTTCATCGACAAATAAAAGCCATTATCACCTGGCACAGAAGGTACTTCACTTGCTTCAGAGATCTCCCCATCTCGAAAAACAAAAGTTTCAGGCTATCTAAGTTCAGAATCTTATGCTCTTGTATATCTAGATTCTTACGCAACTTGTGTTAGTAATATTTATTTTGATTTATTGTTCTCAAAGACAGCAAAAAATTTTAAGATGTAAAACTCCAGTTTGGTCTTACAGGACATTTTAACCTCTTTCTTTCTTTCCAACTCCAAGAAAGAAGAGGCAAAATGTCTCCCACCACAGATCCATTGAAAAAAATGAGGTGAAAAATGTCATTTTCCTAGTTCTTAACTTATCCAAAGGCCTGCATGGATAATTGTGTAGAATAAAAAGTCTTAGATCCTATCTAATACAGCGATTGAAGCTAGTCCCAATGTAGTATAACGCAATGTGGAAATGTGTGATATTTAGTCCTAATCTATAGCATAGGAGGTCCCAAATGAAAATAAATCAAAATGATTATCTTTGTTTTGAACGGAGTTGGAGATCAAACTCATAAAATGTAGCTGGAAAATACAAATGACCATAAAACACTCACTTGAAGGTAAAAAATTGGTACGTAAAAACCGGAAAGTGCCATTGATGATCTGTGATGCAGTTGTTATAAATAGCTTGTTTCTTTTTCCAATGTGTTCCTGTTATTTTAAGAAATTTATATTGATGTTTTTAATATTAGTAAATCGATATACGGTATGAATGGTTTGTTAATCAAGACAACCACTAAATTTCAAAAAGACCTTACTTTTATTGATTTATCAGAAATGAGTGTAACACGATATCACAGTAAAGTTTTTGTTCCTTTCTTTTCTTATAGGAAGGAAATCCAACGCATACAAAACTTACTATAGCATTGACATTCCACGATATTCAAACCAAATATGTGAAATTAAATATTGATGGATATCTTAAGCTTTCACTTGACACTTCACAATTATACAAAATATATGGACGTGAATAATTTACTTGACATTTATCAAATGCGTAGCAAAGATAAATGTCATTATTGTTTCAATGAAGGATTTGTCAAGCATTTACTTGAGATTACAAGAGCACACCAATATCGAGTTGACTCGCTGATGAATATCACACATTTACTTGAGGTTACACAATTATACAACTGGTTGATACCAAAATGTTCAAGTTATATTAAGCATTTACTTGACATTGCACAAACATACAACAGATTGATGCCGACATTCGAAAAATATATTAAGCATTTACTTGACATTACAAAGGTTTCTATCAAATATAAATGAGTTTATTGGATATGTTAAGCAGTTAGCTTGACATTATGTTACAATTATATATTTTCCCATTGTGGTATTGATTTATAGATAGATTTATATTGATCTTTTCACCAGACATTTGAGCAATAAGAAAAAAAAAGATGTCACCAATGATTCCCGAACTATAATTTAAGCAAATACCAAATGTATATAGAGAAACATACTAACTTGATTATGATGATTTTCATCTTGAGCTTTGCAAATGGTGAGCCGAGGTGCTTTCAACAAGGTCGTAGGCGAGGAAGGATGCAACAAAACTTTGTGGGAACGAAGCATCGTATGCAAGGGATGAGATTGATCTAGCTTGCAACCTCTGAGAGAGAGATGGAGCCTGGTAGGAACAGGAAATACAGTGGATAACGGATTCTGCAGAGCTACAAGACGCATCGCCATAGATAGTATCCACACAGAAGTGATCTCTGAGTGTGTGTGTGTGTGTGTGTGTGTCTCTCTCTCTCTCTCGATTATCCAAATTGTGTGGAGAGATATGGAGAGATAAACTTACAGGCCTCAGATAGCTAACATTTTTAAATTTATACATTACTTCTTTCCAAAGACTCTCAGCAGCCTGCACTTTTTAAAGAGGAACTTAGTTTGGCAATAAAGATATAGCTTGTCTACTTGCAGCTTGACTTTAACTTTTAATTCCAACTTTTAATTCTAATATAATGCAATTTTGATCCTCTTTTCTCAAAAAAATTGGCTTCGATTCGTTGTCTTATTGAGGGTGCGATGACCACGATTCTTGATTTCGAAAGTGAACTTTGGAAAATTAATTTTTGGTTAGAGCCATAAAAGGAACGTTATACCCCGTCTCCTCATCACATCAATCATTATGTTATATCTTCCTAGAACTTTCTAATGAAGACACAAGTGTGCAATCGATACAATTGATTGCACATTTGATTGCTTGCTTGGCATATAACTCTGTGTGCAATTGATTGCACACTTGATTTCTTGCTTGGCATGGTGTAACAAAATCAAATGGTGTGATTTGCTCATGAACCTCGCTCACTCCAACATTGGAATGAAGGGAGATACTCTAGCATGATAAAGACAGTCATAACTCTCACGGTCTAATTAGAAATTTTAGTTTTTCAACTTGAGAGAAATTTTTGGTCACCCTAATTGAGCGATTACATGGCACCACTCTATGCCTTCATGGTGAAGGTGAAGACCTTCTCCAAGCAGGAAAGCTTCACAAAAGTCCATCATGACCCTCAGTGGATGGATGTCACAAAGGAGGAGATGCAAAGTTCACGACAAAACAATGTAATATGGAACCATGGACAACACTTGGGGAGCATACAATTTTCAACGACATTGGTAGGCACAAATCCGCTGAATTTACAAATCTCGAGGAGCAAGCAGTGTCATGTCAATACAAGGCAGTTGAGCATGATGGGGCATGATGAGATAACAAGCTCAGGCCACACATTATCATAGGGCACGTGCGTGGGATGGTAAAGTCCACACCATTGATGTGATGAATCAAGGGATTCATTTGAACTTGATGAAGTAAGTGGGTGGATACATGCTAAATATACATCATATACATACATCGGCGTTTCTATTTGCAACCAAATAAAAAAGAGACCTAATGAGCAAATCATGGTCACAAATTGTGTAGGGCATGGTTCGGTAATCCCGTTGCAATCCACACCTTCATATCATTATCCTAATTCCTGTTTAAGGTTTAGGTTTATACATAAGCAATTTGAAACCCTGAGAGACAAATGGTATATGGTTATATACAAACCAACAAACTTAGCAAGACACAAATAAAGAACAAGGCCATATATGGGCAACAACAAACGGGGAAGTCATCATGATTAGATGGCTTATAGGAAATACCACATTTCATGGTTATTGCATATATACGTGTCGTGAAGACAATGCAATTGGAGGGTGATGCGATATGCCTAGTCTATTTTTACATATTTGACATATGTTCTAAATGTGGCCTACTTAAAGATGCAACGGAGGTATTTGATTTTTTGCGTGTTCAAGATGTTGTATCTTGGAATGCTCTTCTAACAGGATACGACGAGCATGGTCTAGGTGAGCAAGTCTTGCATGGTTTCCAAAAAATGCAACAATATGGTATTTCTTTAACTTTAGCAACATTAGCCACTAGCTTGAGAGCTTGTACAATCTTAGAGGCATTAGATCAAGGGTAGATTGTATTGGTAGAATTTTCTCAAGAAGGTGGCTCAGTTGAAGAAACTCGGGTTATATTTGGTGGAGTGTAGTGCTTTGGTGGACATGTATGCCAAATGTGCCCCCCCTCGAAGAAGCTCAAGATATTTTTGATAGTCTTCATGTTCATGATGTTTGACATGGACCACACTAATTGTTGCTTAAACCTTGCATTAAGCATGGCATGGTGAGGAAGCGTTGCAATGTTTGTGGAAACATGGGGTCCGTTAAGAAGGGCAAAGATTTCCATAAGGATGTTGTTATGAAGGGTTTCGATACAGATTCCTTCATTGGAACGTATTAATGGATCATTCTCTTCATTGTTACAAGTTACAACATATGGTAGTCTTTTAGCTCAATTTGAGTATACATTACATATTTAACATATGCAACTCTATAGAAAATTTGAGTGGTGACGAAATTTTGAATATATATGGTCTTCCAAAAAAATGTGTGACATTCGAAATATATGTGGTCTTTTGAATTCTACACATACAAGTGGAAAAACAATAAATGGAGCATACGTTACATATTTGGCATATACAACTCTATAGAAAATTTTAGTGGTGATGAAATTTTGAATATATCCGGTCTTCCAAAAATATATACGATATTTGGAATATTTGTGGTTTTTGAATTTTGCACATACAAATGGAAAAAGAATAAATGGCACGAGTCTCTTAAAGATATGCTATAACTTACAACTTATAACTTATATATATGAGCTTTGAAATTTACAAATTTTCTTATCTTTGACAAATGTGAATCTTTGGAATTTACAATTTTTTTTAGGTAGGTATATATGCAATATTTGAAATTAATTTACAAAAGCCGTGTCGCAAAGTTGAGGCATACTGAAACAAAGTTATCATGGTAGCTCAATGTTGGCTTTGTATGTGGCAAAGCTTTCATGGCAATGAGCATAGGCTTTTATTCGTGACTCATATTATGGCCACCAAAACTTCGTGTATTCTTCAACTTTGATATGTGAGACATCAAAATACCACAATATAATGATTGAATGTATTTGCATATTTGAAATACGAGATAGTAGAGTTGTACTAAGATGTATGTGGAATGGATTACATGCATCCACTAATGTATGTGTTTCAAGTACAAAAATGTATGAGTATGTATATAAAATTATGGTAACTTTTGAAGATATAACCATGACTTGCAACATAATTCAGATTCCTAGACACCACTTTTCTTTCGGAAAACATTGTAAGCCATGGATGAAAAATTATAGAGAGAGGTTGTAGTACAAAGTGTAGAACCAACAATATAGACGAATGCACAATGTAGAGTTCATTTCGAACATGCATGCGCAATGTAGTGTCCTCTGTAAGTGAGGTTATAGCCCTTATCCACATGCGATTTGGCACATCAATCTTAAGGTAAAAATATCCCTAGTAAGATATATGACTTAATCACACTATCAAGTTTACAATAACAACTACTTGTGAAAATACTATTATTCAAGAATTACAAAGATCATGCATACATAGAAATTCTAACGGAATGTTATAGTCAATTCATCCACCCAAAATGTTCATCTACCTTCATCCAATATCTCAACATTTCTTCACTCATTAAAAAAATTGCATTCAATTGACTCCAACTTTATTATGAAATGTTAGTAGATCTTCACATTTGTGGTTATTCAAAAACAAGAAAAGCTCATCATTCACTCACTTTTACAAGCATTTGCATACATAGTTGATGCCATATCCATCATGCTTCATTTCAATAAGAGCTACTAAACCTATTTCCCCAATCATAATGCCCTAACTTCGAACGCTGTTGGACAAGTTCCCTAAATCCGCAAGCATCACATCCATAAAAGTTGAGAAAACAGTTTAATTTTCACCAAATCAACTTGTAATGTATTCGCATCCACAAGTGCAAGTGAACTTATAACATGGAAACATAGAGGCAAAAAATGTTGCATTTCCTGCGTCCATTGCATATGAAAACAATTTGGGGAAATTCCTAGGACAAAACTGGGAGGAATTATGACAAGTGAAGATTTGTAATTTTTTTATCCAAATGTGACAACTTATCCTCCCATTTTATAAGTCTAGTTTCATTAGAGGGAACCACATTTGATCACATGAAGCCTCAAATACAATTTGCCAAGATAAAGAGAGATGTGGTTAGTCATGCAAGCAAAAAAGATAGCATTGACCCAATTCAAGAAATTGTGTCAATTATAATTTATGACATAGATAAAAAAACGAGATCACCCATTTTACGTAATCCATAGGATATATGTGAAATGGATTAGATAGTACAATCTCAATGATGTAGATTATCATGTTGTGATTGATCATACGTGATGGATGTGCATACAATAATATACAATTGAGTAAGATTGATACTCACTCACTCACTCTAGATGCCACTATGGAATGTAAGGGTTGGAACCCATGACCACTTGGTCTCCATTGGAGGCAACCTTACCACCTGAACTACATCCATTTGGGCGCGCACACACACACACACACACAAAAAATCTATGATGTACCTGACACAAACAAATATAATAATCCAATTATATATATATACATATATTTTATGTTACCTAGGTTAGACATGATAGACGCAAGACAGGGATGGGTTAGACGTGACAAAGGTTGGACAGAGCTAGGTTAGACGTGACAAACTCATGGATAGAGTCAAGTTCAATGCGATAGATGCATGGATAGGTTTGGTCAGAGCCGGGTAACAAAATCCAACGACTTGGGTTAGAAGGACAGAACCGAGTTAGTTATGGGCGCACGCTTCTTGTGGATAATGATCTGATGATGCAGATCGCATGTAATTATTGAAACGCGCATTGCTCAGTGATTCCCTCACCAGGCCTCTTTATGATTTGGTAGCAAATAGAAACGAGCTACATACATAGATACATAGATACATAGATACATACATAGATACATACATAGATACATACATAGATACATAGATACATAGATACATAGATACATAGATACATAGATACATATTAGGTATCCCATTCAATGAATCTCTCATATTCAAGCAATACCCCTCCGGGTTTCTTATAATTGCACCGAATACCCCCTCCTGTTTCTTCCTTCTGCAGTCTGTAGATGTACCTATATACATACATGGATCATTTTCCGTTTCGCCTCTCCACTGACAGGCGATGATGGAACCCCGCGGCGAATCGCAGGAAGCCAGTGAAGTTGATTCTCTGCTCCTCCTCGGGGTCTCCAGCTCTAATGCAACTGTAGGTAGCAGAAATGTCCGAGATCTATACGTTCTCAGCATCAGCTTCCTCTTCGTCTTCTTGGCATACGGAGCAACGCAGAACTTAGAAAGCAGCCTTAACTCGGTCAGTATTCATACATACATACATACATACATACATACATTATTACATATATATATATATATATAAATATATATTTAGAAATTGGAACCATTCAGTTTGTCTGTACTTATATATATATATATATATATATATGTATGCACACATGCACAATCATGTATGTACCTGCACACACATGCATACGGTATTGGTGGGAAACCTGAAGTCAGGCGAAAACCCAATATGAATATTTACAGCGGGTTATATTAGAACATTCAAAAGATAGGGCATTAATAGGCCATGAGAAACACAAAGATACCTGTAGGGAATACCTAAATAACCGACGTGGATCAGAAGCTCAATGGTCAATATTCTACTAATTTCATATAGTCCAGAATCTCCATCAGGCCTGTTGAAGGACTGTAGGTCTCGCATTTTACAAAGGTAAAGAGCCAAAAGAAGCTACATACACATATACAAACATGCAAACACATCAGAAAGTAAGACCTCAAGTAGATATTTGTGCATACATGGACATATATATGTAAATTCACGTCTTTGTTGTTTAATACATTATATCACTTGTGGCAAATCTCAATGTAAGCTGGAAACAATAAAAAAATTTATACATACGCATACACAATCCCACAAGTCCAAATACTCATATACAAACATACAAACACACCAGAAAGTAAGATCTCAAGTAGATATTTATGCATGGACATATATATGTAAATACACATTATCCTTTGTTGTTTAATACGTTAGATCACTTGTGGCAAATCTCAATGTGAGCTGAAAACAATAAAAAATAAATTATAAATATGCATACACAATCCCACAAATCCAAATGCATCCGCATACTTACACACACAAAGTAGATAAATGTATATATCTACATGTTTATGTGAATATACATGATGTATATGCATATACCATTTGTTCGTTGGTGAAGAACAATGGACTATTGGTGGGAAACGTTAATGTGATGTGAAAACCCACAACAAATATGTCAATGTAATGTCTTCAGACTTGAAACATGTGAAGATGGCATGTCAGAAGTTGCTTGCGTATTGCATCTGTTTACATGCACATTGCGCACATGCATGTACATATGTATATTGTACCCATGTCAATAAGCCATGATTCAAGCATAACCATATCAATTGAGCAATAATTAATATCCAATGCATATCAACTAGTCTTAAATTATAAGTAGAATAACTAGCAGCAATCATCATCATAAATCTTACATATATCAATACAAGTAACAACTAATATGGAAGGATCATATCTACAGATCATTGTCAGTGTGAATCAAGCATAACCAATATAAAGCAAGTGTAGACAATACATATCAAGTGACAATAAACAATAAGGACAATGTACATACTATGTCTTTTATGCATGTTCATAGGCATACGAAAATGCACTCATTTTTTTATTTGATTCTTTTGTCATTTCTTAAGGATGCTGGCCTGGGTTCCATATCATTGGGAGTCTTGTACTTTTCACTTACTTTCTTTTCTATTGGAGCACCTGTAATTGTCAAGTGGCTCGGTTCAAAATATGGGATTCTATTGGGGCTGTCTGGTTATTGGGTTTTCATGGTAGCAAACCTCTTCCCTAGCTGGTAAGGAACCTTTCCATAAATGTCCATGCATATATATGTATGTGTGCGCGCGTGTATATGTACGATACATACACACTTACATGCATCCATACATTACACACATATGCATGCATTCATATATACACATATACATGCATCCTTATATGCATGCATGTTTTATGCTTTCATTATCTTTGTGTTCTTTTATGTTCAGGTACTCCATGATCCCTGCCTCAGTATTTCTTGGGTTTACTGCGTCATTGCTATGGGTAGCACAGGTTAGCTTGAACCTTGAATGAAGCTGTTTTCTTTTTGCATATTTGGTGGAGATTCATTCAAGGTGCTTTACCACATTCAGGGCACTTACATTACGTCTGCTGCTATAGCTCATGCAGCTGAAATGAAACTGGATGGAGAGGGAGTCATTGGGAAATTCAATGGAGTATTTTGGGGGTTCTTTGCATCTCATCAAGTAATTGCTATGTTAATATGTAATATGTATTAACTCATGCAAGGAAAATATGTTTTCTCCATGATGTTGCATTGAATACAATGTCCTAGAATGGGCTGTTTGTTCTGCTCTATACAAATTATGAATTGCTCTTTAAGGCTTCTTATTAAACATGACTTGTATAACTTGTGATATGATCATTGATATATTTTACCCTTTGATTTAGTATCAAAATTTGTATAAAACGTCAGCATTATTTAAAGGTTATTTTCTCGCTTCTATGAAAAATATAGTCATGTTTTCTTAAGTGTTGATATAGCTAGAGGGGCTTCAACTGTCCAATTTAAATGGCATGTCATGTTTTATGTAAGGCATTATCTATGTCTCATATATGCATTAATTTCTCCATGCTTCCTTCATTATCTGAGGTTAACTTATGACCAGCATTTCTGATCATTGTGTCTTACTCCGTTACATTCTGAAGGATGGTTTTGGTTGATTTGCATAGATTGCTGTCATATATATTGTGGTGTATAACCGTATCTTGGTGTGTAGGTTTCTCATTTGGCATTATGTATTCTGTATAATCTTTTGATTACTGCATGGCCTTCACCAGACTTCTTTTAAGATGTAACAAAGTCTTTATGGAGCTCAACCATGGTGAAAGGCCATTGGCTTGGAAATCAATTTTTATTTTTATTTTTCCAGGTAATTGGGAATTTGCTGTCTCTGTTTCTTCTAAAGGTTGATAAGGTATGAGTCACGATAGATTTAGGCCCTTGAATTGCTCGTATAGTCAAACAGTTTGTCTCTTAGGCCTAAGGATTCATTATCTATCTAATTTTTTGTTTTCGCGTAATGAAAGATTTAGAAGTTCATTGTCAGGGGTCTACTTCCACTGAAACATCATCAACAACTTGGCCTCTGCTTCTTACATTTCTAGGTTCAATGTCAATCGGCACGTTTCTAGCCAGCTTCTTGCGAAGTCAGGGATATATTTCCAAATCAAGTGATGCTGTAAAAGAATCACGCTCATTTAGTGGTCTTCTTAGTGCCACTTTTGGTATGCTAACACAGAAGAAGATGCTCTTGCTTTTATCTCTGCTTATATACAGTGGCTTACAACAGGCCTTTATATGGTATGTACACACAATTCTAGATAAGGTGACGGGTTTCATCATTTTTATTGTGGAAATTTGGATCTTAACCTTGCAAAATTTTGTAGGTGCTATTTGAAACCCAATGCTCATTTGGTGATTTATTGAAAATATTTTTATATGAGTTAAATTGAGAACAGTCACACTTAGTGGAATTTTAGGAATCATGACAAAGTAGGGTGGCATTTGGATAATACATTATCTTATGCTAACATAATGTAATTCTAGGCATTTTATGATTATTGTTCGTGATTTTGTACACATCTTTGGCATAAGGCTATGCTAATAGGGAAAAGTAATCCAGGGATGATTTTACGGAGAACATCGTTACACCATCACTCGGCATATCCTGGATTGGTGGTGTAATGGCTGCATTTGGTGCAGCAGATGCAATAGTAAGTGGGCAATATTTGATTATGTGTTTCATGATTCCATTACTAATAATAGACAGCCTAAATACTGATTGAAAAATTTCGGTTGCTTTTTATGATGCATAAATAAATCATTCACATTCGTTTGTCTATAGACATCGATATAGGAAGATAATTCTCTTATCTATTTCGCAATTGGTGAGAGTGTTATTTGTATTTCAACCTACTTGATAAACTGTAAAGTTTGTAGGAGGTTAATATCACAGTGAAAAGTAGTTACACAATCAACTGCATTTATTACCTTCATAGTTTCAATACCATATCAAACATTCAGGTTTTCACTCGACCAATATATTTACATGCTTGCTATTCAGAAAAGATCTTGAGGATCATGTATATATGGCCTCTTTTTGAATGTTATACAGTTAACTTTAAGACACATATCTCTACCTGCCTATATATATGCCTATGTGTGCCTATATATACATATATAGATATATATGCATTTTTCTTGCGATTTCATTTCCTTATAATCATTTTTTTGGCCTTAGATTAATCTTTTCTCATCAATAACCTTTTGTTTACTGAAAAGGAGAGTATTTTATTTGGATTGAATTTTGAGGGTTAATTGTACACAGTGCTCGTTATTAGCTGGTCGGATTTCTTCTGGTATATCATCTGTATTGATGTTGGTCTTCACTGCAGCAGTTGCTCAGCTTTCCGTCCTCATTTGTCTAGCTTTCAAACAAAGGTATAAATTGCTATTAAGAAAATGTCTGCATAAAAAATAAAGTTGAAACTAGGATTTCCATGAATCCTAGCAACCATTAGCTTGCTTTCACTATCACTATTGCCTTTACTCCTACTTTTATTACTGTTTGCAGCTATGAAAATAATTTAGAAGATTATGTTGCTCTCTTTGGTTTGGCTATTGTATGGGGCCTTGGGGATGCTATATTCCATACTCAGATCAGTGTATTACTGGGCACACTTTTCCCAACAAATATGGTATGATGCTCCTTTACAAATTACATTGCTGGAAGAAATGCAAGCATAGATCAATGATTAGATGTCTATGTATAATAATTCTTGATTAATAACACAGTATTAGTGTCAACCCATACTGTTGCATTAATTGCAAATTCAAACACAGAATAATGATGTTTATGAAAAAAACACCAAAATATGTTTCAACTTGTTTGGTATTCACCACGACATGGTCTTAAAAATGTATTTGCAGGCTAACAAGTTAGATTTCCTGTGAAATAAAGCACTGCACAGTAATTTTGACTAGAATTGTACAATCATGGTTGGTTAAATGAACCTTGTTTTTTTTAATATCACCAGGAGGCTGCTTTTGCTCAATGGAAGATATGGCAGAGTGCAGCATCAGGCCTGATTTTTGTCATCATGTCCTCAACAGATTTTTTATTACGACTCGTGATATTGCTAATCATGCTACCTATTTCTGTTATAAGTATTTCTATCCTTAGGTACACATTGTAACCCTAGGGGCTTGCATAAAACATTCAGTTAAAGGATGGATCGATTGCTTTCATTAAGAGCATCTTCATCTTCAAATTCTTAATTTGTGCATTTATGGAATTGTGTTATTTCACACAAACTACATTTTCCTCTTTCATGTGCGCAAGTCTGCAATTTCACTCTTTCTTGGACCTGGGTTAAATGCGTTCTTTTTGCTAGTCAAGGTCAGTCACACTATTGATAAGATTGAGGTTTTGGAAGTTCCAAGCTGTTCTATAGTGAATAATGTAAGTTTTTTGAATACCTAAAAGGAAATATGGGAGTGGATTTCTCTAGAAATGTAATCTTATTCTTATCTGCAAAGAGTTTGAAAGGTACAAAAAGGTAGGAGTTCTAGAATGATGTTGTGGCTGGTCTCATGCTTTGTCAACATGAAGTTCTAGAAAATGCCTGTGCTGTCTTGGTTGTATTATTGCCATCATTTTTGTTTTGTCCACATTTAGAGTTAGTCAATTAATTTGATAGAATGTGTGCAATACATAAACTAAGTGTTGCATGTCATCCACAATATATGTTGCATATCATCAACAAATAGGAGTACGAAAATGAGCTCATGCATGACTTTTAGCCCATCCAATTCTTCTTTTGTAGCCGCCTTCTTTACCATTCCTTCAAGTTTATCGATGCATAGAACAAATAGTGTGGGAGAGGGTAGACACACTTGCTTTACCCCCATGTTGCTCAAAGAGCACCTCAAGAAGCCACTATCCATTTTCAATTGTCACTACAATGTACTAGAGCTGCTCTATACAATTGCCACTAACTTGCTCATACAAATGTACTATAGCTGCACTACACTATAATACATTATGATCTCTACCATTCTTTTTCAAAGCTCACATCGTAATACAATTTTAAAGGCTTCGTTGAAGTCCACCAAACGACTATATAGTGTTTCCCCTTGAAGATCTTTCTTCCATAATAACTTTAAGAGTAACTAAATGATTGAATGTGCATGTGTGAGAGAGATTCTATTATCATCTTCGGACGTCAGATATGACCTATGAGACGAAAATATTACATTTTACGTAATACATGTGAGTGAGTAGTGACTCATGATGTTCAAGAACTTTACCAATGAATGTTGCAATTGACAATGCACATTGTTTTTGTGAGAGAAATTTGAGCAAGGATTGGGTTTGGTTGGTTGAAGATGTGTGGAAAGAATGGTCGAATATGATAAAAGGCAAAGCATTCTATCAAAGTGAGATACTTAGACTCTCAAGCTTGTTTAGGGCAAAGTGTGCATAGTCGGCCACAACTATCACATGTGCCTCAACGCTGCATCTCACGTCTCAATGACAAACAATAGGATGAACTATAACATGTATTGATGTGTACAGTTTCCCCGTTTGGCGAAGAATATGGTTTTGTAGTTAAGTGCAACATGTGTAGTATAATGTGTAATCGTGAGCGTCCACATTTATCCCATGTCATGCTACATTGGCGTTGCAAAAAGGCCTCATTTACAAAGGAATCTAGTGATGCATCGTGAATCAAGTGTGTTGCATCCCATCTACCAAATCATTTTCCATATCTTGCATCCAACTGGAACACAAAATTTTGCTTTTATGTGTCTTTTGAATCTTTTTGCTTGCTTTCCATGTGATTCTAGAAAGTTGATGTGAGGGTCTTTTTTAAACCTTAAGCATGTATCCCGTCTCAAGGAGCATGTATGAGGTTTTTTCCTAAAGTTGAAGAAACTTTGTAAGAAAAAGTTTTTGGACATTTTCAAACTTTGTCCATGTAGATTTAGGGATGCTACCACCCCATGCTTTTACCCTATAGAGAAGCACCGATGTCACTAAAGTAAAGTGTTGAAAATGTATTTCTTGAGGACCCAACACTTAATATCTCAATGTGGTGAACTACGATAGCACATGCAAAGCTATGTACAGATGGGAGAATGGAAATGTTCGACTAATAATTGACAACATGGTATTGCGCAGAAGCAAAAACTTGGAGATTTATGGACATTGCTTGCACCCATTACCATATGGTACATATGAACAATAAGGTGTACCAGGGTATTTTCAGCAAACAAACACCCTCCAGTTGAATTGATTAGGTTAATATGGCACACACTAATAACTGCACTTAGAGCTCAATATGAGTGGATTGATGGTACTGATGATGCTTCAGAATTAATGGGGCTGAATTTCGGAAAACGATGGTGTACTACACCGATGGCCTCAACAAATGGAAGGGATATACGATGACAATATGTAGTACCCAGATGGTTGTTCCCCCCTCCCATTAGTTGAAAGAGGGGCGTGAACAAGATGTCATGTGGGATATTGAATGCGGGTGATGTATAGGAAAGGATGTCTAGAGACACATGTGAAAGTGTAAGATAAATAAGTGAGATCACTTATGAAGGATTGGATAGTCTAATCAAGGCCTACCCGAGAAAGGGATCGAAGTTGTGTATATTTTAACTAATGGAGTATATTCTTTTTTGGAAAAAAATATACTCTCTTTCCCTCCTCTAGGCGGCGTGTAGCACATTCATTCCATCAGTGATTTTATGGAACTTCAAGGCCAAGATATTTGAAGTTTTCACACATTTAGGTGGCTCATTATTTTTACATAATGCATGGTTTATCTTTTTTTGGCTCTTCACAAGCTTAACCTTTCCTCCCCCCCCCAAAAAAAACTCCTTCCATTAGTTATAAAATTTTACAGATGAGAATGTTATATACAAGTCCTAGTAGGGATGTGATAGTTCCATCTTATGTAGAGACCCACTGACTCAAGAAAGGGAGAAGACGCTCATTGTTGGATGAAGGCTAATTGTTATCTTTTGGCTCCATCGGTCCCGCCCGTGTGACCATCGTATTGGCTCTTTAGTGTGGCTATAACGTCACTCCATATCTCCTGTAGTAACATTGCTTGATGCATGGTTTGATTGGTCCAAAAGATCCGCCTACATCGCTATTTTCCAGAGAATCCAATGTTTTATTGGGTTGATCAATTCCAACACAACTTGAGCTTTGACATTAATAGGAGTTGAGTGGATATTGTCGGTCGGTGGAAGAGAACAAGTTGTCGATGGAGGAGAACAAGATCTCTTGTGCCTTTATCACTAACGTCATCCCCTCCCGATGTTCGTATCTATCAACTAGGGCCTGCCTTGATAACTAACATACATTCCCCACTTGACTGTGCCTTGCACTTGGCATAATTGCAATAAGCGGCCAACCCCTTGCCATATTTGATGGGTCGCTGGGCAATTTGTTTTAGAGAGAGGAGAGAGCACAATTACTTTAATAAATTTGTTTCAAAAACACCACTTATAATGGGTATTGGATAGAGTATGATCACCACTACAAAAGTAGTGGAACATATTGAATTGCCAATAGGTAAGACAAACACTCCACTGAGGAAAGAATTTCTACTTGCTCCAATAAAGAAAATTTCCACATTAATACTCCACGTTTTGTAGATACACTTTAACTCCATGCTCACATCAAATACAAAAGCATTGAACATATTCCAATTATGATGCAATCCCCAAAATCTTAGAAACAGGAGAACAATCTCTATCTCCGATTTTGGGTGGACCTATGTGAATTTATTATGGTAGTTTGTTTATACATTAGTAGCTCAAGGGCAATCGACTCTCGCTCTCACCCCATCTCATCAACAAAATGATAGACAATGGTACATCTGCCCCACATTGATGTGAGGTGGTTCTAAATAAGAACACATGAGCAAGACATAAACTAAGTATATCAAAATAGGTTACATCTTTGACACTTTTGTGATGGATTAGAACAAATTGCTCAAAGTTCTTACCATGATGCTTATGCTAATAAATTGAGGAAGAAACATTTCCAACCATTCATCATTTTAGTTTTAATTGTTAGACGATACAAGACGATCACCTGGCGAATTGGAGTAAATCGATGGGTGTTCTATTAGATATAGATATAGCTGACATCTTGAGTGAAGTCACATAATTATTCATGAAGAGACGAAAACTAAGAGGAGAAGGGGAGTGGATGGTATGGTTTTGGAGAAGAAATGTTCGAGGCTAACTAATTAGTACACAAAATATAATAGACAAAAACAAGGAAAGAGGGGTGGCAGAAAACTGAACCATCCCCCTACTGATAGCTTCACACAAACCTAAACCTCCTTTTATGTCCCATACCATCGAGTGTTAATGTAGGTCATGCCTTGGGTTTTGTGAGGGTCACATGTGCTTAGTTAACAAGAGCCATAATGTAACAAGAAGCATACAATGATGGTGAATAATTTCCAACCATTTTTCGTAGTTACATAATTATATTGTTTGAGATCTATAATGATATTACTCTTGCTAGAAAAGTGTAGGGTTCATGAATAAGATGTAGGATCAAACTCAAGAGTACAATTTACGTTTGGACTCCATAAAAACCATCCATTCGCCAAATTTTTCAACACAACTTGTTTTAGGGTTCCCCTTGATATGTACACTTATCACATGTGCTTCTAAAACCCAGAATTTTCATTCATTTTTAAGATGTATGTTGGTCTGCATGTATTGTATTCAGTTTGGGATTGATCAAATAAAACCGTTCCTTAGATTTCGAACGTGTTATTAAAAAAGTCAATTAATTATTCGGAATTGAATGTGACATGGTGGCAGTTAAAATCAAATGTTTTTGTGATGCCATGATATGTAGCTACCTGAAATGGTAATAAACTAGGTGGTAGTGCCATTTCATGCTTTTACCCATCGGTAAATATGCCTACTTTCGTTGTCGGCCAATCCACTAAATGATCCACACTGTCATTGCTCACACCACATACTAAGGGACAATATTTTGTACATTTGTCATCATGTGTGTGGAAGTGAATGATGTAACCATTGAGGTTGGTAAGCAATGATGAGCTACGAAAGCCAAGAAAAGCGCGTACAACGCTTTCCTAATGCTCACCTATTTATACACATTTTATATGGGAAAATGAGTACAGATGAACGTGGAACACTTTCAACGAACCAAAACAAATCAGCAGCGTCTTCAAATTTTCGAGGCCTCCAAAAATGATGACCTCGGTCTTAAGGTATGTGAAAAGAGTTATAATAATAACAAGAGAAAGCCCCCCTAAAGGTTGTGTTGTTTCCCCAAAGTGCACCCCCTAAGTCTTCATTATGTCTCGAAAATCCCCTTTTCACAACTGTGAAGTTTTCCCTTTATTTTACAAAATGCCCTATAAATTTTCATTATTTCTCAAAATGCCCCTATGTTTCGATCATTCTTGAAATGTCCCTTGGTTGAAATCCCTCAAGGAAACCATCCTAACCAAATAAATAGACTTAACTCATCCATCCTCTTCCTTCATCTTATTTATGTGTGCTATCATAATAGCTCCTAGCTTCTTCTAAGCAAATAAGTAGACAACTCATCCCTTCTTCTTCCTTCATCTCCTTTACATGTCCTATCATAGTAGCTTCTTTTGTACATTCATATCCTATCTTCCTTTCTCCATCTTCGAAGGGACATCTCGGGGGAAATAACAAAAGAAACCTAGGGGAATGTGGCGAAACGACGAGAAAGGCCAGGGGTATTTCCTAGATTATGTGCTAATGATAATAATAGACCTCGAGTGTGGAGTGGATTAGTAGCATTTCGGAGTTAAGATTCAATTAGTAGCACACTTAGTTGGAGCTAAGATTCAATTAGTAGCACACTTAGTTGGAGTTAAGATTCAATTAGTAGCACACTTAGTTGGAGTTAAGATTCAATTAGTTAATACTAAATTAGGAGCACAATTAGCTAAGACTAAATTAGTAGCACAATTAGTTAAGACTAAATTAGTATCACAATTAATTGGGAGTTAGATTAAATTGCTAGCACAATCCTAAGTTGGATTTAGATTAAATTAGTAGCACAATTAGTTAGATTAAATTCAATTAGTAGCACAATTATACTTGGGAGTTTGTTAAAATGAAGAGATGAGAAGCAACTAATATATTATATATGTGTGTGTGTTTGTTATGTATGAATTGAACAGAAAACCTGCTGTCCCTGCCCCAAGTCCTGCTGCAGCTCGCTGTAATTCGGGGGCGAAATGGGCGATGACCTTGAGCCATGGGCTGGCCCCGGGGTGCGGGGCGGACGAGGCATGGGCGGTCATCGGGAGCTTCGGGGGGCTACACCGATGGCTCCCGACCGTGGAAGTGTGCGATATAATCGAGGGCCAGGACGGCATCCCGGGGTGTGTTCGCTACGTGGCTGGAAAGGGCCGGAGGCCCGACGGATCCCCGCAGAGATGGGTCCTCGAGAAGCTCCTCGATCTCTCGTCCGACCGCCGATCCTTCTCCTACTCCATCCTCGACAGCAGCTACGGCTTCGAGGAGTACACCGCGTGCTTCTCCGTATGTGCCGATCCGAGCTCCCATGGTGTGCTCCATGGCACCTCCAATGTTGTCACATGGAGCTTCGAAATGAGCCCTACCCTCGCCGGATCGCGCCACGAAGTCTTCAATTTGCTCACAGACATCTTCAATCGGATGATGGGCAGTCTGGAATCCACTCTCCTAGGATCAGGATCAGGATCTGAATCTGGATCTGGATCTACATCTGCACAGACATAGCCCAGTACTCTCCCCATTTACTTCTTTCTGGTCACTCCCACCCTAGTAGATTTGACTTGTTCTACACTTTGATATTTAAATATACACATGTATGCATCTACAACAAGTGAACCAAAATCATCTCACTTCCAAATGTCACTACATTTAGTTCTCATACACATGCATAGCATCTAGTACAACAAGTGAACCAAAAATCATCTATATCTCACTCTCATTTCCAAATGTCACTACATTTAGTTCTCATACACATACCTACATAGGCTATGGCATCTACAACAAGTGAACTAAATCATCTCACTTCCAAATGTCACCACATTTATTTAGTATAGAAATATGGCCACTCTTTGTCATTTTCTATACATTTATTGTATCTTTTTCACCACCCTCCTGCTCCACAAAGTCAATCACTATCCAATACCTATTTGTCTTGAACAAAACCAAGCTCAATTGTTACCTCGTAACTATTTTTAACTTGTTGATTACAGTCTTTTGATATGATTATCTTTGTTACTTCGAGACTTGTATATTTTGTTATTAATGTATTGCTTAAACACTCGAATTTGGTCTACAAAAGCCATGGGTTCCCATAGATCATACAATTTGTTGCCATTTGTCGATTCTCGACATGAATTAGGCTCTTTTGATATTTCTACATCGTCAACTTGAGGATTCTGTGTAAGTTACGACCTGACCCATGATTAGAATCTCAATGAGGTCCATTGTCACTTTTCAACCTTCCTATAAAAATGTATGATAAAATCGATATTTTATATGTTTTTGAATTGGGGCGATGCTTATATTTTTACAATTTGATTTGGGGTGATGCCTATAATTTTACAATGACAAAGGCAAGAATTAATTTTAGCCCTTAAATACAAGGGGATTATATCTATTATTCAAAATTATGTTGGTTTTTTTTTCCAAAAAAAGAATATACTCCATTAGTTAAAATATACACAAACTCGATCCCTTTCTCGGGTAGGCAGTGCCAAGACTATCCTATCCTACATAAGAGATCTCGCTTATTTATCTTACACTTTCACATATGTCTCGAGCCATCCTTTCATACATATCACCTACATTCACTATCCCACATGCCATGTCTTTCACGCCCCTCGTTCAACTATTGGGAGGGGGGAACAACCATCTGGGTACTTCATACTTCCATAGTATATCCATTCCATTTGTTGTGGTCATCGGTGTAGTACACCATCGCTTTCGAAAATTCAGCCTCATTAGTTCTGCAACATCATCAATACCATCAATCCGCTCATATTGAGCTCTTAGTGTAGTTATTAATGTGTGCCAGATTAGCTTAATCGATTCAGCTAGAGGGCGTTTGTGTGCTGAAAATACCCTGGTACACCTTGCTGTCCATATACACCATATAGTAATGGGGGCAAGCAAGGTCCAAAGATCTCCAAGTTTTTGATTTTGTGCACAAGTTGTAGGTACCCTGTTGTTTGTGATCAGCCGAGCAATGTCATTCTCCTCTCTGTACTGAGCATTGCATGTGCTATCGTATTTCGCCACATCAACCTCAAGACAAATCCAGCAAGCATGTCCCCAGTTGAGGGTGAACGAACTAGAGGCATGGCAAAACAAACGTAGTGTCCTTCCCCATACAACCATTGCCTCGCGACATTCCCATAGACAATGGGAAATGCTTTCTATATGTCCATATGTAATACATCTAGGGTCTACATTGGGGCCTTTACCCCACGTCCCTACCGGCAATGCTCTATGTGCAATAAGCCATAAACACATCATTATCTTGCGGTCATATATGTCATGCCATATCATTTTCCAAAATTTATCTAGTCTCATTTCACTACTGCCCTCATTATCCAAAATTTCTTTGCCGCAATCTTGTTGTGTTCTTGTTCTACAATAATTTGCCTCCCAATCTTCGTGTTATACCTGAAAAATTGAACCAACTTTTACCCATTAGTTCATCCTTGAGTTCGTCCTTCGGTGTGATGACCCTTGGGTTAGGGTCAATAATCATATTCTTGCCATTTTTTGCGATTAGCCTAATCGGCCTTTCTCTTTGAAAGGTTGGTTGCTCAACTCTTACCATTCCACGCTCTAGTTTGTAGTAGCATACCTCATTCGATTCTACTTTCATTCCCTTAATGCTAATTAAACAGTTCTCAACATCTATAAGTGTCCACGCAATTTCAGAGGTTGTTACTTCTTCCTCTTTCAAGGTATTCTTGAAGCATGCAATGGCATCTGTAATTCTCTTGAGCATGCCTTTACCCCTGCTTATTCGCCACATAGAATATGTAATTCATAAGATTTACTAAGCCTAGATCCATATTTAGGTTTGTAGGATTACAACATATAATTAAACTCGTTGATATGCAATCACAAAAGAGATACTAATCACACTAAATTGATATGTTTGCTTGTATACTCTCAAATTATGTGATAAATCTTAATAAGTTGTGCACAAAGGAGTTTGATGACACTAAGGCCCCGTTCTCAAACTCTAGGTATACATTATTGAACAAGAAGAAAACATCAAAGATCTTTATTATCATTTGTAACACATAAGTTTAAGGAGAGAACTATTAATACCAAAGACACTTTGCATTCAGTAAGGGAATCATGTTATAGAAGAGGATATATATGCATTCATTAATATTACTAGAGATACACATAAACGTCAATGTTAAGATTTTTTTTCCAAAAAAAGTATTCATCATTAGTAGAAATTCTACATACATAACGAAATGATTAGTTTGCCAACATTATAAAGGCTGTGGCCATGAGAGGCCAATGACAGAACTCAAAGACTTAGAGTGGAAAACAAAAAAGAATGGCATGATTGGACTTCTATATGTACTGACCGTCTAGCGAAACCCCTTTGAGTATGATTCATGGTAACCTTCTTCCATTGAACGATGAACACATATTAGCCTTCAACTTAGTTGAAAGTTTATGTGGATTACTTCAACACCTGCTTCAACTGTTGCATTTTTCGACACCAAAATTCTCATGATGCTCAGGCAACTATTTTCTTCAACATGTGTCGACTTAGCCTTATGTAGGCTGACCAAAAGACTTTATATCCTCATTGAGATCTACATCAGAAAAAGTTCCTACCAAATCTTCAAGGTCTTTCAGAAATTCCATTTCAATTGAAACCTTCTCAAAAGACTGAATTTCATCTAATACTTCTTTGGAGACTTGGTAGGAGAAATATCATTACATCTAGGCAAATGAGGACCAATATCATTGTCCCCTACCTCTACAGTCCCCGATGTTGCGTTTTCCTTGCTCTGTTTATCATAGGTACACCATCAGAAACCTGTAGAGGATTTGACATACTTTCATTGATTTCTTCCAGATAGAACCTATTAAGTATCTTGATCTTCATAATCTGCATTCTCCAATGTGACATTGTCATTGCTATTAAGGAGGCCATTATTTTTAGTTGAAGAGGTTTCAAGAACACCAAATTATCTTCATCTTCCACATGAAACACTCGACAATTACCATTGAAGACAACCAAAAACAAAATGAGTCTACTCTCCTCATCCCCTCATGAAAATATCTTCAACACCAACATTACCATCCCTCATCCTTATCACGAAAATAGAATGACTCTACTCTCCTCATCCCCTCACGAGAATATCTTCAATGTTAAGATTTGATCCTATAACTTTTAAACAAGAATCTTACGCTCTAACAATCACACCCACTCATTTTAATTAATAATTATATTTTCATATTATTATTATTTAGAGTTATATGGCATTGAAAGCAATGATTGCCAAATGGCAGACAACGTGTATGCCAAGTGGCGATCATGCATGATCCTATGTATGCTATATAAGTGGAAGATCTGCTTAGTATTGAACCATTGCAATTACTATAATTTAGCTTGTGTTCTTTCAATATCATAAGCGGTTCCAAACATCCGATTGTTCTTAGGTTACCTTGGTTCGAAATCCAAAGATTGATCGGAGAAAGTGTGAAATCATAAACTCATAAGACAACAACAATTCAAGGCTCCTCATTGCATCAACCTCAAAGCTAAGACAAGACCATAGATTGATACATGCGTGATATTCACAATATTCGAGAATACGAAATGGCCCCAACAATATTATAAAACCATTTGTTTTGCAAAATAAATATACAAAATATTAATTAATTAATTTTTTATTTAAATAAATTTAATTCACTAAAAAAGAACAATCATTCATTAATAGATTATACAAAATATGATTAGTATTAACTCTCTTTTATAGTGTCAAATAAAAAAAGGGAGAGTTTATGAAACTCTATTTTAATTAATTAATTAAAAAAAATTGAATATAAAAAGTGAGGAATTAATGACCTTTTATTTTATTTTATTTGTTTATTAAAAATAAAACGAATACTTTTCTATTTATTATAAAATTTAAAATTTTATTAGTGTCTAGTCCCTCTTTTAATGTCCCTTTTTTTTATCCCAAGAAACTAAAAAAGAGGGAGTTCTTGTACTCTTTTTTGTTTTGGGTTCAACGAATGCTTGACCATGCATTCATATGGTATTCGTTTGCATTCGAATGGAGAACCCCACGAATGTGAATATGTCAATCTATGGCCAACACATATATACTAGAGATACACATTAATCTCTCAACAAAGGTTACATAAAGAAGCTAGGGTAGAAGAGATGTTTGTGTTTGCAGTGGTCATAACCCTATTTTCAAACCCACAAGATTCTGAGATCCATTTACCATCAAAGTCTCAAGAATTCTCCGATATGTTTGATAAGGTAAAGGCCAAGAAACTTCTTGATCATCGTTCATATGATTATCCCATCAATTTGAATCCTGAGAATGAACCACCATGGGAACCAAGTTATAACCTTTCTTCGAGAATATATAGATGAGTATCTTGTAAATGGGTTCATTTGACATTCTCGATCTCCTGTTGGTGCTCCAATTGAAGAGTACAATGGATAGGAATAGGCTTGAACCTTAAGACTAGTGTGTTACCGAATTGGTTTGAGGACTACAATATGCCTCTATTTATAAGGCCCTAAATGGTATTCTTGGATTTCCTGGAATCTTTTAGAATATTCTAGAATACGTATTCTAGATAATTAGAATATTAATGAATTTTTTGGATTATTCTAGAAAGTTTTGAGTTATAAGTGAAATATGAAATGACAATCGTATAACATGCAGTACAATAATTATCCCAATGATAAAGCGTTAACATTTGTATAATAAGGTTATGTAATATCTAGTATAACAATTATTCAGATAATAAAGCTTTGACATGTGTATTATAAGGTCACGAGTTCAAATCCTTTTGGACAATATAAGGTTATCGTGACACTAGTATTGATGTACATAGAAGGCTAGACTAACAGGTAACTAAGTTTTCAACAACAATATTACACATAGGAGTTGACTATTACTAGTATTGATGCATGCATTAGACTAGACTAATAACATTAAGTCGTTTTTTTTTTGAAATCTTGAGACTTCAAATATGAAAATTGGAGAATGATGATTGAAATAGAGAATGCTTGGTTATAAGAAGAATGACGAAATGGAAGAAGCTTCAAATTTGAATATAAGGTAAAACCTCTAGTGTGAGGGGAGAATAACCTACAAAATGGTACGATCCTCTCACAAACATTGGCCCCCATAAATGAAGTGGAACTTAGAACAACAAAGGTTGGTTCAAAGCAGTGACGTAGTCTTCAATGATAGCTCGATAAGCTTGGCTTGGGTAAATCAGTGATCAACTACAAGGGTCATTTTTTTCAAAAATGTCAACACCAATCACTCCTAATCCCCATTGAGAAAGGATCAAAAGTACGAGGGACGAAAATATCATTTCACACTCTTTTACAAAGGTTTCTTTGGCAAACCCCGAAAGAATAATCTCATCTAGATCCAAAGAAGGAAACATCTATAACATATCTTTGACAAGAAAGTGATTTGTTGTAGAGGTTGCAATTTCACCAACCGAGGTAGTCCAAAGAGCATTTTGACACCTCTTCCTCGACATAAGATGGTTCAATGTATACCAGCTGAACAACATGAATGAATCTGAACCAACATGAATGGCATCGAGATGATATGGTAGAGTGCTAAAGGGAACAAAGTTCTACACACCCAACCTAAACTACATCAATTACACGGACACAAGAAAAACAACATTTTAAATTGAAGCGGTCGTTGCACCGGATACTATGACATGGCGAAAAGCCATGCAAGTCGAGATAGATCAATCAAATAGAGCCGAAGAATCCGAACCAACACAAATGGCACCGAGATGATCTAGGAGAGTCCAAAAGACAACTGAGCTCTATACACCCGACCTGAACTACATCAACTACACTGAACAAAGGTCGATGTGTTGGATGCTGAGATATAGTGAAAAGCCATGCAATCTGAGATGGAGCTGATCAAAGACAACACAACACATGGAAGTTGGTCCCATTACTAGGAAATAAGAAGCCATTACCATATAACTGGGATTCTCCTTGGATGGAAGTTGAGAGAGAGAAAATGCATGAACATACCCTATGCCTCTGTAGTAGGAAGCCTCAAGTATACAATGGGAGCAACGCAACCCAACGTTGCCTATACAATTGGAGCTTCTAGCCAATGCATGTTGAACCTAGGCAAGAAGCACCGGAAGCAGTGAAGCACATGTTTTGATACCTTTGATGAACCATAAACATGCCATGCCAACTCACATTCAAACCCGTCCATCCAACCGAGATCAAAGGCTACACCTACACCTACACCGACTATGACTACATTTGGAACCCCAACACAATCGAAAATCAACATTAGGGTACTTGTTCACACACATGCGGAGAGTTTCTTGGTGGTTGAAACTTCAAAGAAGTGAAAGATCTGGCTTTAGATCGGATTTTTCGTGACGGTCAAGTGCAAGAAATCAACGACTGCCCCCAACATTGCATTGCAACTCATAGAACGCAATATGCCTCACGTAGAATCCAATCTACCATGTGAAGACCCCACATAGAGGTTCAATATCATCATATCAAGGAGCTTTTGTGACTGACTAAAGACTAAAAAATGTGGAAGATAGAAACCAAGTCGAACATTGTCGATTGCGTGACAAAGCCAATTCTTAATAATTGATTGCTTTTGAGAACTTACTAGATAGATGGGACTGCAACAAGTAGACAAACACAAGTAACCGAATCAAGAAGACACATCCAGGAGCATGCAAGACATTGAGCCCGACACCTTTGAGAAAGCAATCAAGGGATAAGACCAAGGAAATCGTGTCTCCATTCGAGAAAGTCAGATTGAGGAAGATTAGTCCGGAAGTGAAAATTCCCGAACTTCCCCACTCGAGTCGACTAACCTTATGATAAAGGAGTGGGAGATATATCCAATCGGAGGAGCCAAAAGATTCTTCATGATGTGGAGCATTCAGATAACTAACTGATTCTAAATATTCACTATTTGTACCAACCTGTAGTATATAATTTGTATATAGGCTCATTGGGGAGTCCTCACAGACCCAAAGGAGTAGCCCTTTCATGGGTAAGTGTGTTGGAGTGAAATCCCTACTCCTCTAGTGTATTGTCTTTGTCTTAGTGTGAAACCTAGAGTCCGAGAGAGAGAGAGTGGAACTCAACGCATACTGAATGTCACCTGAGCTCACCTCTCACTTGTATAAAAGAGGGTCACCCCTTATTTTCTATACAGTGTAACATATATCACACTTGATCAATTTGAGCATGAACTTACCACGCACTTCCTTGTTTGAATTGCTAATCTCAACTTAGATCCTTAGGCTTTTCTGAACCTTCGATAGGAACCCTTTTGGAGCCATGGATTCTAGTGCAAGATTTGTCCAAGAATTAGCATACTTGCTCATCTCTAACATTTGGTTTCCACAAAAAAAATCTATTGTCGGATGTGGCGTCGAGTCAATGACCTCCTCCAATTACTCGTCTAAGTCTTAATTTATCAAATTATTTCAATCTTGCTACATAGTCATGGTCCAAGTGCAAGTCCCAAGATCAAGAGTAGTAATCAATGTTAAATGAATATAGATAGAGGGGGTTGTCGTGTAAGCGCAAACGTGCGCGTGCGCTACTTGTGTGGGACCATGAGGGACCCAAACCAAGGAGTACATGATAATGTGCAAGAACATTCTTTAGACTGCCTTGTAAATCTCCTTGTGCAAATCCTCTTTTATCTAATTAGTACTCAAGGATCGAGATGAGGAGAAGGTTCCAATGATAAATGTTTCGAGGAGGCAAATGCTCCAAGGAGGCAGATGTTCACCTCCACAACTTCCCTTCTCTCTTCTCCTTTGTCTCTCTCTCTCTCTGACACACACACTTCTGCAAAGGCCTTTAGGAGCAATGACCACATGGACTAGGCTTAATACACTTGATTAACACAAGTATACAAGATTAAGACCAAAATGACCTCATAAGAAGACCTAGACAGTAATTTATACAAGAAATCCCTTGATAAGGTAGGGCTTACAAAATATTCATCGTGATTAAGTACAATGGTGATAACAAGAAGTGATACAATGAATGATTACAAGAGAAGTAGGTATGGTAGGTTAGTTGCAAGGATCCAAGCTACATGGTCTTCGATGAGGCCTCACCCACCATCAATGGCTATGCCGCCTTTGTTGTTGATGTTGTGTCCTCATGCCAATTTGAGCCTTTGTCCATGCCTAACGAACTAATTCCACCTCCTTTACTCTTTCACATCGCCTCTCCAAGTGAGACAAACCCAAAACACTCTAAAAAACTCTCATGAAGATGAACAAAATTTAAACCCCACTCTCAATGTATGTTGAGAAGAAGAAGAAGAAAACCCTAATGCACATTGGTTGAGATTCAAAGTCTCGACCTTGTACTTAGTCAATGGCCATAACTATTAAGCTATTTACTTCTCTATATAATAATATATATATATATATTTCTACATATCTATATGATTATGGGTTCCCTTTTTGTCCACTTCTTACCTTTGGTCTTACCACATCACGAGAGCGTTGCTGCCAATAGCTCACACAAAAGCACCCTAGCCACATGTCTAGTGTTTAAAAAGTTAATATTGGCTTAGGGTTGGCATGAAAATAATAAATTATTTTGCCTTCCCAAACAACAATGAATTTATTTTAGCAATCAAAATTACCCAGAATCCAATGCTCAACGTAGCAATTGGCCCGGTTCAGTTTCTTGGCCTTGAAATCAAACGAAACGAAACGAAACGAAACCATTTATTTATAATAAAAACCAAACCAAACCGTGTACGGAAATTTTAGAACCAAAGCAAATCATTTTTTGGAGATATTGATAATCATACATATTATGAATCTATGTGAGAAAATCATCATAAATTTGGTCATCATACTTATCATAAATTTAGTTATCACACTTATTATAAATTTGGTCATCATACTTGTCATAAATTTAGTCATTATACATAGGAAATTGGTAAATTCACAGTTTTTTTTTAATGATAGCCAAATTCCATCTCCCAAAAAAAACTATGAAAATACGGAAAAAACTGTGAATTTACCAATTTCCTATACATATTATAATTTTGGTCATCATACTTATCATAAATTTGATAATTATACATCAAAAGGACACTACATATAATGTATATAAAATTTAAATAGTTAGAGCCTAGAGGTTTAAAATTAAAAGTTTAAAGTTAGAGGTGAAAATTTAGGAATATTTTTTAACCTATAAACCTTTAAACCAAACCACATAAACCGAAACTGCTAAACCATGAAATTCAAAACCTATACATATTATAATTTTGGTCATTATACTTATCATAAATTTGATAATCATACATCAAAAGGACACTCTACTTATAATGTATATAAAATTTAATAAGTTAGAGCCTAGAGGTTTAAAATTAAAAGTTGAAAGTTAGCTTAGAGGTGAAAATTTAGGAATATTTTTTAATCTATAAACCTTTAAACCAAACCACATAAACCGAAACTGCTAAACCATGAAATTCAAAACCGAACTGAACAAAACCAAACCGGATCATAACATTTGAAACCAAACCAAATGGTTTATTTATTTTTGACCTAGTAAACCATGGCTATTTACAAGTATAGCCCACAAGGGTCACATTTGGACTATCTACAAATATAGTCTCCTGATTTCGGAAATCGATTTTCGGCCTCGGCCATGCTTGCTCATCGATTTCGGCTCATGTCATCCGGAGGGACCTGGTTTTCCCAACAGTAACAACATATCATATTGGGTGCTACTTAACGACGATGCAACTTTACCACATTTCCACACACTCAATGGAAGACCGAGTCAAGAAATCACCGACTTGATCTAGCTTCCTTTAAATCATTTAATGTAACCACAAGTAATTAAGGTTTACATGAGTTGGGTTCATAACTTATATCTAGAAAGATGATTGGGGAGAGAGACAGAGAGAGGCTTAAACTCTAGTTCTAGGGAGACACATCAAATGAAGAAGAACACTTACCAAGGTTTATAGTCTCATCTTAATAGCTCTTCAATATTGATCTAAATTACAATTATGCTCCATTCACAAGTAGGAGGGCATATTGGTTTATAGATATTGTCTTTCACACTTGGAATGCATTTGAGGAGCATAATATTGGGATTCATACCACCTCGTCATAAGTAAAGACCAGGCAACTGCCTAACAATGTATAAGACAACCCCCAAAAACCATCCCAATAAGGGATCCATAACTATGGAATTTTCATGCATAAATCTTGTATCATGTCCCTCACCAACCCATTTTACCACAACGCCGTTATTGATCTAAATTAAAATTATGCTCCTTTCACACTTACGAGGGTATATATAGGTTTATAGAATTTATACCACCTCTTAATAAGCAAACGCTAGACCATTACCTAACATAGTATAAGAGAACCCCCCAAACCCATCCCAATCAACTATGGCATTGTTTTTTTATGCATACATATTGTATCATGTCTCTCACCAACCCCTTTTACCACAACCATAAACCTCCTCCACCTTCTTCAGCTTATGTAAATTGAGAAGGCTATATCCCCCATTCAATATAGATGATTATTTCACCAAACATGGGTAAGCACTTCATATATGTAGTAAGCATAGTTGCCCCCCTATCCTTATATGCTTGGTGTGGTGCTTGAAGCATAACTTAAAACTTACACTAAGGTCAAAGAGATATGTGTCCCAAGTCAAGAAAGAGAGCCTTCTCTACCACCAACCACATTCTTGCATTAGGTTCTTTGGTAGACAAAGGAAAGGTGCAAAATAAGTAATTGTAGGGATGCTTGTCGATTTCAACAAGGTCTTTGATACTACAAGGGATGTCTCCTACAAAGACACCATTATTGAGATGTGATGTGTGTAAAAGGATAAATTTGTTATAAAGTCAAGCTTCATGGTAATTTGTGAGCTCGATCAAAGTGACCATTAGAAGAAAAAGGAAAAATGATGGGTTGAGGTAACAATGAAGGATAGGTCAAATAGTAAAAGCTAGTGATTGTACCACAATTTCTTATGAGCACTAGTCCTTTATGTTAACCGTTTCTGGGGGGGAAACACCTTCGATGAGCCCACAGGCTATCGGTATCAAGGGGTCGTGTTACGTGGAAGCCTCTTCTGCACCGAGAAGACGTTATGGGAACGAGGAGCGTACACGGGCTACAACCCGTTAGACATAGACGTAGCTCGGTTTACAAGTACGGGGAGAATACACAGATAAAGGAGCAGTAAGAGCGAGACTTATATTAAATGATAAAGCTCACAGTGATTACAATACACGGCTCTCGGTTGGAAACAGTTTGTGCAGAGCACAATGCTACGATATTAATCTTGCTAATTAATCTAGATATCCCCCCTTCGAGGTATGCAGATCTCGGTTTATATAGTTTTCTTCTTTAGACAGAGTCGAGCCATCAGCTGATTGTGATGTCTAAAAACTCGACTTATTCTAGTTCTCCCTATTTCCTCACCTACTTTTCTACCTACCGGTGAGTTTACATATTATGTATTTATATTTTTGGCCTATGGACAACACCTAGCATGCCCGTGGGATAGGACTTTGTCCGTTGGACCCACGATTCACAAAGTGGAAGGATAACCACGGATTTTTCAAAAACAAAAAAGTTTACAAAAGTTGCCCGTTTATACAAGGGGCTTATGGGTTTGTTTTAGTCCTCTTCTAATATGCCGAGGATATCCTCGGGGGCGTGGGGTTGGTTTGGCTGCTCGGAAGGTGGGGTTGGTGATGGGGGTTTTGTTGCCAAGTCGGGGATGACTGTGTCTTCGTGTGTGTTGCCCTCTGTTGGTTCCAATTCAGGCAGGGTCGTGGTCGTAGTTTGTGGCTCGGTTGTGATGTGGGGATCTGTAGGGGCGGGTTCCTCCTGTCAGGCTTCCGTGGTGGGTGGCTCGGGTTCGTGCTCATCGGTCGTGGGAGCTCTGTTAGTCATGGTAGCTAGGCGTTCCTCCTCGTAAGCTTCGACTTCTAAACGGAACATCATTTGATCGTCGTTGAATTCTTCTAGAAGTTGCTTCATTGCCGCGGTGTGGGATGCTGCTAAGGTATGATATTCCTCAGTCAAGTCTTCACGGAGGGTCTGGATGCTGGTGTCATCCATCTTGTAAAACCCTCGGCCCTCCTTCCTTCGGTTCTCGGCGTCCGCGCGTAATATGTGTAGTTCGACGGCTTGGGCTGACCATTCCTAGCATACACGGTCGAGCGTTTCCTCGTTCTTCTTGGTGAATTGCTGGCGATACTTGTTGATCACGATCTTTATTTTAGTATCGTCCATGCCGATGCTAGCGCGGTGAACTTCCACTTCCTCCCTTGTGGCCTTGGCGTCTTCTTGGCATTTGCGGACAAGGAGCGCCAGAGTAGCTTGGTTATCTTTTGCTTTTGTGATTACGAGCGTGATTGTCTGCTCGTAACGTTTGGTGAGCTGAGCTACAGTTTCATCCATTTCTTGTCTCCAAGCGTCCCGTTGTCGTTCCCTGGCGGCGATGTCCTCTGTTTGCAATTGGTGATAAGCATAAGAAATTTTCGCCCTTTGCTCTTCAGAGATCCTCCAGTTTTGCATGTGTTCGCTTGCCAATTCTTGTAATGCCCTTTGTTGACGGCGTAATTCCTGGTTGTTTGCGAATAGCTCGCGTTCCCGTTGGCTATTCCTCTTTGCTTCTTTCATGAATTGTTCTTTGTCCTCGGTGATAGAGACCTGAAGGTCCATCACCTCTCTTTCTTGTGCTTTGAGTGCGGCCGAGCTTTCAGAAAGCAGTCGCTTGAGGTCAGCTTCATGGCCTGCGGCTTGTTCCTGTAGTTGGCCAATAATGTTGTTGTGGTTTTGTTCTGCTAACTCGGCCAGAGCGATTTGGGCCTTAAGCTCCTCTTGGTAGTCACGGAGGGGAGGCCATGTCTAGGTTGCAGCTTGCTGGTTCTAGGGAGTGGGTTCCCTGTCTGTCTGTGTAGATCTTTCCATGACGATAGGTGGTGGTGGCGTTTGCATGGAAGCGTGGCTGGTTTGGGGGTGCAGGCTTTTATCTGCCAGTGACGATGTCTCGCTTGTCTGTACCAAATCCGTCATTGTGCTTGCATCGACTGTGGCTACCCTGGGGTGAGCTGTGTCGTCATTGTGTGCTTCGGTAACAGTAGCACTCAGGTTCGGGTTTGGCAGAGGGGCTGGTGGGACATCGTTACTTGGGGCAGGGAGGCTTAATGGTGGCTGTTCTTGATGTTGCTACTCTAATGACGCCAGTTTCTGTTCGGCGGCTTGCCATAGTTCGGTGGCCTGTTTGGCTTGCTGCTGTGTCGTTTTGATACGTCAGGCCATGTCCTTGGCTGCCCGAGTTGTGTGGTGCAGATTTCGATATGCCTTGACTAAGGCCGTATTCAAATCTGGTAGCTCCATGAGGAGAGAAGCATTCTGTGCTTGCTTCTTCCGCCCTATCTTCTGTAAGGCTCGATCCTCGTGAGGTTCGATTTCTCCCATTAGAGCTCGTTGGATCATCTTTGTTTCCATGTGCTCCTCAGCCATACGAGCGGCGGCATCTACTTGGGCGTGCGCGAGGAAATCCATTAACTCATATGTTGTGTCCAGTCGAAGTAGTGCACTGAACTTGTATGCCTCCGCGGGGAGGTCTTTGTAACCGAGGACTTCCTCTTATATTTGCATGGTTTGTCCATGCTTGATCCTACCTACTTGGAGCCATGACTCTACTGGTACCATGGCTGTGGAGGTTGGGCTGGCCTCCTTTGAGTTCTAATGCTGGGTGCCCTCGGTTTCTGTGGTCGACTCGTGATTGATGCATAGTCTTGTTTTCGGCTGATCGTGTGAGTCTGGGGCCTGTGGTGTTGGCTCCTTGGCTTGTTTCCTCTTTTGTTGCTGTATGCTTGAGGGCTGCTGGTTTGTGGGGCGTGGGCTTGGTTGTGGAGAGGGCATCGATGTCCTTGGTGTCTTCTGTCGTATGGTGACATCCTCAGTGATGGGCTCCTCGGCCTCGTCCCATTCGACACGGGTCACTGATAACGCCCGTTGCTTCTGTGTTTTTGGTGGGGGTGGTGCCGTGGTGGGAGTAGGATTCCGCACGACCGAGGGAGGTGGAGAAGGCGAGGGGTCTTCTCATTCTTCCTGGGTCAACGCCAAAATCTTCTCCCGTTGTTTCCGTGGTGGTGGTGGAGAGGTAAGGATGTTTGATTCTCCAGTCATCTTCTGCTCCATCTGCAGTCTCAATCGAATGTATGTATGTCTCTCTGTGTAGGTCCTTTCTTCTTCGCCGTCTTCTTTCTGCTGCTCCATCTTTGCTTTCCCTCCCTTCTTCTCTTGTTGTGTGTTGTTGTTGTTCTTTGTTTCTTTTGTCTTTGTGTTTTCATCTGCTTGCAGCAACCACTACATCTTCCATGACTCCAACTCATTCTTCCTCTTCTTGTTGTTCGTTTGCTTTTGTTTTTTTTTATTTTCCCTTTCTTTTTGGCGGTTGGCTGCTCCGATTTTCTGTCTATCGGCCAGCTTGTCGGCTGTCCGTGGCCATATATTGGTTGACGCTCAGCCGTGGCTTGGCCGACTCTTGGCTTCTCTCAGTCGCTTTCTCAGCTGTGGCTGGGCCGAATCTCAGCCTCTTGGCCGTGGCTAGACTATCTCGTGGCCGTCTCTCAGCTATGAATTGGCCGTCACTCAGCTTCTCGACCGATTATATGGTTCACGACCGCTTTCTCGGCCGTGCTTGGGCACGACTCTCGGCTTCTCGGCCATGTTTGGGCCTTCTCTCGGCTTCTCGGCTACATCTCGCGGTCGTGTCCTGGCCACATCTCGGCTGTTTCTTTGGGCCGTGCTGTACTCTCGGCTTCTTGGCCGTGGCTGGGCCGAATCTCGTTTGCTCGACTGCTTTCTCTAGAGCTTCTCGACCACTGCTTTTCGGCCGCATCTCAGCCCTCTCTCGGCTTCTCGGCTGTCACTCGACCGACATTTCTCGACCGTTGGTATATGCCGACGTTGTCCGATGGTCTCAACCGAGCTGGCTAGCCATGGTCGTCTGTTCGGTCAGGGACTTTGGCCATCTTGGCTAGTTGGTTGCCGAACCATCTGCATGGCTAGTTGCTGCCATCCGACTACTGACTCAGTGTGCTGGTCGTCCTTATCCACCAGCCGACTCTCTGTCCGTTTGGCTCTCGTTGTCGATGGAAATAAACAAAGCATGTGTTTTCTCTTCAATATTGAACCTTATACACCTTAGGTTTTGTTTCTTCTTCCCTTCCGGTGTATGGTTAATGATACTTGATACAAATAGAGCAATGTGGCCTCTTTTATTACGACATGTGACATGATCCTTATCTAGAAAATTTGTAAGGAGTAAACTCATAATAACGCTAACTCTATCATCTCTGTTACTCTTTTACGTTTGCTTATATAATCTACATCACCTATATACTCTGCGACAATGGTTAAATACTTGATCTCACTATCCGGTTCCATCACAAACCCTTCATGAGAATCAAAGAAGACCATTAATGGAGCACAAGCACTCTGTCGATACATCATTATACATCGATCATATGCAGCTTTATCTTCCTTGCTCATGACTTGCATTCCTCTTTTCTCTAAACTTGAATCATTGGCAGATCTTGGCACTAAACCAGATATACAAGTGACTTCACCACTTTATTCCAGAATAGGTTAGCTATTGAAGGGAATCGACCACCCCGATTTACCTTCTTCACTCGGCCACAACCGAGTAATTGCGAATCAAAGGAGCAGAAAATAGGAAACACAGAGAAAGACACGATGACACAGGGATTAACGTGGAAAACCCTAAATGGGAAAAACCACGGGAGTCCTCAAACTCCAACTATCACTATGAACAGGGATGTACACTAGTGAAGCTACAAGGCAACAACCTTGAGCTCACTGTCTTCGCCACAGGCGGCGGTAATACACAGAGGCAGCGACCTCTTCGTCTCTCTCTCTCTCGGCTGCTCTCACTTCGCATGGAAAAATGAGCAACAACATATTAACTGTTTGCCCTAAGTCATATTTATATACATATATGACTTTCGGGCTATTTACAAATATAGCCTCAAGGGCTCTTGGCAAACATATTTACAAATATGTCCCCGCATCCGGATCTCTCTCCGGGTACATTCGTCATCCGTCTCCGTAACCGGGGTCTTCATCATCCGGCTCCGTAACCGGGTACTCTTCATCCGGCTTCATGCCGGGTACTCTTCATCATCCGGATCCGCATCCGGGTACTCGTCATCCGGCTTCATGCCGGGTACTCTTCATCATCCGGTTCCGTAACCGCAACCGGGCTTGCCGTCATTCATCTCCGGACATCCCATCCGGAGGGACCGTAATCCCAACAAACTCCCCCTTCACTTCGGCATGGGATGTCTCTCCAATCCGATCCTCTTCCGGCATGCTTCCAGCTTGTCGGGTGTGAGCACCTTGGTCAGCATATCCGACCCGTTCTCGTCCGTGTGGACCTTCGTCAGCACGAACTCCTTGTCTTCTATCCTTTCCCGGATCCAGTGATATCTTCGCTGGATGTGCTTCGTCCGGGAGTGATAAGCCGCGTTCTTCGCAAGGTGGATGGCACTCTGACTGTCGCAGTAGAGTCGGTACTCCTCTTGCCGGATACCGAGCTCTCTAATGAAGTCCTTCATCCATATTATTTCCTTGCCGGCTTCAACAGCCGCCATATACTCCGCCTCCGTGGTTGACAGCGCAACCGTCTTCTGCAGCCTCGACTGCCACGAAACAGCTCCACCTGCATACGTCATCACATACCCTGATGTGGACCGGCTGGTATCTGCATCAGCCGATATATCCGAATCGGTAAAGCCGTCGAGTTCGGGCTTTCCGGAGCCGAATCGGAGGCACACGTTTGCCGTGCCCTTCAGGTATCGGAGTATCCACTTGACCGCGTTCCAATGCTCTTTGCCGGGATTGCTCATGTACCGGCTCACCACTCCGACTGCATATCCTATGTCCGGTCTCGTACACACCATGGCGTACATCAAGCTCCCGACGGCTGAGGCATACGGCACTTTCATCATATCCTCCTTTTCAGCCTTTGTCTTGGGACTTTGCTTGCTGGACAGCTTGCAGTTTGCCGGGAGGGTCGATCCGACCGGTCTTGCTTCCGACATGTTGAACCGTTTAAGCACCTTTGTCACGTACTTCTCCTGTGACAGCCACAACTGCTTTTTGCTCCGGTCTCGGATGATGTGCATCCCTAGTATTTGCCTCGCCGGACCCAGGTCCTTCATTGAGAAGGTTCGGTGAAGAGCCTTCTTCAGCGTCCGTATCTTGACCTGGTCCCGTCCGACGATCAACATGTCGTCCACGTACAGGAGGAGTATTAGAGAGTCTCCTCCTTCGAACTTCTTCACAAACACGCAGTGATCAGACTGCGTTTTGTGGTACCCTTCGTCGGTCATGAAGGAGTCGAACTTCCGGTACCATTGCCGGGGAGCCTGCTTCAGTCCGTAAAGGCTCTTCTTCAACCGGCATACCAGGTGCTCCTTCCCTTTCTTCTCGAATCCTTCCGGTTGCTGCATGTAGATCTCTTCTTCGAGGTCACCGTGAAGGAATGCCGTCTTCACGTCCATCTGTTCTACCTCGAGGTCCATGCTTGCCGCTATGCTCAGCACCGTCCGGATGGAGGTCATCTTCACTACCGGGGCGAATATCTCGTCGAAGTCGACGCCCTTCTTCTGCTGAAACCCCTTCACCACGATCCTGGCTTTGTATCTCGGGGGGTTTCCGGCATCTCCCGGTTTCAGCTTGAACACCCACTTGTTTCGAAGTGCCCGCTTTCCTTTCGGCAACTCCACAAGTTCATATGTGTGGTTCTCATGCAGGGAATCCATCTCGTCCTGCATGGCACTCAACCACCTGCGGCTATGGGTGTCAAGTTTTGCTTCTTCAAAACTCTCCGGCTCCCCCTCGTCGGTTAGCAGCACGTGCTCTGGTTCCGGAAATCTCCGGGGGGCCCTTCTCTCTCTTAGAGGGTATCTCCGTTCCGGAGCTTCGGTAACCGGCTGCTCCGTTTCCTCTTCATCCGAATCCATTTCGGGATCAGGACCGGTTCCGGTATCAGATTCATCTTCCTCGGCCGGTTCTGATTCTTCACCGTCTTCGGCCGGGTCCTCGAGTGCTAACCGGTCCCTTGCCGGTCGGGACTGCTCCTCGTAGAGTTTATCCTCACCGGTCGACTTGGAGCTCTTCATCTTCTTCTCCGACTCCCAGTCGGCGAGTGTCTTGTCCTCCATGAAGATGATATCTCGACTCCTGAATATCTTCTTGTCGACCGGGTCCCATACTCGGTAGCCGAACTCGTCGTCGCCGTAACCGAGGAATATGCATGGCCGGGTCTTTGGATCTAACTTTCCTCTCCGGTCCTTTGCCACATGCACGTATGCGAGACACCCGAACACCTTCAGATGCCGGTAGGACACTTCCTTACCGGTCCACACTTTCTGCGGCGTGTCTCCGTCCAAAGGTACTGAGGGTGATCTGTTTATCACGTATGTCGCCGTCGACATTGCCTCAGCCCAAAACCCCTTGGGTAATTTCGCATGCGCCAGCATACTCCGGACCCTCTCCATTATGGTCCGGTTCATCCTCTCGGCCAGCCCGTTTAGTTCCGGCGTCTTCGGCACAGTAAACCCGAGCCGGATTCCCTTCGAGCGACAGTACTCCTGGAACTGCCCCCGGTATTCCCCTCCGTTATCCGCTCGTATCGCTTTCAGCTTCTTGCCGGATTCTCTTTCCACTCTCGCGTGGAGTTCTTTGAAGACGGACAATACTTGGTCCTTTGTCTTCAACGGTGCCGTCCACAGCTTCCGGCTGTGGTCATCAATGAATGTCACGAAGTACTGGGCTCCGCCATGTGACTTCGTTTCTACTTGACACACATCAGTGTGCACCAACTCCAATGGTGCGCTACGTCTCGTCGGTGGCCTTGAGTGGAAGGAGGCTCGGTTCTGCTTACCGGCCAGGCAATCGGTGCACTTCTCCAGATGCACATGCTTCACTGGAATGAGGTTGTCTTCTGCAAGCCTCTTCATCCCCTTCTCGCTCATGTGGCACAGTCTCTTGTGCCACAGCTCACCGGCAGTGTCGGCTGCCACGTTCAGCTCCTCCGGACATAGTCGGGAATTCATCAGGTACAGTGTGTTGACCTTCCGGGCCCGAGCCACTATCAGGCTCCCCTTGCTGAACTTCATGACACCGTTCCGGATGCTACCCGTGTAGCCTTCATCGTCTAGCCTGCCGGCCGAAATCAGGTTCAATCGAACCTCCGGAACGTGTCGAACATCCTTCAGCAGCATCTTGCATCCGGTTGATGTCATCAGCCACACGTCTCCTATGCCGGCTATCCGGCACGTACCTTCATTTCCCATCCGGACACAGCCGTGCTCACCGGCTGTGTAGGATGAGAAGTATTTCTTCTCCGGGGTCAGGTGGAACGACGCTCCGGAATCGACCACCCAGGTCATCTCTTCACCGGCAAGGTTCAGCTCCCTCTCTTCGGTAATGAGCATTATCTCTTCTTCACTTGCCGCGAGTGCCGTCGTTCCTTTCCGGTCCTGCCCTCGCCGATCCGGACCTCTTCGGTCCGTGGCTCCCCGGTATGCACCGTTTCTCTCCGGTGACTTCTTCGAATCGGTGTCGTCGGCTCCGTTGTCCTTTCGGTAATGCCGACAATTCTTCCGGAAGTGCCCCGGCTTCCCACAGTGGAAGCATGTGGGTCTTCCTCTTGACTGCGACCGGGTCCCCGACTTCTCCCGTCTTTGCGGACTCCGGTTCCAGTGTCTTCCCCGTTCCGATTCGGTAAGCAGCGCCTTCGAGTCGGAGGCCGGTTCTTTATCTCTCCGACGCGCTTCTTCGTTCAAAATACTTGTCTTTACCGTTTGTAGGGACAAGTTTTCTTCCGTGCAGGAGGTGCTGAGAGTCACCACCAAGTTCTCCAGCTGTCCGGCAACGTACACATCAGGATGATGGCTTGCATTGCATCCTCCAACGGGAACTTGATCGCCGCAAGCTGGTTCACGAATCCCATGAACGTGCTTACGTGTTCCACCATACTCTCGCCGTCCCGGTACTTGAGATTCACAATCTTCCTCATCAGGGAGGTCCGGTTCAACGCATTCTTCCTCTCGTAGAGGCCCGACAGCTTCTTCCACATCTCATATGCGTTGGTGTCATTCGCCACATGTTGTAGGACGCTTACATATTGTCGGATCGTCGCTACGGCTTTCCGGTTCAGGAGCTTCCACTCCGACTCAAGTACTCCCTTCGGTATTTCCGACCTGTCAATCGGTTCGTACAGGTCCCGAACAATCAGAAGATCCTCCATCTTGACCTTCCAGTCGGCGTAATTCTGCGCATTCAGCACCATCATTCCCGGCTGCCCGCTGCTGCCGCCTTCCATTTTCTGTGTTACCGTCGCTCTGATACCAGTTTGAAGGGAATCGACCACCCCGATTTACCTTCTTCACTCGGCCACAACCGAGTAATTGCGAATCAAAGGAGCAGAAAATAGGAAACACAGAGAAAGACACGATGACACAGGGATTAACGTGGAAAACCCTAAATGGGAAAAACCACGGGAGTCCTCAAACTCCAACTATCACTATGAACAGGGATGTACACTGGTGAAGCTACAAGGCAACAACCTTGAGCTCACTGTCTTCGCCACAGGCGGCGGTAATACACAGAGGCAGCGACCTCTTCGTCTCTCTCTCTCTCGGCTGCTCTCACTTCGCATGGAAAAATGAGCAACAACATATTAACTGTTTGCCCTAAGTCATATTTATATACATATATGACTTTCGGGCTATTTACAAATATAGCCTCAAGGGCTCTTGGCAAACATATTTACAAATATGTCCCCGCATCCGGATCTCTCTCCGGGTACATTCGTCATCCGTCTCCGTAACCAGGGTCTTCATCATCCGGCTCCGTAACCGGGTACTCTTCATCCGGCTTCATGCCGGGTACTCTTCATCATCCGGATCCGCATCCGGGTACTCGTCATCCGGCTTCATGCCGGGTACTCTTCATCATCCGGTTCCGTAACCGCAACCGGGCTTGCCGTCATTCATCTCCGGACATCCCATCCGGAGGGACCGTAATCCCAACAGCTATGGCTATTGTTGCCATTTCCTTCAAACTCTGCCATGGACCTCTTGATAGAGTGATTTAGAAGGTGTTTGATTGTTAGTTTCTTGCAATTTATTAATTTCTGAATCTACTTCTTCCTCCTGCATACAAGCAATAGAGTGGCACAAACACACACAACATAAAGATGAAGACCTAGAGACACATAGGGGAACAAAGAGGGAAAGAGAGACTTCTGCTCAAGGGGGGTAGGCCGTAGGGCGTGCCATGTGTTTATGTGTGGGGGGTGGAGCCAAGATCGGCTCCACCCCCCTCCCAAGGGGGTTCGAGTGTGAGAGGAGAGGGAGAGATGAGATGCATAGAGAGAACGAATGAGAGAGAGAGAGAATCGAGACAGACACAATTTAGAGTAACTTCGATATCATTTTTTCATGCCCCATGAGTGAGGATTTATATAATAGAAGATCTTTACAAAAAGCCGAATGGATGTAGGTACACCTACTTACCTCACCTAACACTCACACATCCACATTTCATATTACACCTCACACCTCACACACCACCTTCCACATTACACCTAACCCTCCCGTACACCTATACGGGTAACACTTTACTTTCACACCATTCACCATTCACTATCCCATCCTAGACCCCCATTAGAAGCATATACGGTACATAGAAAAACGAAAATAAATAAATATAAAACATAGAGAGAATCAATAGATAGAGTAAATTACACAATATTAAATTACAATAGATAGGTTTTTTTCTCCACCAGCGGCAATGTCCACTCAACTCCTCTTAATGACAAATCTCAAGCTGTGTTGGAATTGGTCAGCCCAATAACTCTTTGGATTCCATGGAAACAACGGTGTAGACGGGTCTTCTCCAACCAAACTGCGCATCCAACAAGGTTACTACAAGAGATATGGAGTGAAATTGTAGCCACTCTAAAGAGCCAATATGATGGTCTCAAGGGCGACTTTGATGGAGTTGAAAGACAACGAATAGCCTTCATCCAACAATGGTCGTCCTCTCCCTTTCTTGAGTCAGTGGGCATCCACATAAGATGGAACTATCGCGTAATCGTCTCATTTGTAAAAAAATGTAACTAATGGAAGGAGTTTTTTTTTGGAATGAAAATAAATAAATAAAAATAAATAAATTACAATATCTATTCTCCAAGATGAAATGCATAGAAAACACACATACTCCTATATTAGTGGTCGATAATGTGAATGCTTATTGTAAAGAATCGATGGTGATTCTTGTGCAACGGAATAGACTAGAGATACGTGTTGTGAGTGTGTGTGTATGAGAGAGAGAGAGAGAGAGTGAGTGAGTGAGAGAAACACAAGATAGATAGATTTGAACAACAATAGAATGCTCAAGACGATGTATATTACAAAGGAGATTAACCGAACTTAATTACAAAGTAGGAGGAGGGTGCTTTATATAGTCACTCTCTCTCTTCATTAACTACCGAAACTCATGGGTCATGGGGAATGTGAAAACTCATTAGTTATGTGTCATAGAATATGATTCTATGACACATAGTTAATGTGTAGAGAGTAGTGGTGTGACTCTTGACCTTTGAGTAATCATGGATTCTCAAAAGGTGTGTTCACACGTTGCACTATGTTGAGCTTGATTCTCAACATGCCCCCTCAAGCTCAACTCGGGTTGGTTCCTTTTGATTGATGTCTGCTTTGGACGATCTCCGGTGTCAGGAATAGTACTAAAACAGAGATGGAATTAGTACTAAGAAGGGTAGTACTATTAGTACTAAGAGGACGGGACTGCGTAAGATTCCCGAGAGAGAGGAAGTGAGAAGAGGAGAGAGAGAGAAATAGGATGATGACAGCAGCTCTTATATTATATGAAAGATAAGTACAAATCGACTAAGAGGCTTAAGACTGGTGTTGAACCAATTTGGTTCAACATAATGCCTAGTGCCCTCTTTTATAGTGTTTTCAGGAGTAATCCTGAAGCTTCTAGAATGTTCCAGAGAAATCTGGAATATACTCTAATTTCCTATAATAAAATGTAAATGAAAATAATATCCTACGTATTACAATAGATGGTCTAATGGTCAAGAGCTCGACCCATGTAGCATAAAGTCATGGGTTCGAGTCTTGCCATGACACTATCTCCCCCTTAAAGACGACGAGTGGAACGAGTCGGCGCTAACTGCGGACCGGGTTTGTCTGGATACTTTCGGTGGAAATCAGCACGAAGATCTTGTGCATTGGCAACATTCTCGACGGGTTCCCAAGTACGTTCGCTCGGACTATAACCGAGCCAATCGACCAAGTAATAAAGTTTGTTGCGAACAAGTTTGGAATCGAGGATGGCAACAACTTCATACTCCGGGCCGGCGTCCAACTCCAGCGGGGGCGGCGGTGGTGTCACACGATCGGGAATGGTGTTTGCTTTATAAGGTTCAAGAAGAGAACAATGGAAAACCGGATGTATCTGAAGCTGTGGAGGGAGATCCAGGCGGAAGGTGACATCATTAATCTTCCCCGTAATACGGAAAGGACCGAGTCGTCGATAATCCAACTTGTCGCACGGTCGAGTAGTCTTGATGTGACGACGTAAGAGCCATACTCGATCTCCGATGGCAAAAGAGGAGGGAATCCGATGACGATCCGCATAAGTCTTATGTGTGTTTTGAGCATGACGAAGGTGAGTAGAGAGATCCATCTGGATCTTGCGTAGCCTCTCCAAATGGTCCTCGGCACGAGGGTTGGTAGGTAGCTCCGGAGTGTCGATCACCGACCAGCGAGGATGGAAACCGGTATAAGCGAGAAATGGGGAGACCCGAGTCGAGGAATGAATAGCATTATTATACGCAAACTCCGCAAAGTGGAGAATCTCGGCCCAATCGTCCTGTTGATAACTCAGGAAACACCGGAGATATTGCTCCAACGTTTGGTTTGTTCGTTCCGCCTGTCCGTCAGTTTGAGGATGGTAGCCGGAGGAGAGGTTGCAGGAGACCTTGAGCATCCTGAAGAGATGCTGCCAAAATTTGGAGACAAATTGCGGGCCTCGGTCACTGATAATACTGTCTGGTAGGCCATGATGCCGAAATACCTCACGCATAACAAGAGCGGCAGTTTCCTCGCTAGTGATGGCTTTAGTACATGGCACAAAATGTGCCATCTTCGTATATCGATCGACGACGGTTAGGATAGCATCGAACCCCTTCGAGACCGGCAGATCTGTAATAAAATCAAGACAAATAGACTGCCATGGCTTACTTGGAATTGGTAAAGGTTCCAGCAAGCCATATGGATGGTGTCGTGGCATCTTTGCTCGGCAGCAAGCATCACAGGTCCGAACGTAGTCGTCGACAAAACGGCGCATGTGGGGCCACCAAAAAGATCGCTGCACTAACTCCAACGTCTTGGTACTACCGAAATGTCCCGCCGTATGGGTGTCGTGACAATGTTGGACGATTTGAAGGCGACAGGCGCAATCGGGGACATATACGCGCTTTTTAAAGAATAACAACCCATCATGATATTCGAATTGTCGGTAGTCAATACCTGGTTGTTGAGACTGAGAACAGGATGCCCGAGAAGTATCAATGTGCGCCAGGATGTCTTGAGCAAAACTATCCGTCTTCAAGGTTGCACGTATGTCATCGGTAATCCGTGAATCCATCGGGGTGTGAAAAATCCGCGTCGTGTGCAATCGTGTTGGTCCCAAGATTACTTGCTTTTGATTATCAAATGTTGCGTCACCAGGACGAGGTGCAAGATATGAACGCCGTGATAGTGCATCTGCTTTTCCTTGCTGCTTCCCCGGTCGATATGTGATTTCGAAGTTGAAACGCGTGAGGAATTGCGCCCACCGAGCTTGCCGTCGATTTAGTACGCGAGCGTTCTGAAAATAAGCAAGATTTTTATGATCGCTAAAGACGATGACCTGATGTGGAGAGCCCTCTAAGAAATGCCGCCATTGTACAAATGAATCCACGATGGCTAATAACTCCTTGTCATGTATTTCGTAGTTGATTTCTGCGACATTGAATTTGCGCGAATGGAAAGCCACCGGATGCAACTCTTCTTTATCGCCTTGTTGAGAAAGGATGCTACCGAGGGCGAAATCTGATGCGTCGGCCTCCATGATGAATGGTTTGCTTGTATCCACATGAGCTAGAATCGGTGCTGATGTAAAGGCTTTCTTAAGATGCCGAAAAGCCATATCTGCTTCGATGGACCAAAGAAATGCTTGGCCCTTCTTCGTAAGTTGTGTGAGAGGTAAAATAATCTTCGAGTAATCCTGTATAAACTTACGGTAGAAGTTAGCAAAGCCTAGAAAACATTGTACATCTCGTACCGACCGTGGAATTTGCCACTCTAGTATAGTTTGGATTTTAGCTGGATCCATGGCGATGCCCTTTGAGGAGATGACGTAGCCTAGAAATTCCACTTGCTTGCAGTCAAAGCTACATTTCTCTAGCTTGGCATAAAGACCATTCTCGCGGAGTCGCTTTAGTACTAATAGTACATGAGAATCGTGCTCTTCCTGGGTCTTCGAATAAATCAACAGATCATCCAGATAAATGATCAAACAGATATCCAAGAGGTCTCTGAATATATCATTTGCCATGTGTTGGAAGACTGCGGGTGCATTGGTTAGGCCAAACGGCATAACAGTATACTCGAAATGCCCATACCGCGTGCGAAAAGCGGTCTTCCACTCATCTCCCGGTCGGATCCGCACGAGATTATACGCTCCTCGTAGGTCGATTTTAGTAAAAAACTTGGCACCATTAACTCGCTCTAAAAGACTTGATATAAGAGGAAGTGCATACCTATTCCGGATGGTGACTTTATTCAATCCGCGGTAATCAACGACAAGACGAAGTGAGCCATCTTTCTTCTTGACAAAGAAGATGGGTGCACCGGCCGGAGATTTCGAATGACGGATGAACCCGCTTGCCAAGTTCTCCTCTATGTAGGCTCGAAGGACTTCTAACTCGGTGGGTGACAAGTTGTAAATTGGTCCCCATGGTGGCTCGGTTCCTGGTTGTAAATCGATGGGACAGTCATAGGGACGGTGATGAGGAAGGGTACCGGCTTTTACCTTGTCAAATACATCGGCATAAGGATGATATTTTGCCGGAAGTTGTATTGAGGAGTCCTTCTTAATAGTGCTAGAAGGATGTACTGATATGGCAAATAGGAACATTGCCTCCTTGGGTCCTTCTTCGCGTAGTTGATGGAGTGAAATGGTCGAAACTCGGTGAGTTGATTCTTGGGGTGGTCGATATCGGACTTCTCTTGTTCTCCAATCTATGGCTGGATTATGTAATTCAAGCCAAGGTAATCCTAGGACAATGGGATGCTCTGGACTACTAATTATATTAAATGATATTATACACACAAAACTACCTAGGACAACTTGAATGGGTTCTGATTCTTCTACAATATTCCCGGAAGCAATGGGACGACCATCAATGACCACTACAGATGCGGGACAAGGAATCTTGGGCAAAATTTCGATCCATGAAACAGGAATTAGCTCCGGAATCTAAAAGTGCTAGGACGGGTACTGGGGGAGTACTTTTAGTACTAACAATGACTTGGGCTAGGAACACATTGCTAACTTGCTTGGAAGGAATGGAACCACTAATGGGCTGTACAGATCTAAGGCTGCTGTCCAACCAAATGGCTCCTATTTTGGCTGGACTCAATCGTTTAACTCTTCATCTAATTGACTAAGGATTTCAAATTTATTTGAGATACTTGGGCTATTAGTACTATGAATACTATCTGACACTCTATTAGTACTATTAATACTATCAGACACTCCAAAGGGAAGAATTGACTCGGGTTTAGTACAGGCGACGATTTGATTTACCTGTCTTCTTGGCCTATGGGGACAATTGATGGCGATATGTCCTGGTCCACCGCAATAAAGACATAATCGATTGGCACGTCGTCGTTGCTTTTCTTCTTCCGATAACGGGCCGCGTCGACGCATGGTATCGATCTCCATCGGTGTCGAAGTATTTGCTTGAGGTGTGTCTCGTGCAAACGGTTTAGCCGCGACTGCGGCGTAAGTGGGCTCTGGCCTCGAGCGTGGTATCTGTAATTGACGTTCTGAACGCCGTTCAAAAAGGCGGTTGTCACATCGAACTGCTCGACTGATTGCCTCCGTAAGAGACTTTGGTTCTTCTGGGAAAGTTAGAAGTAGATCTTTGACATCGTTTCGCAAGCCATAGCGAAACTGCTCCATTAGTGCTTGATCATCCCAGGGTATATCTGAAGCAAGTAGGCGGAAATCCGCCGCGTAGGCAGAGGCTGGACGATCGCCTTGACGCAATCGCCGGATCTTGTTGATCGCCGTCCTGATGCTGTCGGTGTCTCCAAAGCAGGCTTTAAACTCACCAATAAAATCTTCAAAATTATTAAGTAAGGGTGATTGTTTTTCTAGAAGCGGAGCAAACCATGCCAAGGCTGAGCCGCTAAGTAGCGTGCCTATTAGGCCGACTCGAGATGCATCAATGGGATATCGGGAAGGATGCATCTGGATGACTAAGCGTACCTGATTAAGGAATCCCCGGAATTGCGAACGCGTTCCATCAAATTTCACAGGAAGTCCAATCTTGGGCTCTTTATGAAATCCTTGGGGACTGGATCCTTGTTGTTGCAACGCTGCTTCGAGTTGTTGTACCCGTAACGCTAACTCCCCATGTTGTTGTTGCGTTTGTTGTTTTTCTAGAGCGATTTGTTGCAGATCCCCCATCAGCCGTTGGTTTTCTTGTTCCAGGGCAACAAACTTTTCTTTTAGGCACTGTAGCTCGGAGAAAACGGATTGGTATTCTTGGGCGCTAACAGTAGCCATAGTATAGGGGAAAGGGTAGGAGGATGAGGGAGAGTGACAAGTAGGCTAGAGGAAAAATTGGTTCAAACTGTCAGGAATAGTACTAAAACAGAGATGGAATTAGTACTAAGAAGGGTAGTACTATTAGTACTAAGAGGACGGGACTGCGTAAGATTCCCGAGAGAGAGGAAGTGAGAAGAGGAGAGAGAGAGAAATAGGACGATGACAGCAGCTCTTATATTATATGAAAGATAAGTACAAATCGACTAAGAGGCTTAAGACTGGTGTTGAACCAATTTGGTTCAACATAATGCCTAGTGCCCTCTTTTATAGTGTTTTCAGGAGTAATCCTGAAGCTTCTAGAATGTTCCAGAGAAATCTGGAATATACTCTAATTTCCTATAATAAAATGTAGATGAAAATAATATCCTACGTATTACAATAGATGGTCTAATGGTCAAGAGCTCGACCCATGTAGCATAAAGTCATGGGTTCGAGTCTTGCCATGACATCCGGTGTCCGCTTCGGCTCGTACCCGATTCAGACGGTATCCGGTTCTCGCTTGTACTCCCCCTCAAGTTTGGCAAGTCAGGGATCGTCAATCCAAGGTCTGACATGAATTGCCGAAGCTTGTCGGCTCCTAAGGCTTTGGTGAAGATGTCGTCCATTTGAAGATTCATGTTGATGTGTTGAAGGTCGACATCTCCGGCCTGTACGCGCTCTTGAATGAAGTGATAGTGCACTTCGATGTGCTTTGTGCACATGTGGAACACCGGGTTCCGAGCCAGATATATATTGCTCATGTTGTCGCAGTAAATGGGGGTCAGATCCTTGATGGGGACGCCCAGATCCTTCAAAATCCTCTTGAGCTATAAGGCTTCACATGCAGCTACGGCTGCACCCCTATATTCGGCCTCCGTACTCGAAAGTGCGACAATAGGTTGCTTCTTACTACTCCAAGATATTGCTCCGCTACTGAGCGAGAAGACAAATCCGGAGGTCGATCGTCGGTCGGATTTGTAGCCTGCCCAGTCGGCATCTGTGTACCCCTCGAGTTGAATTGGCGTGGCCGTCTTATAGAGAATGCCATTGTGCATCGTTCCGCTCACATATCGTAGCACTCTCTTAGCACAATCCAAATGGATATCTCGTGGCATTTGCATGAACTGGGTAAGAAGGCCGACCGGATAGCTTAGGTCTGATCGAGTGATTGTGAGGTAGATAAGACTACCGATCAGTTGTCGATATTGAGTCGGTTCACACTCTGTGGTGCTAGAATTGGCATTTAGTTTGAGGTTTCGATCGAGAGGTGTTGCCACAGACTTGCACTCAGTCATCCCGAACTTGTATAACAAGTTGAGAATGTAGTGTTGTTGGGAGATCATAATCCCGGCTAGAGTCCAAATTACCTCGATGCCAAGGAAGTAGTGGAGCTCACCTCGAATTTGTTGGAAAGGAGGGATTTGACCTTGTTGACGTTGACTAGATGCTCACCTCCAATGACCAGATCATCCACGTACATGATGATGATGATCAGACTTTCGGAATCGCTTCTTACATGGAGAGAATTGTCGGATTTTGACATTCGGAAGCCGATTCGATGAAGATATTGTGTTATCTTCGAGTGCCAAGCACGTGGTGCTTGCTTAAGGCCGTAGAGAGGCTTCTTGAGTCGGCAGATGGTTTTCGGATGAATTTTGGATTCCAAGCCGGGTGGTTGTACCATGTACACCTCCTCTTCTAATTCGCTTTGAAGAAAAGCGTTCTTGACATCCATCTGGTGGAGGTGCCACCCTTTTGCTGCTGCAAGCGCTATCACGGTTCGCACGGTTGTCATCTTTGCCACCGGGGTAAAGGTCTCTTCATAGTCGAGCTTTGTAGCGGTTGACGGAACTGTCGGCATTATACTTCACTTTGTATATCCATCTGCAGCTGATTGCCTTCTTGTGTGGTGAGTGAGGGACAAGATCCCCTGTCTCATTCTTGCCGAGAGCTTGCATCTCCTCGTTCATCGCTTCGACCCATCACGGATCTTTAGCGGCTTCGGCAAAGCTCTCCGGTTCTCGAACTATTGCCACCTTCATCATAAAGGCATAGTGGTATGCCATATAGTCGTTGTAGCCGAATCGGCTAACCGAATTCTTCTCTCGGGTGGAGTGACGGAGTTTCTCATTTGCCGATGTGAGTGCTTTCTCAACACTAGGTGACCTCATAAGAGACACATCAAAGCCATCGAACTCACTATTGAGTGGATGAGTCGATTCATTGCCGTCTTCATATTCCGACATTTTGGCTTTCCCTTTGTCCATCTTTGGACTTGGCCGAGATGTGCTTTGGTTGTTAGGAGGCTCTTGTGGTCCGCTCAATCTGGTTGAGATCGGACTCTCTTCGAGTATTGACCTTAGTTGATCATCGTCTTCTGTGTTGTCGAGGTCATTCGTAGATGGTTCCGGAGGAGTCGGCTCGGGTTTGTACCATGATGTTGATTCGTCAAAGACGACATCCCGACTTACACGAGTCTTCCGAGTATAGGGGTTGAAGCACTTGTACCCCTTTTGCTCCAGTGAGTACCCCACGAGGATGCACTTCTCTGATTTTGGGTCAAGCTTCTGCTACTTCTCATCGGGAATGTGTACGTATGCAATGGAGCTGAATATCATTACATGGGATAGATCCGGCTTCTTCCCATAGTATTTCTCGTGCAGGGTGACCTCGTGCACTCCGGATGTTGTGCACCGGTTCATGAGGTAGACGGCGGTATTTGCAGCTTCTGCCCAATGTGACTTGGGCATATGCTTCTCATTTAGCATGGCCCTTGCTACTTTGAGGATGTGCCGATTCTTGCGTTCGGCTACACCATTCTGTTGCGGTGTATGTCGGCAAGTGAATTCTCGCCGAATTCCTTCTTGTCGAAGGTATGCCGTGAACACATTGGAGAAGTATTCCTTTCCTCCATCCGACCGAAGACATCGTACATGGCGGCCGGTTGTCTTTTCGACTTTGCTTTTGAATTTTTGGAAGTGTGTAAACACTTCGCTCTTCATCCTCATGGGAAAGATCCATGTGTATCTAGAGAAGTCGTCGATGAGGTAACATAGTACCGACATCCTCCGAATGTGGCCATTGTTACCGGCCGACAAAGGAGTCTAGAGTGTGAAACGAAGGAGTTATTTAATTATTAAGGAATGGTTGTAAGTGAGCTATTAGTGTGGACGAACAGACCGGAATCAGTATGCCGTTATGGATCCGGACCGATCCCGAACAGGTGCGGATGGCACCGTTTTGTACTACAAACCAAAAACCTATTTAAAGGCCCGGATACAATGTAATGTGGAGCGGATAATTAATGAAGCTTAGTGTTTTTATCTCTCTGTGTTAATTGCCGTTCTGCATTCATTGTTATATCTTACGCATGTGATTATTAAGGACGATCTTACTAAGTAACCTAATTAAGTCGGATTAATCGTTGAGCCTAATCCTCTTGTCGTAACACCCCTTTGGTGAAGTGTCTTCCGTAGACACCTTGTGTTAGGCCATTGTCCGGCCCTAAGAGTTAACACAGTTTTTGGCGACCACGATTCCTGTTTTTGCAGCGAACGACGGCATGAATGGATGACTAGATCAATGCACGACCTGGTTACAGATCGAACTCGACGCCTTGCCGAAAGGCAAAGGAGACATGAGGCTTTCTAGCAAATGGCGCAGGAAATTAGAGTGGATCGCTCGTTTTCCAACGTAATCCGGAGAGTAGCAGAGGAGTCCCTCTGGTTACAGCAAACATCGCACCCGGACGACGGTAACAGCCTAAGCAGCCTCCAGGAAACCGAATCCCTTCTCCAGGCGTTGGCAAGCGGAGAAGGCGAAGCAGAAGCCTTTTCAGCGTATGAATCGGATTCCGAAGGGGGATACAACGTGCACACGAACTACCGTAGCAGCAACGACACCCCGGGCGGACCGGAGGACGAAGGATCAGACACCTTACCGACACTGGAACTGGAAGTGCTAAGGCTGGAACCTCCGAAACCAGAAGCAGAGGAAGAGCGACCTCCGACACCGGAAGTCGAGGAGGAGAGGCCTCCGTCACCAAAAGAAGAGGAAAGACCACCGACACCGGAGACAAATTAGGAACGACCACCGACGCCGGAGAAAAACCAGGAACGACCACCAACACCACCAGCCCGCGCACCGATACCGGATGACGACATGCCGTTCCAGTACTCCAAGTATAGAGATGATTCGGACGCGGAAGCTCATGTTCACGCCTTTGAACAGACATGGGAAGCAAACCATGTGTCCCAGCGATTGACCCCGGAGGAAGAGGAACGCTCTAAGATAGCGGAATTTGGCGTCACATTGGAGGGACCGGCAGCAAGATGGTACCGGACATAGGATCCGTCTACCATCACCACCTTCGCAGATTTTAAAGCTAAATTCTTGCATTTTTTCCACAAGGAGGTGGACCAGACAGTAATGGTGGGCTTGTTTTATACCATCCGACAGGAGGCAGGGGAGAGCATTACCTAGTTTGTCATCCGGTTTCAACGGATGCATAGTCAGCTTGCCTGCGCACCCCCGGAGGAGGAATTACGGACTATATTCCTAAATGCGCTCCGGGAACCCCTACGCACGGTTTGCACGGTAATTGACTTCTGCGCAAGTACCATCGACCAGGTCATTAACCGGGTGAGAGAGATGGAAAAGACAAGCTCCTGGCTCACACTGGGAGCACTCCAACGGGCGTTACCGTCCGATGAAGACCTCCGGTTTCGACAAGCAATACAGTGCACAACCTGCTTGAATTCCGGACACTCGGCACTAGAATGCACTATGAGGACGCAATGTGTAATCTGTCAATCCAAGGGCCATACGACGGATAGGTGCGAGTATAATCTATTGAACCGGCAAGCACCGCCCGTCCGACAAATAGAGCCACGTAGCAGCCGGGATGAAGAAGAGGAACGCTGGCGGCGAATGGACCGTGACCGACCGGCACAGGATGTCCGGTATGGCAATCGACGGGAGAATGATGTCCGGTACAGTGATCGGCGGGATAACTATGACCGGTACGATAGATATGATCGGTACTGGGATTACAATAGACGATACGAACATTACGACCGGGAGCACTCCCCCGGGTATCGTCAACAACGGGAGGAATACGGCAGATATAACGGCCAACCTCGTCAAGAGTACCACAATAAGAAGAACTATAACAAAAAACGGCATTTCAAAAAAGGCGGCCACCCACGGGATCCGGAACAAGGAGCTTCAAGCAGCCAACCGGCCCAAAACCCTGCGCTTACCACAGGACCTGCCCCGGGTACAACAAACAATGCCGAATCCAGCAATACCTGGAAATCCTACTGCTACTACTGCCGACAGGAAGGCCATTATAGTAATCAATGCCCGGCGAAGAGCTATGACAAACGACCGGCAGTAAATATGGTAGTCCCTGAAGTGGCAGATCTGCAGCAGGTGACCACAAGGTCGAAGGGCATGGCCAAGGAATGGGAGACGCAGGAGACCATCCAGAAGCAAGTGACAGAATGGGTAAAGAAAGCAAATGAGCAAAACGTAACAGACTTAGAGCGGCAAAAGGAGAACACCGTAGGGCTTGCCGACAGCAGTCACTCCGAGAACGAGACATGGCAAGCGTTGCAAGAATGCCAGATTACGCTGCCACTAGGAAGACTCCTACAGCTCATGCCGAGATTCACGGAAGGACTGAAGACAACCATGACGGAAGGAGAATCATCACCGACACCGGTACTCTTCTCGAATCCGGAGGAGGGACCAACGGTGGTGGACACCAACAGTTCGGTAATTACTGCCATTGTAAAAGGGAAAGAACTCCCCGACACAGTAATAGACAGAGGCTCTGGTGTGAATGTAATAAGCCTCCGGATGTGTGATGCCCTGGGAATCCACGAGTGGGAGCCGTGTCCGTTCTGGTTACGGATGGCCGATACAAGCTCAGTGCGGCCAATAGGATTAATACAAAAATTAGAAGTCACTGTTGGCGGTCATACATTTCACATCTCGGCAGTAGTGCTACAATTACAGGCACAAGGCGCGTACCCGCTATTGCTGGGGCGGCCGTGGTTGAAAACGACACATATCAAACAGAATTGGAGGAAAAATATAATTACCTTCCGGTGAGGAAAAGCCAAGGTACGTGTACCAACACAGCCAAGGACGAGCACTGGCAAGGAATGTACACCGTTGTATGCAGAGTGCGTCAACATGCTAGAAGGGTTAGCTGACGAAGAAGAAGCTCAGTACTTGCAGGAAAACACGAAGATCGTACCCCTCTTCGAAATTGACATTGCCGAAGCAGTAGCACCATACTTACCGCAGTCGGAAGAGACTGAAGCAGAACCGGATAAGGACGCAATCCGAGAGTTACGGCAAGCGCAGGAAGCGTTGGAACGGGAAATGGCCGTTTCACAGCGCGTAAAAGCGTCGCAACTTGAAGAGGTGAACCTAAGGACCACGGACGAAGCAAAACTGGTGCACATCGCCAACGAGATGAGGTCCGAAGACAAAACGACGATGATCACACTTCTCACGGAATTTCGCGACGTGTTTGCCTGGTCATACGAAGACATGCAAGGGCTCGACCCTCAGTTATACCAACATCAGATTCACTTGAGCAAGGACGCAAAACCAGTGGCACAAAGACAGTACCGGATGAATCCCAATTATGCCGCCAAAGTCAAGGAGGAAATCGACAAACTGCTAAGAGTTGGCTTTATCCGTCCGGTAAAGAAAGCGACATGGCTGAGCCCGATCGTAGTCGTACCAAAGAAGAACAGAAAAATTCGAGTTTGTGTGGACTACCGGAAACTCAATGCGGTTACGGTAACAGATGCGTTTCCACTTCCGTTCACAGATGGAGTGTTGGATGCCGTCGCCGGCCATGAGGTCTATAACTTTGTAGACGGATTTAGCGGGTATAATCAGATCTGGATGCACCCCGACGACCAAGACAAAACGGCTTTCGTCACCGAATGGGGAGTGTTTGTGGTCGTGGTGATGATGTTCGGACTCAAAACGACACCGGCAACGTTCCAACGAATTATCATGGAAATCTTTGGTGAATATATCCTGGCTTTTATGCAGGTTTTCCTTGACGATTTCGCCGTCTATAGCCGGGAAGAGGATCATTTGCAGCACCTCTGTCTTTGTCTAGAAAAGTGTAGAGCGTACCGGCTAAGCTTGAATCCGGCGAAGTGTGTATTTGGCGTGTCCAGTGGAACCCTACTAGGACATATTGTGAGCAAGGAAGGCATTGCAGTCGACTCGGACAAAGTGAAAGCCATATTAGAAGCATCGGCGCCGGCAACGACAAAGGCATTGAGCCGGTTCTTAGGCCAGATCCGGTGGCACAACCGGATGCTCCGATACTTGGCCGACCTGGCTACACCGTTGCATGCCGCGGTACATCGAACACCATTCCAGTGGACCGACACCAAGGATAGGGCATATAGGGCCCTCAAGGTACTATTGTCGCAAGCACCGGTAGTGTAGCCTCCGGATTGGAGTAAAGAATTTCATGTGTTCGTGGACGCCTCCGACATCGCAATCGGAAGCGCATTGATGCAACTTACGGAGCCAAAGTGGTACCGGCCAGTGTACTATGCCAGCCAAAAGCTATCCCAAGCGGAACGGAACTACTCTACCACGGAACGGGAAGCCCTAGGGATGATCTACAGTGTGACAATGTTTCGGCATTATTTATTGGGAAGGAAGTTTTCCTTCCATGTAGATCATTCGACACTCCTCTACCTGGTGTCCAAGGCGTCACTCACCGGTAAGTTGGCCCGGTGGACCTTACTGTTACAGGAATTCGAGTTCGAAATATTCCACCGACCCGGTATACAACATGTCGTAGTAGATTATTTAAGCCGATTAGAGTCCGGAGAGACGGGCGACGGAGTAGCGGACGAGTTTCCGGATGCGGAGCTGTTTCGAGTCACTACGGAAACGGCAACAGATGAAACGGTGGCACAGGAAGACAAGTGGCTCACAAATATGCACCAGTTTCTGAGCACACGACTGCCTCCGGAGGAGATGAATCGGGACGAAAGGAAACGCCTGGCGGTGCAAAGCCGACATTTCTGCTTACTGTGAGACACACTTTACCACAAGGGCACGGACGACATATGGAGACGGGCTGTGCGCAGCGATGAAAAAGACCTCAGACTGAGGGAAGCCCACTGTGGAGTTGCCGGAGGTCACTATGCCGGAGATGCGACGGCCAGGAAAATATGGCAAAGTGGCCTATGGTGGCCAACTGTTGGGATTTCGGTCCCTCCGGATGGGATGTCCGGAGATGAATGACGGCAAGCCCGGAGGCTGTTACGGAACCGGGTGATGAAGAGTACCCGGCATGAAGCCGGATGAAGAGTACCCGGCTACGGATCCGGATGATGAAGACCCCGGTTACGGAGCCGGATGATGAAGACCCCGGTTACGGAGCCGGATGCTGAAGACCCCGGTTACGGAGCCGGATGAAGAATGTACCCGGAGAGAGATTCGGATGCAGGGACATATTTGTGAATATGTTTGCTGAGAGCCCTTGAGGCTATATTTGTAAATAGCCCGAAAGTCATATGTGTATAAATATGACTTAGGGCAAACAGTTTAAAGTAAGTTGCTCATTTTCTGTTTTCCACTAAGAGGGAGCGAAGTGAGAGCAGCCGAGTGAGAGTGAGAGAAAGAGGAAGGAAGAGGTCGACGCCTCTGTGTAATACCGCCGCCTGTGGCGAGGACAGTGAGCTCAAGGTCGTCGCCTTGCAGCTCGCCATTGTACATTCCGCGTATAGTGATGGTTGGAGTCTTGCACTCCCGTGGTTTCTCCCATTTAGGGTTTTCCACGTAAAACATCCAGTGTACCCTTCTCTCTATTGTTTTGTGCATTGTTGTATTTCCCGCTTTCTGTGAATCGATCCAGTTGCTCAGTTGTGGCCGAGCACGGAATTGCGACAAAGTGGTATCCGAGCGAGGTTAACACAGAAAATGGAAGGCGGCAGCAGCGGGCAGCCGGGGATGATGGTGCTGAATGCGCAGAATTACGCCGACTGGAAGATCAAGATGGAGGATCTTCTGATTGTTCGGGACCTGTACGAACCGATTGACAGGTCGGAAATACCGAAAGGGGTACTTGAGTCGGAATGGAGGCTTCTGAACCGGAAAGCCGTTGCAACCATTCGGCAATACGTAGACGTGAGCGTTCTACAACATGTGGCAAACGACACCAATGCATATGAGATGTGGAAGAAGCTGTCGGGCCTCTACGAGAGGAAAAATGCGTTGAACCGGACCTCCCTGATGAGGAAGATAGTGAACCTAAAGTACCGGGACGGCGAGAGTATGGTGGAACACGTAAGCACGTTCATGGGATTCGTGAATCAGCTTGCGGCGATCAAGTTCCCGTTGGAGGATGCAATGCAAGCCATCATCCTGATGTGTACATTGCCGGACAGCTGGGAGAACTTGGTGGTGACTCTCAGCACCTCCTGCACCGAAGATAACTTGTCCCTACAAACAGTAAAGACAAGTATTTTGAACGAAGAAGCGCGTCGGAGAGATAAGGAACCGGCCTCCGACTCAAAGGCGCTGCTTACCGAATCGGAACGGGGAAGACAATGGAACCGGAGTCCGCAAAGACGGGAGAAGTCTGGGACCCGGTCGCAGTCAAGAGGAAGACCCACATGCTTCCACTGTGGGAAGCCGGGGCACTTCCGGAAGAATTGTCGGCATTACCGAAAACACAACGGAGCCGACGACACCGATTCGAAGAAGTCACCGGAGCGAAACGGTGCATACCGGGGAGCCACGGACCGGAGAGGTCCGGATCGGCGAGGGCAGGACCGGAAAGGAACGACGGCACTCGCGGCAAGTGAAGAAGAGATAATGCTCATTACGGAAGAGAGGGAACTGAACCTTGCCGGTGAGGAGATGACCTGGGTGGTCGATTCCGGAGCGTCGTTCCACCTGACCCCGGAGAAGAAATACTTCTTATCCTACACAGCCGGTGAGCACGGCTGTGTCCGGATGGGAAATGAAGGTACATGCCGGATTGCCGGCATAGGAGACGTGTGGCTGATGACATCAACCGGATGCAAGATGCTGCTGAAGGATGTTCGACACGTTCCGGAGGTTCGATTGAACCTGATTTCGGCCGGGAGGCTAGACGATGAAGGCTACACAGGTAGCATCCGGAACGGCGTAATGAAGTTCAGCAAGGGAAGCCTGATAGTGGCTCGGGCCCGGAAAGTCAACACACTGTACCTTATGAATGCCTGGTTGTGTCCGGAAGAGCTGAATGTGGCAGCCGACACACTGTACTTAAAGTCAACACACTGTACTTAAAGGGCACTTCGAACATGTGCCTCCGATTCGGCTCCGGTAAGCCCGAACTCGATGGATTTACCGATTCGGACATGTCGGCTGATGCGGATACCAGCCGGTCTACATCAGGGTATGTAATGACATATGCAGGGGGAGCCGTTTCGTGGCAGTCGAGGTTGCAGAAGACGGTTGCGTTGTCAACCACGGAGGCGGAGTACATGGCGGCCGTTGAAGCCGGCAAGGAAATAATATGGATGAAGGACTTCGTTAGAGAGCTCGGTATCCGGCAGGAGGAGTACCGACTCTACTGCGATAGTCAGAGTGCCATCCACCTTGCAAAGAACGCGGCCTACCATTCCCGGACGAAACACATCCAGCGTAGATACCACTGGATCCGGGAAAGGATAGAAGACAAGGAGTTCGTGCTGACGAAGATCCACACGGACGAGAACGGGTCGGATATGCTGACCAAGGTGCTCACACCCGACAAGCTGGAAGCATGCCGGAAGAGGATCGGGTTGGAGAGACATCCCATGCCGAAGTGAAGGGGGAGTTTGTTGGGATTTCGGTCCCTCCGGATGGGATGTCCGGAGATGAATGACGGCAAGCCCGGAGGCTGTTACGGAACCGGGTGATGAAGAGTACCCGGCATGAAGCCGGATGAAGAGTACCCGGCTACGGATCCGGATGATGAAGACCCCGGTTACGGAGCCGGATGATGAAGACCCCGGTTACGGAGCCGGATGCTGAAGACCCCGGTTACGGAGCCGGATGAAGAATGTACCCGGAGAGAGATTCGGATGCGGGGACATATTTGTGAATATGTTTGCTAAGAGCCCTTGAGGCTATATTTGTAAATAGCCCGAAAGTCATATGTGTATAAATATGACTTAGGGCAAACAGTTTAAAGTAAGTTGCTCATTTTCTGTTTTCCACTAAGAGGGAGCGAAGTGAGAGCAGCCGAGTGAGAGTGAGAGAAAGAGGAAGGAAGAGGTCGACGCCTCTGTGTAATACCGCCGCCTGTGGCGAGGACAGTGAGCTCAAGGTCGTCGCCTTGCAGCTCGCCATTGTACATTCCGCGTATAGTGATGGTTGGAGTCTTGCACTCCCGTGGTTTCTCCCATTTAGGGTTTTCCACGTAAAACATCCAGTGTACCCTTCTCTCTATTGTTTTGTGCATTGTTGTATTTCCCGCTTTCTGTGAATCGATCCAGTTGCTCGGTTGTGGCCGAGCACGGAATTGCGACACCAACTACATTAAGAGATGTTGTACGGTATGCAAAAGAATGTGACCTATGCCAGCGAATGGGCCAGCCAACGGAGCAAGCTCGGATGCCACACCAGCCTGTACTACCACTCGAACCATTCCAGAAGTGGGGGCTGGACTTTGTTGGACCGTTCAAACCACCGGCAATGAGAACATGTAATCGGTACGCCATCGTCGCGACGGATTACTGCACGAAATGGGTGGAGGCCAAAGCCTTAAGAGACAACACCGCTGCGTCAACGGCAAAATTTCTATACGAATACATCTGGTGCCGTTACGGATGCCCAATCGAATTAATAAGCGACCAAGGGGGGCACTTTCTCGGCCAAGTAGTTGAAAGCCTAACGACATTCTATGCCGTTGTCCATAAACGGAGCACACCATACTATCCGCAAGCAAACGGGTTAGCTGAGTCGACGAACAAAACGCTCCAGAATATCCTCCGGAAGATCGTCAACGAAAACCGAACGGATTGGGATACCAAGCTACATAGCGCGCATTGGGCATACCGGACAACCTACAAAACGAGCATCCGAACAACACCGTTCCGGTTAGCGTTCGGACTAGAGGCGGTCATGCCGGTGGAATTCCAAGTACCAAGCTTACGGATCTAGCTACGGGAACGGCTGAACGAGAAGGAGTCGGAGGCAATACGGTTAACAGCGCTGTGTGAACTCGAGGAACAATGACTAGTAAGCATCTTGCACTTAGAATTGGAACAACGGCGACGGAAAGCATTTGTGTTGAGAGACAAGCTCAACATCGGCCGGATCGGCTGAAGAAGCCGAGGACCGAATCGGTTGGGACCGATCGGTTAGGCCGAATGCGTAAACCGGGAGGCCGTTAGGAAAGATATTCCGTGAGGAATATATTTGGGAGTTAGTGTAGGAGCTCTCAATGAGCATTGAAGTACTGTCAGTACTTCGGTCAGTCCTTCTAGGACTTGTATAAAAGTGTTCATTGAACACACATATGAATAACATAGTAAAATAGAGATTGAGTATTTTTTCTGAATATAATTCTCGTGTTTTCTCTCACTCTCTCTGTCTCTGTCTCTCCCGCGTATACTGCGTAAGCTCAAGCTCTCCATTAAACCTGAGTTTTCTTCCTCCTATTCGGTCTTCATACGTGCTTCCGCACGTTACTTTCTACATGGTATCAGAGCGCGAGGGTTGAGAACCTCTCTGCAGCCGACACATCTTGACGAAGAAGAACAAAAAGAACGATGGATAGAGGCATGGCGAGCTCGCTTCCAACAGAGAAGCTCGACAAAACCAACTACGCGTCTTGGTCCTACAAGATGCACCAGTACCTGCTCAAGCACGGCTACTGGAGTTATGTCGAAGGAGCTAATGACGCGGCACCCGAATCGACACACAGAGATTTCCCGTCGTGGGAGCAATCGGCGAGCAGGGTATTATACTACTTCGCGTCGTGTGTGGGCGAACAACTATTGACCTATGTTCGGGATGCAAAGACGCCGAAGGGTGCGTGGGAAAATCTGAAGAAGATTCTCGCCGCGAGCACCACAACTAGGAAGCTTCAGCTTCGACAGGAGTTGAGCAACCTACGACAATGCGACTTGTCGGTGGCGAACTATACCTCGAAGATCAAGGATATCTGCGACTCCCTCATCTCCATAGAGGTGAACATCGAGGAGAGCAAGATGGTCCACATCTGTCTCGGAGGTTTGGTATCGAAGTTCGGAGCGTTCTGAACGGCTGTGTGTACCCGGGAGAATACGCCGTCCTTTTCGACTTACAGTCAATGCTCCTGGTAGAGGAGAACCATGCGGGTGCGTCTACAAGCACGCACACCGACAGTAGAATGTTGTACATGGAGGGAGATAGGCCCTGTGGACGTGGAGGACGAGGCAAGTTGGCACGCAATGGAGGCGGCCGAGGAGATCGAGGAAGAAGGCACCGAAGTGATGCCGACAGCAACTCCGGACCCTCCGGAAACAGGGGAAGTCGAAGCGATGAGAACCGGCAAGGGAAGGCCATCGCGGAGTGCTGGTACTGTGGCAAGAAAGGCCACAAGGAAAGTGAGTGCTGGAAGAAGCGTGCCGATTCGGAGAGAACCGGTTCCGGAAACGGCTCCGGACATACCGACAAGGGAAATCAACAGCGATCGCAGTACGCCGAAGACTCCGGGAGAGCCGGAGAAGGGTCTGCCTTCGTGACGAGACACGAAGCAAACTCAATGAAATAGATCACCCCGAGATCGGACGAGGTGTGGTACGTAGACTCCGGCGCGTCAAACCACATGACGAGCCATAAGGAGTGGTTCTCGTACCTTGAAAAACCGATACAACCTAGAGTAGTCGCAACTGGAGACGACACTCCGCATCCAATCGTGAATGTCGGAGAAGTTCCCCTTAGCCATGTCGGGCAGAAAGGGAAACTCATGAACGTGCTGCAAGTTCTGACAATCACGAAGAACTTGGTCTCGGTCGGACAGATCGTCGACCAAGGGATGGAGGTTCGGTTTACACACCTCGGGTGCTTCATTGAGGAAGAAGGCCGTGTGATTGCGTAAGGGCGCAGAGACGGGAGGATGTTCATCCTCGACTCCACTGACGGTGGCACCACAATGTTCGCGAAGGGACAAAAATCCGAGTCGGACATCGACTTGTGGCACAAGTGGATAGGCCACGTCAACTACTAGCGGCTTCAAGATCTGCAATCGAAATAGGTAGTGTTCGGATTGCCCAAATTTAGTGACCGAAAGGCACAAATTTGTGAAGCCTGCCAGCTCGGGAAGCAACACCGACTTCCTTTCCCCAACGAGCGAAACCGGAGCCGGAGCAAGCTCGACCTTATACACTCCAATGTATGGGGGTCGGCACAAAACGTTAGTCTTGGCAGGAGCCGATATTTCGTCTCCTTCATCGACGACCACACGCGGCACACGTGGATCTACCTCATTGAGAGGAAGAGCGAAGTCTTCGACTGTTTCCGGGACCTCAAAGGGTTCGTGGAAACGGAAACAGGACGAAAGATCAAGTGCCTGCGGTCGGATGGTGAGTACTTTTCTGGTCAATTCAACGGTTATCTACAACAAATGGGAATTCGGCGCGAATTCAGTTGTAGATACACACCGGAGCAGAACGACGTGGCCGAGAGGAAAAATCGGTCAGTTGTGGAAGCGGCATGGGCAATGCTGGAGGAGAAGAGCTTGCCCAAGTTCTACTGGGCCGAGGAGGTAAGGACCGCGGTATACATCCAGAACTGGATCGGAGACAAAGTGTCGGCGCACGAGCTATATTTCGGAACGAAGCCGAACTTGCGACACTTGAGGGTGTTCGGTAGCATTGCGTATGTGCATGTACCGACGGAGAAAAGGAGGAAGCTGGACGCAAAGGCCGAGAAATGCATCTTGGTCGGTTACTCGGACGAGCAGAAGGGTTATAAGTGCTATAACCCTCGCACCAAACAAGCGCGTGTTAGCCGCGACGTTGTGTTTGACGAGTCCGCGTCCTGGTACCAGCCCCCGACTCCAATCCGAGCTCTAACGATGAAGTCAGCGAGGCCGAGATGCCTCCGGATGAGCCCGAAATCAAGACCCGCGAAGAGAGTTCGATTTCACTCCGATTAAGTGGACCGATTGGACGACTGAGTCGGTACGACTAGTCCGATGAAGAGCTGGCGAGTAGTGGAGACTCGGCCGTGCATTCCCCGCGCAGGAAGCCGAGGAGACGGCTTACGCGCAAAGAGAAAGGGAAGAAGAAGGTGTCGGATTCCGGCACGGATAAGAACGAGTCAGACCGAGTCAGACCGACGCGAGTCCGACTCTGAGGGAACCGGTGACGGGTCTTTAAAGGTGAAGTCTGTGTCGACCGAGAAGGCCTCCACATCGGCTAATGTGAGATTACGCCGATCTACCCGCCAGAAGAATCCTGTTTTGCGGTTCGGATACAACGAGTACATGGCGCATCATTATGCGTACATGACCCGTGTAGCGGAAGTGCGTGAGCCGGAGAGCTACGGAGAAGCGGCTAAAGACGCGAATTGGCGTGCCGCGATGGAGGAAGAGATGCACGCATTGGCGGAGAACGAGACCTGGGATCTGGTTGACGCACCAACAGGGGTAAAACCGATCGGGTGTAGGTGGTTGTACAAGGTCAAGTACAACACCGATGGCTCGGTCAACCGGTACAAGGCTCGGCTAGTGGCAAAGGGTTACGCGTAGAAACACAACATCGACTACGATGAGACGTTTGCGCCGGTCGCGAAAATGACGACCGTCCATGTTTTGCTCGCAGTAGCTACGTTGAGGGGGTGGCATTTACATCAGATGGATGTAAAGAATGCATTCCTGCAAGGTGACCTTGAGGAACAAGTGTACATGGTACAACCCCCTAGATTTCACTCTGGAACGAACTCCTCGGCAGTATGCCGACTGAAGAAGTCTCTTTACGGACTGAAGCAAGCCCCGCGTTCTTGGAACGCGAAGATCACGCAACAACTGCGTCGGATGGGCTTCGTCACGTCAAAATCGGACTCTTCCCTGTTCACCCGGAAAGGTCGACTCAGACCGGTTAGTATTTTACTATATGTTGATGACTTGGTCATCACCGGCGCCGACCTAGGTGAAATCAACCGCGTGAAGCTCCAGCTTGCGGCATCGTTTGACATGAAGGATCTGGGGGACCTTCATTACTTCCTCGGGATCGAAGTGATCCGTGCCCCCGAAGGCATATTGATCAGCCAACGTCATTACGTGTTGAGTATGCTCTTCAAATTCGGGATGGCCGACTGTAAGTCCATCTCGACTCCTCTGGACAGAACCGTCAAGCTTCGTCCCGATACGGGAACGGTATGCGACCCGACGAGGTTCCAACAAATTGTCGGAAGCCTCAAATACTTGACCATCACCTGACCTGACCTCAGTTATCCGGTCGGAGTGATCAGTCAGTTCATGGCGCGACCTACCGAGGAGCACCTCCAGTGTGCGCAACGCATACTTCGGTATGTCAACGGCACTAAGGACCGGGGACTGCTATATCGGACCGGTGCAGCCGCGTAGTTAGTCGGCTACACCGATGTTGATTGGGCTGGCAACGCCGCCGATCGCCGATCCACGTCTGGATACGGGTTCTCCCTCGGGAGTGCTGCGATCGCGTGTAGCAGTAAGAAGCAGCCGATAGTTGCACTGTCGAGCACCGAAGATGAGTACCGAGGAGCGGCTGTCGCGACATGCGAAGCCATATGGTTGAAACGACTGCTTAGGGACATGCAAGCGGAGGTGTCAGATCCGACGACGATCTACTGCGACAACCTCAGTAGCATCCAGCTCGCGAAAAATCCCGTTTTCCACGCACGGACCAAGCGCATTGAGGTGCACTACCATTTCGTCCGTGAGCGTGTCCTTTCCGGTAAAGTCGAACTTGAGTATGTTCCGACGGATCAGCAGACTGCCGACATCTTCACCCTCTTGGTCTGGACAAGTTGCGGCAATTCTCCGGTGCGCTCGGATTGCATCACCTCGACGTGCCAAACTTGAGGGGGAGAACAGTCCCGAACGACCAAGCAAGGCAGCAGGAAAGGAGTGGAGACCGCGACACCGAGTCGGTTGACTCGGTTCTCGAGTTCGACTTCGGATCGGCTGAAGAAGCCAAGGGCGGGCCCGCGGAAAAGTCCGAAAGCGGACAGAAGGGGAGCAACCGAAGGAGAGAGCAAAAGCCAACCATGCATGGGGAAGATGACGCCACCGAGGGCGAGAAGACCGAAGACAAGTTGGAGACAGCCAACTCGGACGAGAGCGAAAACCGATCGAAGGTAGTCGAGTCGGTTCGGATGTTTGAGTCAGATACGCTGAATCAACCGAGGCCCAAACGGAAGAAAAGGCAGCAGGAGAAGCGTCAACACCACAACAGCAGAATAGCTGATAAGGGCCACATGAGTAGACAAGCCGATCGGAAGGGTCGAAGCGCGTGGAGTCGAACAAGTCGAGGAGCGCGAGCAAGGCGTGAAGCCAGGAGGAACCGGAGCTGTGAGCCCGAAGATCCCGAAGAGCCTCAAGTTGAGCTTGAGGGGGAGTGTTGAGAGACAAGCTCAACATCGGCCGGATCGGCTGAAGAAGCCAAGGACCGGATCGGTTGGGACCGATCGGTTAGGCCGAATGCGTAAACCGGGAGGCCGTTAGGAAAGATATTCCGTGAGGAATATATTTGGGAGTTAGTGTAGGAGCTCTCAATGAGCATTGAAGTACTGTCAGTACTTCGGTCAGTCCTTCTAGGACTTGTATAAAAGTGTTCATTGAACACACATATGAATAGCGTAGTAAAATAGAGATTGAGTATTTTTTCTGAATATAGTTCTCGTGTTTTCTCTCACTCTCTCTGTCTCTGTCTCTCCCGCATATACTGCGTAAGCTCAAGCTCTCCATTAAACCTGAGTTTTCTTCCTTCTGTTCGGTCTTCATACTTGCTTCCACACGTTACTTTCTACAATTTGTCGACCGACACAGGAAAGGAAATGAAAAAATGTTCGAAATCGGCAAGCCGGTGTTAGTATTTCAGACCTGGATGGGCAAGATGCCGGGTAAACTATGGTTTAGATGGACCGGCCCGTATTGGCTGACACGTGACTATCATGGGTCCTACCAGTTAGGGACACTTGCCAGCGAAGTGCTAGGAAAATGGGTCAACGGATTCAGATTGAAGCCATATAGAGGACCGATGCCCAAGCACCCATTTGAGCAAAGGACCGACACCGGATTGGGAACCGGTACGGAAACGACAACCTGTGAGGGAAACGGCAACCACCAAGACGGAGGAGACGGCAAGCCGATAACTGGGCAGAATGAGGCGACGGCAAACTGTAATGAGGCCGGTAAGGGTCCGATAGGACCAAAGGACAAGTAACCTCACACTACATTTAAAAATAAATAAATAAATAAATAAAGCGAAGTAATCATGCAAAAGCGAGGTATGAACGGACGAGAGAGCGAGGAGCGAAAAGGTACGTAGTGGGCATTTAAGCGCCGCCACAGGACATAATGCTATTTTAGGACACGACATGCACACGCTCGAAAAAGGCGCCAGAATGCACAGAGAAAAACCACAGCGCATGGAGACCTTCTCATTTCGCGAACCCAGGAGCATAGAAGCACCAAGGCGCTGGCAGATCACCAGACGAGAACCTACGCACAGAGAACCCCCGCTTTCTAAACTCTCTCTCTCTCACTCTCACTCTCATCACCATCCAACCTCGCCACCACAATCCGACCTCGACACAGACATGGACCCGCAAACGCTGCCGGAAGCCGCCAAGAAATGGCTAAAGCAACACGGGCTCGAGGGCTTCTTGACGATTATGGAGGCACCACCACACAAAGAAGCCGACAAGGTGATCAAAGAAATCGACACAGAGGTCATAACAGAGGAGGCGAACCGTACGTTAACAGGCCTTCCGGAGAGAGGCATATTCACGATCAACAATCCGACCTCGGAGCAACTCATCAAGTATTTTGGTGAGTACTCCCTAGCCAGCAAGCGCTACCGGACACAGGGCGGCGGAGATATGTTGTTCCGCGAGATTGCCTGTGTGCTCCACGAATACGGCCATGTGTACCCTAGACCCCCTGTCATGCCGCAGAACCGGGCAGGGATGATCATCGCCACCTATGAAGGGATCAAGGTGGATTGGCCGGTATTGATCGCAGACGGTTTGTGTGCGGCGATCAAGATCGTCAGAGGAAAAGACGGCAAAGAAGGCTGAGACGGACGGAAGATATGGCACGCAGTAACGTAGTGGCTCACCTTGCTTGTGCCACCCGTCGAGCCCGTCGAGCCCAAGAAGCGGGAAAGAGTGGCAAACGACAACACAAAGACTGCTTCCAAAAGACAACAGCTGTTGGCCTCTAAGGCCACTACGGGGAAGGCGGCGGACGTAGAACAGGCGGGAAAGGAGAGCGCCAGCTGGAAGCGGCCAACGGATGCGCAGGAGGAACCACCGGTACGGCCCGTAAAGATTACACTCCGCCGACCGGTGAATAGAGAAGCAGACCCAATGTCGTCGGCAAGGACCATTGAGGTAGCCAGGAAACGATCGGACCCTCAGACGGAGGGAACACCGGCTCCCCATACTGAGACTCCCACGCCAAGGGAGGAATTGGAACCGGTGCGCATGGCACCAGAATCAGAAGCCCCTGCACCACCGGCAACACCGGCAAGTCCCGTTCCACTAGAGCCGGAAAGGTCAATGCAGCCTCGCTCGGCCAACCAAGAAGAAGCGCAAGGGGAACCAGGACAACAGGGTGGTCCACGGGCAGAAACGGAATTGCAACTCGGTGCAATTAGGCGGGACCACCCACCCACAAGCGATCCCATCCGTCAAACCTCCGTGCAAGCGCAACAACAATGCACCGGTAGCCTGTGGCTCCGGTGGATAGGCGAACAGATTGCCGGAGAAGTGGGGTATATTGAGGCGGAAGAAAGAGCGCAAAGCGAACGGTTGCTCATCACAACCGAACAACTAGGGACGGCCCGGTCCAGAATCCGGTGCCTTGAGAAAGACGTGGATCAGGTCACGGCAGAAATGGCCAAAAGGGCCTTAACGGCAACATAGATCCAAGCACCGGTGACTCCGGTAAGTGTACAGAATAAAGAAACAGACCAACCTGTACATACTAATAAGACCTCGGCAATGGAAATCGTTCCAGAGAGAGATGCGGCGCAAGCCCAAGAGCTTGCAGAATTGAGAGATGAACTTGCCGCACAAGAAGCGCTAAGGAGCCGTGAACGGGAATTGAAGACAGCGGCCAAAGCAGAATTAAAGAAGACTACTGAGAACCTCCGCCGGGCAGAGGAGAGCCTCCGGAAAGGCCATCAAGCTTACGACCGGCTAAGGGAGGAAAAAGACAAAGTGCTGCAGGAAAAGGACAAGCTGCGGAAGACGGCGGAAATGGAAATTGAACGGCTAAAGGAGGAGCTCCGCCAGTAGAAGGACCGCGAGGACCGGGCCCGTCAACAGATCAACGTACGGCTCAAGCAAAAGACATATAATTTTGAGCACCTGCATCGGGACTACAAACGGCTGGAAACGGAGCATAAAGAACGGATGGCCGAGCTCTGGCAAGAAGTTGATCGGGCCGCGACGGCGCTCGCCGACAAACGAGCGGAAAATACAAGACGGTTGGACGAGGCGGAGAAGGTCCGGATGGAGCTCTAGAGGCAGTAGCAAGAAGAAAGGGAGAGAGCGTCAACGGTATTGCAAAAATTACAAAGCACATATCAAGGGCAATTGACGCATTACAAGGAGCAAGCGGAAGACAACGTCAAAATTATTAAGCAATTGAAGGAGGAACGGCAAGCTGCGGAGATCAAATCGCAGATGGGAACGGGCCGGATTCAGTGCATCCTCCGGGCATGGCTGAATCAGACAAAACGCTTGATTGACAAAAGCTCCGTAAGATGGTGGACAAAGTGGGCACAAAATATGGCGGAACTCCAATTGCTACGGGCAGACGTGGAAAACCGGCGGAAGGAAGGAGATGATTGTTACACGTTGACTTCTGAGGACTTCACCGTCATACGGGACAAGCTAGCCGAAGACTTCCAAGTCTTGGCGGATGAACAACTGGTGCAGGTCCAGCAACTCGTAGCTCAACTAGACGATGATAGGCTGGACACTCAAATCTAGTTTGAGAGCTACGAGCGGTCCCGGGTTCGGGAAGAAAAACCATAGGAAGCGGCAACGGTTAACCTTAGTGATGAGGAACCGTCGCCGGACGAGGGCCAGGCCGGAACCAGTCAACCGGAGACCACTACGACAAAGGGAGCAACGACGGTAACGCCGGTGTCAGAGCAACAAACGGAGGAGCAGCCACAGCAACCACCAACGGACCAGTCGCACCAACAGCAACAGCAACAACCACAACAACAACAACAACTAATTCCAGATGAACCATTGGAGACTCTCGAACAAAGCATTCTAGATATTTTGGACGAAGAATAGCAAGGGTCGGATGGTGGATTCGACGTACAAGGTACTGTCCCACGGGCGTGCCATGTGTTACCGGCCGTCAAAGGAGTCAAGAGTGTGAAACGAAGGAGTTATTTATTTATTAAGGAATGGTTGTAAGTGAGCTATTAGTGTGGACGGACGGACCGGAATCGGTATGCCGTTCCGGATCCGGACCGATCCTGAATAGGTGCGGATGGCACCATTTTGTACTACAAACTGGAAACCTATTTAAAGGCCCGGATACAATGTAATGTGGAGTGGATAATTAATGAAGCTTAGTGTTTTTATCTCTCTGTGTTAATTGCCGTTTTGCATTCATTGTTATATCTTACGCGTGTGATTATTAAGGACGATCTTACTAAGTAACCTAATTAAGTCGGATTAATCCTTGAGCCTAATCCTCTTGTCGTAACACCCCTTTGGTGAAGTGTCTTCCGTAGACACCCTATGTTAGGCCATTGTCCGGCCCTAAGAGTTAACAGCCATCTGTGCCGGTCCCCACACATCCTAGTGGACTATGTCCAATAGGCCTTTGCTCACATTCCTCTCCTTCGGGAACGGGTGTCGATGTTGCTTGCCGAATTGGCATGCTTTACATACTCGTTCAATCTCTTTCTCTTTGAAGGTCGAGAGCCCAATGACGACTCCTTTCGATTGCATCGCCTTGAGTTTGTTGAGATTGATATGGCCGATTCTTTTATGCCATAGCTCTATGTCAGTTTGAGGCGCTTTGCAAACATGGTCAATTTTACCTCGTTTGCTTCAAGGATAAACATTTGGCCTTCCCTTCGACCACGATCAATTAGTCGTCCTTCCTTCTCAATGAAGCAACCTCGTTGGTTGAATCAAACTTGCATCCCTTGCTCCACAATTTGGCCAACTGAGACCAAATTCTTCATTATGGTGGGTACATGTAAGACATTTTTTATTCAAGTTTGTTCACCTTCTTTCCCGAATGGGACATTGCCAACATGCCGAATCAGATGAGTGGTGTCGTCTCCGGTCTTGACATAACTGGGTCGGCGCCCATCTGCACTCCCTTGCCTTCATCCCCTCGTTGCCACCATTCGTCACTCTAGGTTTCACGTCGGCTCTCGGGCCGAACGCCGTAGTCTCTCGAACCGGTGTGAAGGATCCTCCTTTGGCCCGTTGTATCTCGAACCCTTATCCCAGGTCGTCTTTCTCCGCAAGTCGAGAGGGTGGCTCGCTCCACATCCTTTCCCGTGGTACCGACGTACCGCGTTCCCGGTGTCATGAAGAAAACCGTCCACAAACGGAATCGGTGCGCCTGAGCATAGGAACCGACTCCTCATGCACGTACGCCTTGTGTTGTACATAGGAGAGAGTTAGGGACATGGGAGATCCTAGGTAGGTAGATTCGGTAGGTAGGAAGTTAATAGGAAACGGCTCCCTTCTTGCCTATAAAAGGAGGGAGACGAGGAGGAATGGATCGCGCGAAGTAAGAGAGGACGAAGTGATGTCGGATTGCGGGCCGAAGGCTTCTCTCTCTTTCAAAACTCCATAGCTTCTTTCCGTGCAGGTTTGGGGAGGCTCGTGTTGCTCTGAGGAAAGCCCGAGTGCTTCCGGCAGCACCTCCAACCTACTCCTTTCTTTCTGTGCGCTTACAAACAGGCATCGGCATCTGTTCGCCGGCCTGGTCGGTTGTAACCGACTTCGTGTTCTTGTTGTTTTGTCTTTGTTAATACATACATACATTCGTGTCTCTCTGTGTCGCTGTCCCACTCGCGTCTTTGTGTCGAAGGGCCGTGTCCCTGTGAATCTACGCTCGCACGTAGTGGGTCTCTTCTCCTTTCTCTCTTGCTCTTCAGTACAGGACCCCCGAGGTCCCACCTCATTCCACGCATCCGCGAGGAATACCTCGACACCAGCCTCTTTGTAGGCCTTCTCTCTCCTCCCTCCCAAATCGGTTATCCGGAAGTCCACTCTGCCCGGTTCTCGTCCGGCCCGTCCGTCACTTCGCCTTGCAGGGTCCCATTCTCCTACCGCCACCGTCAATATCTTGGTCTTACGTCGGATCCGATGCCGACCGCCGAAGTCTCTAGCTCGGTGCGAGGTGACCCATAGGACCGGGCTTCGGTCTCCGCTTCATCCCTTGTACTTCTCCCGAATTCGTCATCGCTCTTCTTGTTGTGCTCCCGCCTCCATCTTCCATCTCTTTCGGTCTCACGTTGCCACGCCGGCCGAACTGCCGAAGTCTCCAATCAAGATGTGGATACACCGATTTCGTAACGACTCCTGACGACTCATCCGGGGCCACCGACCCTTTTAGTGGTGTCGGTGGAAAGCATCCGCTCTATGATCAATCAAACCCCGCCGATCTTGCCGAACTCGTTCCGTATCCTTGATCATCTTCCTTTCGATTCCCGACCTTCTCCCGGTCGGTCTTTCTCCCCATGTAAAAGAGGGTGACTCGTCAAGCACCCTCTCTCGTACCGGCATTGCCGTGCTCTGCTTGGCCTCTGGCTCGACCACGTCCGTCTCGTCCGCGCGCCCCCTTCCCGTTGTGATGTCCCTTTCCTCCACCGGACATCCCTTGATCGGGATGTCGTCCAAGAATGGCATGGTGACGTCCGGGATACAATCCCTCAGCACCTTGTTCATCGCATTCACCATGTGGGCCACCGAGTTCGTCCCTCCTTGCGGCAGGGTGCACATCCGTACTAGGTCGAGAGGAGTCCGCATCGTCGTAATGTCTCTGCTCTCTACGGCTAGTTGGAACTGATCGTACCCCGAGTATAGATCACCGACCGAGTAGATCAACCTTCCGGCGAAGGCCTCCGCGAACTCGTCTATCGTTGGTCTGATTCCTGCGTTCCGAATGGTCACTTTGTTGACTGGCTGCAGGTCTTGAATGAAGCGCAACGTCCCGTTCTTCTTCGGTACAGTAAACCACCGGTTCGAGTACAGGGCACTCGACGGTTCGAGGATGCCCATATCGACTTTCTGCCTCAATAGCTCCATCGTGTCTTAATTATGTTTCTCTAGTTCGTAATAGCACCTCTCTATTTCATTTCTATTAGTATGGTAATCCTCTTCCCTCCCCGTAACCCTTGTTTTTAAATTTTAATTATGTTTTTCGTCTCGTATTTTAGTTTTAATCTTAGGTTTATTTATGTCTTAATCTCTCTCTCTCTCTCTCTCTCTCTCTCTCTCTTTAGTTTTAATCTTAGGTTTATTTATGTTTTAATCTCTCGCTCTAGCTCTCTCTCTTTAGTTTTAATCTTAGGTTTATTTATGTTTTAATCTCTCTTTCTCTCTCTCTCTCTCTCTCTCTCTCTCTATTTTAATTAGTATGTTAATCCCCCTCCCTTTAAGCCTATCTTTTAATTTTAATTTCTTTCTAATTACCCCACCCTTTACTTTATTTTTACGATCATGTTTCTAGATTTAGATTTTTCATGTTTGTTAGTTTTCGGGTTATGTTTTTTGTTTTAGTGTTTATGTTTCTAATCTTAGTGTTTTAAACCCCCACCCCTCTTCCTTTTTGTTATTCCTAATCATGCCGGCTCCCTCTCCTTTCTTCTACCTCGTCTTCGATTCGGGTGCGCTCAAATCGAGCGTGGTGTTCCTCTTCGCCTACCTCTACCCGCCGATTATCGACCATTCCGCACTCCTTGTTCCGACCGTAAGGTCCATAAACTCACATGCCATGAGTTTTGTGGTTGTTTGGATGCTTCAAGCATTGCAAGTTAAGCGTGCTTGAGCCAGAACAGTACTGGGATGGGTGACCTCCCGGGAAGTCCTGGTTACATCTACGATAGTAATGGGTTCGGGGGGGCCTATCGCTATCAAGCTATCAAGAGTGGACATGCTCCGTATTCGAGCGGTATATCGACCCGCACTCCTTGCAAAGCCGTAAGGCAAACCCTAAATTGGGATGTGAGCTCTTGGTACCGAAATTGGCTTCAGATTCCATGGTACATGCGGTACCGTGAATATCACCATCGGCTTCACGACTGTCGGGTCTACGCACCCGATTTCTTCCGGCGAGAATGCGAAGGCTTTCCCGTGCCTTCTGAGCATTCTCCGAAACCGGTCTTCTTCCGCCAGCAGTAGGAACCCGCCCCCACCGATTTTGAGCTCCCGTAGCATTCTATCGGTGAAGGTGTGTCCTATGCAGGCCGGATCATGTAAACTGGGGTCCGACGCGACCCCTTCGATTCGCAACTCGCTGCCCTCCGGTAAGGGTGCCGCGACTGGCCTTACCTTCCGGTCCACAGTCTTCTACTTCGTGTTAACCCGGGCCGTCCGATCCGACTCGAGCCCCCGACTGAAGTCCGCGATGACTCCATACATCTCTTCTGAACAAACCGGTATCGTCCGGTCCTCTTTAAGGCCCTCTCCGACCACCTCTCGCAGTATTCCCAAGGTATCGTCGAAGGAGACCGCCTCCACGGCTCCGTTGATTTCCTCGCTGGGCCCGAGAACTCCACACGCCCGAAGTCGCTCTTCCGCCCTTGTCTTTTCTCGACCTACGACGCCGACTATCGTACACCCTCCGTTGTTGGAGAAACAAAACTTCCTACTTATGGTACAAGGATTCTTTGGTTTCGCTTTTATCATACATTTGTGGGGTTTTCCTAGAGTGTCCGGACTGTCGCGACCCCACGCCTTGGCAGCCCTCTCTAAAAATCCTCGCGGTTCTCGCCACCGAGGGACTCGTGGTTTCGCTCGTGGTTGGGTCGTACCGTCAGGAACTGGACTAAATGACGCTCGTCTTGGCTCTTGACCCTCGCGTAAGCCGACCCGTTGTCCAGCACCTTGGTCTCCATTCACGCCGCCGTAATGTACGGTTCCCCTAGAATGACCGGGTGCGAGGACGTTTCCTGCACAAAGAAGTGTTGGTCTATTTCGACGTCGCCGATCTTGACTCGTACGTTTGGGCAGGCCCCGTGTAGTTCCTCGGTGGCGCGCGTCGCCGCCCGTATCTTCCACCCGTGCTTAGTGTTGATTGGTCATTTCCCCTTTTTGTAGAAGTCCATGGACATAAGGTTTATTTCCGAACCGTGGTCCACCAGTGCCACCACCGGTTCCTGAACATCTCTGATTTTCACTGGGGTTTCCGTGGTCGCTCGGGCCCAGTGTTGCCTCGAATAGTGGCTCTCCGCCCACTCGTCTTCCAGCGCCATGTCCTCTATGTGCGCCGTCCGCACTTCCACCGGCCTTTCCGGTTCTACCTCCGTCGACAGCCTCTTCCTCTTCACCAAGTCCACGATGGAGTTGTGGAACTCCTTCTTGGCTATCCCGAGCACCTCTCGCAACGACAGTTCCACCTTGTTGTCGAGGATTCGTTCTTCCAGGACCTTTCGTAGGTCCGTGGTCCTTTTGATCTCCGTGCCCAACCGGTGTCCGCCCTTCTTGTGGTTATCCCGGGCACTGGACTCACCGACCTCGTTCCGTTTCGGCCCGAATCGGGTTTCGTATCTCTATGAGGGTCCGGTCCCTCCATTTCTACCCACCCGTTTGTCTTCAACCAGAGCCTCGTAGTTCTGGCAAGCTGCTTCGACGAAACCCGTCTTTTCTTCGACCGGGTCACTCCACCCGGTTACCTCCTGGACCCGCTTCTCCGCGCGGTCCGCCTCCTCCCTCTTCAGTCGGGCACTAGCGAGGCCTTCCAGCACCGTCGGCCAGAACTCGGCTTTGCTCTCCTTCCGAGCCCCGTTACCCCCGACCCGAATACCGGCTGACGCTGAGTAGTGGACGGTCTCCGCGTGCCGGGCTGCCGCCTCTTCCATCAGCCTTTTCATTCCTCCTCTTCCGTCGTTTTGGTTCAGGGCCCTCCGGGTATCGCTGGCGTGCACCCGACCCTCCCACAGGTACACTACCCGGCTTCTCAAAGCCTCCATAAAGTCCCCGCAGTCTTTCCGGATGTGGCCGACCTCGTCGCACCACATGCACGTACTTCCTGCCGGAGGCCGTCGGTCACGAGCCTGATCGCCGCCTTCCCTCTGAGCCTGGGCGATCTGGAGATCCTTTACCGCTCGTGTCAACTCCTCCAGAGTTGTTCCCCCGGACGAGCCTCTGATCACGCCGGTCGAAGACGAACCGGTTTTGAGCCACTCCCAGGTCTCTTCCCTTCGTGCCTGTGGTATCGGTTCGAGCTTCCTTGCTGCGACAGGTCCCGCCCCGGTCGCCTCTATATCAGCCCACTCCCACCGTTTGTCAAAACGGCCGCAGAATCTCTTTACCGCGGCCCAGTCAGTCGTCAGCCCGTCTTCGGTTTCCAGTAAGGAGCCAACTTGCCCCCGATCCCGTGTGTCAACCGATTTCACAAACAGTAGGACACGACTTGTGTCCAGAACAGTCCGATCGAGCGCCGAAAGGTGCGCAAAGCGTTCCTCAAACTCCCGGAGGAGTACCGACGCATTTCTTCCTTTGTTGGGGGACTCCACCCATTCCATGAAGCTTCGCTTCGTAAGTCGAAGCGCGTCATCTAGCCCGTATTTCTCCAGGAGCCGTCCTTCGAACTCTTCCCAGGTCCGGCTCTTCGCCCGGATCTCGAGCACCTCCGCATGGATGCCCGGCATCGCCACTCGAGGGAATCCGGCAAGACGCCTCTCTTCCGGGATATCCCTCATCAACATCTCCGCCCGGTAGGATGCCAAATAACTCGTGGCATCCTTTCCACTGAACCGGCCGATCGTACCGACGATCGCCTCAATAGCCCTGTCAAGGGCGCCGGTGCCCTCGCGCGCACTCACTATCCGGTCCACGGCCGAAGCCATGGCCTTTGCAAGATCCGACCCCCTCATCTTCTGCTCCTCTGCCGCCTGTTTCACGTCGGGTTAACCAAAGATGTCGCGTGTTACGCGCGTGCGTGGAGAAACAAGGCGGGACCACCGGGGTCTTGAACCGAAGAGCAGGTGATAGAAGGGGAAAGAGAAGGAGAGAGACGCCCAGTCACGTATGAGCAAAGAAACACAGGGGCGTGGCCCGTCAACACAGAAGACGCGAATGGACACAGAGACAGGAAGAAACAAGTGTTTGTATATTAACGAATAACGAGTACACAGCAGAACACGCGAGCGGCTACAACCGAACAGGCCGGCGGACAGATGTCGATGCCTGTTCGTCTACGCACGAAATGGGAATAGGATGGAGGTGCTGCCGGAAGCACATGGGCGTTCCTCGAAGCAGCGCGAGCCTCCCGAAACCTGCAGAGAAGGGCAACAGAGAACAGACAGAGGAGAAGCGTTCGGTTCCGGTCCGACAACACTTCGTCCTCCTCAATGCGCTATCCCTTCTCGCTGCGTCTCCCTCTCCTTTATAGCGTCAAGAAGGGAGCCGTCTCCCTCATTTACTTCCTACCTACCGAATCTAACTACCCCGGATCTCTCTATGTACCTAATTCTCTATTATATACATTAAGAGTGCGCACACGTGAAGGGCCGGTTCATGTGCGCTATTCACCGATTGCGCCAAGGGACGGTTTTCTTCACGACAACGTGATGGGGAAACTTGGCTTCCAAGAGTTCTGGATTAAACTCATTGCAACCCTCTACAGAAATGCCAACAATTGCATATCACTCGTAGGTGAAAGCGGCTGCTTCCTCCAAATATCACACTCCATGCGACAAGGATGCCCACTTGCTCCATCCCTATTTCTATTATATGCAAATTTAAAGCGCTCTCTAGCTTTCTCAACTCGTGGCATCTAAACCTACATGGTCTTCCTGTGTTGCACTCTCACCAATGCCTCTTGGATATAGAATTTGCGGATGATACCACAGTCTACATGTAAAGGGATGTATGTAAAGGGATGTGGATAAGTGGACTATCCTTGATTTGCGAGAGATCAAATGTCATGATCAATATGGCTCTCTAATGAATGACATTCAACCTAGCGCCCACATCCCAATTTTATGTTGATCAACCAAGTGTCATGGACATGACAATTGTCATGTCATGATTCGAACACTTGACCTATTGTATTTAATTTATATGTTTTAACCAATACTTCCAATACATAATCATATTACCTTACTAGATTATTATAGATCATCTATTCTATATGTAGGATTTTAGAAGCTTCCAGATGAAAATGAGTCTTTACATGGGGCTACATTTAGAGCCCATAAACATGTATAAATACAAGGTTCACCTTGGCCTTAGTCAAGGTGAACAACACCAGTTACGGAATCATAATTCAGTTCTTGTTCTCTTGACTACTTTCTCTCTCTCTTTCTTATTATCTTGTCTATGATCTCTCTCTCACTCTCTTAGTATTGAGCCTCGTCTACTTGTCTGTGACAGTTTGTTCACCTTCATTCTCCAAAGCCTCATCGTGTTAGATTCTACCGAGAACATAAATCAACTATTGGCAGCCATGCATCAACTTCAACTTGAAAATGAGAATCTTTGGGAATCTCGTCTACTTGTCTGTGACAGTTTGTTCACCTTCATTCTCCAAAGCCTCATCATGTTAGATTCTACCGAGAACATAAATCAACTATTGGCAGCCATGCATCAACTTCAACTTTAAAATGAGAATCTTTGGGAATCTCGTCTACTTGTCTGTGACAATTTGTTCACCTTCATTCTCCAAAGCCTCATCATGTTAGATTCTACCGAGAACATAAATCAACTATTGGCAGCCATGCATCAACTTCAACTTGAAAATGAGAATCTTTGGGAATCTCTCCAGAAACTCCAAGCTAGGACTCCAATGGAATTGGAGAATGAAGAACCCAAGTGCCCTCCTACATCAAGGAATCTCGAATCTGTAGAGCTTGGCCCCTCGTCAATCCTCGCTCCAATTCCTCTTCACCCCACTTCAACTATAGAACCCAATGTTAGTTTACTCGACAAGTTCGATGGCACAAGTGCGCGATTCTAGGGATTCATAAATAAGATCAAGCTTATTATCCGGCTACAACCCCAAAGATATGCGAATGATTTTTGCCGAGTTGGCCTCATTGGGACTCTCCTCTCGAGAGCTGCACAAAGCTAGTTCGCACCTTTGATCGAAACATCATCGCCACTTCTTGACAATTTTCCTACTTTCCTAGAATAGTTCGAGGCGAGATTTGGGGATACGGATCGGCGTCGAACAAGCCTTACCAAAATCTATTCATTACATCAAGGTAAGCGTCCAATGTCTGTTTATGCATCTGAATTTAGACAATTGGCATGTGATGTTCAGTGGGATGACCAAGCCCTTTGCGACCATTTTCTTCGAGGCCTTCGAAGTGATGTAAAGAATCTACTACTAAACTTCTCGGAGCCGACTTCATTATCGCAAGCCATCAAGCAAGCAGTCAGTTGTGACCACCGCCTTTTTGAACTTTGACAAGAGGAACGGGCGACTTCCAAGTTGTCGCCCTTTCTCCACGTTAAACCTATGATACAACCCCAAGTGATTGCGAGATCTTCTCCAGCGACATCGTTCAATGATCCTAGGCCGATGGAAATTGATCGAGCTCGAGCCCCACTCACCACAGCCGAACGACACCATCGACAAACCAATGGGCTATGTCTATATTGTGGCGCCTCTACCCATCTAATTCGTTTTTGCATACTCAAAAGCAATCTGTGACAAGTCTATTGGGACAATCCAACTAGTGGATCCCAACATTCGGAAAATGACGATGTCCAACTACAGTAGGAGCCATGCGGTTGGACAAGGCTCAATACATGTTGCTCCCAAAGTTCTACTAACGACTTTTCCTTCGAGGTAACTCTTTGTTTCCAGTCTATTTCAATTCAATCCTTAGCGCTACTCGATTCCGGGGCCACGACGTTTTTATGGACGAAACATTCATTCGTAAACACAACTTTCCTGTTGTCCGGTTGTCCAAGCCTATCCCAGTCGAAGTTATTGATGGGAGAATGCTCTCCTTTGGTGCAATCACCAAAGCCACGGTCCCCCTCATTTTGCAGCTCGGGACCCATCAAGAGGCCTTATCATTTTACCTATTCAATTCACCGTGGCATCCAATCATACTTGGGTTGTCTTGGTTGAAAGCGAATAACCATGTTATAGATTTGCACAATCACTCACTTACTTTTCAACCGCAAACTCACACGAAGGTTGGAGCGGCTTCCAATGTCGCTGTGTCATAATGGCCCGAATCATTTTCTATCGAGCACTCCGCCTTTCACTCGGACCGATGCACTCGGATGCTCATGCCCCAGTCACAATGCACTCCATCTCAATGGGCAATGATACAAAGTCGAGTGTCCCAGCTTTGGTTCCTATGAAAGCCAATTTGGACTCGCTTCCATCCAAATATGGCGACTTTGTTGATGTGTTCGAGAAGAAGAATGCCGATCACTTACCGGAGCACCGACCATATGATTGTCTGATCGATCTATAGGAGGCCACATCTCCACCATTTGGACCCATTTATGGTCTCTCTGAACCAGTACTAGAGGCTCTTCGCACATATCTCGATGAAATTTTGGAGAAGGGCTTCATCCAACCGTCTAAGTCACCAGTTGGGGCCCCCATCTTGTTTGTGAAGAAAAAGGATGGATCGTTGCATCTATCTGTGGATTACCGTGGCCTCAATAAAATCACGGTATGTGATCGATACCCTTTACCTCTCATCCCAAAGCTCCTCGATTTCCTTCGTTGTGCACATGTCTTCTCCAAGATTGACTTGCGGGGAGCATACAACTTGGTTTGGATTAAACCTGGTGATGAATGGAAGACGGCATTTCGTACGCGATACGGACACTTCGAGTACAAGGTAATGCCTTTTGGACTCACCAATGCTCCAACTATTTTTCAACATATGATGAACGACATATTTCGAGAATATCTCGATCACTTTGTCGTTATCTACCTTGATGACATTCTTGTCTTCTCGTCATGCATTGAAGAGCATACTCACCACGTTCGATTGATTCTCTCAAAACTGAGGGAGCATGGCCTCTATGCCAAGAGAGAAAAATGTGAGTTTGATTGCAATTCCATAGAATTTCTTGGTTATGTTATCTCCCCCCAGGGCATCACCATGGATCCAAGGAAAATCAAGACAATTAAAGAATGGGCCACTCCAAAACGAGTAAAGAATGTATAGTCGTTCCTTAGTTTCGTTAATTTCTATCTGCGATTTATCAAGGGGTTCTCCATCGTAGTCCAACCCTTGATTGAGCTTACTCGTAAAGGGATGTCGTTTCAATGGACTCCATCTACTCAACATGCCTTCGACCTACTCAAGGAAGTTTTTACCCGAGCTCCAGTCCTCCTTCACGTCGACCCTACTAAGCCTTTTCAAGTTGAAACAGATGCCTCTGACTTTGCCATCGGTGCCATCTTATCCCAACCCAATGATGAATGGCATACTACTCCCGAAAATTCACAACTCCAAAAATCAACTATCCCATCTACGACAAGGAGCTCGTGGCTATAGTGGCACCTTTCACGAAGTGGAGACCTTACTTGGCTGGGGCGCAACATCGGGTTCAGGTATTAACAGATCATAAAAATTTATTGTATTTCTCAACAACCCGTACTTTGAATCGGCGGCAAGCCCGTTGGTCAACTTTCTTAGCCGACTATGACTTTGAAATTGTCTTTTGTTCGGGGGCACAAAACATGAAGGCTGATGCTCTTTCACGACGGTCAGATTTTGAGTTGAGCCCAATGGATGGTGCCTATGCTCAACAATCTCAATGTTTTCTTAAACCAAATCAATTCCAACTCTTTGCCACATGCATGCTCCATGACGACTCTTTGCTTGAGGAGATAGCCAAAGCACTTCCCACCAACTAATTTGCCAACACAATTCAAGAAGGTCTTATTGATCCGTCTAAATCCAAGACCAAGGAAGACCTTGACCGCTTCAGATTCAAGGGGGAATTGCTTTACCAAGACCAACTCTTATATGTTCTAGAGGGCAGATGTCGAACTCAAGTTCTCCAAAAGTGTCATGATGACCCCTTGGCTAGTCATTTTGGCATTACAAAGACACTTGAGTTAATCTCACGAGGATATTGGTGGCCTCAACCATGGAAGTTCGTCAAGGAATTCATCAAGACATGTGATACTTGTGCTAGATCCGAAGTCGTCCACCATAGGCCATATGGGTTGCTCCAACCACTTCCCATTCCCAACCGGCCGTGGGCATCAATTTCCATGGATTTCATCACTGACTTGCCTCTTGTCCACGAATATGACACAGTGCTCGTCATGGTAGATCGGTTTATAAAGATGGCGCATTTTGCCCCTTGTGCAAAGACTATTTCAGCAGAAGCAACAACCGATCTATTTTTAAAGAATGTGGTGCGGCTTCATGGGGTTCCGGATGATGTCACCTCAGATCGTGGACCCCGATTTGTCTCTCATTTTTGGCGGCAGCTCAAACATTGGGCACAACAATGAATTTGTCTTCGTCCTATCATCCTCAAACCGATGGCCAAACAAAGCAGGTGAACCAAATTCTTGAGTAATACCTTCGATGCTCGCTTAGCTACCAACAAGATGATTGGGTTGACCTCCTACCCTTAGCAGAGTTCACATATAATAATACGCAACATGGTTCAACTAGGGTCACCCCATTTTTCACCAACTATGGTTTCCATCCTCGCTTCAGTATTTCCATCCTTGGCAACTCTGTCAACCCATCAGCGGAAGGACATGCTCGTATTTTAGCCGACATTAATGAAGACCTCTTTCTCGAACTCATCCTTGCAAGGGACTGGTATAAAGTGCAAGTTGATCGACATTGTTCCACTACAGCCGCCTTTACAGTTGGTGATCAACTTTGGCTCTCACGTTGCCATGTTGATACTACTCGACCTTGTGGAAAGCTGGATTACAAGAAGTTGGGGCCTTTCCGCATCATTAAGTGTGTCAATCCCGTCACTTTCCGGTTGGAACTTCCTCCACACTTCCGGATTCATAATGTCTTCCATGCTTCTCTTCTCGAACCTTATCATCCATCCACTATTCCTGGAAGACACTCTCCACCTCCACCTCCAATTGAGCTTTCCACAGGTGAGGAGTATGAGGTGGACAAGATTCTGGACTCTCGTTGGCATCGAAGACAACTTCAATACTTAGTCCTATGGAAAGGGTATCCCGTTTCAGAGGCAACTTGGGAACTAGCCCAACACTTGGAGAATGCATCGGATGTTGTTCATGCATTTCATCACCAATATCCCCAAAAACCGGGGAGACATCTTCGGAGGCAACCTTAGCAGGGGGATAATGTCATGGACATGACAACAGTCATGTCATGATTCGAACTCTTGACCTATTGTATTTAATCGATATGTTTTAACCAATACATCCAATACATAATCATCTTACCTCACTAGATTATTATAGATCATCTATTCTACATGTAGGATTTTAGAAGCTTCCAAAAAGCTCCAGAAGCTAGAACATTCTAGAAGCTTGTGCATGAAAATGAGTCTTTACATGGGGCTACATTTAGAGCCCATAAACATGTATAAATACAAGGTTCACCTTGGCCTTAGTCAAGGTGAACAACACCAGTTACGGAATCATAATTCAATTCTTGTTCTCTTGACTACTTTCTCTCTCTCTCACTCTCTTAGTATTGAGCCTTGTGCATGAAAATGAGTCTTTACATGGGGCTACATTTAGAGCCCATAAACATGTATAAATACAAGGTTCACCTTGGCCTTAGTCAAGGTGAACAACACCAGTTACGGAATCATAATTCAGTTATTGTTCTCTTGACTACTTTCTCTCTCACTCACTCTCTTAGTATTGAGCCTTGTGCATGAAAATGAGTCTTTACATGGGGCTACATTTAGAGCCCATAAACATGTATAAATACAAGGTTCACCTTGGCCTTAGTCAAGGTGAATAACACCAGTTACGGAATCATAATTCAGTTATTGTTCTCTTGACTACTTTCTCTCTCTCTCACTCTCTTAGTATTGAGCCTTGTGCATGAAAATGAGTCTTTACATGGGGCTACATTTAGAGCCCATAAACATGTATAAATACAAGGTTCACCTTGGCCTTAGTCAAGGTGAACAACACCAATTACGGAATCATAATTCAGTTATTGTTCTCTTGACTACTTTCTCTCTCTCACACTCTCTTAGTATTGAGCCTTGTGCATGAAAATGAGTCTTTACATGGGGCTACATTTAGAGCCCATAAACATGCATAAATATAGGGTTCACCTTGGCCTTAGTCAAGGTGAACAACACCAATTACGGCATCATAATTCAGTTCTTGTTCTCTTGATTACTTTCTCTCTCTCACACTCTCTTAGTATTGAGCCTTGTGCATGAAAATGAGTCTTTACATTGGGCTACATTTAGAGCCCATAAACATGTATAAATACAGGGTTCACCTTGGCCTTAGTCAAGGTGAACAACACCAGTTACGGAATCATAATTCAGTTCTTGTTCTCTTGACTACTTTCTCTCTCTCTCACTCTCTTAGTATTGAGCCTTGTGCATGAAAATGAGTCTTTACATGGGGCTACATTTAGAGCCCATAAACATGTATAAATACAGGGTTCACCTTGGCCTTAGTCAAGGTGAACAACACCAATTACGGAATCATAATTCAGTTCTTGTTCTCTTGATTACTTTCTCTCTCACACACACTCTCTTAGTATTGAGCCTTGTGCATGAAAATGAGTCTTTACATTGGGCTACATTTAGAGCCCATAAACATGTATAAATACAGGGTTCACCTTGGCCTTAGTCAAGGTGAACAACACCAGTTATGGAATCATAATTCAGTTCTTGTTCTCTTGACTACTTTCTCTCTCTCTTTCTTATTATCTCGTCTATGATATCTCTCTCACTCTCTTAGTATTGAGCCTCGACTACTTGTCCGTGACACCAAGGAGCGAGCACCAGGTATTTGGGCTTCCAATTTGGCTTCAGTACTCCTCCTGAGACTATGATTGTACTAATTATTCACTCCATTCAGCAAAAGTTGATACATTGGAGCTTGAAAAAACCCTCACTAGCAAGACGTATCATAGTGGTGAATCATGTATTACTTGCAACAACGTGGTACAACCTATCATGTTGGACGATCTCCAAAGGAAGTATACATCATATTCCGCAACTGGTATGCAATTATATTTTATCTAGTAAGGAAATCATGCAACTCAAGCCAAGGTGGTGTGACATGTTCTCACATCACCCAAGTCGAGAAGAGGGATGGGTCTTATTGATCCTTTCTCATAGCCCAAAGCACAACTCGCCAAATTTGAGGTGTGAGGACTCCAACCAGGGGATGACCATTGGAAAATGCTACTGAGACTATGCTTTGCTTACTTTAAGCCATAGACACATGGTCTAATTGGACCCCTCTGATGGGATGGATTCTAAACGTGAATCTCAAACCAAGGTTCTCACGCCAATTGGAGGATAGATTCAATGCATCCATGTGGACGGTGTGGTGTGACATAAAACAAGGGCTCAAATGCAGTCATCCTAACTCCGAACCTGCTTGGCTCAATCAACGCATCCTGTAGAACCCATGTATCTGAGATGAGTGCAATAAACTCGTTGCATCAAGTAAGGGGTTGTCATGAGGAAGCATTGCAGAAGGTCCAACAACTAATTTAAACCCCTTTTGATGAACTCACGTGCTATCATACAAGTTTTGACAGTGAAGCCCCCGGGCATGTGGGACATCACAAAGTATAGAATGTTGGAGGTGGTTTATGTCACTGCAGTCTGCCACTACAAGATCAAGCCAACATACTGGATGGACTGAGATCTAAAACTGTGAACGCTCTATTGCTTGGGGAACCTGCTAGTTCAAGGACGACAATGGAGAAGTGTATAGGAAACGACGAGGGTTCTTTGATTCCAGTGGGTAGGGAAACACCGAATAGGATGCAAGGCCACGAGTTGTGAGACAATGGGGAACCAACAACATCGAACATGGCAATTCGAGTGCTCACGTATACAGGTCATAAGATCCCGATCCGAGCAAAGTACAACTAAAATCACACATACGCACTCATGAGAACACATGGTTTCGTAAGGTCAGCCGAGACTCTTTACAATGGACGTGGCACGATCCTTATGTGGGCCAAGAAAGCAAATTCATTGCCTTCTTCCAATCCACGACCTGATTGGGTCACTACACCTAGCTGCTCAAACTGACAAAGAACCAGCTATTGCAAAGATATGGCGATATGGCAAACATATCATGTTCCCCATACAACTATTTCCAAGTTTTGGCAGCAATTATGGAAACAATAACATATTAGGCTAGGTTCAATGCACAATGAAGTGGGGGGATGTATGTTGGTTATCATGGCAAGCCTCAATTAGCAGATACGAAAATCAGGAGGGGATGTCGTCGGTGATAAAGACACGAGATCTCGTTTTCCACCATAGACAATATTCACTCAACTCCCGTAAATGCTAAATCCCAAGTCATGCTAGAATTGGTCAACTTAATAACACTATTGACTCTCTAGAAACAATGTTTTAGGTGGGTCTTCTCCAATCAAATCGTGCACCCGATGACGTTATTGGAAGAGATACAGAATGAAGTCACGTTAAAGAGCCAATACAATGGCATCATAGGTGGATCCAATGGAGCATAAAGACAACGATTAGCCTTCATCCAACAATGGCCGTCCTCTCCCTTTCTTGAGTCAATGGGCCTCCGCATAAGATGGAACTATCGAGCCCCGTGGGGGATTTTTATATAACATTCTTAGTTGTAAAATTTTATAACTAATGGAAGGAGTTTTGTTTTTGGAAAAGAAAAAGGTGTTCACCTAAACATATCTCTTATTAGAAGATGATATACATAGGATTAATATTAGTAGATATGTGACTTTCAAAATGAGTCTTTGCATATATACCTTGTATTGATAGTCCATATGTCAAATCACTTATATGTGTCAAAAGAGATATCATATATCTTTCAAAGGTTTATGAAGGTTTTGTATATTCTTGCTTCTATTTATACCACACGTAACTTCCCCAACATCACCTTTGACTATCAAACATATCAATTGTAGATAATTATATGCCTAAAGTCAAGAATTCAAACATCAAATATTGAATTTGCTAGTGATTAGTCAATGATTACATACTTTTCGCTAAATAATGGTCATCCACATTTTCCATTATTATTTTTCATCATCAAGATATTTGAATTTAAAGGCATAATCTTTAAAACTCCCTCCCCTTTCTATGTGTGTGATGCATATGTTTGAGGAGATGGAGACATCAATCAATACCTTACTTTGAACTGATTCAACAATAATAGAAGTGAGGGGAAATTTCTAGTTTATGTTACAGGCCCTACTTACCCTCGTGTGCTACATTAACTATATGATTGATAGAAAGAGAAAAATGATTTGTCGTTGAAATACTTAGCAAGGTCCCTTGGAACCATATACTTGATTCAAAATGCTCCGAAAATATCAACATGACTATTATAACATTGTCTTTCGTAAAGAGCTTTATGCGAATAAGAATCACTCGTTTGTATTTTGTCTTCTATGGTTATGGCTAATTAGTGTGGTGTCATTTTGTTATGCATTGAAAACGACCTAGATTTGTTTGGTGGTCAGATATCAATAAGGTGGAAGATTCCAAACATCCCTTGTTTGAGACGGTTTGTTTTGTCTTTATCATTAGATAACTTAATTTCATGACTTTAAGTTGTGTTGAATATGACATCGTCTGTCAGCATACATATTTGTAATCCCCTAAAAGTGCCACGATTTGATATCAATTGATCACATAGGTATATCATGATCTTGACAATTGAACACTTAGCTTTTAGATATAAGAGTACATGATTCAACCAAACACCCTTCCTATCCATGCCCCACAAATAAGGAAAACCCATGGACTAATTTATATGGTATTGCCATTTCCTCGAAATGCTTATCAATGTGGAGTTAGTCCCACATAAATCTAATTCTTTGATTTTGGATGGGCATGCGTATCATTTTCACATGGTATTTATCTTTTAAATATGTTGATGTTCTCACATTTTACTGATGATAATGTAGTACAGATTAAATGAAAATAAACAATGAAATGTGGGACCCAACATCCCTAGTTACAACATGAAATGTAAAGTATCACTTTTCCAAGCATCATATCTAAGATTGAAGATTAGCAAAATGGTGCCGTACATAGTTGACTTTAACTTTTCATGTGTAAACATAGTGGTTAAGTTTTGCTACTTCACATACAAAAACAATGCAAATGGTTGTTCCCCCCTCCCATTAGTTGAACAAGGGGCGTGAAAGAGATGTCATGTGGGATATTGAATGCAGGTGATGTGTATGAAAGGATGGTTAGAGAAACATGTGAAAGTGTAAGATAAATAAGTGAGATCTCTTATGAAGGATAGGATAGTCTAGGCAAGGCCTACCCGAGAAAGGGATCGAGTGTGTGTATATTTTAACTAATGCAATATATTCTTTTTTAGGGGAAAAAAAAACAATGACCAAAAGTGTTCATGACTAGATTTCAACTTGTACATCCACCTCCTAATAAGGTCTCTCAATGTTTGCAATGGTGGTGAAATAGACACATTTTCATAGATTTCCCTAAAATATGTTAATATTTCTCTACTTTGAGCTTGTTCCTTGATGAGGTTTTGAACAAGTAACATATTACCTAGAGGTATGGTTATATTCTAAAAGTTCTTCTAGTTTTTGCATTTTGACTCAAAACATTCCCATCTTTTTTTCATGGGTCTTATTATGGTGTATAATAGAAAACTTATTTTGGTATTTTGGCATGTTTAGGTTTTGCCTACAAGAACTCAGTTATGTTTGATATGGCTCTCACCAATGGTGACATATTATAATCCCCCTATTCTTCTAATGCTTTTTTTATATGACCTGTAAATATTCGTTATTGATTGTCCCCTCAATTTGAGGCTTGTTATAAGTAATATTGTGCACTATTATAAAAAGTGTGGGGGAGGATATGTTCACATGCACGCAATATATCAAAAACCTTTGCCAAGGTTTAAATACCAAGTATAACTAGCATGTGTATTGTTGGTTGAAGCTAAATTACCTCATGTTTTGAATCAAATACAGAATTTGAAACCAATTCTGAACAATAGAGCTAGGATAGAACCTCAGGTTTTCAGAGATTACAAGATTCCAAGATGTGCTTGCTCCATACTAGACTTGGAATATTCAATTTCAAAGGGATATGGCTTTACGTAATTACTTCGCACCACTATATAGTATAGACCAATAGAGTTGCGTGATTTTGAAGGTATTTTGCCATCATTACCTCAAACCCTACAAGCTTGTCACTGATAACAATAATAGTTTTTCTTCCTATTTTCAATCATTTTTGGCACTTTTTATGAAATGTTTAGTTAAGGCATGCATATCTATTCTAAACTCACTTTTTAAGGCCATTTCTTGGTCACACTTTTATGTCCCCAAAAACATTTCAACACACTCCAAAGAGTTGAAATCAAAGAGTATTTGAAACTAGGTTGTTTGGTTTTTTATGACACTTCATAAGTTTAATAATGTACATGTTGAAGTTTCTAGTGGAATGCGTGTCCTTGTGTTCTTAATTTCCACACATGATGACGTCCTTTGTTAAACTTTAATGAAACTAAGACAATTCATGGAGTAACGATCATTCAAATGTTGGACCACATGGTTCAATAAGCAAGTGCATAAATCAATAGTTATTCGTATGTCGAATGCCATAGTGACATGCATAAAAGTTACAACTTCGCTTACATTTTGCATTTATATTAGGTTACCATTGATGTGAAGCATCAACTTCTTGAAAATGTTTCTAATGAACTTTTAGGTTTACAATGGACTTACATGTTTTGGTTCCTTTATCCAATACTTCGCCATCAATAAAACTAAAGTTTGTTGAGGAACATTAAAAGTGGGTTGTTCAAATTTTAGATTTATTAGAACTCCTAAACTTTGAATGGAAGTCAACTATGTATGGAAAAGGCTATATGTTGACAAATTCCTCCTAAAAAGCTCTAAAAGTTTGAAACACTACAAATGTGTAGCCTTCATCATTCTTCATCACATATAAACATAAAGTTAATGTAATATGAAAGTGCACATACAATTCTTCTTTAAGGGTTTGATCAAGGATATTTGAGGAAATAACGTAAAACTTACTAGTGTTTCAAGGTTTTTCCCTTATAGAGCGCAAATCATCATACCTAATAGTGTATGTAAAGGGAGATCAATTTTTTTCCCAAACTCTATACTTATAGCCAATATTGAGGCTTATATGCACCAGAAGAAAGGTTTTTCGTAGCACCATGCGGAGTAGTCATTACTCATGTGTTGATGTAAGGGTGAAGTGTTTTATACATACCATAAAAACAGTTTATTTAATATCACCATACAATAGTGTTGATGTAAGCGCAAAGTGATGTGACATTTTACGACAATCTCACATCAAAATTGTACCGCCTTTTCTTTCTAATTTTCTTATTCAACTAATGACTGCATTGGCTCCACAAGTTGGACAACCAACTCAATTGCAATTCCCTAATTTCTATATTTTTTGGTTCATATAAGCTCAAGTAGAGAGTTGTGTCATCTTCTTGGAAACTCATAACTCCTTTTCAATAGTATGTACCAGATTTGTATTTCTTTTTTGTGTCATCAAGATGTATTGAACTAATGACCTCACATGTTTGACAACATTGGCACTATTTTTCTATATTTCAATTTTTGATGATATTATCTACCAACATTAAAAATGACACCTTTAATCACATCGCGTAGAGATCATGTCGACATGCTAACACGCAACAAGATCCACAAATTTCACATGGTTCCAACAATGACACCACACATGGTTTGATATTATGCCTTGTGCTCAACATAATATCCAAGTTCTCCAATTGTGAGCCTTATGGAAAATCTAGAACAGGTAAAGATATCCAAATATATGTATAAAAGATGGGGGCGAATGTATGTTTCTAATAAAGACACTATATTGGTCATTAGCATGCCTCATGGTCCACACCCAATACCAAAGGTGTTTAAGTACGTTTCAAATGTGAAGCTAATCATTGCCATAATCGTTTTTTCATTTTTTAGGGGCAATTAATTTATTGCCAACGAAATGCATGAACTATACCATTCGTGAGTCCCACAATATTTGTTTTAGTGAATAATGAATTTGGTGATATTGAGCACATGCTATGGGAGATAGAATCAAGCATGATTGTGCCATATGAATTGAAACTTGAAGGATCTCCATTGGCTCCACAAAGGTAGCCTAGAGTTGTTAAAATAACCATCACCACCAAGGTGAAGCGATGAAAGAGGACCAACTAGTGGTTATAAAAGCATTCTTTATGTGATTCAAACTTGATATCAAAATGAGTGGTGCACTAGAAAATAGATGTTATTAAATTTATTCAAGATAGATCTTATCCACAAGTTCAAATGCTTCGAAGGATTTATACATGTTGTAGATGTGGAATTATGAATTGTTGTAGAAATTGTCAAAAAAGAAAGAAATTAGAAACAATTTTGGTATTTACACATACATTTCATAATCCTTCCAAACATATTGTGATTATCATCGTGTGATATTTCCTTGTAAAGTCGTGATGGAGGTTTCATTCAGTAACATTGAACCTTGATAGACAATATATTTATGTTCTCTTTCATCAACAAAACAAGTACATGAACTCGATACAAACATAAAATGTCGTATTCTTCAATATGGAGTTAGATCCCTTTTTCCCACCCATCTCCAACAACATTTGGCATCTGATTTGCCTTGATAACAATGTTTTTGTTACATTATACAATCAACTTGTCCTTAATAAATTTTATGCCCATTTAATCATGGTATGATGATGTCACATTTGTGACGAGAGGATAATTTTTATTAGGCTTTGCTCGTTCACTTCTCTTACACATCCTCCACGTTGGTGTTCATAGTTAATCCTCTTGGATGGTTTTCTTTGTTCATTGGTAATTTCCAAGGCCTACAAATTGTTATTAAGTTTTTTATGTATCTAGAGGCTTGCGACAATCTATCATTTGTTTATGCCTAATCCTTGGTTGTTAGCAAATTCCTTTTCATCAATGGCAAGGCTACGTAATTGAAATGATCTTTATTGTGATAAGGTTGGATTATTTGCTTTCATTTTGAGCTATCCTAGTGTTCATAGCAAAAATGAAAAGCAAGCATCTTCTTTGTTTGAGTAGGTTCTCAAAGAGAGTTGTTCCCCTTGTCAACACTCAAGTGTGTTTGTTTTGTTGGAAAAGATAGGATCTACGTAAACAATGGGAGAAACATGATTCATAATTAGATAAAGACAATCAACAAAAATTCCCAACAAAACCAATGCTTAGAAAAATTGCCAATGTTATTGCAATGATTCTTACCCCCAATTTTGGACTACAAAACAAAGCCACAAAAATATAGAATGAAGGAAGGAAAAGAATCAATTCACAAGGCCTCAGTTGTGAGGAAAAGCCTAATCATTCATAGGCCAAATGAAAGAGCCAACTGAAAGGCATGCTCCTTAGAGTTTTATGGTTGTTATATATAGATCATCTGGGGTTTAGGGATATTGATCCTTCTAAGTACCAAATTTGGTTGATGGGGGTGTTAGGGGCTTTGGTAGATGGCTAGTTCCAAGATTTGGTTCTAGTAATTATATAGGTTCAATGCTAGCATATGAAGAAGCTAGAAACCCAAATAGTAATGTGTCAAATCACACATATAGTACTTCACGTCACAACAAGAGAGAGTTCTCACAAGTTGTTGAACATCCTTTAAGTTTCACAACCTCCATTTAACGAAATACTACAACCAACAACTAAATTTATTTAAATCATGGAACTTCGAACATAAGGGATTACAACACTCCTATTTTACACACTTCTAAATACAAATAAGGACATCTATTCACATATAAAATAAATGATATTTTTAACAAGAAAGTTGAGCACACATTATATATAGTGTTTACACATATCGACTCTCCATCACAATATTTACTCAAATAGAATTAGCAAATGTGTCTGGAGAAAAGATGACTAACTACTTCTGGACATGGATTATGGCCACCATATAGAATGAGTTCCACATATACTCTAATGGAAACTGCACCACCTATGAAGTTACTTGCCACCCATTTTACACACATATACATGTCTCCCCATGCAAATATTGCCCCTAATGTGTGTTAGTGGTGCAATCACTCTCCCATCTAGCATAAAGAGAGATCAATGTTTCCAAGTAGACTCCCTATAAACAAATAATTGAGTTTTTTATTTGTACAAAGTGCTTTGTGACCCAAATGTTAAATGTTGGTAGTGTTAAATTGCAAATTTGCATTATGTATTTACATTAGTGATGCAAACTTGGTTCCAAATGCAGAAGAAAAATCAAGTATGCACATGGTGAAACCATCTTCTTGTTAATCACCATTCCATTTAGGTTGTGTAAATGAGCTTAAGTAGATGTGTTGACTATTATTACATCTAGAATTGATAAAGATGATGAATAAAGTATTATTGCTTCTTTATTATTAGAATGACCATATCATGCATATAGAAGTACACAAACTAGTAATACTTGCAAGGTATTGCAATCACGATGTCCGTCTAATTTTAGAAAATTTTCAAGTGAGAAGCTTAAGTGGACACAAAACTATGGAAATTTACCAAAGTCATTACAAAAACTTTTGCGATCATCATGGGGATGAGTCCTTGATAGCTTGGTTTAAGGAAAAAAGAGGTTTGGATGGATATGACATTATCATTGATGAGCAAAGCAATTCAAGATTGAGCTACTTGGAAAGAATATACAAAGAAGAAGTGTTGAGTGGGATATAAGATAAACATTAGCTCATGGGGCCTATGGGCAAAATCAAAGTAATGAGCTCAACTCAATCAAGGAGGTGTGGGTCTTGGGGGTTGAAAACAAATGTTGTACAAGGGGTGGGCCTCTTAGCACGCGAGACACATTGTTTAAAAGCAAACCGCATGAGGCAAGCTAGTTTAAATGTAAGCCAAATACTTAGGAAGGTACTCTATGTCTCTCTCTCACCCACTCTATCTATTTCTATATTCAAAATAACAACAAAAATAGGAAGCAATATGACCTCTCAAGTTTTTTCGCTTGAAGCCTATAAAGTTTTTTTACTCGGGAAACTTGCATCCTCTATCTTTCTTTCACATTCTAAAAATTTGTGATTCCTTATCTATTTCAAAGGGATTGTTCATCACATTTGTCCTCCCCCTTCGACCCCCCCCCCCTCCACGAAGCTTCTCTAGTTATCCAAGAATTGTGAAAGAAAATGGTTCTTTCTTAAGTCTAAGTTCAAAATGAAACAAAAACAACTTGTTGCTCATCATTTAATCCTTAAATGTTTATGATAGATCACCTTGTACAATATACTTTTTTATGTCTAATACAACTACAAGTTGCATAATAATTAGTTCATATATTGGTGATGTCCATCTACCTACGAATCCTTGGAATCTAGTCAATCAAGAGCCTTACTCAAAAAGCCCACATTCACAACTAATCTAGATATTGTTTTTCTGATTCTTTGAATCATGACCATTATATCCTGTCCTCCAACCAACTTGTTTTTCGATTGCCTTTTCATTGGGTATGATCATTTATTAATGATCACATGTCAATCTTCCTTGTTTTTTCCGATCCAATTTTTGACATGGATAGCATTTGCTCGCTTTGTTTATGTGTCCATTGCGTAGTTCCTAAGGTCTAAAACAACTAGGGAAGTTACTATTATGGTAATGACTTAGTGACTCGTACAAATAAGTAAATGGCAAGGGGGGAAAGGTCTCACAAGTAATTAATTGAAAGTCGGAACAAACGAAAATAATGCCTTGAGGTTTGGGTTAAACCAAAGGTTCAATACTTGTAGTGATATCTTTGAACAATATTAGTTGAGTAGTCAAGTATAAGAAATGTTGAGTGGTCAAGCATGTGAAGGCTTCAAAATATGTTCAATTTTAGAAAATGTATATAGCTTTTGCGAGTGTTACAAGTCTAACCATACATCAATCCTTTTATAGGAACTTTTTTCCTAGTAAAGGAGATATTTATAAGACATTTGAAGAGCACAAGTTTGATAATCACATCCAATTTACAAGATGCAATGCACCTCTAATAAAACGTATAAGTAGAACAAAGGGAACAAGATATACATTTATTAACCAAAGCTTTTTTCATTTAACAATTAATACACATACATCCTCTCTCATCCATTCCCCTATCTCTACATAACAAAATTAAATGTTTCAGATACAATTGTCAGATCCCAAACAAAAGATTGGATGTAAACTAGAAAGCATACCTTTGCGGTTCACCTATCAATCAAAGTGCAAACCTAACTATAACTGACCTTACATCCTTCAATGATGAAAGTCTAGTTTCATAAATAGAAGAACTAGTTTCACAAGAAAAAGTATCCATCCCGGTTAGCATGTGTACTATGTCGTAGCATAAGACAATGTCTTAAGTTAGTGATATACAAGCTTTGTATCAAGCGCGAGTCTCGATGGTAAAGCATTTGATGTGAAAACTCAAACATATCATAGGATAATCACCTATAAAGAAATAAATGATGTATCAAGCATATCAAAAAAGAAAAGGAAAATTAATAACAGGCATTAAAAGTTTAGGGCTCATAGAAAACCAAAGGTATATATATAAATGAAATTTTGGCATTTAAAATCTTGGTACTTTCTAAAGTGGAGAATTGTTTTGATAAGTTTTCCTATGTAAGACTAGATTTCGTTAAATTTATATCCATACCAATTATTCATATTCAAAACATTGTCAAAGATCTAGACTAGCAAGTATTTTGATTTGGTTGTAATAAGGGTTATCCTTGATTTCCCACACAATTGTAGGGTCTAATGTTACAAGGTTATTTTTGTGAATGGGGTTCTATGTGCCTAACTAAGTTTGGTGGGTGTGGATCCTTGCATCCCACTGCACATTCAAACATTATGACTCATCAATAGTTGAGGTTATGCAAACATAGTTGACGAACCATATGACAATTAGCTCTATGTAACACATGTGCAAGCTTGTCTATTTAAGTTTGTAATGTTGAACCAACCTAGTAGTGGACCTTAGTATCTTTTTCCTCACATGGAAAAACACGGATAGGACTTCCAAGACTTGTAAGGTGTATATAAAAATCCATAATGATATATAGATGTATATATCGGTGAGCTTAGACTTGAAGTTAATAGTGCCAAGTGGGACTGCCTAGATCCAATCACTTTTTATCATCTTCAGTTTGGATATAACAAAAGCAAGTCATGTGTCAGAAAGAGGGGGTGGGCGGAGGAGAAAGGGAGAAAAAGAAAGATTGTCCTCACTCCTGAATGAATGGATGAATCATTCATTTAGTTAGTCAAGTCACTCTAGAGAGAAGATTGTGAAGTGTGTGTGTGTGTAGGGAGAGAGAGAGAGAGAGAGAGAGAGAGAGAGAGAGAGAGAGAGAGAGAGAGAGAGAGAGGAAGTGTGTCCCACATGGGGGGTGGCACTTTGGGAGTAAATGACTAGAAATACAAAGACAACATCTCTCATTATGTTAATAAATCACCCCAACTTCCTTGTACTTTTCCAATTTAGGCTTGTGGTTTTTTCTCCACTATAAACTTATAGCTTTTGTTACCTATACAATATGGCCTTTCTAAACCCTTTCTTAGGAATCTTAGAATACATGATAATGGTCAAATGATGCATTCATACTTTTGAGCTTTAAAGTTATGGTTCCCACAAGAGAAAGAGAGAGAGAGAGAGAGAGAGAGAGAGAGAGAGATTTTGATGTAAGCTTCTAACACCCTCCCCTTTTTTCCTCAAAAGCATTTAGTTTTTGGTCATCTAAAGATGAGAAAAAAGGTTGCTCTTTAACTTTATGCCTACATATAAACTCTCTCTCTCTCTCTCTTTATAATTTCTTTGCTCTCTTGATTTTTGGCCAGCATAAGCAAGACTTGCCAAGCCATGGCTTCTCTAATTGGTTCACAACAACCACCACAACAAGAACAAGGGGGAAGGCATTCCTCAAATATTGAAGGGGAGGCACAAATCTCGAACCCCACTTTTTCTTCTCGGAGTCGCGAGGACGAAGTCTTCCTTGACCTCAACAAAGATATTGTTCAGGACTCAAAGTGGCTAGATCTTAAGCTTGGCGGCAAATTGGATGGTCCTAAGGATGGGGGTGTGGATGGAATTGGCCCCAAAAGTTGCTCTAATGAGGTGGATCAAAATGGGAAGGATTGCATCAACCTTAGTGAGAATCCAATGGCTTCTTCAAGAACCTTCCCTTGTTTCTTTTGTTCTAGGAAGTTTTATAGCTCACAAGCTCTAGGAGGCCATCAAAATGCCCACAAGAGGGAGAGATCAACAAGTGGTAAGAAAGCACCCAAGCTTTCTAACAACACATCTCCTCAAAATAACCAAAGATCATCATCTCTAGAGTTTCTCAACAATCATCATCAATATAATCACAATCCATACCATCCTTACATTAGTGGTGGTGGCTATAGCAATAGTTCAAGTTCACACTTGGCCAAGTCTAACTTGGGAATTCAAGCACACTCTCTCAAGGCATCTCCTTTATTTAATGGTGACATTGACATCGGTGGTGGTGGTGGGCAAACATTTCAATATGGCGGATCGGGCCGGATGTTTCACAACGATATGGCGGCATTGGCGGGCCCTATGAGAAAGAATTTCAGCTACCCTTTCAATAATCCCCGCGTGCTAGCGGCTCCATCTACTCTCGATTCATCCCAACTATTATCGGGCACGAGTATGGGAGCATCAAATTCGGTAGCGAGTTTCATCGAGAAGGGTATTACAAACATGACTTTGCCCAACAACATGGCTTCCTCTTCATCATCATCTTCTTCTTCTTCTTGGGGTGGTGAATTCATTATAAAAGGAGAGCCATCTCTTCCCTCCTCCATCATCATGGACCTCTCTCTTCACCTCTAACCCTTTACCTTTCCCTCCCCTTCCTCTCATCAATACATATAACCTCATGGATTTACAATTCTCTTCTCTTATATGTCTACTTTTAGAACTTCCATTACTATACATATTCTAGTATGTGAAAACATTCTAATAGATCACACATGATCCAATTTTTTAAAAATAAACTACCATTCAAAAATGTGTGTGTGTGTGTGTCTCTCTCTCTCTCTCTCTCTCTCTCTCTCTCTATATATATATATATATATATATATATATATATATTATTGTCTATGTATGTACACAAAGCCTCATTCATCACTCCATGAGGTGCACACTCTTTGTCCCTTATGACTTGGGGTAAAATTTGTGTTCTTTTTCTACATGCCCAAACCAAATGTTTATAGCACATCTAATCGACCGAACAAACTTCTGCAAATATTGAGAAGCGCTTAATTGTTCTCTCCCTTGCTCTTTGTCACCCTCCCCTTCCCAAATGCGCACGCACAAACACACACGAATAGCTCGAAAAATCCACTTACTTATTCACGTAATCTTCATGGGTAAGTTGTTGTATCTCTATCTCTTCTCCTTGCTTCTTTTGGTTTTATGTACATACATAAGGGTTTTGAAAGTCACTACACTTAGTTGTCTTCTCTCCATTTGTTTATGTTCCTCTTTTAGGCTCTCTCCAATACGCTCTTAAGCCTAGTATTAATCATTATAGATTTGAACTTGCTCCTAAATGCCTAGAGGATTGTTGTCTTTTCTCTCACAATGTCATAAAGCTCCCATGTTCTTCTTCTAATTCCTTGATAATAATACTTTTCTTAATTCCCATTTTCTTGGTTTTTGGTTTCTCTATAGATTTAGGCTCAAATTTGTTTCTTAAGCATTCGATGATTCCTAACATTGTTTGTGCATTGTCAATTTTTTTAATTTTTTATCCAAAAATAAAACTACTTCCATTAGTTAAGCAATGTACAAAGGATAATTTACAACTCATATCTTACAAGACATCTTGCATGTCGAAGGAAAACAATATGCGTAGATGAAACAACAAAAAAAAACAACTCCAAAGCACCACATCATTCGATGTGTATAGCATTACTCGAACGCATATTCTCCATGTGAGCCTCATACAAACAAAATTCAACATAGATGTCCTCCATTCACTCCTCATGGCAGCACCCATCTAGATGTTAGGTACACTTGGAGGGAACAACCACCATGGTGGTTGATAATTCCACTTCACTTTACCATCCATTATCTGCAGCATCGACGAACCGCTCCATTTCAGCAAGAAACGAGCTCTAGCTTCTTCACTTGCGTCAGATGGCCCTTGAAGACTTTCAAACTCACCTCGCAACGAAGAAATAAGATCGAACCAAATCATCATTAAATTCTCAGCCGGTGGGGTTCGTTTACCTGCGAAAGTCTCCTTGCACCTAGATACCCACACTTGCCAGACCATAAGGCCGACCACTAATACCCATATGTCCACGCAACGTTCCTATAAGAAGAATAAACCTCCTTGCGCTGGTTGCACAGATCCTTGCATCACCTTTAAAGAAGGACTGTTTCCATTCCACCTTTGAAACCACGAGGCCGATTCAATGGCCAACCAAGTGATTGCTGTGTTCGATACATGAACCTCAACCCCGAACCGAGCCAAGATTCTTAAGCTCCTCAACCAAATTTCTTGCGCTCGAGGGCAACACCACAAACAATGAGCGATGTCCTCCAAGCTCGCACTACAGGCCTTGCAACCACTCATGCCACCTCTATTCCCAAGCCACTCTCCCGTTGGAACAACCCGATGGGTGATTAACCAGAAAAACACTTTGATCCGCTCGGGAAGGGATGAGTTCCATATCCTACTCCTGGTTCTATCCACGAAGGCTGAATCGATAGCTGCATGGGACCACTTGTTGGCACACTTCTCACGATATGAACCTAACTTCCTCCCCAACCGCATTGAGTATTCAAAGAAACCTAATGATTTATCTTGTTCTCCCTTCCACGTATATTCAACGAGATCCCATTCTACGCGCTCGAGAGGCTTGCCTTCAACCACGTACAAGATCCAGTCCTCCTCAACCTCTTCAACTGGTGGATTCACCTTCCATTTCTTTCCGGCTCTTGCCACAATTCTAATGGGGTACCAGCCTGCACTGTCATCTAATAATCCCATCTGGACAGTCTTCCCATTCTTTCCTAGACCCCTGACATTGATAATTTTTCCGGTATCATCACATTGTCCGGACCATTCACCCTCTTCCTCATTACCAATAGGAAGCGAGGAGACAACTGTATTGACTACGTCAAGCATCTTTCTGCCATTTCTGACCTTTCCCAAGTCTTCATATAATTGATCACGATTATTGCTGGACAACCGCATCCAATCAACCACCGAGTCTATCCCTAGACAATACAATGTAGCCCACGGCATGCGCTTGCTTTGTCCAAGCATCGTTCCTTCTAGCGATTGTACGGTCTCGTTCCACAATAGGGGTTGGCGCATCCATTTAGCACTAGTACTTGGACGATTCCGACTTAGTTTCCCACGGAGCATACTCCACGCCTGCATCACTGACATACAAGTACGATCAGCTAACTAGTTAGATTTCCTCAACTTTAAGTCCATACAAAAAGGCCATGCTTTGTGTGACTTCCATTGCCCACCCAATCTTGGACTCCAAACAATGCTCCTATTATGTATCAATGTTTTCCATAACTCGTTACCAGGTAGCAAGCTCCTTACTAATACCTTACATAACAATGCCTGACTTTGCAATCTAGGGTCAATCAATCCTAAACCCCCCTTACTCTTGGGAAGAACCAACGTAGACCATGATACTTTGGCTGCCGCGTTGTCTTTCCTCATCCCAGCCCAAAGGAATCCCCTAATACATGCTTTAACATTACGAATAGCTTGCTTGTCAAACATCCACACTGAAACTGCATGCCATAACGTAGACAAGAGCACATGGTTAGCTACTATGATCCTGCCAGCCAATGATAAGTTCATCCCTGACCAATTGCGAATTTTGTCACAGATTTTGCTTTGAATTTGTTGCAACTGAATTCCTTTGTCGATATCTACCCCAATCCACGTTCCTAGATACCTAGTGGCTTCCCCGTTTGCAATCCATTTGAATTCAACATTTGGCTTCCAAATAGGCTCGGACTCCAAGCTGATCCAAAAACCCTTGGACTTCTTCCAATTGATGGACACTCCCGATGCCTTGCAAAAGAGCTCAATAGCACTCTGTGCCCTCTCAAGATTCGCTTCATTTCCTTGGAGGTATAGCATCGTATTGTCCGCGAACTCCGAGTCCAGCAGGGTCTTCCTTGAATTAGGGATCGAAAGACCATGAAGATTTGCCCCTTGACTGTTAAAAAGGGCAAACATTGCTTCAGTAATAAAGATGAAAAGAAAGGGAGCAAGAGGACAACCCTGCCTGATGGATCGAGTTAGAAAGATTCGAGCTCCTTTCCTCCCTGCAATCAACACCTTACTCGAGCCATTCCTATATAAGGCTTGGGCAGCACACCTCCACTCCAAAGGTAGCTCAATGACCTTCATCACTTCTTCCAAGAAAGACCATTGCACTCGATCATAGGCTTTCTCGAAGTCGCATCAGACATGCTAAGTTTTGATTAGTCTCCTTTGCCGTTGCAACAACCTCCCAAAACAAAATCACGTTGTCCATAATAGAACGATGCTCCATGAAACCGGTTTGATTGGACTGGATGATATCTCCTAGGAAGGGCTTGATTCTCTATGCATTGTCAATTTATCATGCTTCTTTATCTCCATCATATATTACCACCTATCCTAATTGTTTTTCTCTATTTTCATCCCTTATGAACAACTCTACACAACTTTTAACCTCCTCAACCAACCATTTGCTAACTCATCATAGTAGCTAAACACATTGTAAGCAAGGTACAATTTTAGTCATCAATAATTATTTGCTAACCAAAATATGGTGAGCAACATAGAAATTTATTGATCTCAATCAAGCTTTGCATATATAATCCATGCTTATGGTAAACATGTGTAATTTGGGTTTCATTTTGAAATGCTTCATATATTCAAGGCTTCTATTATAAGTCATATTATCCATATTTGGACGTTCCTATTTTGTAACACCTATCAATCCAGAGGATAATGTGGGTGTCAATCAATGGTGTTCTACTTATAAAATTCACTTACCTTTAGTGTCATGTGACTATTGGCAATATTAAGTCGTCACATATATCAACATGGGAGATAGACTATTATGTATACAATGAACCTTCTCTCAATCACAAGGTTCTTGTACTTCAACTAGGTGGCACATTAGTACTTTTATGGTGGAAATTTTAGATGACAAATCAATATTGAACACTACCTTCGTGGTTAGAGCACTTTACATGTGATTGTTCTTGGGTTTGAATCTTACGTAAAGTACAAGAAATATTTGGTGATACGGAAATAATTAGGGACATAAAGATACAAGAAATATTTGGTGATGGAGAAATAATTAGAGACATAAGAGATGCAAAAATATGTGATGATAAGAAAATAATTAGGGACAATGGACCTTTGAACGTATCAAACATTAAGGTATGAAATCTTACAAAAATGTCGCACTCCAATCTCATAGATCACACCTATAATGAAGGTGTGTGGTGTGTGTGTTTTCGTGAGGAAAGTGGGTTTAAAGTTTGTAACAACACACTAATTGCATTAGGCTAGATAGAAACCTTGAGCTCACAAAAGCAATAACCAAAGTACTTCCTTTGAGTAAGATGGCCTCTAATCCAAGGTTGTGTTGGATGAAGAATCCTTCAAGAGAAGATATTTAAGATATGTACATATTGGTCATGTGTCCAAGCTTATTTTGTTTTCTTTGTTTTTTGCATGATTGATTTTCCTCAAATATCCTAGCCATGGATGTTATTTACTGTGCATCTTGATCAAACATAGTCCCACTCATCTAATTATATTTTAAAATGAATGTTTATGATAATTGAGTCCAATATTTCTCTTTCTGTTCGACTATGTCATCATGGGAAGTAACTCACACCGCATCCATCTACGTCTAACTTTGTTCCCTTGGATACATTTGTTTTTGTACTTCTTCCAATCATTTTGACCATTTTATTTTCATCATGATATTGAAATGCCAACTAAATCAGTTTGGACACTCTTTTCCGCAAACCTCTTGATTATGGCTACACATTACCCAATAAAACTTTATCAACCAAGAATCATACTCTTGTCATGCTTATAGTACGAAATGTCGCTACTTCGCTACTAAACAAAGATAAAAAAAAACTCAAGGACAAACTTTTGTCTGTGTACAAAATGAGTATTTTTATGCACATCATGCTTTTCGTAGTTCTATTAAACTCCTGTTCAAATTTCAGAAACAAACAAACCATGGCAGAAGCAGGAAATATATTAAACCCATGTATTGCAAGATTATTTGTTATGAAACATTTCACTCACATTGTGACCCTAAGTAACAATCGGCAACGGTTTGGTTTGAACCGAACTAAACCGCTAAACCGTGGTTTAACAGTTTCAACGGTTCAGTTCGATTCAGTTCAGGTTTAGGTTTTTATTAACGGTTCGATTCAGTTTCAATAGTCAAAAACCGCGGTTTAACGGTTTTTTATTTTTAAAACAATTTACAAATTTTAAAAAAATTTAAAAGATTGTTTTTAAACAATCTTTTCAGTTTTAGACCTTATTCTCACATTTTATGACCATCTTAAAAAAATTTAAAAATGAAATATTATAAATTTTAAAAAATAAAAAATTTGACCTATGTTGAAAATCGAAACCGAAACCGAACCACGAAACCGCGGTTTTTACAGTTTAATGGTTTAACGGTTTCATGGTTCGGTTCGGTTTGGTTCAAGTTTCAAAAATTTTAATCGGTTCGGTTTGAACCCTCTAGAACCGAACCGAACTGTTGCCGATTGTTAACCCTAAGGTGGGTTTCATAATAAACTAATCCTAATCCATTTATGAGCAGTGATGCATGTTTTGTTCTTGCAAGGGCCATTTATCACATTTGATTATCCTTAGAGAAACAAAACATTTCATACTTTCTTGAATTGGTAATATTAAAGGAATGCCCAAATATGCCGTTTAAACTTAGCTACTCACAAAGACAACTTTTATTCAAAAAATGAATTAGTCACAAATTCATAAACTTCATACTCAAAATTCACACATAAAATACGCTCTCTTGACATTCTAGATAGAGAAAAACATTAGTATGCAAACAAAAATAGTATGTTGTAATGGTTCATAATACACTTATGAACATAGAAAATCCTTCATAATGGGAAATTTTATTAGGGATTGTACCAATTTCCTCTCTATCACTTACTAAGTGTGTCAATGAGATAATACACTATAAATAATGTTGTGGCATATTCAGAGCAAACTTCCATAATCCCTCAATTCCATTGAACCATGCTTTTGTTTGCAAAAATGTTTGACTAAACGTTATTTCACCAATAATGCCATCAATGCCACCTCACAATTACAATCGTAGCAGTGAATCTAGAATATATTTGTTTTATCACAATTGAATTGAAAGTGTTCAACCTTAAATTGAATGTTGCTATCAAGGAGGATTAGGGATTGTGGATCCATTACAACAATCGAAAGCTTTAATGGCAAAATTGGTGATTCGAGGATTATTGCCAGGATCGGAACCTTGGAAACAATTGTTGTTTTATGAATTGCAAAGGTTTTGTCCCAAGACAGGTGGAGATTGGACGCCTAGTGCTAGATGGGCTTTTATGGAACATAATAAATTGGCTATTGCTACAAGTTGGGAAGATAGATTTGCTCGATGTGTTCTTAAAGCATGGAAAGATATTTCTCGTGATTTAGTTAAGACATTGCCAAAAACAGAATCTGAATTCTGTAGGCAACCGCTGATTTGGAATTCATGGTTGACTGACCTAAGAGGACAAATGTTGGGAAAGCGTACTAAATGTGCATGGGCAGAATTAGATCGTGGGCCAGCACAGTCTATAGGTGCATGGATAACTTTTTTGTCTAAATCTATAGATCAACAAATGCTATTAATTAGTAATATAAGGGGTGGGAAGATAATGTATTCTGCGATCCAGCATGCCCTTGTTAATGTTCAAATGCAAATTGGATATACTACACACAAGTGGATGGGTTTATTTACTCCATTGGATGTTTTAATTGGAGTGAAAGCCTATATTGGGGAACAAGAATGCATGACTTTTGATGTACAGGATGATGGTAGGTTAATCTGTACATCTATGGAACATGATTTGTTTAGTTTTTGTTTACATAAAGAAGTGAGGGTGATTGCAAATGATGGATCAAATTGGGTATTAGACCCGGATCCTCAAAAGGTGAATTGTTTGTGGAGGATTTGGATTTTGGAAAGGAGATCAATATCTACACTAACTTGGGATCCTGGAGAACTGTATTGGAAGGTGAGGATGCAAGATAACATCAAATATGTGCCGTTTTTTCAGTATTCTGTGAGGATTGGTAGGAAAGTATTAGCTGCTAGATCATGGAAAGAACCAACTGCAAATATTGTTTGGAGACGAAATGACCTTTCTCCACAACATCTTAAACAATTTTGGAAATGGTTATGGGGTATAAAGATGAGTAGGAAAATTGTTGGTTTTCGATGGTTGTTGGTTCATAATGCTATACCAGTTAATGGGTGGCGAAAAGGAAATGTAGACAAGATGTGTCCTTTTTGTACAGGTGTAATAGAGACTGCTAAACATTGTTTGTGGAGTTGTGGTTTTGCTATGGATATATGGAAACAAATTATAAAATTGTTAATTCCAATATATCCTAGAGCAGTGTACACATGGGGTGCAGTATTATGGGCAGCGGTACATGATAAACCGATGGAATATGAACATGAGGAGGTTGCGGATGCTATTATGGTGAGGCATGGTATGATGGAAAAAATTTTGATCCCTCCGAATCCACAAATACAAACTGATAAACCTCAAATATGGCAATTGGTAAGCAGTATTACAATTTGGTATATTTGGAAGGCTCGATGTTTGAAGGTATTTCAAAATATGACTGAAAGACCTGCTCAAATAATCTCCGGAATTTGGATAGAGATTGTACATAATCTTAGAGGGATTTTGGATGGTATAAAAGGTAATACGCATCAAGCGGAGCTTAGGCGGGTGGAGTTTCATGCCATTTGGGACATAGGTATATTTTATAGACGGTATTTTGGTAAGGTGGAGTGGTTCTACTCAACACCAAAGTGTTTATTCAAGCCAATGGTTAGACTTTAGAAAAATATAGGGGATCGGTATAGCTTGTATGTTTAGCCTTATGGCGGTTTTCTAATACTAATGTAGTATCTTTTTTTGGAAAAAAAAAAAATTGAATGTTGCTTAATTTATCTATGTGTGTCTCATTGTCTCTTTGTGTGAAAATGTTTAATTTGGACCCATCGGCCATGGTAACTCAAGTATTGCTTTATGGAGTAGAAGTATGGGGTGGCACCATCCCTCTTAATGCATGGAATGAGATTGAGAAAATGCAAACGTTGTTTTTTAAGGAGGCAATTAGGAGTTAAATGCACTACCTCTTACCAGGTTATGCTCTTGGAAACAAGTGTTCGACCCATAGAAATATTGGCACTCCAAAGAGTACATAAATAGATTACAAAAGTCAAGAATATGCCAAATCATCGATTACCACATCTTGCTTGGGATCTTGGATGTAAGCTACAAAAGAATTATAAGAGTAAGATTCTCTTATCCGGTTGGGTTGTTGACATAAGGAAATGGTTTAGAAGATGGGGTGTGGATGATCTTTTAGAGCTTTCGGCGATGCTATGCATTATGTAATGATTGAGGAAAGGTTGGTGGAATCATTAAGGATGAAGTGGGAAGATGCTAAGAGGACAAAGCTAGAATACTACATTGCAAATGTCAACCCTGAATGTTGGTCTCAATATAAAGCAAGAATGCCTATTGATTGTATCCAACCGTATCTCATTACCAATATGAGTCGTAATGCCCGTAGAGCCCTTACACTACTTCGCACCCGATCTCACAAATTAGGTATTGAAGTTGCATCATGGTATCAAAATGTAACGAATTTGAAGACATGTAAAGTATGCAATGAAGGCCTGGTAGAGGATGAATGCCACTTGCTCTTCACATGTTGGACATATAGTGCAATTCGTTCAAGATATGTTGACATACTAAGAGGGAGTGATAACTTAAGTGCCATACTTAAGACACCACCTAGAAGGTTGAGCTCATACGTGTATGCTTTATTCACACATAGAGACTTTGTGCTTCAATGTATGAATACCCCTTCTTAGGAAGGAGACACATTTCAAGAACACATGTATACTCTGGTCCCATAGGTCAAATTTGGCCTCTTTATGGACAATAAAAATTCTAATTCTAATTCTAATTCTCTCTAATGTGAGAGGAGACATTGGAGTATAGGTGGTGAGCCTTGTCAACTTTGCACATTTTGCCCTAAACAAGTTTGCGGTGATGCTCTTTGCCTTTGATCACATTTGATTATATTTCTTTGAACTTTCCATATATCTTTGACCAAACCCAATCCTTGTAGAAACTTGTCACTTGTGCAGTCTCAATTATGACATTAGACAATGTTGATAAAATCTATCTATTTCTCATGCTTGATATAATATCTTGGCATCATCGGCTATGTATGAAGATATAAAATGTATGAAATGAAAACCTATATGAAGGATGAATATCACTTATTTCTCACATATTTAGTATATAAGGTATTTCGCAAGAGGAATCACTTGTTAAACCAACATGATAACTTATGCCACTTGTTAAACCAACAACACCATAGTTTGAGGATGAAGTGAAACAACGTATTAAGCACTCTTATTTGGAGGTAAGAGTGCTTGGTAGGATTAAGTATGAGAATGCATTGAAAGAGGACAAAGTGGATACCACGAGGTATGATATAAGAAAAATGAAGATTGTAGGCACAAAAAAGTGATGGGTTGGTACATGTAATGACAATGATGTTACAATTTCCCTAGCATGTAAGCTATAACTCAAACAAAAAATGTGGAAAACAAAGTTTAAATCAAATGAACAAGAATGAGGATCCAAGAATACTATTATTCTTGGGATCATTGAGGAGAATTCCAAAAACCCCACGTTGCTGAAACGTTCTTTAAGACAAAGTATGACATATTCCTACTCAATTTTTATGTTCCACATAGAGTAAAAAAACAAGGTTCCTATGATGCTTCTCCCTATCCTTGTTCCTACCTTGCAATGTGTACCTCGATTCCACGGACCTTACGGCGCCCTTGCCGTTGTTACCTTGATCACACTCATTAATCTTTTAACTCCCGCTGTTACCTTGCAAATGGGGGGCGTAGGAAAGTAGATGATATGCTGAAAGAAGCAGGGCACCACATTATTGGCGGAGATAGGGGGATATGTGAGGAATCAATCATTATGTCAGACAAGGTGGGTTGGATGGAAGAGGAGGATAGGGCTCCTCTCATCAACAAGGCGGCATCTATCTTCACAGTTGAATGCATAGAGGATTCGAGAGTGTGGGGAGTGCCGGAGGTTTGGAATAACGAGGTCGGGAAGCAAACAGTTGGGGGAGATCATTCCAGCCATGCATTATGGCATGTGATGTGTGAGGGGAGGTAACGGGGGCCATCAGGCGGATCGTCACAAGGGTTGGATGGATGGTGTTGTAGAGTTGGAATCCAAGGAGGACATGTTGCAAGTAGAAAATATTTTGCAGGAATGTGGTTAGGCGCATAATGCATGCCCGCGATGGGGTCATGATAAGGAAATGGACATGAAGGAGAGCTCTAAGTTACTAGAGGTTTTTTGTCTGAGGATGAAAGCAAAATTTTGAATGTGGAGATTCAAAGATTAAAGAAATGCTCGTTCATTTGTAAGCTACTCGGTGGTAGACACAATAGAGGTATGGTTTGTGACATGCTACAAGTAGCTCTTATGGATAGGGTTCCACAAATACTAAATGTGCATAATATGGAACGAAATTTCTTCCATGTTGAAGTGATCGAGGGGGGGTGATATATCGTGGATTGTGGATATGAAATTTGTAGAGCTCAAATATGGAAGATCTCTTTTGTTGGAGTGGCATGCTAACTTCCATACTATGGAGGAAGACAAGAAAAGTGGTAATCCTCGGGTGATTTCTATGATATTCCAAAATCTTCCTTGGGTAGTTATACCCCTTCATGCCGAAGATTGGGGATAAGATTGGCACAATCTGTTCCTCAAAGACAACGATGGCAGATACAATCAGGGACTACCCTAAGATTAGAGTGCTTGTGCAAAGTTTGTCCAAAAACCCCCCTATAATCAAGGTTCATGATGTGGAAGTGGGACTGATAGATGTGGCAATGGAATATGATGGTTTACCTGGCCAATGTTTTTATTGTAAAAAGAAGGGCCATATTGCTAAGGAATGCCCTAAGAAGATCAACAATAATGTGACGGTGGGAAAGGACAAATGGCAGGTTGCTAGGCAAGAGAATATAGGGGTGGAAGGTTAGAACACCCTCAATGGAGTAGAGAAGGAGAAGGCTAATGCAGACGCTTGGACTCTAGTTTTGGGATGGAAAAATCGATTGCAACAAGAAGGAAACACAACTATGCCTCATATAAGGTTGAGAAATAACTTTGAGGCATTGTTGGAAGATGAGGATCTGTTAGCGGATCAAAGGACAAATAATTTTGAAGAGGTGGTAGTGTGCACACATGATGCCATGCTTGGTAAAAGGGGAAGTATCGAATTGAGAGCGGTGAAAGAGTTGTTACGCATTGGGAGGTGTCAAGAAAGCTCACCAATTAGTTCCGAAACTTTAAAAAAGTTGCATGAGACAAGACAAGTAACTATAGGGGTAGATGTTTGAGTTCCGGTCAAATTTGTTCAGTCCAAAAGATCAATAATGATGGAAACAGTGTGCAACCACAACGTAGTTCCACGATGCAAATGGACGATTAAACAGGAAATTAGAATGCACTTACACAGACAACTGAGACGACACCAAATGTTAACGTGGAAAACCCTAATCGGGAAAAACCACAAGACCTCACAAACTCCGAACAGGATCACTATACGTAAGAGGTATTACAATAAGAGTCTCGAAGGCAATGACCTCGAGCTCTGTATCTTCGCCAAACGGCAGTTACAATAGAAAATGCTTTTTGTATCTCTCTCTCACTCTCTATTTCACTCTGTGTACAACAACTATCATATTTGTCCTAAGTTATATTTATACTTATATAACTTATGGGTTATTTACAAATGTGGCCTCAATGGCCCACAAGAAACATATTTACATATTTGTCTCTCTTCCGGTTGTCACTGGATCCAGCCGGACCCCTTCTAGGTTCATCCGATCCGGTTTCCAGATGTCCTTCCGGATGCTCCGGTCCGGATCATTCTTATCCGGCTTCTCTGATCCCCATCCGGAGGGACCGGTATCTCAACAATCTCCCCCTTCACTCCTGTATGGGGTCTTCGCCAGTCTGATCCGTCTCCGGCATGCATTTAGCTTGTTGGATGACAATACTTTGGTCAGCATATCCAACCCATTCTCCTCCATGTGGATCTTCACCAGAGTGAGGTCTTGGCCTTCTACCTTCTCCCGAAGCCAGTGATATCTTCATTGGATGTGCTTCGTCCTAGAGTGGTAGGTTGTGTTCTTTGCAAGGTGGATGACACTTTGACTGTTGTAGTAGAGCCAGTATTCCTCCTGCCGGATTCCTAGCTCTCCGATGAAGTCCTTCATCCAAATTACTTCCTTGTCGGCTTCCACTGTTGCCATGTACTCCACTTCCATTGTTGATAGTACAACGGACTTCTGCAGCCTCGACTACCATGATACGGCTCCCCCCGCATATTTCATGACGTATTCGGATGTAGACCAACTAGTATCTGCATTAGCTTACATGGCTGAATCGGTGAAGCCTTCCAATAGGGGTTTACCGGAGCCGAACCGGAGGCACATGATCGAGGTGCCTTTCAGGTATCGGAGTATCCACTTGACGACAACCTAGTGTTCTCTTCCCAGATTGCTCATGAATCAGCTGACCACTTCGACTGCGTATCGGATGTTCGGTAGTGTACACACCATTGCGTACATCAAGCTTCTGACTACGGAGGCATATGGTACCTTCGTCATCTCCGCGTTCTCCACTTTTGTCTTCGAACTATGCTTTTCGGATAACTTGCAATTTGCCCGAAGTGTCGACCCGACCGACTTAGCATTCGATATGTTGGATCATTGGAACACCTTCGTCATGTACTTCTCCTATGACAACCACAATAGCTTCTTCGTCCGGTCTCGGACTATGTGCATCCCCAATATCTGTCTCGCCGAACCTAGATCTTTCATTGAGAAGGTCCAGTTCAAGGCCTTCTTCAGATTTCCGATTTTGATCCGGTACGGTTTGACAATCAGCATGTCGTCCACATACAACAGGAGTATCAGGAAGTCCCCTTCCATCAAATTTCTTCATGAACATGCAATGGTCGCCCTATGTCTTGTGGTATCCTTGATCGGTCATGAAGGAGTCGAACTTCCGGTACCATTGTCGAGGAGCTTGCGTCAGTCCGTATAAGTTGTTCCTCAACCGGCACACCAGGTTCTCCTTCCCTTTGTTGACGAATCCCTTCGGTTGTTGCATGTAGATCTCTTCTTCGAGGTCACCGTGCAGGAACGTCGTCTTGACGTCTAGCTGCTCGACCTTGAGATCCATGCTTGCCGCAATGCTCAACATAGTCCGGATGGATGTAATCTTGATTATCGGGGCAAAGATCTCATCGAAATCCACTCCCTTTTTCTACTAGAAGCCCTTCACCACGATGTGGGCTTTGTACCTCAGTGGATTTCCAACGTCTCCTGGTTTCAACACCCACTTGTTCCGGAGCGCTCTCTTTCCTTTCTGCAGCTCCGTCAATTCGTATGTATGGTTCTCATGCAGGGAATCCATTTCATCTTGCATGGCACTCAACCACTTGCGGTTGTGGGTGCCCCTCATTGATTCTTCAAGGCTTTCCAGCTCCCCCTCGTCGGCCAACAATATTCACTCTTCTTCCGGAAATCTCCGGGAGGGCCTTCTCCCTCTTAGAGGGTATCTCCGTCCTTGGTTTTCGACGATCGATTTGTCTGGCTATTCTTCATCCAAATCCGATTGAAGGTCTTGTCCAATTCCGGTGTCCGATTCTTCTTCTTCTTTGTTCGATTCGGTTCTCTGTCCAAATCCGTCCCATTCATCATGGTCTTCGGTTGACATCCGGCTTCCAACATGATGTGTCCTAGCATCTTCCAACCGATATCTGTCAGTCAACTCGGAGTCCACTATCTTCTTCTCTGACTCCGGAAGACTATGGTCTTGTCTTCCATGAAGACTATGTCTCGACTCCAGAAAACCTTCTTGTCGATCAAGTCTCACACTCGGTAGCTGAACTCATCATCGCCGTATCCAAGGAATATGCATGGTCGGGACTTCGGATCCAATTTCGCTCTCTTGTCCTTTGCTACATGCGGTGTCAGATACCACGTTCACTTCCTCCTGGCAAATCCCGGCATGCATCAAGTGCAAAGTGTTGATCTTCCAGGCTCGAGCCCTTCTTCAAGTCGGCATTGTCGGTTCCTTTCTTTTTTTGGAAATGTCAGCAATTCTTTTGGAAGTGCCCGGGCTTCCCACAATAGAAGTACGTAGGCCTCCCCTTGACTTTGACCTCGTCCCCGTCTTGTCCCGGTTCTGGGGGCTCCGATTCCGGCCTCTTCCCCGGTTATTGTTGTCTTCCGTAACCAAAGCCTTCGGATCGGTTCTGGATTCCTGGTCCTTCCGGTGAGCTTCTTCATCTACCAAGCTCGGCTTTACTCTTGCTAGCGATAGGTGTTTCCCTTCCGACCCGGCGTTGCCCAAAGTGACAACCAACGTCTCCCAACTATCCGGGAAGGAACTAGGGATCGACAATGGTTCGGTTTAGGCTTAGCTGGTTTGGCCTTATCCAAGCCAAACCGGTTAAGCCTAAACCGTTTTGGGGTTCTCAAACCTGAACTAAACCGATCCTAAACCAGTTTGGGAAACGGCTTGAAAACCACCTTGCCAAATGGTTTGGAAACCTCCCTCTCTCAGACGATCCACTATGTAGAATACAAGCTCCTTGCTTCCCTCCCTCCCTCCCTCTCTCTCTCTCTCTCTCCTCATCTCTGTAGTCTCCCTCCCTCTCTCTTTATCTCAAGTTTCTAAACGGCTTAACTGGTTTGCACCAGTTTGGCGAGGCTCAAGCCAAGCCAAGCCGCAAACCGTAAAGGCTGGCTCAAACCTAAGCCGAGCCGCTAAGCCGCTTTAGCCAAATAGTTTAGGCTTGAGCCGAGCCATTGCCGATCCCTAGAAGGAACCGAGCAACAACTATCAGGATTCAGGAACTCTACTAAGACAAAGAAGTACTGTCAAGAACAGTACTAAGACAGAGAAGGAATTAGTACTAAAAGATCAGGATTAGTACTAAGAGAGGTGTAGAACTCGAGAGAGAAGGAAAGAGAGAGAGAGAGAGAGAGAGAGAGAGAGAGAGAGAGAGAGAGAATGATGATAACAAAATATATATATTATGTGAAGAGAATATACAATAGTAGCTAGGAGGCTTAAGACTAGCGTTGAATTGATTTGGTTCGAAATAATGCCTTGTGCCTCCTTATATAGTGTTTTCAGGAGTACTCCTAAAGTTTCTAAAATGTTCTAGAGAAATCTAGAATATACATCAATTTTCTATAGTGAAATAATAAATGAAAATAACATCCTTCGTATTACAATGTATAGTCTAATGATAAGGGCTCGACCCATGTAACATAAGGTCATGGGCTCGAATCTTTCCATATCATTATCCTCTCTTTAAAACGATGAGTGTTACTAGTCGTTTTGGATTGAGGGCCCGGTTTGTCTGGATATTGATGATGGAAGTCTTCAAGAAGAGCACGAGCATTGGTCACATTCTCTATTGGTTCCCAAGTACGCTCGCTGGGACTATATCCTGACCAATCGACCAAATAGTAAAGCTTGTTGCGAACAATCTTGGAATCGAGGATGGAGACAACCTCGTACTCAGGTCCATTTTCAAGTTCGATCAGGGGTGGAGGTGGTTTGATATGACTTGGGATAGTGTTGTCCTAATAGGGTTCTAGAAGTGAACTATGAAATACCAGATGTATCCGTAGTTGCGGAGGTAGATCGCGACGAAAAGCGACATCATTAATTTTTCCGATAATACGGAAAGGACCCAATCATTGATAATCCAATTTATCGCATGGGCGAGTAGTCTTGATGTGTCGTCGTAATAGTCGTACCCGATCTCCAATGTTAAAACTGGATGGAAGCCGATGATGATCCGCATATTCCTTGTGTGTTTGTTGAGCTTGTTGTAAATGAGTAGATAAATCCGTTTGTATCTTGCGTAGCCATTGCAAACGATCCTCTGCACAAGGATTTGTGGGTAACTCCGGAGTTTCGAAAACACACCACCGGGGATGATAGGCCGTATAAGCATAAAATGGTGTGACCTTAGTCGATTAGTGGACAGAGTTATTATACGCAAATTCGGCGAAATGGAGAATATCCGCCCAGTAATCTTAATGATAGCTTAGAAAACACCGAAGATATTGTTCTAGCGTTTTATTTGTTCGTTTTGCTCGTTCGTCTGTTTGTGGGTGGTAGCCGGAGGAGAGGTTACAAGTGCCCTTGAGCATTTTGAAGAGGTGCTTCCAGAATTTCGAGATAAACTGGGGTCCACGATCGCTGATGATACTATCGAGGAGGCCATGATGCCGATATACCTCACGCATGACAGTTTCGGTGGTTTCTTCACTAGTGATTTCCTTACTACATGGCAGGAAATGGGTCATCTTCATATATCGATCTACTACTGTTAAGATCGCATTGAATCCCTTAGATACTAGAAGATCTATGATGAAATCTAGAGCAATGGATTGTCACGGCTTGCTTGGAATTGGTAATGGTTCCAATAAACCATATGGATAGTGTCTTGGCATCTTAGCTCTACAACATGTATCACATGTCTGAACATAATCTTCGACAAATTGTCGCATATGAGGCCACCAGAATGATCATTGTACTAAATCTAACGTTTTAGTACGACCAAAATGCCCAGTTTTATATGTGTCATAACATTTTTGGACTACTCGAAGGCGACAAGAACCATTAGAAACATACAAGAGCTTCTTAAAGAATAGTAATCCATCGTGACATTCGAATTGTCGATAATCCATACCTGGTTGTTGCGATTGTGAACAAGATGCCCAAGAGGGATCAATTTGTGCTAGAATGGCTTGAGCGAAATCATCTGTCTTCAAGTCCTCACGTAGGGTATCGATAATGTGGGAATCCAATGGCATATCGAAAACCCGCGTTGCTTGCAGTCGTGCCGGTCCCAAGATTACTTGCTTTTGGTTATCGAATGTTGGCTCACCGGAATGCGGTGCTAGATACGAGCGCCGTGATAACGCATTTGCCTTCCCTTGTTGCTTCCTAGGAAGATATGTAATTTTGAATTCGAAACGAGTGAGGAATTGGGCCTATCGAGCTTGGTGTCGATTTAATACATGAGCATTCTAGAAGTAGGCAAGATTTTTGTGATCACTAAATACGGTGACTTGATGAGAAGATCCCTCTAGGAAATGCCTCCATTGCGTAAAAGAGTCCACTATTGCTAATAGCTCTTTATCGTGAATTTCATAGTTGATTTCGGCGGCGTTAAACTTGCGTGAGTGGAAAGCCATAGGATGTAGCTTTTCATCATCGCCTTGTTGTAAAAGAATGCTACCCAAGGCGAAATCCGACGTGTTTGTCTCAATGATGAATGGTTTTGCCGGATCAACATGAGCTACAATAGGAGCTGATGTAAATGCCTTCTTAAGACTCTCAAAAGCCATGTCCGCTTCTTTAGACCAAACAAATGACTACCCTTTCTTGGTAAGTTGTGTGAGAGGCAGAATAAGTTTTGAGTAATCATGTATAAACTTGCGGTAAAAATTGGCAAAGCCTAAAAAGCATTGCACATCTCGCAACGAATGTGGAGTCTGCCACTCTACCACAATTTTGACCTTAGTTGGATCCATAGAGATGCCTTCCGAGGAGATGACATAGCCCAAAAATTCCACTTGGTTGCACGGAAGCTACATTTTTCTAGTTTTGCATAAAGACCATGTTCTCGAAGCTGTTTAAGTACTAACAGTACATGGGAATCATGCTCTTCTTGGGTCTTCGAATAAACCAGTAGATCATCCAAATAGATGATCAAACAAACATCCAAGAGATCTCGGAATATATCATTTGCCATGTGTTGGAAGACTGTTGGTGCATTAGTGAGACTGAATGGCATGATCATTGTCATGACTGAGAGAGAGAAAGTGTCAAGACTGAGAGAGAGAAAGAGAGAGAAAAAGAGATAGAGAGATAATTGAAAGAGAATTATTATATTGAAGCGTAAAATGGATTACAAAGAGTAGGCTACAAAATGGCGTTGAACCAATTTAAGTTTGGGATGGGTGGTAGATCCCTATTTATAAGTAATAGAGAACTCTCTAGAATATTCTAGGTTATCCTAGAATGTAGAGTAATCTAGAAGATCTCTAGAGTATTCTAGAAGGTTCTAGTGGTATAGAACACTCTAGAATATTCTAGGTCATTCTAGAATGTAGAGTAATATAGAATATTCCTATGATATTAGATTTCATATTCTAGAGACTATACATATAAGAATATTAATACAATGGTTAAGGATTTGACATGTGTACAACAAGGTCGTGGGTTCAAATCCTTTCGAGTCATAATGTGAGTGTCATGATCCTTTCGATGCATGATGTGACTGTTATCATGACACTATCCCCCTTCTTCGACGACACGTCTCACGGGTCGTAGGGTTTGTATTAGGACCTGGTTTACAAGGATATTGGCGATGAAATGCATTGACGAGTTCTGCAGCATTGGAAAGATTTGTGGCAGGTTCCCAAGTTCGATCATTGGGGGTATAGCCTAACCAATCGACCAAGTAATACAACTTGTTGCGCACGATTTTAGAATCGAGAACGGCAGCAACTTCAAATTCAGGCCCGTCCAAGAACTCGACAGGTGGTGGGGGTGTCGTAAGACGGCCCGGAATTGAACTTGTAGTATAAGGTTCCAAAAGGGATACATGAAACACCGGATGAAGATGCATGTGCGGAGGGAGGTCAAGACGAAATGCAACATCACTTATCTTACCAGTGATCATGTAAGGGCCAAAACGTTGGTAATCCAATTTACTGCAAGGTCGAGTGGTCTTGATGTTGTGTTGGAGAAGCCATACATGATCCCCAATGCGGAACTTTTTTGAGGAGTCTAGACGATGACGATCGGCAAGCCTCTTGTGTGTAAATTGAGCATCGTGCAAATTGTGGAGAATGTTAGCTTGAATTTCTTGGAGGCGACTAAGACGATCCTCGGCAGCAGGGTTGGTAGGAACTTCTGGATGCGCATTCATCGTCCATCGAGGATGACAGCCCGTATTTGCGAAAAATGGGGAATATCCTGTAGAAGAATGGGCTGAGTTGTTGTAAGCGAATTCCGCCAAGTGCAAAAATGCAACCCAATCATCTTGTTGATAGTTGATGAAACAACGAAGATATTGTTCCAATGTCTGGTTGGTACGCTCTGTTTGGCCATTTGTTTCAGGATGATAGCCCGAAGAAAGCTTAACTGAAATGTGGAGAAGTTTGAACAGGTGCTTCCAAAACTTTGAGATGAATTGTGGACCACGATCACTAATAATATCATCTGGCAGACCATGATGCTTAAATACCTCCCGCATAACGAGATCAACCGTCTCTTGACTAGTAATCGACTTTGTACATGGCAAGAAATGTGCCATTTTGGTAAATCGATCAACCACTGTGAGAATTGCATCAAAACCTTTTGAAACTGGGAGATCAGTAATGAAGTCCAAGGATATAGACTTCCAAGGTGTTTCCGGAATGGGAAGTGGTTGTAGTAAGCCATAGGGTCGGTGACGAGGATTCTTTGATCGACAACATATATCACAACTCCGAACATACTCCTCAACAAAATGACGAAGGCGAGGCCACCAATAGCGTCGAGAAATTAATTCTAGAGTCTTGTGAACTCCAAAATGACCAGCCATTGGTGAGTCATGGCAATGTTGCAAAACTTGTAGCCGTGGGGAACCATCAGGAACATACAATAAATTTTGTCGAAATAGAAAACCATCATGCCAATAGAACTGACAATAGTCATTACGAGGATTTTTCGACTGTGAGCAAGAAGCACGATCCGGGACGATATGATCCAAAACATCCTTGACGAAATCATCAGTGGCCATATGATCTCGAATGGAATCAAGAAGAGTGGAATTTTCAAGAGCTGTTATGGCGTTAACTACCATTAATCGTAATCGATTAGGACCCAAAAGGATTTGTTTTTGATGCTCAAAAGCAGGTTCCCCTAGACGAAGTTCCATATAAGAGCGCCGAGAAAGAGCATCTGCTTTGCCTTGCTGCATCCCAGGGCGATATATGATGATAAAGTCGAAGTGAGTCAAAAATTGCGCCCACCGGGCTTGTCGCCGACTCAAGACTCGAGCATTTTGGAAATAAGTCAGGTTCTTATGATCATTGTAGACAATGATCTGCTGAGAAGAACCTTCTAGGAAATGTCGCCATTGTTGAAACGAATCCACGATTGCAAGAAGCTCTTTGTCATGGATCTCGTAGTTGATCTCTGCAGCTTCAAACTTTCGTGAATGAAAGGCGACAGGGTGTAGTTGTCCATCATCTCCAGTCTGCGAGAGGACACTCCCTAGTGCAAAATCGGATGCATCGGCTTCGAGGATGAAGCGTTTTGTTGGGTCGACATGTGCTAAGATAGGTGCCGTTGTAAATGCTCGTTTTAAGCTTTTGAATGCCTCGGATGCATCTGAACTCCATATAAATGGTTGATCTTTATGTGTGAGTTGAGTAAGCGGAAGCACAACCTTGGAATAATCTTTAATAAATTTTCGATAAAAATTTGCAAACCCGAGAAAACATTGCACATCACGCACTGAAAGGGGCGTTTGCCACTCTAAAATTGCCTGTACCTTCATGGGGTCCATAGCAATACCATTTGACGATACAACATACCCCAAAAATTCCACTTGATTCTGGCCGAAACTACACTTTTCTAATTTTGCGTAGAGACCATATTCTCGGAGTCGGCACAGTACTTGACGAACATGTGCATCATGTTCCTCTTGGGTCTTTGAGTAGATTAAAATATCATCTAGGTAAACTATAGTGAAGATATCAAGAAAATCTCGAAAAATATCGTTCGCCATATGTTGGAAAACAGCAGGTGCATTCGTGAGACCAAATGGCATCACTGTATACTCAAAATGTCCATAGCGAGTGCGGAAAGCTGTCTTCCATTCATCCCTCGGGCGAATCCGAACTAGATTATATGCTCCGCGAAGGTCCAACTTCGTGAAATATTTTGCACCACTGAGACGTTCCAAAAGATTCGGGATTAATGGTAGAGCATATCTATTTCGGATAGTCACTTTGTTTAGCCCTCGATAATCCACGACCAACCGAAGAGTCCCATTCTTCTTCTTAACGAAGAAGATAGGTGCACCAGCAGGGGATCTAGAATGCCGAATGAATCCGTTTGCCAGATTCTCATCAATATATTCCCGCAAAGTCTCTAGCTCTACAGGGGAGAGATTATAAATTGGGCCCCATGGAGGTTCTTTCCCTAGTTGTAAGTCAATAGGGCAGTCGTATGGCCGATGCTCCGGCAATGTATTGGCCTTCACCTTATCAAAGACATCTGAAAACTCCTTGTATATCTCTGGTAGTTTAATATCCGCGTCACGTGAAGTGGATGATGGAGTTGCTACTATTGCGAAGACGAACATGGCCTCGTTCCCCCCTTCCTCCCACAACTGTCGTAAAGAGATGGGCGATAACTCCGGGGATCTATTAGCACATGTAGGAGAGAGGGATGCGGGATTTGTGCTTTTTTCCCGAGTCTCCTCAATTGTTCTTTTCATCCAATCAATCTTCGGGTTATGGAGTTCAAACCAGGGGAGACCTAGAACTAGTGGGTGGTCCGGACTACGAATAATATTGAAAGAGATTAGGCTTGCCAAATTGCCAAGAACTATCCTAATTGGCTCAGACTCCTCGACTATATCTCCTGATGCTATGGGACGTCCATCGATGACTCCTACGGCTACTGGGTTGGGAAGCTTATTCAAGAGGATGTTTTGTGACAAGGCAAATTCACGATCCATGAAACAAGAGTTGGCTCCAGAATCTAGAAGGGCAGAGGCTAGGACTCGATGACATGTAGATGTGGTAAGCTCGACTTGTGCTGAAAAAACTCGACTCACTTGATTTGATGAAATGGAACCACGACTAGGAACTAACTCTACATAGCTAGGATGGTCCAGCCAAATGGCTCCTATTTTGGCCGGACTTACTCGTTTAACACATCCTCTAATTGACTCAAGACATCGAATCTATTCTCATGACATGGACTATGAGGCTTATTTATGTTATTAGAAGTAACAATAGAACTCGATGTAGGGTTTTCATGGGCACTTACTTGGTATACTTGACGCCTAGGTTTATGTGGACAATTTACAGCTATATGTCCTGGACCACCACAATACAGGCAGAGGCGATGCGCTCGACGTCGTTGCTTCTCAGCATCTGATAACGGCCCACGACGTTGTGTTGACTCTATTTCCATCGGAGTTGGGCCATCCCTTGTAATGGGTCTAGAAACTTGTGGAGGCGTTGCGACTACGGAAGCGTAAGTCTGTTCAGGTTGGCGGCGTAACATTTGTTGGCGCTCAGAACGTCGCTCAAATAGGCGATTATCACATCGCACAGCTCGACTAATGGCTTCTGTAAGTGACTTCGGATCTTCAAGGAAAGTAAGAAGAAGATCTTTGACATCATTTCTCAAACCTTGACGGAATTGATCCATTAAAGCTGCCTCATCCCAAGGGATATCGCATGCCAAGAGACGGAAATCGGCTGCATAAGACGACGCGGGACGATCTCCTTGTCGGAGCCTTCGAATCTTGTTTATCGTTGTCCTAGTGCTGTCGGTGTCTCCGAAACTAGCTTGAAACTCTTTAACAAAGGCCTCGAAATCCTCCAGCAATGGTGATTTCTTCTCGAGAAGTGGTGCGAACCATGCTAACGCCGTACCGCATAGCAAAGTTCCCACTAATCCCACACGAGCAGCATCAGTTGGATACCGATTGGGATGTAGCTGAATAACTAAACGAACTTGATTCAAAAAGCCTCGAAATAAAGACCTCGTACCATCAAACTTGGCAGGGAGGCTGATCTTTGGCTCTCTAGGGGAGTTCTGAGCCCCCGACGCTTGCTCTCGTAATGACAATATAGTCGCCTCAAGTTGATGAACCCGCTGTGATAACTCTTCATATTGTTGAGCTTTTTCGGCGCTCACGTGCTGTAGATCTCCAAGTAGCCTTTGATTCTCATGCTCTAATGCCACAAATTTATTCGTGAGCATGTCGAGCTCAGAAAGAACACGCATGTATTCTTGTTTGCTCACGGACTCCATAGCTTATGAGGGGAGAGGAGAAGGAAGAAGAGAACTTGTTAGGGTTTGTGGAAGACGAAGAGATGAAAGGAAAAAAATTGGTTCAAACTGTCATGACTGAGAGAGAGAAAGTGTCAAGACTGAGAGAGAGAAAGAGAGAGAAAAAGAGATAGAGAGATAATTGAAAGAGAATTATTATATTGAAGCGTAAAATGGATTACAAAGAGTAGGCTACAAAATGGCGTTGAACCAATTTAAGTTTGGGATGGGTGGTAGATCCCTATTTATAAGTAATAGAGAACTCTCTAGAATATTCTAGGTTATCCTAGAATGTAGAGTAATCTAGAAGATCTATAGAGTATTCTAGAAGGTTCTAGTGGTATAGAACACTCTAGAATATTCTAGGTCATTCTAGAATGTAGAGTAATATAGAATATTCCTATGATATTAGATTTCATATTCTAGAGACTATACATATAAGAATATTAATACAATGGTTAAGGATTTGACATGTGTACAACAAGGTCGTGGGTTCAAATCCTTTCGAGTCATAATGTGAGTGTCATGATCCTTTCGATGCATGATGTGACTGTTATCATGACAATCATATACTCGAAGTGCCCATATCTGGTGCGGAATGCAGTCTTCCATTCATCTCTTGGTCAGATCCGTACGAGGCTATATGCTCCTCATAAGTCTATCTTTGTGAAGAACCTTGCACCATTGATCCATTCTAAAAGACCTGAGATAAGGGTAAATGCATACCTATTCCTGATGGTGACCTTATTCAAGCCGCGATAGTCTACAACGAGACGAAGTGATCCATCCTTTTTCTTGACAAAGAAAATGGGTGCACCGGCTGGAGATTTCGAATGTCGAATGAAACCGTTTGCCAAATTCTCCTCTATATAGGCTCGAAGGACTTCTAGCTCGATTGGTGACAAATTGTAGATCGGTTCCCATGGTGGCTCTTTTCCCGGTTATAAATCGATGGGGCAATCATACGGTCGGTGGTGAGGACGTGTATTGGCTTGTACCTTATCGAACACATCGGCATACTGACGATACTTCTCTAGAAGTTGAACTGTGGATTCCTCTTTAGTAGTGTTGGAAGGTTTTACTGATACCGCGAAGACAAACATTGCTTCCTTGCGTCCTTCCTCACGCAATTGATGTAGCGAAATGGTTGCAATCTTATGAGTAGATCCTCGGATTTGTCGATGCCGGATTTCTCTTGTTCTCCAATCTATTGTGTATAAAGGAGACGGTGTGAATACGTCCATTAGAAGCTTGTATTCAACAGTAAGAGGTATTACAATAAGAGTCTCGGTTGCAACGACCTCGAGCTCTGTATCATGAAATTACTCACGTGGAACATACAAGGTCTAGGAATGTATGTTGGAGAGGAAGAACTTCCGCCAAGAGTTCAAATCCCTGAGTTTCAAGGGATCCTGGATATTTTGCTGCTACAAGAGCACTATCTAAGTGCAAACAGGATCTTGAATATTGGCAATCCTCTTGAGGAGGATTGACATACATTTTGGTCCCCAACTCAAGGTGAGCACAATAGGAAAGGGGGTGTATGTACATCTATAAGGAATTCTTCAGATGTCGTCATGGTGGGACAGGACACCATAGTGGAGGGACGTGCCATCTATGTGACTATCAGATGGTACCAATGCATAATCGGCATAATAAACATGTATACGTGTATGCGCCCAATTTGTCAACAAATCGGGCCCATTTTTGGAGACAATTGGCCGATGGCTTGCCGATTGCAGATCATGGATCCTTGCAGGGGATTTTAACATGACTTTGTACAAAGAGGAAAAGGTGGGGGGCATGCAAATGGTGGTGCAGGGGTCTGAGCTAGTTGCGTGGGATTTGTTGATGGGTTTAATGGGGGTGAAAGATGCCTGGCATGTAATAAAAAAACTTTGGAGTTCGCAAAGTTTTTTTAGAGCAGGCTACAATATGAATGGCTTTTGCATGTCTTGCATAGATAGAATATACATCAACTTGGAACTAGAAAATTTTGGAACCAATGTTGAAATCATTGCAAGTTCAACATACTCCGATCAACGTACATACATACATGCATCCATCCATCCATACATACATACATACATACACACACTTGCACAAACACTTCCATACATACGTACATATACAACCACCCATACACATTAACATATGTATTCAATCAAATTCATACCCATACTCCTATTATCCTATACATTAATACACATACCCAAACCAATTTACACATATATGCCCACATACATTATACATATACAAATTCATACACATACACAACCCTACACATGTATACGTACACACACACAAAATTACCAAGTATACATATACGTGTCCATATACGCATACATAACACATACTTATATGCATATTTACGCACAGTAGACACACACATACACAAACCTATGCACATACATCTTCACATTAATATATGCACACTCATATACATATACCTAAACATACACACATACATTCACATATACACTTAATACATATTCGTACTTTTACATACATACATATACATTTACAAACACATAGACTTATGTTTACACTTACCAATATCCATATACATATGCACATGTATATACACATTCATATACACATACGCACACACATATAAATATGCACATAGGAACATACCTATCCAAGTTTATGTACATTTATATATACCGACACATATTCCACTACACACAAATCTGCAACCTTATCTTAAACTCTTCTATTGACATTGAACAATGTGGAATTACATCCTTCATACAAAAGCACTACACCTATTCGAACTTTAACAAAGAATGCCATACCAACATAAGCCTCTTAGGAACGTGAACAACCTCCTAGAAAATGATATTGGATTAGATAAATTCCTAGAATGGAAGTTAATGAGATGAGTCGAGCTCCTTGGAAGGGGCCAATATGACTAATAGCTCGGGTTGTTACACTCCCAAGGGTCACTACTGAGTGAGTCCCTTGGGGTCACCTTCCTCGTGATGGGCTAGTTAAAGATTTAGGCCAAGACATCACTCCCCAATGGTAAAGACCACGTTATACATTAATACATAAAAAAACACTTACTTGTCCATGCCATACAATTGTGGAAGCCTCGAAAGCTTCTAATGATAATCTAAAATTAACATCACTCCCCAATGGTAAAGACCATGTTATACATTTAAAACATTAGAAGTAGCTACCTATCCATTCCATACAACTGTGGAACCATTTTGGCCTTATCCAAGCCAAATTGGTTAAGCCTAAACCGTTTTGGGGTTCTCAAACTTGAACCAAACCAAACCGATCCCTAAACCGGTTTGTGAACCGGTTTGGAAACCTCCCCCTCTCTCTCACGTTTGTGTCTGTGTAGTCTTAGAAAACGGCTTGGAAACCGGTTTGGAAACCTCCCTCCCTCTCTCTCAACCAGGCATTGGCCATAATTTGCAGGAACATTCGTAATTTGCAGGAACATTCGGTGGTTCTTGTGAGAGGGGGAAGGGTCAAAGACACGTCTGTGTAGTCTCCCTCTCACTCACTCACTCACTGTGTAGTCTCTCCCTCCCTCCCTCTCTCCCTCCCTCTCTCTCTCTCTCTCTCTCTCTCTCTCTCTCCCTCCCTTGTCTGCGTAGTCTCTCTCTCTCTCTCTTGTCTGTTGTGTAGTCTCCCTCCCTCCCTCCCTCCCTCCCTCCCTCTCTCTCTCTAACTAATTTCTAACTTTCAAGTTTTTCTCTAACTTAAGTACTAAACCACGTAAACGGCTAAACCGGTTTGGCAAGGCTCAAGCCAAGCCGAACCAATCTCAAACTGTTTAGTCAAGCTCAAGCCTAAGACGAGCCGTTAAGCTGTTTTAACCGTTTTATGATTGAGCCGAGCATTCGCAGATCCCTAGTAAATGGTTGGTTCTAAATATCATCAACGATTTAGTTTGAAGGAAGAGTTCTCTCTCTCTCTCTCTCTCTCTCTCTCTCTCTCTCTCAAACAATTTAAGAAGCCCAATGACTCTCTCTCTTTGGAAGTAACGAAGAAAAGAGTTGTAGAAACACACACACACACACAAAGAGATACATAGAGAGAGAGAGAGAGAGACGTTACAGACGAGGTTGGGGATGGGCATGACGTGGCATTGTCAGGGGTACAAGACCGCGTTCACACAGGTCTGCCTGGTAGGGATCATCTGTTTCTGTTGTCCAGGCATGTTCAATGCCTTGAATGGCATGGGAGGAGGTGGCCAAGAAGACCCACATGTGGCCAACAACTCCTTGACCGCCCTCTATGCCTTCTTCGCGGTCTTCGGGGTTCTGGGCGGAGGAATTTATAATACTTGCGGTGCTCGGGCCACCCTATTCGCTGGTTGCTGCCCATATGTCCTCTACGTGGCCTCTTACCTTTACTACAATGACCGGCCCGACCACGCCTCCTTCTTCGTGGTCATGGCCGGTGCGGTTTTAGGCATCGGGGCCGGGCTCTTGTGGGCAGCCCAAGGTGCCATCATCACTTCCTACCCTTCTCCCTCCCGAAAGGGCCTATTTATCTCCCTCTTTTGGACCATCTTCAACTTGGGCGGCGTCTTGGGCGCTTTCATACCTTTGGCACTTAACTTCCACTCCGAAAGCACGGGCCACGTGAACGATGCCACCTATGTAGCATTCATGTCCATCATGGCCGTCGGCGCTTTACTTGCCTTGCTTCTATCGAACCCTAATTCGGTACTACGCGACGATGGAACCCCCGTGAGAACTCGCCTCGGTCCCGAACCTCTCTTCTCAACTTTGTTCGGCGAATTGATCCAAGTTTCTAAGCTTTTTGTCGATTGGCGTATGCTCCTTCTCGCCCCGGCTTGCGTAGCCTCCAATTTCTTCTATACCTACCAATTCAACAATGTGAACGCGGCCCTCTTCGATGTGCGGACACGGGCTTTCAACAATGTCTTCTATTGGGGTGCCCAAATGGGTGGCTCCATCATGATGGGATATGTCCTAGACAAAAGCCATAAGAGAAGAAGAGTCCGGGGACTCCTCGGCTGCGGCATTCTAGCCACCATCGGGATGGCCATATGGGGAGGCGGATTCGCTAACCAACTGCAGTATTCTCGAGCCCGACCATTTGAACCCAAATTGGATTTTGCACTAGGCCGCCCATTCGCTGGCCCATTCGCACTCTATGTCACTTACGGCCTCCTCGATGCCATGTACCAAACCCTTTGCTATTGGACCATAGGGGCGATATCAGGCGAGCCAGATGAGCTTAGCCGATATAGTGGATTTTACAAGGGTGTACAAAGTGCGGGTGCCGCAATTGCATGGCATATCGACAACACGGGGGTCTCGTTTGTTGGTGAGCTCCTCATCAATTGGTTGCTTATGGGCGCCTCATTCCCGCTCCTTGCCATCCTTCACATGTGCGCTGTTAAAGAGGAGGATTGTGGTGATCCTAGTGAATCGGGTCTTCAAGATCAGGAGGAGGCAGCCATCCCCTCTAAACTTGGGGATGCCACCAATGTCCCCACCACCATGGCTAAAGAATAATCCCCTCATTCTTAGACTCTCTCCTCTTGACTAAAGCCTATTGTGTTGTTTAGTGGTCATCAATAATGTCCCAAAGCCTTTGGGACACCTAATGTGTTGGTCATATCATCAAAGCCTTTGGGGCACTTGTATTGAATTATTTTGTATGATTGATGTTCAACTAATATTATTTTTTATAAAATATTGATTCTACAACAAGATAATGTGCCAAATTCCAATTCGTTTCTTTCCAATAATTGTGCTAGTGTCTCAGCTTGTATGAGTAGGACCAAATGTTGAACAAAGTTACAAAATAAATACAAAATATTTCTGATCCAATGTTTTGTTGTATACTCCCTAATGGATAAAGTTGGCAAGAGTGACCAAGGAGAAATTGTCAAATGGATTGAAGCTAATGAGCGGCTCCTTTTTAGAGGACACAACGTTTTTCCTATTTTCGAGCCTTCTAATCATAGATAGATATTGATCAAGGGATCGAACACGCATATGAATATGGGATTAGCTTTAGATAACAATATGATTGAGTTTTGAGAGATCGAGAGTACCAAAATTCTAGTTTTTGAATCATCCCTACTTGCCCCTACTTGCTAAGGTTGAGATTATTATTCCTATTTAAAAATACAATAATTTTGAAGTGCAACTCTTTTGAGACTTATTTTTCCTATAGAGTAACCTTCTTGTCTAGGAGTTTCTCATTTAAGGCCCAATATTGTCTCTCATGTAATTTCACTCTATTCATGGATCTTTCTTTCTCCTTCAAATTATGGGTGGAGGAAAACCTACTCCTCTACCCATGAAGTATTTTCCAATGTGCATGAGAATTACTCTTAACTGAACGTGGGATATCTTTAAACTCCCCCCTTGGGAAATATTCCCAACTTTACTCAAAAAAACCCGAAGGACCCACAAGAAAAAGCATATAGTCAAACTAACTAAAAAGCTATAACATGTAAGGCATCACAACTACCAAGTCAAACATAATTGAAGAACTGTTAAATTTAGGAATATGTTAAATTGCTCTTAAGTGCAAACTCCCATAATTTACCATAGTTAAATATAACTTTGGTTGGACGCTACAAAAATTTAGAAAGAAAATTATTATAAGGTGTAATACTTTACATTGGAGGGTACGCTAAGATCTTATTATGATATAATAACAATGTATATCAACCATGTGCATAAACTTGTAGTTTTTTATCAAACTTCTCATTCATTATTGAAGTTTAGTTGTTACTTTAAATAGCAATATTGATGCACTAAGATGTATCTTAAGAAATGATTTCTCAAATGAGCAAAGGTGCAATATTATAATATTTAGGAAGTTGAGAGAGTAGGAACTATAAGTTATTTCATTTGGCATATAGACCAATAGTTAGACCATGTGATTCAAGAAAGACCCAAATATTTTTGTACACACGATGACATGTTTCCAAATCATTAGTTAACAACATAGGGAAGAGATTCTAATCAAGTTGTACGCGGGTTGATTTCACGTTCATTTGGTGAAATTCTCCTATTGCTAAGGCATGAATCAATAAGAGAAGAATATTGATCAAACACTGGTGCAAATTCTCATCCTTTTTTACATGCCTCAATTGTAACTTTGTTTTTGAATGATTCATGAATCGATGTGAATGCAAATTATATGTGGGCAAAAAAGCACTACAAATGTTAACCCATTGTGTCAGTGTGAGCTCAATCTCCTTAGTTGGGACTCTCTAACCTTCACACACTTAGGACAAGCAACCTACTATTACTTTCAAAGATTATGAAGGCAACAAGTTTTGTGTTATAATTGGAAAAACGCAAGTAAATTTAAGCTTCATAAACGAGAGAGAGCCTTATGGATGTTGGAATTTATTGCCAAGAGAGAGAAATAACCAAACAATAAACCATTACAGGGGAGGAGATGAGAGAAAGAATTGAAATCAATACATGTATATTCAATAACAAAAGGGAAAAGGTGGAACTTTCAAAATTCCCCTAGAGGCATTGCTATTCAAAAATCCTTGAGAACATAGAGTATGACATTCATAGTTATCCACTGCTTGTTTCGAGTCTCTCTCATGTTTCAACATATGCTTGAATTCAATCGTTTCAGGCGAGTATATGAATGTTATTTTACACACACTAGAAATCTCAAAGATTGACAAGATATTGTCTCAAAACAAAATGGAGTTAGGTCTCCATATGATGACTAGGAATTAGAAACCAGTTGGTTTTGGCTTAACTAGTTTGGCCTTGTAAGTTGTCCAAGCCAAATAAGTCAAGGCCAATATAGGTAAGCCTTAATTGGTTAAGGAGTTTTCAAACATGAACCAAATGAAACCAAACCGATCTTTAAACCAGTTTGCAAGGCTCAAGCCAAACCGAGCTGTTCTAAACTGCCGAACCAGCAAACCGTTAATATAACGTTTTAACGGCTCCGTTCCGGCTTGAGCCGAGCCGTTGCCGACTCCTGAGTCCTAATAGGCTATTTAGGTGAATTGATAAAAAACTAGAAGGCATTATTTTTGTAGTTTTTGCAAAGAAAATGTGCAACTAGGAGGAGGAGAGGAAGCAAAAGAAATCGATCCATGGACAGCCCTCGCAGCTTAGCCATCATCTGCCTTCTTCAGATCCTCTTTTTTTCCTGCATTCTAGTGAGAATTGATGGAAACGGCGGATCCCTTGTACTTGAACTTACTGAAACCACTTTTGATTCAGCTATATCCGATCATGACTATATACTTGTGGATTTCTACACTCCATGGTGCGGCCATTGCAAGAGGCTATCTCCTGAGGTGAGAGAAATTCTTTATGCATACGTATATACATGCGTATTATTATATGTGTGTATATATGTGTGTGTGTGTGTCTGTATACATACACATATATATGACCTTATGTCAAATTGCATCAAATTCAGAATCTTTCACTTCTTCATAGATCATTGAATCTTTTGGATATTACTTTATTATTCTTTACGGCAGTATGCAAGGCGAATATTTTAGAAATGGGAGATATCTCAACACACGGGTGTTATTTTCCCCCATACATGCCACAAATTAGTTACACCAAATATGTATGTATGTGTATATATTTCCCACATTCCTTCCTTGATGGCTAGTTCATGGCTTGCCTATCTTGCATAGAAAGCAGAAAGCAGAAAGGTGTAAGGTGTGGAGAGCGAGAGAGAGAGAGAGAGAGAGAGAGAGAGAGAGAGAGAGAGAGAGAGAGAGAGAGAGAGAGAGAGAGAGAGAGAGAGAGAGAGAGAGATTTTACTGTATGAGGCCAAAAAGTACAATTTTTTCATGTAATACATGTGAATGTGAGTAACAACTCTCAATTTGCAAGAACCTTACTAATGAATGTCATGACTCACAGTCGTGAGTGCACATTGTGACTATGAGAGAAATTCGTGCAAGGATTGCGTTTGGTTGAAGCTGTATTGAAAGCATAATCGAATGTGATCAAAGGTGGAGCATTGTATCAAAATGTGATACTCAAGACTCTCAAATGTTTTTAAAGGAGAAATGTGCATAGTCGACTAGACTTGTCACCTGTGGACATCTTGACTCACATGAAAATAAGTGTGAACTAAGTTGTATGGAAGCAATGGTTTGGATGGTAGATAATGGAATGGGCTCTAACATATATTGATGCGTGCAACTTCCCCATTTGATGAAGAATATGGTTTTGTAGTTACACGCAACGTATGTACTATAATGCATGAAGTGTGAGCCTCCACATTTTCCCTATGTTATGATACATTGGCATTGCAAAAAGGCCTTATTCACAAAGAATCCATTGATGCATCATGAAATGTGTTACATCCCACTTCCAAACAAAATTTTCATATCCTGTGTCCAATTGGAACAACGGTTTTTGCTTTGATGTGTCCTTTGGATATTTTCGATTGCTTCTTGAGAGTGAGTATTGTATATATTAATACAATACAATTGAGAGAGAAGAAAAGAATGGTGATATTTTAATATCCTTAGAAGGGTAGAGATATGACCTATTGGATGAAAAAGTAGCATTACAAGATAGCCTGGTTGGTATGCACAACAATTTGATGGTGAGAAGCATTGTTAGGATGGTCATGAATGCTTCAAATTGTTGTGGGAGATGCTCCTCATCCTATCATGACTATGAGTGCGGAGGGTGATTACTCTTCTCCAATTAAATGGCATGGAGGATGAAAAAACGTGGTTGGATGCATCCCATCATGTTGGCTTTCTGTGAGTGTACTTGCATTGCAGTTTGCAATTCTTGGCATTCTCGTCCCATTTGGCTGTGAATGAATAAGTAATGCATGATCTGATGTCCTTCGTGAGTATATAATCAGTGTGTACCTCAAGTAGTGTTGCCACATTCCATCTTGTAAACCATCTTGTATTCACCCTATTGTCTGGCGTGTCCCAAAGTATGGTGTGGTCCACCTTAGCCACAAGGTGCCATTATAGAAACAACTTACATACCTTCGCAATGTTCTCCCATTAGGACGGGGTATAACTCCACTCCATATAGCAAGGCTTGGATTACCAATGGATTGAAATATTTGATCTTTGTGTGGTATCTCTGAAGGTTATTGAGATTGTATTTAGATTGATGATGTACCCAACCAGCTTTCAACTGATGTCCTATGCATGTGCCCCAAAAATGGTTGGCAGGGACATCAATGTATAAATATTAGCTTTGTCCTTGTAAGTGAGGCAATTTTGTTCGTGATTATCATATGTATTTGGTCCCTTTGATAGGCCAATCTCACTACAAAAAATCTTCAATGATGTGAACTGTGTGTGCGTAAACATCCTGTGAGAAGAGCACCACATCTTATGCATAGAGAAGTAACAGTAATGAAATGTTTGCCTAAACTTGATCATTAACTGACAAAGTTTTACACTAGCTGGATGCAGCTGCTCCTGGGTTAGCAGAGAAGTCCCCACCCATTATCCTTGCAAAAGTAAATGTGGAACAAAATGCCAAACTTGCATCGAAATATGATGTTAGGTACCTTTCTGCCTATTGTTTCTTGATATATTATTTTCAGTTAATGAAATCTTAAAATGGTCACTCTTTTTTCTTAAAAAAGTATATATGCCAGAAAGCCACACATTTTAATTTTTTATGTTTGCCTATATCTTGATTAATCGGAAAATGCATTGCATCTCTAAATTAAGGCATTTGATTCTTTGTGTGCTCAAGTTGATTAAGGAAAATGTGTAGCAATTTGTAGAAAACAAGATAAAATAAAACAACTGTGGTATTTTGGGGCAAATACACTTAATAGTGGTTTAGCGTTGCTTATATCGGCATGTAGAAAGTAAATATTGGTTTCCATTAGGGCATATCCGACACTCAAGTTTTTCATCAGAGGAATTCCAATTGATTATAAGGGTCCTCGCAAAGCTGAATCTCTTTCCTCTCATCTTTGGAAGCTGTCTCATCCTGATGTGAAAGTGCTAAAGAATGAGGCTGAACTTGAAACGTTTATGCAAAATGATGATTCAAGTTTCCCCATATTTATTAGTTTTGGGATGAAAGAATCTGCTATTTCTTCACATTTAGCAAAACAGTATAAAAACAAAGCATGGTTTCTGGTCTTAGAGCAATTTTCCGAGAAAGCAATGGAGAGGTTTGGCTTTGGCAAAGCTCCTGCTATTGTTGCTCACTCTGTTCAAGGGGATATAGAAGTTCATTATGGACCTTTTACAGGTGTTTTCTTAACTCTACTACAGTTCTTGGCTCAATTTAATTCTATAACACCTTTTTAAATTTCTATACAATGGTTATTTTTCCCAGTGCTAATAATCTTAGATAGTTATTAGAATCTCTACAGTCTACTGCGAAATGTTTTAAATAGTCTGTCCTTTTTTGGGTTAAAATTTTTACATTCTTCATCTTGATTGTTGGAATGTTAAACCTTTTAATATACTCAGTCCTTTTTTATGTTAAAATTTTTACATTCTTCATCTTGGAACATGAAACCTTTAAATACTGGGTCCTTTTTTGTGCTAAATTTTTTACATTCTTCATCTTGGAACATGAAATCTTCAAATACTGGGTCCTTTTTTGTGCTAAATTTTTTACATTCTTCATCTTGGAACATGAAATCTTCAAATACTTGGTCTTTTTTTGTATTAAAATTTTTACATTCTTCATCTTGATTGTTGGAACATGAAACCTTCAAATTTCAATAATATTCTCTTTATATTTTGTATTCTTAATTTCTGTGTCTTTCCAAAGGGCTTCATAATTGTAAATATTTTCATAGTTAAAGACAGTGTTAATAATCTCAAAATGATTTACCTTGACAGGATAATTTTCTTATCTATCACAGATCATGATTTATGTCTGTTATGATTTTCAGGGGATAAAGATGATGATGTGGTGAGGTTTGTACAACAGAACCTTTTGCCACGGGTGAATGAAGTCACAATGGACAACTTACTGAATATGCGTGAACATGGTCGACCAATTGGCCTCGCTATCTTGAGAGACGATATGTCAATTCCATCTGTATCATTCATTAGAATGTTACGAGATTTGGCTCCTCGTAACCAAGCCTTCATCTTTGCACATGTGGATTCAGTTAAATTTCCTTCCTTTACTGACACTTTTCACATCGACAACAAATCTGTTTTGCCTCGATTCATTATATGGGATGGCCACTCCACATATTTTGAGGTAATTATACAGTTTCAAATCAAAATTATTGTGTGGGTTAAATATGAAGAGCTCATAGGTAAAGCAATTTTTCTTTCGTCATCTGATATGAAAAAGCAAAATTTTCCTGAGAAGGCAAACTTTATGCCATTGGTTTAATATAAAGGAAGCAAATTGGTGCCATGCTTGTGTCTGACTTCAATATGTCTATTTTGTATGCCACCTTGCCAGAATTCAGAAGGTTATGATTTTACTGCTGAGAAAGCTGAAGAATACATCAACTTGTTTCTTCAAGAATTCAAGGAAGGGAAGGCTAAAAAGGTAAAGGTGAAAGGACCAACTTTGATAGAATCTCTTAGGTTCTTTATCGGCACAAATAGCTTTTATATAGTTCTCTTTGTCATCGGAGCTATAATTTTCGCCCATAGCATTTGGGGATCAGCAGATAGGGACTATATCGGCATAAGGCCAATGGACTACAATGGCAATGCAGAGAGAAGAAACCCATTAATGTCTTGTAGTAATGACACTAGTTCAGTTAAAGAAGACTAGATTCAAAGTTAACTTAGTCCTTGATGATGCCCCTTATGTTATGCCATGTGAATGTATTTATAATATGAAGCCAATTTGTTATAGATCATCATTTTCAAAGGAAATCTTTCCAAAGAAAATATGATTAGCTTTTTCTCAATCTAATCGGGTTTCTAATTGAGGGTAAATGATTTTTGCTTCGCTTCTGGATTCTAGATGAAACCCCTGAGACTTGTTTCTATATGTACCTCTTTTACAAAATATTGAAGGTTTGAATAGGATTTATGCAAATGATTAGTGTGGAATTGTTACTCCAATAGGCAAGTTGTTATGCCATTGCTCCATCATGAAAGAATTGTTCAACATCATTCATTTGTTAAGGAAGGAAAAAGTTTCAGTTTCACATTTTTTCCTTTTTCCCTTTATGATTTAATGTGTAGAAATTGGGTCTTTACAATTTGTTCATGTTATTGCACTTTACCAGACAATTACAATCCCATTTTTTAAATGTATGATTGATTGATATGGTAAATGTATGGTCTCTATTATTGAATTCAGGGATGACTATTGGGCATTGTTTCACCCCAATTGTTGGGTGTCATAACGTTGTAGAACCCTTAGTGGGTTAATATATTATATAATGTATTTTAATGCCATTTTGACAATAAGGTAACATTGTGATCATTCATTCAGAACAATACATCTACGTACTGGTGAACTTAACAGCCCATCAATTCTCTCACATCTTGTATGGATATATTGACTTGATGATGTTGTCTAAAGCATGTTCAAATAATTTAACCAATTAAATATGATGAACCATAACAAATATGCGATTATTAAAATCTTCGAGTAGAAGCCCATTGGATGGCTAGAGATGTGGACACATTCCATAGTACATCTAGCTTGTATTACGGGTTCAAGTATGCATACATGGATGATCATGTTGTTGGCCACAACTAACATCAAGGAGACTCCTTATTCAATATACAACACTAATGAGACATGCACAAAGATTGCTTGCTCTTTATACAACCTCGAAAGTAGAAGGATACATCTAGATTGTAATGATATGAATCTTGCTTGACCTAATGCTGTCATAGCTTCTCTAACTCTCACCTCCTCTTAATTATCTAGTGACACATACAGCCATGACAAATTCCTTAGCAATAACTCAAATTGAGACCTTGTGGTTGATCACATAACTAATATATTAACATGTTGAATAAATGACCTTGTAGTTCATTAGATTTCTCCTCTCTCTCTCTCTCTCTCACACACACACACACACACACACACACACACGCACATGAGGTGTCGATTGTGTTCAACTAATGACCCCACATGATTTGGCCTCTTGGGCATCCAAAATACCAAAACATCGTGAACTCGGACATTTACACAAATATCCAGAGTTTTAAAAACATTACCTGGATGGCCTAAAACCTCTTTGAATATGGCACCAAAATTCACCTAAAACCGTTTTGGATAATTTCCGGAATACCCCTTTTCTGTTTCCCCCCTTTTTAATCTCTATTTCTCAACTTGTTGGGTCATGTTTTTACTTGCAGGTATTTGACGAAATAACAGAATGACGTGGTGACCAGTTTTTGCGTTAGAATTATTTTGCCAAATCGATGAATAGTGTTCTTTTCTTACTCAATCAAATTGAGGTCTTTGTTAAGACCTCCATGGTACCATTCACAAGGCAATGAAAAGATATTGTAGAAATCCATCTGATGTATATAGATTCCTAGCCTTGATCAAGGATTGTGCCCACAAAAGAGATATGAGGAAAGGCGAAGATCTACATCATGAGATTCGTAGAAATGGTCTAGAGAAAGATGCCTTCATTGCCAGTAGCTTAATTGGCATGTATGCCAAGTTTGGATTCATGGAGAAAGCTCGTGAGATCCTAAACAACCTTCATGTACAAGATGATGTAGTCTCATGGAATGCACTAATTGGAGGATACATGAAACATCATTTCGGCAATGAAGCATTGGATTGCTTTAATGAAATGCGAGAGAAGAGCATATCTCCGAATGTCGTCACTTATGTGTCTGCATTAAAGGCATGTGCCATTGTAAGAGCTCCATATAAAGGTCAAGAAATACATATTGAGGTCTTGAAGAAGGGTTTGCTAGATGAAGATGTTTCTATTGGAAGTACCCTTATCGAAATGTATACATCTTGTGGGTTGTTATGTGTTGCCCATGACGTGTTCGATAAGCTTCCGAATCGAGATATTTACTCATGGAATGCTCTCATTAGTGGATATGTTGGCCATGAATGTGATGAAAAAGCATTGGAATGTTTTGATGAGATTCAGTCTCATTGGGATTTCACTCCAGATGTGGTCACATATGTTTGTGCCTTGAAAGCTTGTGCTAATATCAGAGCGTTGTATAAAGGCCAAGAAATTCATGGTGAAGTTATGAGTAGAGGGTTGTTTCATCAAAACCGTATCGTTGCCAACTCTTTAGTTGATATGTATGCTAATTGTGGTATGCTTACAAAAGCCAAAGATGTGTTCGATAGTATGGAAGGTCATGATGTTGTTTCTTGGACCTCATTGATGGCAGGATATCTAAAATGCGAGTATAATGAAGAGGCACTCCGATGTCTTGAATTGATGCAAGGTCATGAGGGTATCTCCCCTGATTCTGCCACATTTGTGTGTTGCCTAAAAGCTTGTCTAATTGCAGAGAGAGGTGGATATATACATGGTGAAATTGTCAAGAAAGGGTTAGAAAGAGAGGTTCTTATAGGGAATGCTCTCATTGATATGTATGTCCATTGTGGCCTGATTGAAAGTGCACATGGAGTCCTCTGTAAGATGCCTAGTCGAGATATCATCTCCTGGACAACATTAATTGGAGGATATGTTAAACAAGGTTATAGCCAAGAAGCGTTGGATTGTGTAACAAGGATGCAATGTGAAGACATAACAAGTAATACGTATAGTTTGATGTTCGGCTTAAAAGCTTGTGGCAGCCTAGGGACTGAGGCAAAAGGCCGTGAAATTCACGGTGAGATCACAATGAAGGGATTGGGTTTTTTGGTGGGATGCCCTTTCCTTAGTAGTGCATTGGTGGACATGTATGTGAATTGGGGCTTACTTATCGATGCATCCTATGTCTTTGAAAAGCTCTCTACTCGAGATGATGTCTCTTATACTGCGATGATAACCGGATTTGCTCAGGTAGGTGATATCCAAGGGCTGGTTCATTTGCTCAGAAAGATGGAAAATGAAGGGATAAAGCCGAATAGTGTCACTTACCAAAGTGTCCTTAATGCTTGCAATCATGTGGGTCTTTTAGATAGTGGGCAAGCATACTTTGAGGTGATAAGCAATGGCCAGTGTGGTATGAATCCATGTATTGAACACTATATATCCATAATTGATCTCTTTGGTAGGGCTGGCCAAGTAGAGAATATGACCGAAATAGTAGAAAATATGCCTTTCCATCCGAATTCAGTCACATGGCATGCTGTGTTGGGCGCATGTCGGAAATGGGGAAATGTAGAAGCTGGTCATGATGCCTTTCGACATGCAATTGAGATGGCCGGATGTGACGAGGGAGCATATTTTAGTATGTTTAACATATATACTGATGCTGGCATGCATGTCGACGCCAAATGTGTTGATGAATCAAGGCTACAGAAAAGCGTTATGAGGCATGTTTAATATCTAGACAGGCATTGGCATGCACATAGATAAGCGCATGAACCCGAAAGTTGTTCGATGAATCAAGGCTATAAGATCTAGATAGATGCTGGCATGCACATCAATATGACAAGTATCAATCAATGTCTAGACGTTAGTTTTCAAGGGACAACTCAAAACAAATTAATCCCATCGATGAATCGAGGCTATAAGATCTAAATACATGCTGGCATCCACATCAATATGACAAGTATCAATCAATGTCTAGACATTAATTTTCAAGGGACAACGCGAACCACTTAATCCCATGTATGTGTGATATACATGAAGCATGTATCTGGATAGTGATGGCAATGCTATAAACACTAGCAAGCAAAAAAACCCCTCCTTTCTCTACAAATATCCTTGATTGTGTTGAACATCCTAGTATCCCATTATTGACACTTGCTAACCATACCTTTTGATGACCCAATATGTGTGGCACATTCAACATTCATCATGTACCATCAAAATGTTGAGCTTGATGTATGATGAGCAATCACAAGATGATGATGGAGGAGTGCCAGAATTAAATGGTGCCATTAATGGACTTCAATGAGAATTTTGCCAATGTAAAGAGCTTGTGGAGGACGGTCCAAGCACATAAGGAGTTACAATTAAACACTTGTTCTCAAAAGGGTGATACCCTACCTCATAAACAAAGCACAAGTGTCGACGATTCTTATTGTGCATAGCAAGATTGGATTAAGTATGAAAGGGCGAATGTTGCTGAACAAGCATTGGCAAGAGGGAGACAAGAGCCTAGCATGCTTAAGCTCTTTATGCATGCGGTTAAGGTGAAAGAGGTAGAAGTGTCTGGGATGAATGTCAAAGAAGATAGATGAAAGGAGTTTGAGGTTCTGGAAGCTAGACCCAATCACATTGGGCATGCTTCGTTCAGAGTCTTTCATGTCTACTCTAGGAATTGGCAACGGTTTGGCTCTAGACTAAATCGAGCCGTTAAAACCGTTTTTAAATGGTTTGGCGGTTTGACTCAGTTCAGGCTTGAGCCTCTTTCACTGCTTTGAGCTTGGTTAGGCAAGGTTCAAGCTGAGCCAAACTGTTTAGGGCCAAACCGGTTCCTAAACTGGTTTGGCTTTAAACGGTTTGTCCAAACCGGTTCCTAAACGGCTCTAGCATTAAACGGTTTGTCCAAACCGGTTTAGTGTTAAACGGTTTGTCCAAACCAGTTCCTAAACCGGTTTAGTGGTGTGGTTCAAGTTTGAAAACACTCAAACCAATTAAGGCTTAACCAGTTTGGCCAAACCAAACCTGTTAGGCCGAAACTAAACCTTTGCCGATTCCTTGTCCACACTGGAGTGTATTGTAGACGAGGAAAAACATACGGGGTTTCATTGTTTCTAATGGAGGGTAATTTTGGTATTAGGAAAAAGGTTGGAATATAAAACTGCGGAGGGTAGTTTTTTAATATTAATGAAAATAGTTAAGAATACCAGCGAGGGTACTTTTGATATTAAGGAAAACGTGGAAAGAATGAATATCAGGGACTCGGGAGGGTAGGTTTTGATATTAAGGAAAAGTCGGAAGAATACCGCCGGAGGGTGGTTTTGACATTCTGAAGAGCGGTTTTTGTTTTTATTTTTTTATTTTTTTATTTTAAAAAAAGCGAAGAATCCAATGTTCGGGCGGGAAAATGAAGAGAGAGAAAGTAGAGAGAGAAAACGGAGACTCTCTCTCTCTCTCTGCACAGAAAGAAACGATGGAAGCTTGATTTATTTCTCTCTCTCTCTGTGCACAGAAAGAAACGATGGAAGCTTGATTTGTTTCTCTCTCTTTCTCTCTCTCTCTCTCTGTGCACAGAAAGAAACGATGGAAGCTTGATTCGTTCAGCTCTCTCTCTCTCTCCCTCGCTTCTTCTTCGCCATGCTGTTTCCGCTCTGCTAAACCCTAATTTATCCTCTCTTCCCCTCTCTGCTGAGCAGGCATGGATTTTCTCTCTCTGCATTCCAGGATTTGAAAGAAAGACAGGAGCCTAAGAAGGGGGTAGAGAAAGAGCGTTGTCCGCCATGGTCAGAAGCAAGAAAAGGGCGAGAAAATCCTCTCAAGTATCTTCTTCTTCCAATGTCGATCAACAGATAAATACAGGTTTCTTGTCACTCAATCTCTCTCTTCCATCCTTCCTTTTTTCGCTTCTTGTTTTATTGCTGAACTATTTTATCAACGAATTCTCTAGATGCCTTCTCAATTTCCACGACTTTTTGAATTTACCCGTGGCTTCTGCTTTTTCTTCCTTACATTGAATTGTTTCTGAAGGAAAATCCGAGCCGCTTTTCAAGTGTTCCTTTCTCTTAATTTGTAATTTCTATATTTCATTGAATCGAGCAACCTATTCTATCATCTCTTAATGACTTTGCAATTATCTGTCAGAGTTAGAGCTTTCTGAGGCTTCATGACTAAACGTCAGAATTAGGAATTTCTGAGGCTTCACGACTAAACGTTAGAATTAGGGATTTCTGAGGCTTCACAACTATCTGTTAGAATTAGGACTTCTGAGGCTTCGCGATGGTTTCCTGAGGCCTTACAAGTATCTAGAGTCTGTTTCCACTTTCTTTCTGAGCATTTGCACCACCTGGAAAATTTTGGTTTCCACTTGTACAATCAAAGTTCCGTGACCTAGTTTCTCTCAGGGTCTTCACTTCTGATCCGCTCCTCGGTGTGGGAGCATTAACTTTCTGTCAGAACTGATTCTATTGTTTCTTGAATCAGACTTGTTGTTGGTAAGCTTCTTGAGACTTCACTCTTTTGCTTGAAGATAATACGTGACTTAGTTTTTTTTCATCTTTCTTGGAATACGTAGATTGATTTATTTTTTGGTTTATATTCTTGATTCCTTCTCTCCTATCTTGAGAAAAATCTAAGCTTCTTTCCAATGGTTCCCTAAATATGTCTTCTGGATTTTCATTTTTCATTGAATCTACTAGTGGCATCTGTTCACTCTCTATCTCAGAGTCCTTCTCACCTACTGTCAAAACTAGACTTTTTGGAATGTTTCATGATCCCTTCTCTCTTTTGATGAGAAACCCTAGTATATCTTTTCTAGGTTTTCTAATCTGGCCTCATTTCCCATTGGTAACATTTCTGTGGCTTGTATTCTCTTTCATTCTGATATATTCGGAATCATGTTTTAAGCTTCTTGATTGTTTTCCATTTTCTTGAGACAAATCCGCTTGTCCATCTTCCTTTGAATATATGTACTGGTGACTTCTTCTCATTCTTCCTGAGGGTCACAATAATGTATCAGAATTATGGTCTGATTTCTTTTCTTTCTTGAATAAAGTCTTTTTACCATGGCAACTCATGATATCTTGAATCCTTTTCTTGTTCCTTGGCATTAATCCAGTCTATTTAAGGGTTATTTATCTAATCCCAAAGGTATCTTCTATATTCTTGAGAGAATTAAGTTTTCTATTGCATCTGTTCTCTTCCTTCTCAGAAGGGTTTATTTTCCATATGCATATCCGGCAATGACCTTTACTTTCTGCTCTCTCTCATTTCCATGTTCATGGAAAAAAAATTAAGTCTTCTGTTCTTTATCTGATTTTCTTTCTTTATCTCCCTTGAAAATATCAGTATTTCCTTCCTTTATCTTTCAGATCTCCCTTTTTTTCTTTCGTTGTTTGATATAAAATGTATTGATTTTTTTCAGATGTAGAAAGCAGCAAAGGGCGACCAAAGAGACATAGTTCAACACCCCCAGCAACCCCCAGTACTCCTGTGAATGCTCAACCTGAACGCCAAAGAAAACCACATCGTTTCCGACCTGGCACAGTTGCCCTTAGAGAGATTAGGCATTACCAAAAGACAGTTCACTTTCTCATTCACCCTATGCCATTTGCTAGGCTGGTAAAATTTCTCTCTCCAACGATTCTCTCTTGATGAATTTAAAATAACATAAAAATACCCTCTTAAGGTTTTCAAAATCACAAGATTACACCTATGTAAAATCAAAATTTGGGGAATTTCGTATGATATAGAATGCTTTTAACTTTGAACAATGGTAAATGTCCAAAAATGTTGTTATTTTTGTTTGTGGTTTACTCTGATTACATTAAGCAAAACCGAATGTGGTATATTTGTGTCTTATCTATGAAGTTTCTATTTTTACTTATCTTGTTTTTCCTGAGTGGTGTAGTTCTAAGGTTTAATATGAAAGACTCTTGTATGGGTCCTTGTATCTGTAAAATTATCCTTGTTGCGTATCGAAATAAGTAGATGTTGCTGTAGTTGTATGGCTCAATGGGAAGGTCTCTTGCATTGGTGCTGAGCATATGTAGATGTTGGTGTAGTTGTATGGCTCAATGGGAAGGTCTCTTGCATTGGTACTATCCTTATTCTTTGGTTATAATGAGTGCGCAATGATCGTGTTAGTCAGTTCTATATGTAACAGTTGGATGCTTTTACTATCCTTGTTTTTGGTAGTAACGAAGACTGAATCACTGAAATTACATTATGTGGATCTCAGATGTAACATTTTATGTTGCAGGTGAGAGAAGTAGCTGCTCAGTTTTCTGATAGTGTATCCAGATGGACTGCTGAGGCACTGATTGCTCTACAAGAGGTGAGAAGTGATAATTCCACTTAACTATTCAAGTATAATTGTGAATTATATATTGTTCACTCTTTATCACCCAAGTGTATATGATTCCATTCGTTATTATCCATGTCTACCTTGTATAATTATTGATTAAGACAAACTCAATTACCCAGGCTGCAGAAGACCATATTGTCCACCTCTTTGAGGATACCAACCTTTGTGCAATCCATGCAAAGAGAGTTACAATCAGTATGTCTCTTCTCTTTAACCCATTCTATTATGTGCAAGTTAAAGGTTTTAGTCTGATTGGTTGACTAATCTTATATTATTTAAAATTAGTTTATGTAAAGCATTCTTGTTAGGCAAAATAAATGTTTGGCTGGTTGTAGTGGTCCGTGGAAGAACAGTGATTTTAATACCATTTTGGAAATGTTATTTAACTGATATATGTTATTGCCAATTATTTCTCAATATATCTCTATGATGCAGTCTTGGTGCTAGATAAGAGTGGTCATTATTTGTTACAGTGCCGTGATAGTAGGAAAAATTTTCTTAAACACATGCTATAAATGAGTGCACAAGTTATAACTACACTTCATACTAGCAATGTAAGGAAAACTTCAGAAACAGAATTATATATTATCATCATATCTTGATGAGAAGAGAATCTAAACACTATGGTGACCATCTTAAGTAGTAAAGTATGAGAATTGATTCTAGAGTGCATTGTATCACCTGCCTGTAATTTTGGCTAATAAATGTAGATCCATGTCCATGCATTAAATCAATAACTTCAAAGATTCTTGTGTTGATGTAAGATGTGCTGTATGGTCATATCAATAGATAGAGGTTTCCATCAAATGTGCTAGAATTAATTGCCTTTGTAAGGCTTTAGATTTTGGATGGTGGAGCCTGCGATTTTTTCAAATAAAACTATGGATATAATTTCCAGAATAAGCATGTGTGCTTTTCTTGAATTTCATACACATATAATCTTCTCAAGAAAGGAACTATACTAAGGACGCAGGAGTAGTTGCCTATTGCATGTAAGTGTATTTTGTTAATTTTCATGAATCATGACAAAACTACTTATCCAAAGCCTCGTTGACTATTATTGGGTACTAAAGATGACATTTTTGTGTATGCCTTTGCAGTGACTAAAGATATGCAACTAGCGCGACGATTAAGAGGAAGCACATTAGATAGGCCTTGGTAAACCTGTGTTGTCATATGTACCATGTATAACTTAAATTGTTTTGAGTTGATCGATATGCTTTTACTCCATCCATGTCCATGAGAAGAAAACTGTTTGGTAACTTTGGTTGAGCCTTACATCTTCTCCTTCAAGCATAGACGTTGGCTCATTTTTAAAGAAAAAAAGCATTTCTTCATGTAAAAATCAATCGGGAACAAGATAAAACATTTTGGTGAATTACAATCTTGTTCTTCATCAAATACTCTTGTATTCTCTGTCTGTCTGTTTCTCTCATTAGTCTTTCGATTGTTTCTTCTTGCAGTCTTATGTTGTGTTTTGATTATATGCAAATGAAATCTTTTATTATATGAACTCTAATGTCTCATACAAACTGGGTAAACATGCACTTTTTCTTAGTTGTTTTTTTTCTTCATGCAAAATATTAAATATACCATTTAGTATAGATAAATTCTATTAATGTATTGGAAATTAATGCATTTTAGTTTCCAGGCTCCACAAATGTCCATGATTGCAATACACATGAATTTATAACAAATTGGTTATTGTTCTGCAGAATTGCAATTAATTGATTCAATAATGCTCGCAAACTAGAGGGATCAAATATTTTAGAAACCTTTATTTTCCTTATCATTGTAACTCGAGTCAATTTTTAAATATTCTAATTTACCATATCTTAAGCTAGAGCCATGTTGGTAATATAAAGCAAGCAGCATATTGTCAAAAGTTTCCTTCTGCATTGAACAAAAAAAGGTAATACGAGTTTGTTTCATACAGAGATGAGGATTTGTTTTCCATGTGTAGATAATACATTTCTGTAACTTTGGATGAGTAACATGTACTTTATGAATTTGAATCACCCACTTTACTTCCTTTTCAGAAGTATTCAGACTGGTAATTTTTTTCGTTTTCCTTTATAGAAGAGCTGCCATTGGTCTCGATCCTGTCTTTTATCACATTTGGTTAGATAGGGTAAAATCATGAGACTTTTCTACATCCATTCTTAGGCTATTAGGCTATTGACATCCTTGAACTTTCAGGCATCTTTGTTACACAACATAGCACATCTCCAAATTTTTTATTGATCTCCAAGCAGTTAACAGTCATTTCATCTATGAGTCAATTTGTCATTAGCTTGATGGTCAATTAGTCATTTGAAAGGGCCCAAGTTCGCCTTGCCATGGCTCAGCTTGGTCAATAGATTATATTGGTCTCTTGTAGATGCTAATAAATCTATGTATTTACCACCTTCATGGCAGTAGGACCAAAGTAACCTATTGATTAGAAACCACTACAGTGTACAAGATGCAAAAAGAATAATAACAGAGAAATTTCTGGGATTCTGTTAGTTTAATATATCTCCAGAAATGCTAAAGTCTGTTTTTACTTAGCCATGAAGAAAGCACTACAAAATGCAAGCAGTAATATTAACAGGGAAAGCTCTGAGATTCTGCAAATTTATAATATCTCCAGGAATGCTCTTAAGTTTGTTTTTATTTCCTGAAATATATAATATAATGTAAGGCTTTAAGCCATGGGTAATTGGGGATATGGAAAAAAACTCTAGGATATTCAGTGAATTAATGACAAACCTCACTAAAAACAAGGATATATTACTCAAGAAAAAACTGAAAGCAAGCATTACTATAATGCATTATGATTTTCGGAAAACATTGTCACACAATATGAAACTACCAGAAAATGCACAATACAGCTGCATAAGTTAAAGGATTCAGTTTACCTGACGACCTAGATGTATATATTAAAAGTATATTTCACAGCATGAGAATTATATAGCAAAATATGTGAACTTGCTTATGCATCTTGAGATGACTGGCACCAATACATATTTTTCCTGAAATTTTGATCTAACGTATAGTAATGCTATTTATAATTAATCATGGAACTACAAAACCTAGAAAACAATGAAGAAACCTGATTGAAGATGTTAGGAAAAAACAGAACTAAACAATATTCGCAGCAGTTGTAACTTAACATTTATAAATTTATTCTCAGGAAACTCCTATCAGAAACAATCAACACAGACTTTCTCTTAAAGCAAAACCAAGATACAATGAGGAAAACACGCACTGAGCATATAACACATATGATAATGTTTGTGCAAAAAAGTAGACTTGTGAAGCATCATGCTCACGAATCAAATGCATTGCATGCATTTCACCTATATCTGTGTCCTTGATTGAAATTTTTTATTCGTTTATCAAAATTCAGGCTGATATAATAGATCAGAGTAGTTGCATCAGGATGTAAATTATGAAATCATAAATACATTGAAAGGAGGTGTGTGCGTGTGTGTATATATATATATAATTTTGTTCAAATGGATTATTCAGCATTGCCCTATAATGCTGAATAGTCCATTTGAAACAAAATAATGAATGGAATTTAAAAAATCAGGCTAGTTATAAAAGCAAATAGAAAAAATTGACTGACCGATATAGAATGAATGAATGAAACATACCACAGCAGGAACATCAGGCAATCTCATAGTAGTATCTGTGCAAAGCAGAATTGAAAAAAAGTCGAACGTATACCTTTTTCTCGAAATGTTTCTTGAAGAATGTGAATAGAAGAATATTGATCCATATTCTTTTGTGAGCAAGATAGCAGCATACATAACAAATATATTTGAAGTAAATCAAAACAAATCTTTCTGATTCACTTTAACTTAATTTATGTAAAATTAAGAATCGAGGGTCTATCACAACATAAGAAACAGGGGCCAGGTTGATCTGTAAATTTTTATAAAGTTTGATATTTTTAAGTTGATCCGTTAGTCTTCAAGGAGTTGCAATCAAAAGATTCACCTCCTTCACTAAATTTTCTGCTTCAGTCAGTTGATTAGCACCTCCCATGGGTTCATGAGACCCCCTTGCCACTCCACTTATCTACTGCAGTGTAATAAAGAAAGACTTTCTTAATATAATATTTACCGACACTTTGAACTGATCAATTTTGATTCTATACAAGCTCTCTAGAGTCGAAATTCCTTTGATTCTTTCTTAGCCCACTTTTGAAGTTTTCATGAGCTCTTTTATTCTTTCTTAACCCACTGTGAAGTTTCGATGAACTCTTTTGTTCTTTCTTAACCCAATGCCAATGTCTACATGAATTGTTAGTTTCCTTCTTGACTCAATATTGATGTCTATGCGCCTTCTCATTCCTTCTTAAATGTGAAATTCATTTTCCATGCTCTGAAGGATCTGAGAGAAGTTGCATAATAAACAGTTGAATCAGGAATGTTATTTTTGTTCTTCCATGTCCATATTCAATAGCTCTTGAAGTCAAACATGACAACACTACATGGACTGTGAAATGTCCAAGCGCCATTGGTTCCTAGACAAAAGGATCCAAGGCTGGCGTACTCCTAAACCTGCGTGCAGTAGGACCTGTGCCTACATCAAATCTTGAACTGTTGCCTTATAAATTCCTTTTAGGTTAGGCCCCACGTAAACTAATTTAAAAGCTATAAGGGAGTGGGCTAAGATACTTTTTGAGGAGACGATGCTTCGCATCACAAGCAAGAATTTACTCATTTGATGTAGCACTCAAAATTCAGATTTAGAGCTGATGGGGAGTCATTTTCAAGTATTGAAGCCTGCAGGTCTCATAGTTGCTTTCCTCCATTTACTACTATATGAATTGGAGTGTGCATTGGAAGCTCCGAGCTCTAGTTGCTGAAATATATAAAAGTCTTTTTAGGTCTTGGCCTCTTATCTTAATGTATACTCTTCTATTAGTCATCAATAAAGAAATACTGAAAAGGGTGCCAGGCTTTGGGGCAAACAAGATATCAAAAATCTTGTTCAGCACTATCTTCATTGATGTGAAATTCAGGTCTTTGTAAGTCCAAAATCTTACGAAGTTGTTTCTTTGTTCATATGAGATTTCTCATTGGTGAAAGTTCATTTGATCAGTGTTTTACTGTCCTCTGGAAGTTATACATGCAATTTCATGAGGTTACTCAATACAATATGCGCTGAGCTTTGTAGGAAATGCTATTTGCAGTACAATATCTTAAATGGCGATAACTATTGTGGGTCATCTGGAAGATAACTAACTCAAGCATGTTTAAGCACCATTTGTGTAAAATTCACCATAGATTGGCAATGCGTTTACTGAGAGATACATGTAAGTGTATAAAAGAAATAGCAAAAAAAACATACATCAATATATTAGCAATGAATCTAATATCACATACCTGCATAGCTAGTTCGTGTGGGAGGGAATATAATAACACCTGCTCTCCTATGAGGCACAAAATGTGCATTATTAAGAATGCTCTATTGCAGGTACAAGAAATACAAGTGTCTTTACCAAAACAGCCCTTGCAGCTCCAAGAACATCATTTCCAGTAAGAAGTGGTGGATAGTGGTGGAATCAATCTAGCTTGAATCTGAGAAATAGAAAACAAAGAAACTCTCTTCAGTAATCATAAATATCAGGGCTTATCCATTGTATACAACAAACTACTTAAAAAACTATGCAGATACAAAAATACATCAGAGACAGTCCATTAAATACCAGTAACAACATTAAAAAAAAGTGCATTAAAAACCAGTAGAGAATACATTTCAAAAAAATTATTCAACATTATAGGAAGTGAGACTCTATCTTCACAAATGTTTTCTTCATTTCTAGAACTGGCAATACTTTTGTTTTTTGCATTTTACTAAAGTACACAATCACTTATTCATGCATAACCCTTTACATGAGGTCTAATTTAGAAAATTGTAAACTGAGGGTCTTCAGATGTAATGGGTGGCATTAACATTTATCAGCTAGGATGTAATGGGTGGAATCAGTAACATTTACAATCATCGACAAGCAAAGAGAAGAGAATAAGTGAAACTAAGCCCACGAGAAACAAAACAGAAAAAAAATGTAAGAATCAAGAAAAGAAAGCAAAAAAATATGTTGATATGCCATTTGTAAGCTTTTAAAAACTAAAAGACCTGAATTGAAAGAGATCAGAAAACGCTGATGGTTTTGGGATAACCATTTCTTTATATGTATACAGGTAGCAATTCAGACAAACACTGGCAAGTAATTACCTAATTACAACATACCATCGTTTCTGTGCATATTAATGTAGTGATGCATAGTAATCCACACGAACACATGCAAGTAACTAACTAAGGCTACTGCTATACACCACTGTTTCTTTCACATATTAACATGTAGTGATCCATGGTAATCTTGGCAAGCACAGACCTTGGTAATTTGAGTGAATCTGATCTCTTTGAATGCGTTCTGTGTCAGACTAATGTAGTGAACGTTGAGGTGCTCATGATTCCAGAAAATTCTGCATCCTTTGATGTGGAAACATATGTGGTATTCGTGTCGTGATTATCACAATCTCCACCTGTACCTTGAATCCCTTCAGGTTGAAATCCTCTTCATCTATAATGTTCTTCTTCTTCATCATCTTATTCCTCCCTCTTCTTTTCTTCTTTTCTTCTTTTCTTCTTTCTTCTCCTTCACCCTCTACAGTTTGTTCATCGATTGAACTATCTCTTTTACCTTCTTAGCTTTCCTTCAGTATCATCATCACGATGATCACCACTAACTTCTTCTCCGCTTTCTTCTTCATCTTCATCCATGATGGCTTCAATCTTCATAATCCGAGATTGTCCGATCACCAATTCGGCCAATCTCACAGATCCCGAGGTCCAGCTGCTTTCTTTTTTCGTTTGCCACTTCCCGTTGCTTTTCAGAGACAGAATTACACGCCATTTCCACTTCCTTACTTCTTCCTCATCATCATCATCATCATCATCATCATCATCATCTTCTTCATTCCTCGAGCTCTTTCTTCTTCAGCTTCCTTCAGATTCACAGACCCACGACGACACGAGGGGGGGAGAAAGGGTTTTGGAGTAAATTACGAAGCTACCCTCCCCTGTTCTTCAAAATTCTCAGAAATACCCTCCTCCTCCTCCTCCTCCTCCTCCTCTTGATTGTTTTTGGGGGATAATGTGAAAACGGATGCTTCCTTATGATCTCGTAAAAATAAAATAAAAACAAACTCTGTCGTAGTTTGGATCGCCCATGGGCCACTGCAGGTCGATCTCCCTCTCTCTCAATTTATCTGCGTGTGATATATGTAACATAAAAGAAGAGGGCATCAGTTTTGCAGTTCGGTTCGGTTCCAAACCGCGAAAAGCACGACTTAACGGCTTAACAATTTAAACGATTCAGTTTGGTTTGGTTTGGTTCAGGTTTAGTTTTATGTAAACGGATTGGTTTGGTTTGGGGGTTTATCGGTTCGGTTCAGGTTCAGTTTTATATAAACAGTTTGGTTTGGTTCGAGCCTTTCTCTGTTTAAACAGTTTAAAACCGCAAATCAAATAGTTTGACGATTTAGGATTGACACTCGATCATTTTCTTATAAGTGTAATTTTGATATTTTAATAAAAATCTTTAAATTTTGGAATATTGAAAATTTTTAAGATTTTAAAATTAAAAAGTGAAATTTTGAATTTTGACTTAACTTGAAAACCAAATCAGAACTACGAAACCAGGGTTTTAACAGTTTAATGGTTTGAAAGTCTTTAAACCCATTTGGTTTGAGCTTAAATTTTTTGTAACCGTTCGCTTTAAGCAGTTTTGGTTTGAACGGTTTCATCGTTTGATTCGGTTCGGTTTAAGTTTCAATTTTTTTAAACGGTTTGACTTTGACACTCTCGAACCAAACCATTGCCAATTGTTAATAATTAGGAGAAAATGGAATGCCAAAGTGCAATGGAAATATGGAGACATGGGTGCTTCAGTAAATTTCCATGCTAAATGTCTTGCAAAACACTTAGGGCTTCATTATGAACTTGTTCGGATAAAAACTAGTTTTGAGATTTTAAAAGAACGTTGTGCATTTTGGCCAATTTCTCTAGCCTTTTGTTGAGCTTGAGGAGGCGTGTTGAGATATCAAGCTCAATTAGGCTTAGTGTTATGTACACATAACATAGGTGAGGGTAGGTCACTAATATTTACAAAAGTGAAGGGTATGTTCACTAAAGTTAAAAAGGGGACTAATGATTTTGGATTGAAGGAATGATAAGTGCATGCACTATTATGATTTGGAGAACCAATGAATGGAGAGGCTTTTAGAAAGGCACATTTATTCAAGGGGGTATGAGGCATCCGGCATTTGGTTTGGGTTTTGGCTTCGTCAGCTTCCGTCCGGTCTTCGACTTTCTTCGGCCTTTCCGAAGCAGTTTTGGTTCCTCCCCCTCAAGCTGGTGACAAAGGCTTGTAGTGTGAATTGGGCGAAGGCCGACTGCTTCCACCCATTGTGGGTCACGAGCCACTTCTGTAGAGCTCTCGGGCTCTTGTTCGACCGCCACCTTCATCGCAAAGGTATAATGATGGGCCATATACTCGTTGTAGCCAAGCTGAGTCACGGGGTTCTTCTCTCTAGATCCAGATGAGCGTCAAAGTTTTTCGCTTGCAGATGTCAGCGTCGTCTTTACTCCGGGTGTACACCAAACTCACTGTTTAGTGAGGGAGCCGACACATTTGAATCACTATCGTCGGGGTGGTCGACTTTGTATTCGGGCATCGTACCTTTGCCTTTGTCCGATGCTAGACTTGGCCGCGACGTGCTTAGGTCACGTGATGACTCATGTGGGCCATCTAGCTCTGTAGAGCTTGGATTGTCATTTGGTAAAGGACTTGGCTGAATATTGTCATTCGAGTTAACATCCACCTCTTCCTCGGTCAGGTCAGGTGGAGCCGAATCAAGCTCATACCATGATGCCAATAGAAGTTCGGCATGTGCTTCTCATGCATCATGGCGTGTGTTACCTCGAGTATTTGCCAATTCTTCATTTCGGCGACTCCATTTTGTTGGGGTGTGTGTTGGCATGATAATTCTCTCCGAATCCCTTCTCCTTGGAGGTAGGATATGAATTTGTCGGAGAAGTACTCCTTGCCTCCATCCGAGCATAAAGCATCCTTCGTTGTTGAAACGAACTTGCATGCCTTGCTCCACGATCTGGCTGACCGAGACCAAATTCTTTGTTATTATAGGCACGTTTTTGTGAAGGATTTGCTTCACGATATAAAAATGCCCTTAAATATTATATTCAATAATATTTTAGAGACTTAACTTGAACCTATAACCTCACACACCAAGTGCGAGTTACACACCACTAGATTAAGTTATTTGTTTTAAGGTAAATAGAAATAAAGGATATAAAAATGGACTTAAATAGTGTCACATTGAGTAACATTTGAGAGACTCAAACCCACAACCTTACATGCCAATACTACAAAGTATATACCACTTGACTAGGTTATTTGTTTTAGAATTATATTTTCATGATCATACTTATCCCATCCTATTTTCATTTTCATACATGAAAGCTCAAATGAGTGAGATGTCTATCGTATATCACATGCATGTCTTGTACCCTCGCATGCATGTGGGGTCACCTATAAAAAGAGGGGAATCAAGTAAGGGAGGGATCAAGAGAAAGTTAGAAAATAATATAAATTATCAAATAAACAAGCTAGCCCATTTGTGAAGTTTATTGTCTCTCAACGCTTGAGTCGAGGGTGTGAAAACGATCATTTGAATCTTCGAGGAAGCCAATCGTCAACATGCAAACAAAGCATGATTTGAGACATGCAAACAAAGTGACCCATGTATGTAGTTGTAAGTGTCACTTATAGAGAAGGTGCATTGTTTTATTGTCGCAACAACAAAACACAAAGCAACAATCTCAAAGCCATAGAGACTCATGTCATAATGTTGTCCATTCATAAGGAACACATCGGACATCATAAATTTTCAGATAAGAAACCTCTTCATCCATCAAGTGTTGTGTTAATATGTTCAAAGGCGAGTTTCTATGGGCATTATTGATTTGGTATGTAATGTTTGCCATTACAATCACATAATGATAAAACCAATGAAATGAACAATCAAACTATCATGGTTGGCATTGTGATTACAATTGCTAGAACCTAATAGAAGAGATTCAAGCGAATATTTATTTTTAAAAAACCCAATGAAAATAATTAATAGGCGATATTTGGCAGTGTTTTAAATAACCATGGTGTGTGTGTGTGTGTGTGTGTGTGTGTGTGTGTGTGTAATAAGGGGTTGTGTGTGTTGATTGAAATAAGGGGTTGTTCACATGGAGCCAACCAACCAATACAAGAAAGAAATGTATGGGGCGGAAACACCTCAACAACCTTGAGGTCGGAAACCGATGCGAGAATTATCGAGATCATACAACACCTCAAAGTTCTGGTGCAAATTGTTACCCACGATCTGAACGTCTTTTGTGTGTATGTGTGTGAACACTGGTATAAAGACGTTGGACTACAAGGAGAAATGTATGTATGTATGTATGCCCTTTTCTTTGTATATATGCCCTTTTGAGTATTTTTTCTGTGATATTACTAAACACATTCATACCACTATCATACATTCTCAAATATACTATGAAAAAGGTTAAAAATCCACCATTTTCATGATTTAAAATTAAATTTAAAAAGTGAAATTTCAAAAAGTTACATTCTCAATTTATATCACAAACTTTACGGCCAATGTTTTTCTCTTTTATAAGAAATGATATTCATAGGAATCGAAAGAAATCAAAACAATCATTGGGCATTCAATCATCGCCAATGTATACTTACCCGTAAAAGCATTTTCACTTCTAGTCTTGTACCAATACACTTTTATAGACTTGATCGTGTTTTCTATTTCATGCATTGGCACTTCTACAATTTTACCAATCTAAAATTGGTGGCCTTGTGAGTTGTCATCAGCAGGTGTTGCAATCAACATCCTCAGCCCGAGCTCTTGCAAATTGTCTTGCCATCTAGCTTCAGTTGTTTTCGTCATCCTTGGTCCCACATAAATGTCTCTTTGTTGTGGATGGACCAAACTATCAAATTTAATCGTGTTAGTTGGTTGCTCCGGAGTTTTATTTACACGATCCTGTTGTAGCGACCATGTGCATGACATTTCCAAAGTCCAATTATCACCAGATACACAATTTTTCAATAATTCCTTCCTCATCACTAAAGAATACATCCCACCATGACGTGTCTTGTTGTGCAGCATATTTCTTTGCAGCCACAATATGCTTCCTTTTTTCTGTTAAGCCTTGGATCCATAAGTGTTTTTGTTCTTCTACCAAGTCACTATGCAATTGTCCTTTCTTCTCAATTGGCATTTGTTTAGCTCCATAGATAGTTATTGTACTCGGCATACAAAGTAAGAACTGGCAACCGCCTTCAGGTTCCCATTTTGGAGAAGATGAATATTGCTTGGCATACAAAAGCGTAGAATCACTTATTTCATTTTTCTTTATCATAAAAATGTGATTGAAGCTTATATTGTTTCACTGGGCGAGCACTTTAACATTCCCAACACCCCCATATGATATATATCTCTGTCATGATATGGCAAGACTCAAACCCATGACCTTATGGTACATAGGAAAATTGATACATAAAATATTATTTTCATTATGTTTTATTATAGAAAATTGATTTATATTCCAGATTTCTCTGGAACATTCTAGAAACTTCAGGAGTACTCCTAAGAACACTATAAAAGGAGGCACAAGGCATTATTTTGAACCAAATCGGTTCAACGCCAGTCTTAAGCCTCCTAGCTACTATTGTATACTCTCTTCACATAATATATATCTTTTATCATCATTCTCTCACCCTTTCTCTCTCTCTTCTCTCTCTCGCTCACTCTTTCCTTCTCTAGAGAGTTCTACACCTCTCTTAGTACTAATCCTCATCTTTTAGTACTAATTCCTTCTCTGTCTTAGTACCGATTTTGCCGTCCTCCTGTCTCCTCCTTTCATCCTCTTCTTTTTATCTTCTTACATATCCCCTTTTTCTGGTCTTCTTTTCGGTTTCCCACATCTTCTTACCCCTTTCTTCCTTTCATACTAATCCTCTTATCCTCCCTAGTAAAATGGAAACTGTTACCGCTCAGGAATACCAATTTGTTTTCTCGGAGCTCCAGTGCTTAAAGGAGAAATTTGTAGCACTAGAACAAGAAAATCAATGTTTGTTGGGGGATCTTCAACAAATAGCGCTGGAAAAACAACAACACGGGGAGCTGACATTACGTGTGCAACAACTCGAAGCAACCATCGTAGCGATGCAACAACAAGGACCCAGAACACAAGGAATTCATAAAGAACCCAAGATCGGCCTTCCCATGAAATTCGATGGAACGCGATCGCAGTTTAGAGGGTTCCTTAATCAGGTATGACTAGTTATTCAAATGCATCCTTCCAGATATCCCACAGATGCATCACGAGTGGGTTTAGTAGGCACGTTGTTAAGTGGCTCAACGTTGGCATGGTTCGCTACGTTGTTAGAAAAAGAATCTCCATTACTAAAAAAAATTGAAGAATTTATGAGTTTAAAGCCTGTTTTGGAGATACTAACAGCATAAGGACAACAATCAACAAAATCCGACGACTACGTCAAGGCGATCGTCTAGCCTCAACATACGCTGCAGATTTTCGTCTACTCGTCTCCGATATCCCCTGGGATGATCAAGCATTGATGGAGAAATTTCGTTATGGTCTACGTAACGATGTCAAAGATTTACTCTTGACCTTTCCCGAAAAACCAAAGTCATTAACAAAAGCAATCAGTCGTGCAGTGAGATGCGACAATCGCCTCTTCGAATGGCGTTCGGAACGTTAGTTCCAGATGCCAAGGGCAAGATCTGAGCCTACCTACGCCTCAATGGTAGTGAAACCTTTTCCGAGGGAGTCATATAATGCGCCTCCAGTAAGTACTCCAACTCCGATGGAAATTGACACCACACATCGTTGTGGACCGCTATCGAAAGAAGAAAAGCAACGATGCCGAAAAAACCGACTATGTCTTTATTGCGATGGACCAGGGCATATCACGATAAACTGTCCCCATAGGCCAAGAAGGCAGGTAAACCAAATAGTTGCTAGTTCTAATTGTACTAAACCCGAGTCTATTTCAATAGGGATATCTGATAGTCGTTCGGAACGTCAGTTCTAGATGTCAAGGGCAAGATTTGAGCCTACCTACGCCTCAGTGGTAGCGAAACCTTTTCCGAGGGAGTCATATAATGCGCCTCCAGTAAGTACTCCAACTCCGATGGAAATTGACACCACACGTCGTCATGGACCGCTATCAAAAGAAGAAAAGCAACGACACCGAACAAACCGACTATGTCTTTATTGCGGTGGACAAGGGCATATCGCGGTAAACTGTCCCCATAGGCCAAGAAGGCAGGTAAACCAAATAGTTGCTAGTTCTAATTGTACTAAACCCAAGTCTATTTCAATAGGGATATCTGATAGTCCTAAGAGTACTAATAGACCAAATCTAGCGAACAAATTTGATGTCCTTAGTCAATTAGAAGAAGAGTTAAACGACTAAGTCCAGCCAAAATAGGAGTCGTTTGGTTGGACAGCCCTAGATCTGTGCAGCCTATTAGTGGTTCCATTCCCTCTAAGCAAGTTAGCAATGTGTTCGTAGCCCAAGTAACAGTTAGTACTAAAAGTACCCCGCTAGTACATGTATTAGCACTTTTAGATTCCGGAGCTAATTCTTGCTTCATGGATAGAAACTTTGCCCAAGCTCATCAGATATCACTCAGAAAACTCCCGTGTCCAGCCTCTGTAGTAGTCATTGATGGTTGTCCCATTGCTTTCGGAAATATCATAGAAGAGTCAGAGCCCGTTAATATTGTCCGAGATAATCTAGCATGTGTAGTATCATTTAATATAATTAGCATCCCAGAACACCCCATTGTTTTAGGATTACCATGGTTAGAATTACATAACCCAGACATAGATTGGAGAACAAGAGAAATCCGATATCGAAAAGCCCGAGGGTCTACTCATGAGATTGCAACCATTTCGCTACATCAGTTGCGGGAAGAAGGACACAAGGAAGAAATGTTTCTCTTCGAAATATCAATAAAGCCCTTAGACACCATTAAAGAGGAGTCCACCGTTCAACTTCCAAAGAAATATCATCATTATGCCGATGTGTTCGATAAAGTACAAGACAATACGCTTCCTCATCATCGACCGTATGATTGCCCCATCGATTTACAACCGAGGAAAGAGCCACCATGGGGACCGATCTACAATTTGTCACCAATCGAGCTAGAAGTCCTACAAGCCTATATAGAGGAGAATTTGGAAAATGGTTTCATTCGGCATTCAAAATCTCCAGCCGGCGCACCCATTTTCTTCGTTAAGAAAAGGGATGGATCACTTCGTCTCGTTGTAGATTACCGTGGCTTGAATAAGGTTACAATCAGAAATAGGTATGCACTTCCCCTTATCTCAAGTATTTTAGAATGGATCAATGGTGCCAAGTTCTTCACGAAGATCGACTTACAGGGGCCTATAACCTCGTACGGATCCAACCAGGAGATGAATGGAAGACCGCGTTTCGCACCAGATATGGGCACTTCGAGTATATGGTCATGCCGTTCGGCCTCACTAATGCGGCAGTAGTCTTCCACCACATGGCAAATGATATATTCCGAGATCTCTTGGATGTTTGCTTGATCATCTATTTGGATGATCTACTGGTTTATTCGAAGACCCAAGAAGAGGATGATTCTCATGTACTATTAGTACTAAAACGACTTTGAGAACATGGTCTTTATGCAAAGCTGGAAAAATGTAGTTTTGGGTGCAACCATGTGGAATTTCTGGGCTATGTCATTTCCTCAGAAGGCATCTCCATGGACCCAGCTAAGGTCAAAACTGTGGTAGAGTGGCAGACTCCACGTTCGGTGCGAGATGTGCAATGCTTTTTAGGCTTTGCCAATTTTTACCGGAAGTTCATACAGGATTACTCAAAGCTTGTTCTGCCTCTCACACAGCTTACCAGGAAGGGACAATCGTTCGTTTGGTCTAAAGAAGCAGACATGGCTTTCGAGAGTCTTAAAAAGGCATTTACATCGGCTCCAATTCTCTAAGCTCGTGTCGATCTGGAAAAACCATTCATTATCAAAGCAGACGCATCGGATTTCACATTGGGGAGCATTCTGTCACAACGGGGTAATGATGAGAAGCTACATCCTGTGGCTTTTCACTCACGCAAGTTTGACGCCACCGAAATCAACTACAAAATTCATGATAAGGAGCTATTGGCAATAGTGGACTCTTTTACGCAATGGAGGCATTTTCTAGAGGGATCCTCTCATCAATTCACCGTATTCAGTGACCACAAAAACCTTGCCTACTTTTAGGACACTCATGTGTTAAATCGACGTCAAGCTCGGTGGGCCCACTTCCTCACGCGTTTCGACTTCAAAATTACATATCGTCCGAGGAAGCACCAAGGGAAGGTAGATGCATTATCACGGCGTTCGTACCTACCACCACGTCCTGGCGAGCCAGCTTTTGATAACCAAAAACAAGTAATCTTGGGACCGACACGACTGCAAGCAACACAGGTCTTTGGCATGCCCATGGATTCCCACGTTATCGATACTACATGTGAGGACTTGAAGACCGATGCTTTCGCCCAAGCCATTCTAGCACAAATTGATCCCTCTCGAGCATCTTGTTCACAGTTGCAACCACCAGGTACGGACTATCGGCAATTCAAATACCATGATGGATTACTATTCTTTAATGAACTCTTGTATGTTCCTAATGGTTCTTACCGCCTTCGAGTAGTCCAAAACTATCATGACACATATACAACTGAGCATTTTGGTAGTACTAAAACATTAGATTTAGTACAACAATCATTTTGGTGGCCCCGTATGCGACAATTTGTCGAAGATTTTGTTCAGACTTGTGATACATTCTCCAAAGCGAAAATGCCAAGGCATCATCCAAATGGTTTATTAGAACCATTACCAATTCCAAGCAAGCCGTGGCAATCCATTGCTCTAGACTTCATCACAGATCTTCTAGTCTCTAAGGGGTTCAATGCAATTCTAACAGTCATAGATCGATATACGAAGATGGCTCATTCCCGGCTCATTTCTTGCCATGTACTAAGGAAATATCCAATGAAGAAACCGCTGAAATTGTCATGAATGAAGTATGTCGACATCATGGCGTTCCCGATAGTATCATCAGCGACCGTGGACCCCAGTTCGTATCAAAATTCTGGAAGCACCTTTTTAAAATGCTCAAGGTCACTTGTAACCTCTCCTCCGGCTACCACCCACAAACCGATGGCCAAGCAGAATGAACAAATCAAATGTTGGAGCAGTATCTTCGGTGCTTTCTAAGCTATCATCAGGATGACTGGGCAGATATTCTCCACTACGCCGAATTTGCCTACAATAACTTTGTCCACGCATCGACTAAAGTTACGCCATTTTATGCTTATACGGGTTCTCACCCCCGGTGGTGTGTATTTGAAACCCCAGAGTTGTCCACAAATCCTTGCGCAGAGGATCGTTTAGAGCGGTTACGCAAGACACAAGCAATTTATCTACTCATCTCCAACAAGCTCAACAAACACACAAGGTTTACGTGGATCGTCATCGACTTCCATCCAGTTTTAACATTGGAGATCGGGTATGGCTACTACGACGACACATCAAGACTACTCGCCCATGTGAGAAGTTGGATTATCGACGATTAGGTCCATTCCGTATTATAGGAAAGATTAATGATGTCGCTTTTCGTCTCGATCTACCTCCGCAACTTCGGATACATCCGGTGTTTCATAGTTCTCTCCTCGAACCCTATCAAGAGAGCACCATCCCAGGACGTATGACACACCCCGATCAAGCTTGAAGATGGACTTGAATACGAGGTTGTCGCCATCCTTGATTCCAAGATTGTTTGCAACAAGCTCTACTATCTAGTCGATTGGCTAGGATATAGTCCCAACGAGCGTACTTGGGAACCGATAGAGAATGTGACCAATGCCTGTGCTCTTCTTGAAGACTCCCATCGTCAATATCCAGACAAACCGGGTCCTCAATCTAAAACGACCCATGACACTCGTCGTTTCAAAAGGGGGATAGTGTCATGATATGACAAGACTCGAACCCATGACCTTATGCTACATGGGTCGAGTTCTTGACCATTAGACCATACATTGTAATACATAAAATATTATTTTCATTTATGTTTTATTATAGAAAATTGATGTATATTCCAGATTTCTCTGGAACATTCTAGAAACTTTAGGAGTACTCCTGAGAACACTATAAAAGGAGGCACAAGGCATTATTTCGAACCAAATCAGTTCAACATCAGTCTTAAGCCTCCTAGCTACTATTGTATACTCTCTTCACATAATATATATCTTTTATCATCATTCTCTCACCCTTTCTCTCTCTCTATCTGTTACGGGATATTATATGGTCATGCTCGTATAATATCCCGTAACACTATCTCTCTCTAGCTCACTCTTTCCTTCTCTCGAGAGTTCTACCCTCTCTTAGTACTAATCCTCATCTTTTAGTACTAATTCCTTCTCTGTCTTAGTACTGATCCTGACAATCTCTTAAAGTCATATACCTCCTTCAAGTGTAACACTTTTGGGCGTGGTGTGTATGCATCACAAATGAAATCAAATAGTTTAGGTAATGTGAAAGCATCATTCCGAGACAACTATCTGGAGAATGTGCTAAACGTCTGATCTATATGATCATGTGTGTGGCCAACCAAAAGAAAATTAACTTTCACTTTTCTAAACAATCCTTGGTTGACCAACATACTTAGATAGCCAAACACAATTGAATTTTTGTTCTCTCTACCAGTATTGTCCAATTGAATGTAGAGAACACGGGGGAACGGCTTGTCACGGATGAACAATTGGGGGTAAAGAGATGGGGAAGTTGATGAGATAGGGAGATCGAGAAGTTGATGACAATGAGTAAAAATATCTATTCCATGACTAGTGTTGATCTCCTTGATGTTAACAAGGGAGATCAACCCTTTTTATACATGTAGTGATGCATGATAAGCATGCTCATGCCAAGTCTTACATACTATAATATCAAGCATACTAATTCTTGCATGCCAAGTCTTACATATTGAGTCTTACATACTAGGTCTTACATACCACTCTTTATACAAAGGTTTGAAGTCTAAAGTTTGTCTAGGAGAAATATATATACAAGGGCCTAAGGTTCACATTCGAGTCGATGTTCATGACATTATCCTCCCCTTAAGTGCCGACTTCAAGAAGGTGCGGGTTTGTGAGGATATCGGAGATGAAAATCATGAACCACTTCCGGGACATTTAGTAAATTTCTAGTGGGCTCCCATGTAGCCTCAAAGATGGGATATCCTTTCCACAATACCAAATACTGGAGCTTTCGTCGGCTCTTGCGCGAGTCCAGAATGGTCTCGACTTCATACTCATCCCCGGTCGCCAAAGCCACAAGGGGGAGGTGGCTCAATGCTTCTTCCTAGAATTGAGGATGGATGATAGAGCTCAAGAAGTGATGCATGGAAGACATTGTGAATTCAGTAGTGTGATGGAAGAGCAAGACGGAAAGCCACAGTGTTGACTTTATCAATGATGCGGAATGGCGCCAACTTTTTGTAATCAAGTTTGTTGCATGGGCGAGTTGTTGGAATATGCCGACGTAATAGCCATACCATGTCACCGACTTTAAAATCAGGTGCAACCCAACGATGTTGATCAGCTTTCTCTTTGTGTCGTTCTTGAGCAATTGAGAGTTCTAGGGATAGGTCATGATGCACTTCTTTCATCAGATGAGCTCGTTCTTCAGCAGATGGATTCATTGAACCAGTAGGGATAGCTATACTAAAGCATGGGTGGAATCCATAATTTGCGAAGAAGGGTGTTACACTAGTTGATGTGTGGAGAGCATTGTTGTAGGCGAACTCAGCCATTGGAAGAAATTTGATCCAATCATCTTGTTGATAACTTATCATACATCGGAGATATTGCTCTAGGATCTGATTTACTCGTTCCGTTTGGCCATCTATCTTAGGATGGAAGGCTGTCGAAAATTTTGTGGAAGTTCCAAGAGTCTGGAAGAGGCGCTTCTAGAAATGAGACATAAATTGGGGACCACGATCAGAGATAATGTCATCCGGTAAACCATGAAGGCGTACAATATTTGTTAACAATAGATCTGTTGTTTCCATCCCTGAAATTGCTTTAGAACATGGAATAAAATGTGCCATCTTTGTGAATCTATCCACCACCACTAATACTGAATTGAATCCCTCAATGTCGGGAAGGTCGGTGATAAAATCCGTTGACATGGAGGCCCATGGCCTACTTGGAATTGGCAAAGGTTGAAGTAGACCGTAGGGACGATGATGTATTGCTTTGGCATGGGCACATGTTTTCACAAATTGTTTAACAAGTTTCCAAGGTTGTGGCCACCAATAACTTCTAGAGATTAACTCCAAAGTTTTTGCAATGCCAAAATGTCCAGCTAGGGCATCATCATGGCATTCCTTCATGATACGGATACGACAAGGACCATCTGGGACATACATTAAGTTGTTCCGAAAAAGAAAACCATCTCGAAACATAAATTGTTCTTGACTATTCTATACCTCCTTTATGGTTGATTTGTTGACTCGATTATCCTTAATTTCTTTTGCAAATTTGTCGGTGGTAGTATCTGTGGCTATTACATTGAGTAATGATTCATCTCCACCCATATAAGTTGCAAAGAGCTGAATCTGATGTGGTTGTAGGAGACAACGTGATTGTTGATTGTAGGTCTCATCTCCTGGTCGAATTTTGAATTCCAAACGCCGAGATAGGGCATCAGCTTTACCATGTTGGGCACCGGGACGAAACCACCTAACGTGTCCACCCCTAGATTCTGGAATAGCTACATGGATCAAATGACATGCCCAAGCTAGAGAACTGACTCCGAAAAGTCCGGAAAGGTGGTGGTTCAGGCGAAAACAATTTGAAAGTCATAGTCAGCCAGGAAGGTCGACCATCGTGCTTGCCTCCGGTTCAAAATGCGAGTAGTGGTGAAGTAGACGAGGTTCTTGTGATCGGTCACCACTTGGACACGGTGTTGTGCACCTGCTAAGTAAGGACGCCATTCTTCAAAGGCTGCAATAATGGCAGAGAATTCTTTGTCATAAACTGGGTAGTTGATCTCGGGAGGTGTGAACTTCCAAGAATAAAAGGCAACATGATGAAGAATCCCATTGTTATCTGATTGAGGGAGAATGGCACCGATGGCGAAGTCAGAGGCATCAGTTTCAATCGTAAATGGTTTGGTCAGATCTGGGTGTAGAAGTACCGAAGCCGAGGTAAAAGCTTTTTTTAGTGTCTCGAATGCTAGTTGGGTTGTGGGAGTCTAGCAAAAAGGGGAATCCTTCCGAGTGAGTGCTATAAGTGGTTGCACCAATGTAGAGAATCCTTGAATGAATCGATGATAGAAGTTGGCAAAACCCAAAAATGATTGCACATCCTTGACCTTGGTGGGGACTTCCCACTGTTGAACTGTTTCGACTTTCTTCTCGTCCATAGTGATACCATTAGATGAAATGACATACCCGAGGAATTCAACTGATGTTTGATCAAACTCACACTTTTCGGGTTTCACATAAAGTCCATGTTCCCGAAGTTTGGTCAAGATAAGTTGAACGTGCTTGGTGTGCTCTATGTAGTCCTGTGAGAAGATAAGTATGTCGTCGGGATAGATGACCACAAATTGGTCTAGATATTCTTGGAAGATGTCATTCATCATATGCTAGATCCTCTGAGATCGATTTTGGAGAATATACGCCCAGCCCGAACTCGATCGAGGAGTTCGGGGATTAGAGGTAGTGGATAACGGTTTCGAACCATGACTCGATTGAGCCCGCGATAGTCAATACATAGGTGCAACGTTCCATCTTTCTTTTTGACAAATAGAATAGGAGAGCCAGCTGGAGATTTTGAGTGGCGAATGAATTCCTTTGCGAGATTCTCTTCAATGTATATTTTGAGGGTCTTGAGTTCAGGTTCAGATAACCCATAGATAGGGCCAAATGGAGGACAAGCACCATCTTTCAAGTCAATTGGACAATCGTATGGGCGATGTTTGGGCAGGCGATCAACATTTTTCTTCTCAAATACATCAGAGAAATTATTATATTTTGATGGAAAAGAGCTAGTACGTAGGGTAGTATTTGGAGTGGACATGGCCGCCATGTCCTTAGAATTAGAAATGGATGCAATCAGCATTGTATCGCTTACCCGAGCAAGAGTTGGAATTGTTTCCGAAGCCGACACGGGACTAACTATCAATGTTGTTTCTATTGGAGCAACCACTGACATGGTTCTCGCTGAAGAGGAAATGGGAGCGACCGATAACGTGGTCCTCATCGGAGCAGAAATGGGAGTTGCCCCTGAAACATGAGTGGGAGCAACCGTTGAGACGGTCCTCACCAGAGTAAGCGGCCAAACAAATGGTGAAGCATTGGCTCGAAGACGGGTGGACGTAATACCTTGTGAGTGAAAATTTGAGGTGAAATTGATGGAGCGAGATCGCCAATCCACGACTGGATTGTGAGTTTCGAGCCATGATAACCCCAAGATGATAGGATGTCGAGGTGATGTGATGAGGTTAAAAGTGATTTCTTCTTGGTGGGCTCCTATGTGGAGACCCAAGGGAATTGTTGTATTTGTGATGGCACCAGATGAGAGCGTTCGGCCGTCGATCACTTCAACTGGAATCGGGACGGTTAATTTGTTGCTTGGAATGTTGTGTTTCCGTGCAAACATGATGTCAATAAAGCATGACGTAGCCCCAAAATCCAACAAAGCTTTTGTCTTCAGAGTGGTAGAGCCAAATTGAAGAGTGATCGGAATTGTGAAACTTGTTGTCGAGGAAGTCAGCTGATTGGGCCCTTGACATAATTGTTGACTCTTGTGATCCAGATGCACAACCCCTACTGCAACTGGACATTGGAGTTTTCCTGTTGGCCGAAAATGTCAACCCCATCCGCACGATGTGGTGTTTGACGGGGTCCCTTTTTTGGGCAAGAGCGAATCAAATGGTCAGGGCCGCCACAATAGAGACATAAATTGTTGGCTCGTCGATGTTGTCGTTACACATTAGTCAATGGTCGATAGCGAATTCGATCGATCTCCATTGGCGAGCTAGAATTTGTGGTAGGAGTTGAAGATAAAGTGGAGGATGACATGGGAGGCGGTGTCGTCAACCATGGTAGGTGACTTCGCGTAGCAGTTGGCCAAGGTGAATGGATCCGGTGAGGACGTTCCTCTTGCCGGAACTCAAAGAGACGGTTATCGCAGCGCACAGCTTGGGAAATAGCCTCATTCAAAGATGTGGGCTCAAGAAAATTAAGTAAATGATTTTTTATCTCACCTCGTAATCCTCAGCGGAATTGATCAAGGAGGGCTTGTCCGTCCCACTCGACATCGCACGCAAGCTGACGAAATTCGGATGCATAGATTGATGTTGCACAATCGCCTTGTTGTAACACATATAGTTTGTTGACTGCGGCTCGTCGTTTGTCGGTCTCCCCAACAGTTGCCTCAAATTCGGTAAGAAATGCTTGGAAGTCATTCAAGAGAGGTGAAGAGGTTTCCACTAGCGGGGCAAACCAAGCTTGTGCTTGTCCTGTCAGCAACGTGCCAATGAGCCCAACTTGTCGAAAGTCATCAAAATAGCATCGGGTCTGAAGACGAATAATAAGGCGGATTTGGTTGATGAAACCTCTTAGCCGTGACCTTGTTCCATCGAATTTATCTGGCAAGCTAACATTGGGTTCTACAGCATAAGGGTCAACAATCGGGTGAGGTATAACCGGTGTGGCTGCCTAAAGTTCTTGAACAAAGTTTCGCAAGTTCGCATTTTCATGTTGGAGTTGTTGCACGACTGCCAAAATTTGCTCAAGATTACTAGATGATTCTGAAATGATAGTGTATTGAGAAAGAAGGAAAGAAGGAAAGAAGGAGATCAATCTGTCACGGAGGAACAATTGGGGGTAAAGAGATGGGGAAGTTGATGAGATAGGGAGATCGAGAAGTTGATGACAATGAGTAAAAATATCTATTCCATGACTAGTGTTGATCTCCTTGATGTTAACAAGGGAGATCAACCCTTTTTATACATGTGGTGATGCATGATAAGCATGCTCATGCCAAGTCTTACATACTATAATATCAAGCATACTAATTCTTGCATGCCAAGTCTTACATACTGAGTCTTACATATTGAGTCTTACATACTAGGTCTTACATACCACTCTTTATACAAAGGTTTGAAGTCTAAAGTTTGTCTAGGAGAAATATATATACAAGGGCCTAAGGTTCACATTCGAGTCGATGTTCATGACACGGTGTTGTGAAGAAAACCGGCCATAGGCGGAATCGGAGAGAAAGCGCGTAAACCGGCCCCTACACGGATGGACGCGTGACTGGATACTTTGTACGCGAACCGGTGTATGTGACTACTAAGCCACACGCATTTATTAGGGGGGATTGTGCGTATCCCAAAGGGGGACAGGGGAAAAAAAGGCAAGAGGAGAAAAGAAAAGAGGATATCGCGCGCGAGGGAGAAGGGAAGCGATGCTGTAGAAGGGAAGCCGAGCTCTCTCTCTACTCCTCGAGCTGTCGTTCTCTGTGGGTCCGTCGCCGCTTGTGGGAGTGCGCTGCCTCTGCTTCGTGGATAGCCCATGTGCTTCCAACAGAGTCGCTCCCTTTTTCCCTTTGTTTCTTGGAGTCGGGTGACTGTCGTCGGTGTGCGTGAGTAAGGTCCCCGTGTCGGGTCCGTCCCCCCCACGTCAGTTGTAACTGTCAGGGATTGTAATCTCTTGTCATTATAATTAAGTGTTACGATTCTATCTCTTTCCTTCTCGCTTTTCGTGTCGGTGAATCTCTCTCTATCTCTCCCTCTCTCGCTCCTCGGTCCAAGACCCCTGTGGTCCCGCCCCTTTCCACACGTACGCGCGTAATAACGCGACATCTTTGGTGAACCCGACGTGAAGAGGCGGCAAAGGCATTGAAAGAAGAGGGGATCGGAGCTAGCGGAGGCAATGGCGGTCGCCGTCGACCGGCTGGTGAGCGCTCATGAGGGAACGGGTACCCTCGACAGCGCCATTGAATTGATCGTCGACTCTTTTAGCCGTTTCGGAGGGAAAGACGCCACAAGTTATTTGGAGGCTTACCGGGCCGAAATGATCATGAGGGATATCCTGGTGGACAGGCGGTTGTCCGGATTCCCCCGGGTGGTGACGTCAGGTATCCATGCGGAGGTGCTTGAGGTGCTGGCCGGATGCTAGGCTTGGGAGGAGTTCGAGCTGGAGCTCCTCGAGAAGTACGGGTTCGACAACTCGCTCCGGCTGTCGAGGCGGGACTTCATGGCGTGGGTGGAAAGCCCCAGAAAAGGGAGGAACACGTCGGTGCTCCTCGAGGAGTTCGAAAAACGGTTCACGCGGTTGTCGACGCTGGACCGGACGGTGCTCGAAACAAGTCGAGTGTTGTTGTTTGTCAAGTCAGTGGATGCGCTCGACAGGGAAAAGGTGGGTCCCCTACTGGAAACGGACGAAGGGCTCACGACGGATTGGGCCGTGGTAAAACGGGTCTGCAGCCGTTTCGACAAACGGCGCGATTGGAGCGACGGAAGCACGTCTGGGTCAGGGCCGGTCCTGGGGAGGAGGCTCGAGGAGCCGGTTTCGGTGCCGGTTGGGAGGAAGGAAGAGACCCGAATCTGGCCGGAGTCGTGGTCGGCATCGAGGGACGTGGTCAGAGGCCCATCCGGAGGAGCGGCTCTGGAGGAGCTAACACATATGGTGCGCGACCTGCAGATCGCACAAGCCCGGAGAGACAGCGGTGAACAACCTCACGACCGGAGGCCGCTGGTTGGGCAGCGGTGCATGTGGTGTGACACGAGCGGTCACATTCGGAAGGATTGCGCGGATTTCGCCGACATGCTCAGGATCAACGTGGTGTACCTCTGGAACGGGCGGGTGCACGCGAGCAAGACCCGGAGAGCCCTAGAACTGAATACGGGGCGCGGCGGAATGAAGAGGTTAATGGAAGAGGTCGCGGCATGGCACGTCGAAGCCGTTAACTACTCAATGTCGGCGGGAATTCGGGTCGGGGGTGATGAGACCCGGAAGGCGAAGGACTCTGGATTCTGGCCGCTAGTGCTAGAAGGCCTCTCCGGAGTTCGGCTGAGGAAGGAAGAGGCGGACCGCGCGGAACAGCGGTCCAGGAGGTCACCGGTTGGGACGATCTGGTCGAAGAGAAAACGGGCTTCGTAGAAGCCGCTTGCCAGAACTACGAGGTTCTGGTGGAGGACAAACGGGCTGGAAAGGCCGGAGGGGTTGGGGCCCCGAGGTATGAGACCCGGTTCGGACCGAAACCGACCGGTGCCGGCAACCCAGGCGTGCCGGATGGGAAGAAGCAGGCGGGGTTTCAGTTGAGCACCGAAATCGAGAGAGCAACGGACCTACGAAAGGTCCTTGAAGAGCGGATTGTCGACAGTAAAGTGGAGCTGTCGTTGCGGGAGGTGCTGGGAATCGCCAAGAGGGAGTTCCACGACTCTATCGTAGACTTGGTGAAGCGGAAGAGGCTCTCGACGGAGCCGGAACCGGAGAAGCCGGTGGAAGTGCAGACCACACACCTAGAAGACGGAGCCTTGGAAGATGAGCTAGCGGGAAGCCACTACACGAAGCCGCATTGGGCCAGGGCGACTACGGAAACCCCAGTACGGATCCGCAACGTTCTGGAACCAGTGGTGGCGTTGGTAGACCATGGATCCGAAATCAACCTGATGTCCATGGATTTCTACAAGAAGGGTAATTGGCCGATCAACACCAAGCATGGTTGGAAGATACAGGCAACGATGCGCGCCACGGAAGAACTACATGGGGCCTGTCCGAATGTACGGGTGAAAATCGGCGATGTCGAGATAGACCAGCAGTTCTTCATGCAGGAGACGTCCTCGCATCCGGTTATACTGGGAGAACCATATATCACAGCAGCACGGATGGAGACCAAGGTGCTGGACAACGGTTCAGCCTATGCAAGAGTCAAGAGCCAGGACGGGCATCACTCGGTCCAGTTCCTAACGGTGTGACCAAACCACGAGCATAACCGCGAGGCCCTCGGCAACGAAACCCGATTGGATTTTTAGAGAGGGCTGTCAAGGCGTGGGGCCGCGATAGTCCGAACACCCGGGAAGAACCCCACAAATGTACAGTACGAAAGAAGACATGTACCATAGATAGGAAATTTTGGTTCTCCGAACGCAGAGGTTGTACTATAACCAACGTCGGCGGCAGGGAGAGGAAGCGAGTGGAGGAGCGGCTCAGGGGATGCGGAGTCCTCTTCCCCGACGAGGGCATCAGCAGCGCCGTGGAGGCGGTCTCTTTTGACGACACCTTGGGCGAACTACGAAAGGTGATCGGTGAAGACCTTAGACAAGACCGGACCGTTCCGGTGGGGTCAATAGGAATGTACGAAGTCATCGCAGACTTAGGGGAAAGGATCGGGTCGAATCGGACGGCCCGCGTGGATACGAAATACAAGAATGTGGACCGGAAGGTGAGGCCAGTCGCGGCACCCTTGCCGGAGGGCAGCGAGGAGCGGATAAAGGGGGTCGCGTCGGACCCAAGTTTATGAAATCCGGCTGGCATAGGGCACCGGTTCACCGACATAACGCTACAGGAGCTCAAGGTCGGTGGGGGCGGCTTCCTACTGCCGGTGGAGGAGGACCGGTTTCGGAGAATGCTCGAGAGGCACGGGAAGGCTTTCGCATTCTCACAGGAGGAGATCGGGTGCGTAGACCCGACAGTTGTCGAACCGATGGTGATCTTCACGGTACCACATGTACCGTGGAATCTCAAGCCGATTCCGGTGCCGAGAGCTCACATCCTGAAGTTGATGGAGCTCCTAAAGCAAAAGATGGAGATGGGCATCCTCGAACCATCGAGTGCCCCGTATTCGAATCGGTGGTTTACGGTGCCGAAGAAGAACGACACGCTGCGCTTCATCCAGGACCTACAACCGGTCAACAAGGTGACCATCCGTAACGCAGGGATCGGACCGACCATAGACGAGTTCGCGGAGGCCTTCGCTAGAAGGTCGATCTATTCTGTCAGTGATCTGTACTCGGGGTACGATCAGTTCCAACTAACTGTGGAGAGTAGAGACATTACGACGATGCGGACTCCTCTCGGCCTGGTGCGGATGTGTACCCTGCCACAAGGAGGGACGAACTCAGTGGCTCACATGGTGAACGCGATGAACAAAGTGCTCAGGGATTGTATCCCGGACATCACCATGTCGTTCTTAGACGACATCCCGATCAAGGGATGCCCGGTGGAGAAAAGGAACGAGGCAATTGGGCCGAACGGATGTCGGAATTTCGTGGCATCCCACATCAATGACTGCGAGAAGGTGCTGCAGAGACTAGAGCGCGCGAGGCTCACCTTCTCCGGGGAAAAGTCGGCCTTCGGACAGTCGGAGATCTTGGTGGTCGGACACTTGTGCGGGCCTTACGGTAGGAAACCGTCTCCGGCAAAGGTAGAGGCCATCTCCGCGATGAGGAACGTTTGCGGGTCGGTCACGGAGGTCCGCAGATTCTTGGGGCATGCGTGTTCTACCACATCTGGATCCCGCACTACGCACATGTCGCGGAACCCCTCTACGGACTATTAAAAAAGGGGCGTAGCTTTGAGTGGAGGACAGAGCACACGGAGTCGGTTCGGAGACTAAAGGAGGCGCTTACGGCAGCGCCGGCTCTCCGTAAAGCGGTTTACGGCAAGGATGTTCCCATCTGCGTAACGGTGGACACCAGCCCGACCGGGATCGAGTGGGTAATCAGTCAGGAGGACAAGGGCGGCGCACGATTCCTGATCCGGTTCGGGGCGAAGGTATTGAGCGAGCGACAACGAGGGTACGCCAAGGATTATCTGATCGGGACGGAGGTGATTATCGAGACGGACTACCTACCAATACTCGGCATGGTTTCCGGATGCGTGACGCCGGACCCAGCAATGCTTCGGTGGATAGCGTACATTAAGTCCCTGAACCCGGAGATACGGCACATCTCAGGAAAGGACAACGCCATGGCCGACATGCTTTCGAGGGCAAGGTTCAACGACAAAGACGGCATGGTTTCTGAAGACGAAGAAGTCGGCGAGGACTTCTTCGGGTCGGCTAACGTAACGACGAGGAAAGGGAACACTCCGGCGCTTAACGAATTTGACGAAAGCAGGTACGACGGGGAGTGGCTCCAAATCGGGAGGTTCCTATGGACGATGACGCAGGACACAGCATGGGCGAGAGAGGAGGTGAGCCGGATACGGAGGAAGGCGTATCGATTCTTCCTGTGGGACGGGTGCATATGGAGGCACCCAAAGAAGAGAAGCGGCATTCCACTCCGAGTAGTGGCAAAGAAAGAAGAACAGGGGAAACTACTAACGGCATTTCACGAGAGCCCCTAGGCCGGACACCGCGGAACGTGGGCCACTTTCAAGAAGCTGAAGGAGAAGTACTGGTGGCCGGGGCTGTACCAGGACGTGCATCGGTTCGTAACGACTTGCGAGAGCTGTCAGATGCACTCCGTAGTCCAACACTAGGACGAGCTACACCCGACCTACCCGCCTACGGTCCATTTCAAGTGGATGGTGGACTTGGTGACGATGCCGATGGGGGTAGGACAGATGCAATACCTAGTGCTTGCACGGGAAAACTTAACGAACCAGGTGGAAGGCCGTGCACTGCAAAGCAAGACAACTGCAACGGTATGCCGGTTCCTGATCGAAGAAGTAGTGTGTCGATACGAGTGCGTCGGGAGGATCGTGGCGGACCGGGGAGAGCTGGATGCGCGGGAGGCCGAGGAGCTGTTCGACCGGCTGGGCGTCAAACTCTCCCTCACCACAGCGTACAATCCGGAGGCGAACGGAAAGGCGGAACGTGGGCACAGACCGATTGTAAAGGCGTTGGTGGGTGCATGCGGTGGGCAGGTCGGGAATTGGCCGCGACTCCTTCCTTACGCGCTATGGGCGGACCGGACTACGCACAGTTTGGTGACAGGGTTTATGCCGGCAGAGCTAATGTACGAACAAAAGCCGATCATGCCGGTGGAACGGACGGTTTCTTCGTGGGCGGCGGTAGATTGGAAGGACGAAATGAGCAGGGAGGAGTTGCTGGCGGCGCGGATTCGGCAGCTCGAGCGGAGGCCGGAGGACGTGATGCAGGCGAAGGAAAAGTTGTGAGCGGCGAGGGAGCGTAACAAGACCCTGTTCAACCGGACACACTGGTTGCGACCAAAGAAGATCGAGGAAGGCAGCTGGGTCTTGCTATACGACAGCAGCCTCGACAATCAGCACAAGGCGGTGCAAAAGTTTGCTAGGAGATGGTTCGGGCCCTACATGGTGACGAGTGTGAACGGCAATGGCACGTACCACCTCGCGGAGCTCGATGGGACACGGTTAGCGGTGCCGGTGGCCGGAAAGCGGATCAAAGCTTTCAAAAAGCGGTTCGAAGACGAGCCAGAGCCTACGGGCGGGAGCGACAACGACGAACAGTTTGGGTCCGGCAGAGAACCGGAGAGCAACAAGTGAGGTCGGGTTTCTTCAATATCTACCCGTCTCTGGCGCATACCGGTGGATGCGCGGTTTGGTGGGGGTGGATGTCGTGAAGAAAACCGGCCATAGGCGGAATCGGAGAGAAAGCGCGTAAACCGGCGCCTACACGGATGGACGTGTGACTGGATACTTTGTACGCAAACCGGTGGATCTGACTACTAAGCCACACGCATTTATTAGGGAGGATTGTGCGTATCCCAAAGGGGGACAGGGGAAAAAAAGGCAAGAGGAGAAAAGAAAAGAGGATATCGCGCGCGAGGGAGAAGGGAAGCGCTGCTGCAGAAGGGAAGCCGAGCTCTCTCTCTACTCCTCGAGCCGTCGTTCTCTGTGGGTCCGTCGCCACCTGTGGGAGTGCGCTGCCTCTGCTTCGTGGATAGCCTGTGTGCTTCCAACAGAATCGCTCCCTTTTTCCCTTTGTTTCTTGGAGTCGGGTGACTGTCGTCGGTGTGCGTGAGTAGGGTCCCCGTGTTCGGTCCGTCGCCGCCACGTCGGTTGTAACTGTCAGGGATTGTAATCTCTTGTCATTATAATTAAGTGTTACAATTCTATCTCTTTCCTTCTCGCTTTTCGTGTCGGTGAATCTCTCTCTGTCTCTCCCTCTCTCGCTCCTCGGTCCAAGACCCCCGTGGTCCCGCCCCTTTCCACACGTACGCGCGTAATAACGCGACAACGGCTCGCCCCAAGACATCAAAACTCGGTGAATCACTGTAACTGTTACGTTAGGGTCATTGTGAACATTGGGGTATGTAAAATGAAGACGTGACGTTCAACTGACCTATTATAAGCCAAGCATCCCACCAAGTGCATTTGAACAAGGCACTCATCATTGATGTCTTTGGGGAGCCTCCGCATATGCGTGTGTTTCTTTTGTTCTAATATCCATAGGGCTTCCCGATTTCTTTTCTTGACCAGAAATAGGGGCAACCACATTAGAGTCAATTACGTTGTTGTTAGGTTGACCACCCATGATCTTCGATGTTTCATTGGCATTACCTTCATTGTCTGTATCTTTATTGACATTGTATTCTTCGATAGAGAACTCTTCACATGAGTCGTTATTCACATGAGGTATAGGAGAAGATGAGCTCAAACAATAAAATCCATCGAGATACTTTCCCTTTTGTTGTTGGGAATATCTAAGGGATGTAAAAGACTAGCCGCTTTAAATCGTTTTGACTTATTAATCTGACATTGTAAGCATTGAGTCATGTATTTATGCATGCCAAAGCGCATGTTAGGCCAGAAAAAAGTACTCGAGCTTAGAACGAATGTGTGTTGTATTCCCGGATGACCAGAAGATGGTGCATCATGACATTCATGAAGGATTTTCTGTTTTATGTTTGGTAAATCTAGAACACAAACCTTTCCATTATGGTAGAGCAAACCGTTTGTAATGTGAAAGGTCGCCTTCGAGGGTAGGGTGCTAGTAACGACATTTAAACCAGATTTGGCTTTCGTCCAGTATTTCGAGAAATAACTGTCATCAACGTATTTCCCTCAGAGGTGATCTAAAAGATCAGATTTTATTTCCGTGAAGCTAAGCATGTTAACTTCTTTAATGCGACTAAGAGCATCTGTGTAAAGAATCGAGAGTGATTCTGCGCAGAGGAAGGACTGTGTGTGTGTGTGTGAATCGAGAGTGAATCGAGAGAGAGAGAGGGGGGGAGGGGGGGGGAGGGAGAGAGCTCTTAAAACAAGAAATTGTATATTACGTCCAACAGTAACTAGGTTACAAGAGGTTGGTTAATATACCAACTTCTCTAGGGCAAGTGCCCAAGTTTCTACAAATTACAAAACTATCCTAGTACGATGTCCACTGACTAGTGTGAACACTCTCTCTATGGGAAGTTGAGTTTGATGCTCAACACGCCCCTTTGATGTGTTTAGTCTATGCGTGGAATACCGGGTTTCGAGCGACGTAGATATTGCTCATGTTATCGCCGAAGAGGCGAATTGGATATGTTATGCGAACACGTAGGTCCTTCAAGCTGCGTTTAAGCCAGACAGCTTTTCACGCTGCGACTACTGTGCCCCTGTATTCGGCCTCCGGGGGGGAGGGAGAGAGCTCTTAAAACAAGAAATTGTATATTACGTCCAACAGTAACTAGGTTACAAGAGGTTGGTTAATATACCAACTGCTCTAGGGCAAGTGCCCAAGTTTCTACAAATTACAAAACTATCCTAGTACAATGTCCACTGGCTAGTGTGAACACTCTCTCTATGGGAAGTTGAGTTTGATGCTCAACACGCCCCTTCTCAACACGCCCCTTTGATGTGTTTAGTCTATGCGTGGAATACCGGGTTTTGAGCGACATAGATATTGCTCATGTTATCGTCGAAGAGGCGAATTGGATCTGTTATGCGAACACGTAGGTCCTTCAAGCTGCGTTTAAGCCAGACAGCTTTTCACATTGCGACTACTGCGCCCTTGTATTCGGCCTCCGTGCCCGACAGTGCGAATGTCAGTTGCTTCCTGCTGCTCCAGGAGATCGCTTTGCTGCGGAGGGAGAAGAGGAATCCAGAAATGGATCGTCTATCGGCTTTATAATCGGCCCAGTCTGCATCTGTTTACCCTTCCAGTTGAATAAGCGTATTCGACTTATACATGATGTCGTAATCCATCGTCGTACTGACATACCTAAGTATCCTATTAGCACAATCGAGATGATCATTTCGTGGATTCTGCATAAATTGGCTAAGTAGGCCAACTAAATAGTTGAGGTCGAGTCATGTAATCATCTAATCACTAACATCGATTTCGATTGAGAAAAGCTTGGAAGGGTCTGGTAAAAGAAGAGTTGAGCCTAACACACATGCTCTATGAGTGTCACAAATGATTTGTCAAGTTGTTCATTCCATAAAATTGGTTTGACAGACTTACGTGGATGATCTTTTAAAATGTTAGTTAATGGCGTAGTCAATTTAGAATATTAGGAATTGATTTTCGTAAAAATCCAATAAATCCTAAGAATGATCGAAGTTCACAAATATTACGAGGAATGGGCCAAAGTTTAACCTTTTCAATACGAGAAGTTTCAATTTCAACGCCATTTTCCATAATTAAATGACCTAGGTACACAATAGATTTTTGGAAAAAATCACATTTTGCATGCTTTGCATAGAAAGAGTTGTCACACAACTTTTGCAAAACAAATCGAACATGTTGAACATGATCTTGCAAGGTACGGGTATATATCAAAATATCATCCAAGAAGACGTCAACAAAATCACTGAGTTGATCGCAGAAAACGTCATTCATCGCTTGTTGGAATGTGGTTGGAGCATTAGTCAACCTGAAAGGCATGACTAAAAACTCATTATGGCCATAACGCGTACGAAAAACAGTTTTAGGAATATCATCCTCGGCCATGCGAATCTGATGATAACCTGTTCGTAAGTCAATTTCCGTAAAATATCGGGCCCCATGCAAACGATCAATCAAATCATCGGCACGAGGTAACGGATATGCATGTTTAATTGTCGAGTAATTGTTGTTCATAATGTGGTAATTTTGTGGCTTCAATAGAAAAATAATAAAATTGAAGTGCAAGATCAATTAGACACGAATAAATTAATGAACTAGAATACTCACTTAAAGATTTAGAAGACACAAGTGAACAAGAAGGACGTTTGGAATATTGAATAAAACGTTTACAATTATGATTGAGTGATTAACCCAATCAATGTACAAAGAAAGGTTTTTATTAAAAAACCAAGGGTATCCTAAAATGACATTTGCGGATTGTAGTTTCATAACATGAAAGTCAAGCTTCTCCAAATAGGTATCTATTTCAATTGGCAATTGACAAACAATGCCGCTGATGTATTGAACACTTCCATTTGCCATGTGAACTTGATAGGTATGATCACTTGCGTTTACGTGGAGTTGCATTTGCTGCACAAAGTGATCATTAAGAAAATTGTGAGAACTACCGGAATCAAACATGAAATGTGTTTATGTTCTATTGATATACCCGATTGCTCGGAGTAAATCATTACGTCCAAGTAAATGTGAAGGAAAAGTGCATTCACATGCACTTAAGTGGTTGGTATGAACTTCAATAACATCAAAAGACTCACATGTGTGACTAGTAGATTTGTCTTGAGGAGGGTTGTTGATTGACTTCCTCTCAAGAAGACGACAAGTATCCTTTGTGTAGCCCCGCTTCTGGCGATATGCACAGAAGAGGTTCGGTTTCTTGGAGTTGCGATCAAGAGTGTCACTAGATTGCTTACGTTTCCCAATGAACTTGACAGTTTTGGTGAACTCAGGTATATCGTGAACTTTCTTGGAAGTCCTATGGTACCGAAGTACAATATTGACGGCTTCCTTGAAAGTTGAGGAGTCATTATCATAAACAATCCAATGGTAATCCCCATTGGGAATACCATTCAAAAAACAAGCGACAAACTATTTCTCACTCGTAAGTCTTGATTTTTAGATCTAGGTTAGAGCATGATGCACATAATCCTCGAGAGAGGTAAATGGCTTACTCGACAACGTGAGCAAGTGTTGCGCTTGTTCGGTTTTAGAAGGTGGATGCAAGAACTATTTCTTAAAAACATCAACGAAACATTCCCAAGTTGTGGGTAAGTTCTTTGCAATCCTTAGGTCATGCCACCAAGCAGCAGCTTGGCCACATAACTCAAGACCGACATAACCTATTTTTACAGCATCCGGCTTGGGTCGAGCTCAAAGTGAGACTCCCAACGACCAAGGCAAGTGCTAATGGTCTCCATGGTTCTTTCTTTCTTATCTCTCTTGAATGGCGTGACTACGAAAGAAAGTTCACCTTCTTTCTTGGACTCAATAGTCAATTCTTGAATTTTCTTTTCCAATGCCATATTGGCCTGCCTCATTTCGGCCAATTGATTCAAGGTAGTAGTGAGCAATTGCTGAATAGTGATCCCAGCTTGTGTGTGAGATGCAAATTAGAGTTGAGAGGTCTTGATCAGAGAGATTGCCTGAACCACGTTCAAAACTTGTTCCATGATGCAAGTTGTGGGTATTCAATATAAATGAGGTTCAAAAAATACACAGCAAAATGAATGCTTGAAAATTTGATTGGAAGAACTTTACCAAGAAAGCATCTCATGTCTTTACTCCGCTACACGTATGAGATGTGATTCGAGATCCGATAACTATTGTAACACTATGGTGTTTTAAAAACCATGGGGGAAAACATAGCTAAGATGTCTTTCTTGGATCTCTATCTTGAATAATCATGGCAGTTCCCCGAGGCTCAACCATGGTTCTAACATCAATGTAGTTTCCTAATTAGCCTTATATTAGAATGTCAGCCCAACATGTATTGATATGGTCAAGAAAGTGTATTACGTGAAAAAAGAAGTGCACTCACAAGTAATATTCTAGTATTGTCAGTAACAAGCAAATGTCATGATAAAAACGATAAAATAAGGCACTACCCTAAGAGTTAAAGAGTGGCGAGAACAAGGGTAAAAGAGAAACCCATGTGCTACCTACTAAAAGAAAAAACAATTTCACAAATAAATTGATGGTGCGAGGTATGCACATATACATCCCACTATGATGGTTGTAATTTGCTCAATTGTGACATAAGCCACAAGTTGATACAAATGGTGGTGGTATTGTGTACAAAGATGTAGTACTAAAATTTATAAGTAAAACATCAATAGGGAAACTCATGTGGTTTCACTTGAGTTCTAAGGATCAATAATATGAGTTAAACCTAGATGACACGTTGGAAAAAAATGTTCAAGAAGTGGCATGATGCCCACTCCATACGAAAAAATAGTCTACACAAAAGCGTTACATCATCAGTAAACGCACGTAAATACTTCAAACATGAAAAAGAAGGGGAAAAAGAGAGTTAATTGTGGGTGGGTAAATGACAATTACAAGAAAATCATACAATTTGAAAAGTGAAACGACAATTTGTGTAATTAGAAATTAATTAGAATAATAATCAATTAGGTGTATGAAACATTATGCATGCCTTAAGGTAAGAAACCCTAGGGTAGTCTACATGCACCTCCTCAAGACCACTACATTATTCTTCAAGAAAATAGATTGGATAGATGAACCTGTTCCACCCGACCACCCCCAAGTTATGATCTAGACATAGCCAACCTACCACCCACGGCCCATACCACCGGATATAAGAATGACTAATACCTTGGAAGAGATAAACACGATCGTCGAGACGAAAGCCTAGCCCGCACCACCGGTGTCTAAGACAATAGCCTTCCAACGTAATGTCCTTATGAGGGTAGCTAAGCCTCATATTTATAACTATACTTCATTGGATTGGTTTTATCATACACTTCATTTGTACAAATTGCAAACTTATCAACAACCAACACTAGAAGGAAAATAAATATTACAACTCCTACAAGACATTCCAACCCATGACAAATTTGTTCAAGACTTCCACAACCATCTCCATATGGCACTGCTTAGATGATCTAGGTTGATACAACTATAAAAACTTTGAATGTATAAATAAGACAAAAAAAATGTGTTGCTCGGCTAGTAAAATACCATGAGATCCTTTCTTTTCTTTTTTGCTATAACATGGGCATTGTCATGTGTGTTTCTTCACAAATTCATCCGTTTGACAAAATTATGATCATTTACAACCTTCGGACTTTTGTTTTAACACCATTGTGTAGATAATTTCTTAACAGTTCCTAGTATATGTCTCAACCATCTTATTTCAGGTTATCATTTACATGTGATGGTCGGCATAGTCTTTACTGATCTGCTCAACTGCAGAACCAGGCTCATTGAGGATCAAAACGCTGAAATTCAACAACTAACTTAAGTTTACCATTTTACCTTTTATTTTTCTTCTTTATTCTACCGTAAATCCGTGGAGGACTTGGCCGCAAAGGGTGCTTCCTAACTATCGCTTGTCCATGGATTTATTGGCTCCCCATGAACGATAATATATCAGCATCATAATCTATCACTTTTCCAGCATATGATTAGATTTGGTGTAGATGTAAAAATGAAAGAAAGAAAATGAGTATGCCAATGTTGGAGAGAACATGTGAGGAAACAAAATTAAACCACCACTTGATAATAATAATGTTAAGAATATAGCTGAAAAGAAATCCTCTAAAAGTTACAACATTAATTCAAAACAAAATTCCAATTCAACGAAGAAGTTTGTCTCCAATTTTGGTATAGTTTGTTTCCGCTAAAGCAATCCTTGTACAGTGGGCAAGCCTTAGTATTTATATGCCTTTTTGAATAAGCGCATATGACCCACGCTTGCCATGCTTTATTAACGGACAACAAATGAAAATTTCTCGGTACATGTTGCATTATCAATAGTCCTCGACAACACTCTCATCAATCAACTGTAGATAAAAGAAAAAGGAAGTAAAAATCTCATTAATCTTAGCTATATCTAGTATTAAAATTAGTCTCTACCAACAGTTGAATGTTGCCTAGTGGTTTGACCACTTTCCTTTTATGCAATAGGTCAGGAATTCCACCCCACCATTTTCCCCAAAATGTGCCATTAACAGAAGCAAAATCAAAATATTTACCAATGATCCAAATCGTTCATATAGTTACATTACCTTAGCTATACCTAGCTATATCTGGTTAAAACATAGGCTTTACCAAGGGTAGGTTCGTTTGGCCTAGTGGTGTGACTACTTCACTTGCTTTTTAGGCAAAATAGGTAACGCATTTGCCTCCAAAACGCCCCATTCAGAGAAAAACAAAAAAATAAAAGATTTACCAGTGATCCCAATCTTTCATATGCCTCCATCACTTTAGGATCTTCTTCATGTTCATATCCAATTTCTAGAATTCTAGGCCCATTCACTGACCATAAAGCTCTTCGTCCACCTTCCTAGAGAAAAAAAAAGGAGAAAAAAATATAATTCAAAATAAAATCCAAGCACTATACTACCTATATCTCCGGAAGTAGACAGACAGGTTTTGATTTCTCGAAAAGTAACTTTTGAATAATCAACATACATGAAGAGCAATCAAATAGAGTGCCTCTGCGGCTTCAATTCGGATATGTGGATCTGTTTCTGGTTCTCGCTCATGTGAGAGGGGATTTGCAAGCTCCAGTGGCATTTTTGCTGTGTCTTTACTACTGTATGCCTGTGGAACAACAAAACTAAGATTTATTTTTTTTAACTAAGGCAGGATGGGACAGTAAGGCATATATATCCTTAGTATATATGGATTCCTCACAATTAAAATTTCTAATTGAAGTATAAAACACATGTATGGATTCAAAGGGTTTTGCTTTGGTATGGTTCCTTCAAAAATAGAAGGAGATGATACTGAATGCTTAATTTTTGATAGTACACAAGCATGTCATCTGGCAACATGCATGTGTATCAAAGAGGGGGGAGAGTGTGATGGATAGGACCCATTTCCATTGTAGAAGGGGATCTTAGAAGTGGACCATTCATGATATTTTCCTTCCTCTCTCTCTCTCTCTCTCTCTCTCTCTCTCTCTCTCTCTCTCTTCTCTCATATTATCGATCTAGCACACCACTAGTATTCTTCAATGCCAAGGAAATTTGTTTCTTTGGCTAAATTTGTTGAGTTTGATTTTGGTGTAGGCTGACTTTCAGTAGAAGAGGACTTCTTAGGATTGTCTCTTTTCTTTTTCCAACAATCAAGTTGAATGTGACCTTTGTAGCCACAATAATGACAAGTGAGCTCCTTGTAGGGAATATAGGCTTGGTATCTGTTCCCATCTCACATGTGCAACACAACATCATTCAACAGCTTAAAACTACATTTAAGGTCAAAGATGAAAAGCACATGCTTTAATGAGTACCAGGTCTACACAAATAAATTCTTAAGTTCAAAGATGAAAAGCACATGCTTTATTGAGTGCTAGGTCTACACAAATAAATTCTGATCCTCTTAAAAACTAAGAAAAATCTTACCATCTGATTACACAATAACTATACATATGCCAATTTTCCACTATCACCAAGGATTGACAGATATAGATACTAAAGTGCTTATTGAAATACCTGTTTTCCAGCAAGGGGTAGCAGAAGGGCAGGCCAAAGATATTGTGAAGCCAGCAGCAAACTTGGTAGCATATTGTCTGCCTCAAAACAGCAATTTCGAACTGTACCAGCCACCTACAGTTTGGAACTTTTGATTAAATACATAGATTTTATGATTAACAGTTAGTAATACCCATAGTGCAAAGGTTGAAATTCTTCTTGAGTCAATCCTCTACATAAATATTTGTCTCTCTTGCTATGTCTCTATGTCTCTCTACATAAATAATTGTATGAACACTAACAGTCCACATGTATGTGTCAAGTATCAAGTAGCATAAACAAATGTTTGAAAGTATGAAAGTATTATGAGCGTATCTAAACATAAAAATGTGAAAGTAAGAATGAACGTATGAAAGCAAGTATGAATGTCTGAGAGTAAGTATGAAAGTAAGAAGTAAGAAAGAAAGACAGTAAAGAAGTAAGAAAAAAAGGTATGAAAGCATGTGTAATGCATGTATGTATGTCTGTAGTATAGACATGGGTTTTGATGCTTAATGTCAGCCTATTGATAGAGAATATACTTTTGATAATAATCTATTTTCATGCTTTAGTGAACTACTTGCTGGAATGTATGATTCATACTGGAAGAAAAGGTTGAGAAAATTTTGGAAGGTTCTTTCTAAGTTAGGGAACACTTATTTTCATTGTGATGGCTACACTGCAAGATCACTTCAACACTCACCAAAATTGTGGGAGGACAGATGAAACAGTAACACATCTTGTATAGCGAGGCCGTGAATCTTTGATTTTATTACAATACGTATCTAACTGCGTACAAGTACTCTTTTCAGGTAAGACCATCAACAATTATTTTTGGCTATTTGGTTGCATCACAGTCCACATTAGCCAGAATGCAAATTTTTTTGTGGGTTTGTTCTGGACATTCAGGTTGGGATAACTTGTCCATGTTCTTTACATCTGGTTCAGGTTGTCCTAAAGGCAATTCCTCTATGATTGCTACTTAATGAAGCAAAAGAAGAGGGCACTTACATCCTCTCTTAATGTTTTTCGTAGATAATTCATTGCATAATCATTTGATGGATGATGTAGGAAAAGTGTTTGTTATCATACAGATAGGTCACTGAGTGTTAGTATTTGAAGTTAGAACCGACATCTTTTTTTTTTTCCAAAAAACCGACATCATTTTTTAGGACTTTTTACATATAAATGTGGATATACTTAGATCCTTCCTGTAGAGATTCAAAATAAGATACACGCTTCTCAATAACTACAGAAATCAAAATGGACATTTGAAGAAATCATATATACCCCTTTTCGGCGCACCATGCTCGGGGAATCAGATTGTGGCAGAATCTGCTTGAGTAGTCCCTTTTTGGAATCTAACAAAAGCTTTCTTCCTGCTTCAATGCGAGAAATATTCACAAGAATAGCTGAAACATGTTCATAATGGTCCGCCGATCCTATAAAGAATGCAAATTTTGGTTAAAAATTCATAGCTGTTCATGCACAATACAGAAATGCATAATCTTCAACTAGTCATTAATTTGCACAAAACCAATCATATTCATTCTTGCTTCTTATACCTTCTTACGTATCATATCAAATTGAATTTGAGACATATGTGTGTTGTTCATCAAACCATAACGTTAGCATCCTGACTTCACCTTAACTCAGATTTCTTATTCATATGAATAAAATGGCATATCATCATACTTTTTGTCTCATTACTAATCGCTTACATTCAAATCAATTAAGCATATCGTAGAATATTATAACTTTGAAAGTTCTTGAACATTAATCTGATGGTGAAGACTCAACTCATGAAAGTGTGAAAAGAGATTAACAATAGTTCAATTTTGCAGCTTCCAGAAGTCATCTCAACCACTAACCATTCCCTGTTGAGTTAGGATCACATCTGACTCTTCTGATTACATAATTAACCCAAAAAACATGTCTATGAATTGAGAAAACATGGAATGCATCTTGTATATATACTGAAGCATTGGCAAATAGTGCAAACCTTCCTCTGGTGACTTGGAAAAAAGTCTCACGAGTTTGCGTACATATAGGCCTTCCAATTGTTCAGTCTCCTAGTCCTTGCAGAAATCGAGAAAGTAAAAATGGAGATCAGATAGAACAAAGCTCGCATAAAGTTGTTTCAATACAATCCACTTTGTATACCTGAAGCAATCGGCTTGCACCAGACTCTGATTGTGTAAGGTTAACAATCAACATCACCAAAAGCCTATTTAAATTTGTGCCCAGCCTTCCGATGAACTCCATTGCCTTCTCAATCCCCCCAGCTCTAACAATTTTGTCTGCTAATTGTGGCTCTTGAGAGAGGTTAATAAGAGCTTCAATTGCTAGCTTTGATAATTCCTTTACAAATGTTCAATGCAAAATGATGAGCATAAATTTTAAAAGTTCTAGAGTTCAACTATATGTCCTCATTGAGATTATTAGATACCTCTTCACATTTAAAAAGATCTAAAAGTGGACCACAAAGTAAATCTGCTTCACTTGAAAGTGTTTTTATCCCTTCCTCGGTGCCAGTTAAGCCTTGCACAATCTCAACTGCTGCTTTCTTCACCTAAAATCATTATTTTGATCATGATGGAAAGTTCAGCTCCAATTTCTCAAAAGTCCACATAAAAGCAAAGACAACCTTCCACTGAAATTTATGAAGATAAACTTTCACTGAAAACTAACACAGCATGATTTGATTCACAGTGTCAACTATAACCTGAATCATTGTATGTAGATCAATGCAATTTTTAGACCTAACTTCCAGAAAATCCACTAAAATAGAAAAGCCAATCTTTCAAAGAGAATAATGAGGAAAACCTCTTCCAAAACCAACTAGCATGATTTGATTCAAAAGCAAATCAAAGTGTCCCAATAAACACATAATTGAGGTATGATTTGGTTCAAAGCAAAGAAAGGAATGATAGCAACGAATATAGTATTCCATAAAAATCAAAAGCAAACGATGTGCTTCAAAAGAAAAACAGCACATGATAATCACACATGCTTCAAGGTGCCTTTGATATATCTTCATTGCACCAGGTACCTTGGGTACGTCAGTTAAACACCACTATTCTTCAATACACATGTATATGTGAGTGAGTGTGTGAGTGTGTGTGTGTGTGTGAAATGGCAAGGACATGCAAAATATTCCAAGAGAATTCGACATTTTATTAACCATAGATCCTATAATCTAGCGCCATTTCGGATTTGCAAGCATTTAATCATCATTTTTCATATATTTGTACCATTATATACAAAGTGCATACTGCACCATAGGTTTGACACAACCAGTATGATAAGCAAATTTAATAGAAAGGTACATGTTTCTGTATGTATGTATTTATGCAAATACATAAACAGAAAAATTAACTCAGATTTGTACTATTCCATTAAAGCCCTAGGAGAGACACCATTCTACGGATGAGACAGTTGAATATTTTTCTATGTTCCTGCAAACAAGGGAATTGTTGTATCCCAATTGAATCTTTAGCTTAGGAAAGAATAGATCAATTTTCCATGGATGAAAAACAAAAACAAAATCCTTGTTTTCTGTACTCTTACTCTACACAATGGAAATTGGATTGGTAGTGTAGGTTTCTCATAAAAAGGAATTAATTTCTGAAAAAATCACGGCTGAGAACCAAAACAAACAAAAAAAAACTTTTCTCTGTACTCTGTATCTGCACGATTGAAATTGGATAGGTAAAGCAGGATGTTTACGAAAGATAACTTATTCATTTCTGAAACAATAACCTGGTAAGAAGAAGACGGAGATGAAAGGAATCCGATCAGCTCATCCAGTTCTTCTGAGATCGCCATAGCGCTCCGCTAAAACCTGAGAAACCTGAGGGGAGGCAAACAAGCCCTACAGTGTGTTTTTCATATGGTATAGAAATTGCTCAAATTGCCCCTCTGTTTTTCATTATTCTCCAAAATGCCCCTTCTTCATACATCATTGGGTAGAGGAGAACATCTACCTATTCTACACTAACCTCTAGATAGAAATGGTAGAGGTGGGTGACAAGAAGCGAGAGCTCAAATAGGTCCCAGTAATAGGGTAGTGGTGTTGTGTTCCTTTAGTCACAATGTAAACCATCACAAAAATGCACATTGTCCATGGTCTTTAGAAAAGGAACACATATCAAACAAAGAGGGTTAATTGCACACATTACACATCGTTGTCACACTCAAATTCTTGTGGTAGTGCTCAAGTTTAATAAAGATGAGTTAAGGCTAAGGCAAGCTTGAGCTAATCAAAGTTTGAGGAAGAGAATATAAATAGAGGACATCCCCATTCAGTATCTCTTAACCCATGATTGGAAACAACTTGAGCACTTGAGTTTAGGTGAGTGGGATTGTTCGTCCATGCCTTGTATTGGAGAAGCAAGATTCTTGAAAATACAAGCACTTGGATAAAAATAATACACAATTGAGTGAAATGATTGCTAATTATTTTACAAGATGTCTTTTGAATAGTTTATGTGATTCTCAAAATCAAGAGAATCAGATGTAAGTCCAAACCATGTGATGGTATTAGGATCCATACCAAAAAACTTGGAGAAATTTCCGAGTTGAACCCTCTTCTCAAAAAAGGTTTTTAAGAATGTGAAGAACACACACAAAATTCTCAATTTAATGGGCTAATCTACAAAAGAACATCACATGATGGTGAATTCAAATTTTAAGAGGATTGATGTGTATACCGTAAATAGATTATATGAATAGACTATAGGACCATATTAATCAATTCATTGATGCTAGAGGATCCAAGCTAAAATGTTATTGTGAAGTAGATATCAGAGAATGTTATTTCGAGGGAACAAACTCTTGGTTGAATGCTTATATGGAAATGGTTATGGGCCATGCAAATCCCAAGAAAAGTTGTGTTATTTAGATGGTTGTTGACACATTATGGCATTCTTGTGAAGTCATGGATGCGGGGGCATTGCCATGATTATAAAATGTGATAGTTGTGGTTCTCCCATTGAATCAGTTTACCATGTTTTATGGATATGGCCTATTGCTAGAGCAGTTTGGAAAAGAATGTTTAGAATCTTGTATCCTATTTATGGTAAGCAGGTGTACACATGGGTTTTTGTTAGATGGGGAAGATTGGCTAAAGAAATTCAGAACTATGGAAAGGAGTATGTTGATTTTCGTCTTCTCTCTTATGGAAGACATGTGTTGGAGGTCTCTTATACTACAACAATCCGTTGTTTGGAAGAGGACAAGGTTTGGTCTACAATATCTTCTTTAGTAGGTTGGGTATTGTGGAAGGCTAGATGTAAATGTGTCTTTCAGAAAGTTAAACAGAATGCGCTTGAGTTAGTCAAGGAGGTATGGTTAATGCTCTTAAATACTCTAAGAGGTCAGTATGAAACAATAACTAGTGAGCCTAAAGTTGTGATTCGTAAACAACAACAGTTTCGAGAATTTTGGAAAAAGGCAGAGGTCTTCACCTCTTTTGGAGAGAGAATAAAGTGGAGATATACTCCACCAAGATGCCTTTTTCCGCCCCCCGTCTTGGAACAACCCTACATGAGGGATTTTGATACTTGACATGCTAGTGCTGGTTAATGTGGATATGAGGGTTATAATATATTGTATGAATTTGTTGTAGCCTTTTGGCATCTTTCCATTAATACCAAGGTGAATCTTCTTCTTTTTTTAAAAGAATGTTATTTCGAGGGTGATTATTAGCCCAAGAAAGAGTTTTAACATCCATACCATAAACAACATAATGGAGATGGATATGAAAATAATTGATGTCAAGGTCACAGAGTGGACGACAACATGTCAAAGATGTTTGTTTATCATTATCTCATCAAAATTTCAAATAATATTATCTCGTGAGGAGGACATTGCATTAATGAAATATATTTGTGTCTTTAAAAAAATGGACATAATGAAGAAGGAAAAATCAACATGTAGTTGTTGTTTGACTACCGGAGCATAGAGTTTGCAAGTATAAAAAGGTGTGCGGTTGACATTGTTGCAAGTATAAAATTTTTGTGACTCTCATGTTTTCATATGATCTCATAAGTCAATTGTTCTTAATGCTAAACTGTACAACATATTTATTCCTTTGATGTATGGTGCCTATCATATGGACGGTTATAACACAATGTTGGGGCCATAAAGTCAAGAACGAGTTAGGCAACATATTGGAGAGGGTCAATCATAGGTGATGAAGTTGGTTGACATAAAAGTAAGAAATATGTGTGACCTGAAATGGTGATGAGGTAGATGGTAATGGAAAGAGAAAGCCATAGATCAACCAATAGGTAGACAAAAACAAACATTTCAAAGAAATTTAAATTGTATATAAACCAAAATTTACACAAGCATGATATTGAAAACACTTTTGGATCACATCGCTGATCCATATTGAAAATTTAAACAAGGCGAAAAGTTTGTAGAGAATGTATTTTAAACTAATTGATGACAAAAGGTTAGAAATAAGATTGAGATTTAGTAGTAAAGGATTAGTAGGAGACATGAGATAAAGAGAAACTAATAAATAACAAAAGTCATTACATGGATGAGGTGGATGAAATACTAATAAATGGCATAATCATTACAGGAGGCATCACTTAATGCTCAGGGATGACCTACCTTTACTACAAAGATCGTTAGTTGACCATGTTAGTTAGAAACATTCATTTATAAATGTCCAAAGGTCATTTGCTTACTTTCTTATTATGATAATGCTTATCATAACCCCTTAAAAATCATACACCTAACGCAACAACGTGGAACAACCTATCTTTGTGGTTCAAGATGAGGTGTTATTCTAGCAAATTGAAGTACGAAAGATTGGAAATCTTTTAGAGCTCCTCTTTTTCTTTTTCTTTTTCTTTCTTTGAGATTTTCAACATTTTTCTATGAAAGGGGAACAAAAGTTTGTGATAATGTACCTGCAAAGAAAACTTTTGCAACAGTTTCAACATAAAATTCATTACATCAGTTTCAAAGAATATATCAATTAACATTACATTACATTAGCATCAATTGCAAAAAGTAAATTGACACTATCATAACATTCTCAAAATGCAGATTTGCATTGCATTGGAATCAGTTCGCAAAAAATGGTTTGAGTGCAAAGATTTATAAACAAGATACTTTCCCTCATTGAATACACTTTATTTCTTGCAAATATAGATAATCATCCTTGTTGGACAATGCTTGAGTGTCCAAAAGTTTGGAAGAATCCTATTGCTACGGATCATTTAGTTCAATTCCAAGAGCTTCAAACCGAGCATTCTCACCATTTGCATGGTGATCAAAGCTACCCACAAGTTTGAGCATATCATAATTGTTATGGTTCCTCTCCGAACAAACCAATTTTTGTGTGATTATTATGGTGTAATGTGGGTTATACTAGATGAGATAAGTTAGATTATGAACACCTTCATCCATTTGTAATCCATAACATTGACATTCTACCTTCTTGTGGTTTCAATTGCAAAAGTTATATATCTATGGTAGAGGATGATTGAAGATAGTTGAGCAAAATTGAAACAATAAGAACACAAAACAAGGTACACATTCATTTAAAGATTGTGATACATATTAGAGAATTTGGAAATTCTCCTTGCATTAGCATATAATAATCAAGCAATAATAAAAAAGTGTGAAGATCACTATGAAATATATCTAAAACTTCTTAACATGATTTGTGTTCACTTCATTGGATTTAAAATATGTATTAGATGGAGACGTTCATAATGCTCGAGCACACACACACACACACCCAATATATGTATATTATGAAAGTATGTGTAGGGATGAGGAAGTTTTGAGCAAAGGATGTGGCACACTAAACCCTACACATTACTTAAACACCAAGTGATTGTATTAGGAGATTATCTACATTGTTAATCAAACCATATTATATTCACAATTAAATAAACATTAATACTTGAAAAGAAGCAAGAAATTAAACTCTTAAGCTTAGTATTGTTCTAAAATTGCATATGGATATTAAACTCTTCCAAAATTTGTTAACATGGTTGAGCAAATAATGATATTTAACTCTTCCAAAATTCATGATTATGTCAAAGTTCAACCCAATGCTTGATGTAAATTTGTAGTACTTGTTCTACTTGTTTATAATAAAAATCCCTTATCTTATTCTTCTTTTTATATTTATTGTTGTTTTTGGCTTCAATCCTAGATAGCCCTAAGCATCCATTTTTCTTGCTTTGCCTTTGTTTTAACTTCATAATCCTAAGATTGACTAGAGAAAGCGAGCAATCAAAGAACCTCAAAAAAGTCTAGAAATCTATAAGTCTCAGAGAAAGAGCACAACAATATTTCTTGCCTAGATAATGTCATATTTGAGATCCCGTCGATAAATGTCTCTTGCATTAGTGGCATAAAGAAGGGAGAAAAGAAGAAATCATTGTATTTGTGGGGTTAACAACTCCATCATCCATCCAAGGTAACCACAAGATCCAACTACATACCAAGTATCAAGAGGTCACAAATGTCTTTGATAAGGTGAAGGCCAATATGCTCCCTAGCATGGATTGTTAGGCAAATTATTTGTGTTTAGATTGTGGATATCCAAGCATATAATGATGAATTTCCTACATGAATCGAAAAGACAAGTAAACTAAGTTTGTTCTAGCAATAAATGTGACTGCACTTCTCAAGTTAGATCCAACAACCATAGTAGTTTCACTTATAATGCTTGGTCTAATAGCTTTGAAGCTTTGAGGCAACTAGATCATATGTTAAGTGAATAAGAATTTGAGCCATTTTCTTGGACAACCTAGAACATCTGAACTCTGGAGTTTGTTTCCAATATTGGTTCCATGTCATTGGGTGAAGTTAGCAGAGTTTTTCCACACACGTTGAACTCATTACATTTATGTTTGATCTAGTCCCTCCTTTTGCTCTCTTAGACTAAGGTGGCAAACTTGTTTCATGGGTCAAGAAATTACCATATTACAAAAAATCCATCGAACATCTGTAGTAGTGATCAATGAGAGCTTATTAGTTTGAGTATTTGTTGAGTGAAGACATAGGTCAAGAATTAGAGTGAGTTAGAGTGATTTTTTATTTTTTAGCATGTGAATTCCTTCAATGTTATCATTACAAGGATGGTAACCCACATGATACACCATGCCTACTTGTAGAACACATGCTATTCCTATTAAGACTACATTTGCAAGGATGCCTACTTCATCACAACTATCCTCTAGAAGCCGACTACTCGTGCCACACCAACTTGCGCAATGAACTCTCCCCACACCATAACTTTACTCACAATGATGCATCCATGCATTGTGCCTCTTTGCACGACTACCTATATCACAGATCCTCACATAATGACTGCTCGTACCATGTCTCCTTGCATATTGACTACCGATATTGTGCCTCCTTTTATGATGACTACCCACACCAAGCCTACTTAATAATGCAATAGCTCCCATCCACACCAAGTTGTTGACCCCTATTAAAGTGGCACCAACATCTTTAGGGACAAATACACCAATGAAGAAATAACAACCACCACAACCATTTCCATGTCCCTACAACTATCGGTACTGTCCAAAGGGGTGCACATGTTGCTCTTTCTTGAGACACATCCTAAAGGTGCCTACAACACCAACCTCAATCTAAGACACTCCCCCAACATCCCTCTCTAAATATATGAAATCGCCTCAATCAATTGTCATCCATTGGAAACCTGTTGTGCATTTCCCCTCTTGAGATCGCCATCCTTGATCCACCAACACCTCATCTCTTGGCCATGGATTTGCCTTCGTTGTAGATGACAAGTGGTTCATAGATCTTCCACCACAATCTTAGATCCTCCATTGCTGCCATTGTAGATTGCAAATCTATTGATGTCACTAGAGCATCAAACCTACAAATACCTCATCAATTTAGAACTAGGAAAAACTTTGAGAACAATGGGCCAAAATGAGTCATCATGGTGGCCAATTTTAGTCTCTTAGCGTCAAAGATTGAGGTTCTTTTGGGATATCTCGATAAGAATTTCACAAGAGGACTTAACTAAAATCTAGGTTCCATGATGGCACAAAACCCATCTTCTTCATTAAGAAGAAAGATGGTTCTCCTCACCAAGTCTTTGTTTAAGAATGACCTAGTTTATTTAAAGAATGATCGGGTTCTTAAATGACAAGAATTCTAATGCATTTCAATTTTGTGATGCAACAAGGCAAAGCAAGTGTGCTAACTTGACACTCCAATCTAGCATCTCCACCAAGAGAACTTGCTTTTGAAAGTCAAAACAAACTCTCTTGGGTTTGAATCCACCGACAACTAATGATGGCTCATGTCTTCAATGCACCCACATGATTGAGTCATCTTGACTCTATCTATACAAACATTTCTTCAAATGTTTTCGCTCAAGATGATGGATATGAGTTTTATTCCAAATCATGCATCTCATTCAAATTCTAAGAACTCTTGTAAGGATTATGACCACTCCAATGATGATGGCTCATGTCTTCAATACACCCACAAATTTGAGTCTTATTGACTCTATCTATACAAACATTTGTACAAATTGTTTACCTTAATGTTGTGGTAACTCTAGAAGCAAGGGTGATGATGAAGACGGGTGGTGCTTCCAGTTGGAAGGGATTCAAACTGTCACGAACACACCAACCGCGGACTAAGAAGAAACATGGATGATGAGACTGTGAGTGACGAGGCTATGACCGATATGAAATAAAGAACATGAGAGCATGAAGACAAAGATGAAGAAGGAGACAATATGGCCTAAAATGAGAATACTAGATTGATGTGTCAATGACTGGTGTTGAATCCCTTGAAAGGGACCAAGGAGGTTACAAGTATTTATACAAGTTCCGAGATTGAATATCTCTAGCATATACCAGTCTAGAATATTTTGACTCTAAAATGTACTACATGCTAGACTATACAATACTAAACTATTATATACAAATGCATGCTCATATCAAAATGGTTCAACATGATATCTTGTTGATGTGAGGTTGTCGGTTCAATCCTCACCAACTATGTATTCTATGTCATTGTGTCGTGACAAATGTGACCGAGATCAATTTTATTCTAGATCATGCTTCTCATTCAAGACCTAAGAACTCTTATAGGGATTATTACCACTCCAATTGACAATATGGCTTGCTCTTGTAAGTGAATCTTTTGTATGTTGTGAATCACACTTCTCATCCCCCAACACTTGTGGTAGTGTCATCAAGAGTCCACCTTTAAGATTAACTATAAAATGATGTGGATTGGCAATCAATAATTGTTCTTCTTTACACTTCAATTGGAAAATTGCCCTTAGCACTTCATATTGTTTTTTATTGCCCATTTAACATTTACATTTCTCAAATTTGGCAAGTTTTTCTACATTGCTACCTTACGCCCAAATAGTGTTTATTGGCACAATTTACATAACCTAACCAAGAATCAAAGATAAAGGTCATTTTTTGTCTTTTTGAGGTATTGGGGATTATATAGTGTTTGGAATACTCACGATGTTACCATGTTTAATGACGGTTAATAAAGGAGTATTGATGTGACATTTCTTGCATTTTAGCACCTCAACATGTCCCACAACCCATGTAACAATGGCACTAAATTAGTTATCATAACATTGTAGTGTTTTTACACTCAATGAATAAAATTACATGTAGAGAGAGAGAGAGAGAGAGAGAGAGAGCCCATATGGATGTAGCTCAGTTGGTGTTTCGAGAAATATTGCCTAACTTAATTTTCTCTATTTTTTTTATAACTAATGGAAGGAGTTTTTTTTGGAAAAAATAAAAAATAAAAATAAAAATAAAAAATCTCTATTTTTAGGGCTTTACATAATACTTTTGAAACCAGGGTTTTAAACAAAATATATTAGCTTGTTAAGAGGGGATGTTACTCAAATGAAAATATCCATCATTTTTTTATGTGGAATTCAGTGCCACTATAATCTATTGCATCCTTAAATCAAATTAACAATAGGAGGAACATTTAAATGCAATGGTTATCATTAGGATTATCAATATCGAATTGACAACCTACGGATCCATGAGACACATTTTTTATCTTTGTGGATAGTGTGTTTGTTATATGGTTTAAACAACATTTTATCCATGCTAACCACAAGCATCGAGAAGATTCTCTAAGTTGTGTGCCTAGAGACACATGTGTCTATTTCTAACGAACCCCTATCTTTAATTCTCTAATGTGACATAAAGCTGATGCTTTTACATTATGCATTATACCATATAATGTTGGCTTACTATTTGATTTAAATGGATTCCAAATATAATTGGGCTTTGTATATCTATTCTTTTGTTTTTATTCTAATGCAAATGTTTACCACTTTGGGTCTCCACGATGGAAACAATTATGTCTAACACTAATATTTTTATTCACATTCAAGACCATGTTACATGCAAACCTTTTGAGGTCAAATGGACAAACAATGGCAAAAGTTGGTGCTTAATTAAGGTTATGGGCTCCTGACTCCAACACTAGGTTTGATGTTATATTCCCCATATAACAAAGTCTTGAAGTTCTTAACAATAATTTCATGAATACAATACCATTACAATCCTATTTGAGATGCTTAAGAAGAGGTATTTACACTTTTACGTTCGCCATAAAAATGTCTTCAGTGTTTTAGTTTGAGACCATACAAACTAGCAATTTGCTCGGTAAAAATATGTCTTTACAGATTCACTTTCTCATAACACTCCCTACAAAAAAAAGGTCTTCGGATTTCCCGCTTGGGCGGTCTTCTCCAAATTTTCAAATTCATTGTCCACAAGAGTCACCTTGAGATTGTACACATTGTCTCCGAAAAATATGGCTTTAAAATTTACTCCCCTTATAACCCGAGGCGTTGAAATCTATATTGTTGCCTTCTTAACCCAAGGGTCCAAATATTTATGGGCAGAAAAAAGTGATAAACAAGTACAAACTAGATTGAATATTTAGAAGGGCTTTGATTGAAACTTGAAAATTTGATATCAAACGAGAACTTTGTTATCAATGCATCATATGTCAACGGATATATTGAAATTAGCAGCCATCCATAATTGGGGTCAACGATCTATTAACATTGTTTTCTCTTGTTGATTATCAACTTGTAAACCATCCCACATCACCTTCAGAAAGGATATCCCAAATATTTGTTTGCAACAATTGTTTGTTGCCCATCTAGTGTGCAATAAAGTGGAAAACTAGACATTTCTAATTGGGTTTTGAAGCCATTTTTAGTGTTTTCTCTTGTTGATTATCAACTTGTAAACCATCCCACATCACCTTCTGAAAGGATATCCCAAATATTTGTTTGCAACAATTGTTCGTTGCCCATCTAGTATGCAATAAAGTGGAAAACTAGACATTTCTAATTGGGTTTTGAAGCCATTTTTAGTACAAATAAATCTTTAAATCTAAACAATGAGATAGTGACATGCTATTTGTAAAGTTATTCAATTAACCTAAGGGGCACAATTATACTCAATGACGCAATTTTAAGATTCAATTATTAGTCTGTTGATTGATGGATCCTCATATATTGTTTAATTTAGTATTGATTCCATTCTATAATCGATTATGTGTTTATTAACTCTTTATGTAATCTATGTTGATATGTGGTACTGTGATACACGGTTATTACCTTTCAAATCCACTCTTACTTAATTGATATTATTTTTTCTACCAAGGTGTACGTGAGAGGTTGTGGGAAAGGACCAAGGTCAAAAGTGTTCGTGGTAGAATGTTACTCGAAGTGCATATCATCCTCCCAATAAGAATGTTAAGAGTAGGAAGTCAATTGGAACACCCTTAGGTAGTGTAAGATAGTCTAACCCTATAGTATTGTATTACGTTGTGTCTACTAAGCGTGTTTGTAAATATTGTGGAGAACATAAAAACCACAAATTGTGTAGATCAACTAGCAATTGGCAACGATTCAGTTTGAGAGGGTCAAAACTGAACCATTAAAATATTTTGAAACCTGAACCGAACCCTTAAAACCGCGGTTTCATGTTTCGGTTTTGGTTTTCAAGTTAGGTCAAAATTTAAAATTTTTACAATTAAAACATTTCATTATTTTAAAATTTTAAAATTTTAAAGAATTTCCTAAAATGTGGGAATAAGGCCTAAAAATGAAAAGATTGTTTAAAAACAAATTTTTTTTAAATGTTTTAAAATTTAAAAACCGTTTAACCGTTTAAACCGCAGTTTCTAACTATTGAAACCAAACCTTTTAAAAAACTTGAACTTGAATCGAACCAAACCGTTTAAACCGTTAAGTCGTTAAACCACGGTTTCGCAGTTCGGTTCAGTTCAAACCAAACCGTTGCCGACTGTTAAGATCAACATATACAACCAAAACCAATGACGATGGCAAAAAATAGTCGACATCAACAACCAACTAAGCATCGAGTTCAACATTTCAATTGTGATATTTGTATCATGAAGAGTATCATTAACCCTTGCAAGCTCAATTGTGCATGTTGTGATTGTGACCATTGAAAGGCATAGATAATCATTTTGGAACTTGGGCCATGTAACCGAACCAAATTCTCTTTAACTTGAATTTGCACAAGAAATAATTGTTTGCATTAGCTTCCAATAGTTACAATAGAGCCTAGGAGTCAAGTATTTATAAAGTTGTTCTCACTTCATGTGTCAGATATATGAACATATGGGATGTGTTCATATACATAACAATTAATTTGGTGGCTTCTCATTGCATATGCAAGGATGGGAGATGCTCTAACAAGTGTATGCCACTTTCTTATGTGAATTTCTAACCACATTTTCTAGCTCTTGAACTTGGAGACCAAACAATTACAAACATTTTGGAATCTATATATCGCCTTCTTTAATTGCAAGATAACTTTTTGTCAGTACAAGTTTAGCTTATGATGTTTTTGGAAGCCCCATCATAACGAATATTTCTGAAAGAATCGACAAGAAGTTCCTTTAATAATTGCTTATTTTGACCCATTGGAACACATGCATAAACCATTGTTTGGGGGGTGGGGGGGGCAATGGTTCTAGATAAGCTCCATTCATGGATCATCATGGAACACGTTCGGTAGAAAATTGAGTTTTGGGAATGCGACAACTATTAAGTCAAGTCTCGTATAACTTGTCTGCCCAATGCTTTCATACCTCTAAATTTGTAACTACATCCTACATCTTTTGTGATTTGGGGTCCATTAAAAACTAATGTGTTAGGGCACTTTTTAGTAGAAAATGAACAAAAGTTATTTCCTAACTCTGTTTCTAGTTTGGGTTTATCTTTGTGTTGAAAGGGAGTTTAACCTTGGATAACAAACAAACCAAAGAAAAGGCAATTCTCCATTTCAATGTTTTATCTTACGCAACGTAAAACCCTAAGCGTTAAACATGATTTCATGTAACCCATTACTAAGGGAGAGAAAGAGAAGACATAGAAAACGATCTTACCATTACATCACAACCAAGTGAGAGAGAGAAGTAGAGGTACTAACATCTTTGAAGACGCCAACACGGCCTATCATACGAAAATAATTTACATCTTATAAGATTTATTTGCTCTCCCTCTTTTAACTGACTTGTTCAAGTAAATACGACAATGACAGGTTAGATTGAGACTATGCCCTTGGATTCTATGATTCCACATAACATGATGAGTTCCACATAACAATGAGATACTTGGATAACCATCCAAAAGACCACATAACAACCAAATAACAAATGTCTTATACACACCTTATTTTTTATTGATCATAGATGACAACTCATTTTTTGCAGACCATTTTGTAATTCCTCGGAAGCATAAATTGGGCAGTTGATAGCAATGAGAAGTTTGCTCGTGGAAAGTCCTACGAGTTGGACACAAACAATAACAAGTTCAAATATTGCACATTGTCCAAAACAAAAGAGAAAAGGGTGTATATTCACATCAATTGCATGCCCTAAGCCCCTTTAACCATTGGATTTGTTTTGAGCCATGTGAACTAATTGTCTACGAACATTATCTCTTGTTACCTTTGGGCTCGAAAATGAATAGAAGTTATTGAGAAGTTGGCATGTGTCATCTTCATTTCCCTTGTACCTCCTTTGCTTTTTATTTGAGGTAGGTGTGCATAATTTATGACTTCTTTAATGCAAATTGAAGGGTAGTGATAAGAATTGAGCTTTAGAACACATTGTAAGAATGCATTGATTTCTCAATGCCACTCATCACAACACTTCAGTTTAATGGAGAATCGTCATCACAAAATCCTTTGTCAAGAGAACCTCACGTTAAAAGTGTAAAATCTATGCATTGTCTTCCAAGCTTTTAAAATTGATATACTTGGCAAGATTAGTCTCTTGAAAATCACTAAATTCCTGAGGACTTGAATTTCATAAGTGTAACGTATTTTAAGAGCGTATTTTCAAGAGAAGAATGTATGAATATTCGGTAACCATCATCCATATTTGTTGAAATGGTTTATTTAGCACAATGTCTTCATTATTTTTGCAAATGTGTTTAAAGCGTCATTCCTCAATCATTCCAAATGAAAAAACTTCATTAAAAGCTCTTAGTGTGTGTTAGAACATAACATTAACCAAATAGAAATCCGTCCACCTTATCTTCCTTTTTAGAGTAAAAAGTAAAGTAAAATTTTGAGCTTAAAAAATCCAATAGTCTTTATTATTTTTCTCTCTTATTCATTATGATGTAGTACATGGCACTAGAGTTTCAACAACATTTAAGAGTTTCCTTTCATAATGCTATTAAAACATTTAGTGGGACAATGCTTCTTTTTACAATACTTTTCGCTTTCGCATTCTAGCATTAAACATGTCTTGTCCTGCTTTTTGTGTGTGTCTGGAGGGGGGTGATGACATGGCTATGCTTGGTCAAATGAGTACACACACTTATTATCATGAACCTATTGAGCAATATATACTAAAAGGCTTTGGATATCTATGTGATGATGAAGATATAGTCTTTAGTAGTTCATTGATAGAGCTATAACCTTACACTTAGCTCTTCTAGATCTAAATACAAGAGGATGATATAACCAATCCATCATGGGTCACAATGATGGTTTCCCTATAGAGAGGCATTATCGTGTGGACGAAGTTTCTACCATGTCTTTTGATGCCTATCAGAGCTATGGAGGGCACAGTAGTGTTGGGTCCAACAATTCCACCACCCCAATGCTCGGTGTTGAGCCTAATAATGATTCTAATCCAGACTTGATGAGAAATACTAGCAAGAAGTTAAGGCATAGACTTACAGATGATGCCCTCTCGAATGCACTCTTTGATAATGGGTCATGTGTAGAAGGAATTCGAGGATATGAGAATTGGGTGATTGACCTAAGTAGGTTGACATTGGGCCCGGCTTTTGCGCAAGGTGCCTTTGGTAGGCTCTACAAAGGTACATATGCTTCCGGAAAGGATGTTGGTGTGAAAATACTTGAACGACCGCCCAATAATCCTCTTCGTGCCCAAATGCTTGAGAATCAATTCTCGAAAGAGGTTGCTATGCTTGCTACCCTAAAGCACGAGAATGTGGTCCAATTTGTTGGGTATTGTAGAAAGCCCTTGGTGTGGTGTATAGTGACTGAATACGCGAAAGGTGGTTCCTTAAGAGCTTTCCTTGTCAAACGTCGAGCTATATCTTTGCGACTCTCGATGAAATATGCCCTTGAGATCGCACGTGGAATGGCATATTTGCATAGCTTTGGTGTCATCCATAGAGATTTGAAGTCGGATAATCTTTTGATGGTTGATAATTCTATAAAGATCGCGGATTTTGGAGCTGCAAGGATTGAATCCCAAGATGAAATTATGACCCCGGAAACCGGGACTTATGCTTGGATGGCACCGTAAGTGTCTTTCGCTTCTTTTCCATGACTTTTGGCACAATGCTTGTAATGCACAAGTCACATACTCACATAACCATGAGTTAGGTTTGGGGTAAGACCCATTTGCCTATGGATGGTTATGCCCTATACACATTATTATTTGTGCAATATTTTATTATTGTTCGATCAAGATTAATCTAATCAATTACATTGTTAATATCATGATATAAGTGTAAGTTGAGCTTCTATCTCTCAACATAACAAATTTATGTTGGGATGTGTTTGAGGTTTTGTGGAACACAGTAATTGTGGATTGTAGTTTATCTATAAGTATGCACATATATGTATTCTATTATGCATAGAAAATATGTTTTGTAATGTGTATGAGGTTGCAAATGTATATTATTCGTAGTGTGTCTAGAGAGCATGAACCATCCTAAACCTATTATTAATGTGATGTGTCTAATTTACATGGAATTACATACAATTCGATTTCTAACCTTTGTTTTCGTATATATCTTTAAACAGGGAAATGATTCAGCATCGTCCCTACAACAATAAAATTGATGTTTATAGTTTCGGAATAGTTTTATGGGAACTAATCACAGGAAACCTCCCTTTCCAAAACATGACTGGGGTTCAAATGGTATCAGCAGTTTTGAATGGAGTGAGACCAGAGATCCCGCCAAACATTCCACCCACGCTTGCATACATTATGACACATTGTTGGGATTCGAACCCCGATGTAAGGCCACCTTTTTCAGAAATTATACAATTGTTAGAGGTTGCTCAAGAGGTGGTCCTTAGAACAGTTGGAACTGCGAAATTCCGAGGATGCGGATGTATAGCTTTGTCTCCTACCCTAGATTAATATGCATGTTTGGTTTTACATGTATATTTTTTCGACAAAAAGCTCCTCTTCGACAAACTCTTTATGACATGGCATCTTTTGAGTACAAAAAGTTTGTAACTTCTTCATATCCACAACAAAAGCTTTGTAACATCTTCTTATCCACTGACATTTCATCATAGAAAGGAATTGACAAAACTTAACACTTTTGCGAGTATTATTAACCCACATTATGTAGAGGCTAGCGCTCCTAGTGAGACTGATTCCAAAAGGGCTGGCAAACCTAATTATTTAGAATACTGAGGTACCTTTGCTTTTGATTATTACAAAGTATGTGATGCATCGGGTATCGAATGAAGTTTAGTTTTGTTATATGATCATGTGCCTTTGAATTGTTCTATTTTGAAGTAAGATTTCAATCTTCAAGAGATGATAGCATTTGATAACATGTGTTACCATGGGTATGTTCATAAGGATTTTATCCATTAAGACAGTAACAATATCGAGTATATTCACGCAAAAGAGCACACTTCCTCCTAGAAAGCAATGTAAATGTATGGGGTTATCCCTCTTAGCGCGGCTCCAATTTGAAGGAATAAAAACAATCCCAATGGCCTCATCATACTTTTCAAATAGTTTGATATTACCAAGGCTTTGCAACATATAAAAAAGAGACCATGCACATGCTTTAAGGTAACGAGTACAATGTTCTTGTGGGTGATTGATTCATCTTTAATTGCCCCTTTTGAGTGTTTAATGCATACATACATGATACTCATCACCCCATTTGAAACAAGTATGCACATTTGATGATCTACTAATGATGATGTTTCGGGCCTAGGCTATCCAAAGTAAAAAAATAATGTGGTAATTGAGTGTTTAATGCATACATACATGATACTCATCACCCCATTTGAAATAAGTATGCACATTTGATGATCTACTAATGATGATGTTTCGGGCCTAGGCTATCCAAAGTAAAAAAATAATGTGGTAATTGAGTGTTTAATGCATACATACATGATACTAATCACCCCATTTGAAATAAGTATGCACATTTGATGATCTACTAATGATGATGTTTAGGGCTTACTACATGTTGCACCAACTGTTTCGAACATCGACTGAGCTGTGTTGTAAGCTTAGGGAATGACCTAATTTAATGATCATGTTTCGATTGCCCAAAGTAAAAACGATAGTGTGGTTAAAAATGTCATTATCCATCATGAATTTCTAGCATAGGATTGCATTTTACATACCAGGATCAGGGCTAATACAAATCAAACATGGACATCCCACATACACAACATCTAGATAATCCAATAACATTTGGATTAGATGGTAAACGAGCAACATTTCAAACTTAACACCATTTACTTCATAAGAATATAAATATAAAGAGATGCTTCTTTCCTCATACCCGAATGATTCCAACACTGAAGATTGGTATTACACGACAAAGTGTTCCAAAATACAATATATTACAAAACGTTTCCATTGAGGGTCCTCTCTTTAAAGAGGCAGCGACACAAATGCGTCGGGGTAAGTATTACATTTTTCTTCATTCACAAAAAAAGGAATGAAAAGTGTACTAGTAGAATGACTGAAATGTTATGCCGTGCTCTCAAAAACTATCTAAAGAACAATTCAGATAGATACACCTTGTCCTAAAGTAGGCCATCTACAACCTTTTGAATCCATTTGGATATATCATCAAAAAATGTCATTCATCTTGCGATAACTACTAATGATGCATCTATGCATTAACAAGAGGCTACTCCCGAGGTCGGGCAATCCAGAGTGAGCTGAGTGCTCGTAATCGAGAGAAATAATCCCCCATTGCAAGTAAACCCCTTGCCGCTTGATGAGTTGTCAAAACACGATGCATTTGTTGCAATGTTTGCTGCCGAAGATTGTCAGCCTGCCAAACAAACCATTCCTATATTATTAGCATCAATGGTTTTATGTAGATACATGCAAATGCATGCATCGTACTGAAACCATCCATGTTAATGTATCATTAATTTTCTACCTCAATACAATGCACATTAGAGAAATTATCCATTTTTATCATCAAGTTTATGCAATCAATACTAATGCACATCAAGAAGCCCTTCATTTATCATCAGAATTTTCGTAAATTATAAATGAGAGGGAATTTGCATCACTTTATTTCTCCTTTTCAGGGTTGGGACTGTGCTAATGTTTCAGAATGTTTCAGTAAGAAAAATTATTGAAACAAAAAATAAGAACACCTAATTCGTTTTTAGAAACACAATGGGCATTCTGGTAATTTTCTAAAAACAAAACATCATTCTCATAAATAATCAATAACTGGAAGGACACCTTGTGTGTTTTTCCTAAAGTAATGCCTAAGGACACAAAAGGCATTGCTATAAAATTGGATAATGAAAACAGGACACAATGGTATTTTAGATTCTAAAAAGGATTTCAGTAAATACAACAAAATCCTGAGGGAAAATACTACCTGCCGAACAAAATTCTCCAATGTGCCTAATTTCCCCATTGCCATGGCCATTTGCCCCATGTAATTAGCTACATTTGGAGCTGCCAACGAAGTTGCCGATAAAGTATCAGCAAGGTTCTGCTGTAGTGCTTCCATTCCTTGAGATAACGCATCTTCTGCTTGTTGTGATGATTGTTGCAAGTTACACACAGCTAGAAGTTGCTGCTCCGTAAGAGGTTCAATCTGAGGAATGAGGATCTGGCAACATTTAAAAAACAAAATCCAAAAGACAAGGTTAAATAATCATAATTTTCATGCTGATTCATTGCACATAGTGCACCCCCAAAGATATTACTACTTAACATTGTATATATATCTTCTATTTTTGCCAATAAACAAGCAGAGATATACCTTTAAAAGCTCAGAAGGGCGAAAACCACCCATCCACATGAAACACCTCTCTGCTGGTGTTTTCCACATTCCAGAAACAATATGGAATACATCCGCCTTTACAGCAACTCCTTTAAGTCGGAAAAGCTCATCGTAATGAGCCATTCCAGCATCAACAAGACTCCGCATCTCATTGTCAGTCACATGAGTATTCAAGGCTGACCTAAGTTCCGAGAGCTTCCTATTTTGCTCTTCAAGCCATCGTGCATAGTCCATGTTAAATATTGCCGCACCTTCAAAAGAAAGAGAGATCAGAAAAACAAGTAATCATAGACAATATATCACAATACAAGCCCATCAAAGCAAAAGGTGCCATATATTACTTTTGAGTCTTTAATCACAAATAATGTGATTTGAACATACCTCTTCCAGAATCCCCACCAGAATTAGCACCAAGGTGGAGTCCCTATATGAGAGAATGCAACAGATCAGAAAAGTACAAAAGAGACGGCAAATCACTAATATTTTTAATATTTACAAGTATATCACCAACTTTTAAAAAAACTCCAATATACTAGCTTATAGCAGAAAACTCACACAAATAAGTAGTCTCGTTAATTTGGTGACAACCAAAAACATCGGGAAGTATAAGATATTATTTTTACCCATCCCAGAGATAAATACTCCAATCATAATTTTATATTACAGATATAATTCCAATTGTGAATTCAAAAGTATAATAACTATATGTTTTGACAACTGTACAATTACAAAATATTTTCACCTGTTGTCGAGCACGGTCAAGCTCTTGTTCGATTTGACTTAACTTCATCCTACTTGTCTCCAATTGTTGAACATATGCCTATAGTCATGAGTGCAATACATTAGGATCCCATCTTAACTGTTAGCACTTCTTTGAATATTAAAATATACATCAATTGAAAGAAACCAAATACCTTCTTTCTAAGACGACTCTTGCGAGCAGCTTCACGGTTTTGTGCCAGCCGCCTTAGTACCTAAGTACCATGCAAAAAATAAGAAGATTCATAGAAGGTTAGAGAGTCAAAAAGATAATTATATGAAAAGATTAGGTGGTGGTATTCTAATGAGGAGAAAAACTACCTTGGAATCCGTAATTTTAGTTCTATCATGATCAGAAGATTTGGATAGGACTACCATCTCACCGCGGTTCCCTTCCAACTGAGAATATATTCAAAATGACATTCATTTAAGAGTTAGATTTTAGCGTTGCCTTCCTTGCTAAATCTAAATGTGCCTCTTTGTGTAATTGGGTACATTTCAAAATTAAACACCTACCCTTTCATCTTTTCCTTCTCCCTCAAGGCTTCCCGAGGTCTCAGTTCGAGGGCTAGTTTCTGCCCAATCTTGAAAATGAGTTGCCGAAGGCGCGTCAAAATTCATGATAGTCTGTTGATTGAAAGACTTCACCCCAGTTTGGCAGTCATTACTTGTTGCTGATGGTGAGCTCACTTGCTATATATGCACATTACAACTACAAGGAATGAGCTCTTTGGGGAGGGAACATGATCTTCAAACTCTCCGCAAACATAATTCATCGCATTTTCATACCTCGCATGTTATGGTGGGCACAAATGGTATTGCATTTGGAAGATTGCGATCATCAATATGATCTATGGAATAAAGAAATCAGCAAAAAGAAGAATACAAAAAAATTCAAACATATGGGAACAGATTGTGGGCATTTTAAAGTAGGAAATAAAAAGAGGCAGAAGGAGTAGTGAAAAACAAGTACTCACTTTCATGAATTTGAGCATGAACAGAGCCAGAGCCAGAGCCATTGCATATGTTGTAGAGATCTGGGCAGTCTTTGAGAGGCTTCACTCCTTGGTGGTGGTTACTACTGAAAAATCAGCAAGGGAAAAGAAGAGAGTGTCAGGTTCAAGACAAGCAGAATTTGCTTGAATTTTTCCATTCAACACAGCTAAATGTTACACACGCATTGACTATGCAATAATGTGGTAGGGTATTATGTATGTGAAACACGCACAACCTTCATCAGGTGTCAAACATTATACAGCACAGACAGATTGACAGAAGTATGCATATAGGGAATTCACAAATGATCTGTTATCAAACACAAATGGTGCCTCTTAACCAAGGCTCTATATTTGTCGATATAAGAAAGAACATGTACAAGCATCTACTGAATTGAGAATCAACAAGAGGTAAGCAAATGCAATCAGCACAATTCGGAAAACGGAGATTACATAGATACAGGTATATACTTGCAAAATATATGCATTAACACATACATATACAGGCAAAATATATGCATTAACACATACATATACAGACAAACATACACACACAGAAATCCATTAACATGTATACATATATATACACAAATGTACATACACACACATTTAGAAACATATACACAAGTAGACATATGCATCCCCAGACATCAATTTATGCATACATATGCATACCAACACATACATATATCGATATGCATTACCTAAACACACACACACATACATATATACATATGCATAGCTACACATTCACATAGACATGTGCATATCGACACATACAAATACACATTCAAACGTATACATTCATAGAGCATATTTATACAGACATATACACACATTTACATTTATACGCACATATATGTATGTACATGGGCTTTGGAGAATAATTTACTCACATGAAGTGAGAGACATAAGCAGGAGAGAATGTCTGCTGCATCGAAGAGAATGGCATGTAGGCGGTGGTAGAATCAGATTCGATGTAGCCATTGGCCATAGGCATTCTTCACCATTACTTCTTTAGGTGAACAAAAACGAGAGAGAAAGAGAGGGCCAAGTTTTACTCTGTTCTTGGGAACAATTCTAGAGAGCACTTGGGTTATGCTGCATTGTATGTATGTATATATGTATGTATCTGAATGTCTTCTGCTTTTGCTTGGCTTGGCTTGTGGCCTGATAAACCCTACAAAAGAGGAATGCACAAAAGAAAGGGGGAGGGGCAATGGAACAGGGGAAGAGAGAGAGAGAAAGAGAGTCTTAGAGAATCTCTCTCTCTCTCTCTGAGTGTTGAAAGGCTTTATAGTGTGAGTGATGGGTGAATGAAGGAATGATGAAGAGAAAGAAAGGAAGAGGAGAATGATGGATGGATGGATGGATATTAAGCAAGCAGAGAGAGAGCATTAACTCCTTGTTGTGTGTTAAAATTAAAAGCAAGGCAAAAAAGACAGAAGGCAGAACAGAGCAGGGCAAGGCAAGGCATGGCATGGCATGGCCTAAGCCTCAAGTTAAGCCTCAGCCTAAGCCTCTCTCTTTCTCTCTCTCTCTCTCCTCTCTCTCTCTCTCTCTCTATGTATACAATAGCCTTCCTAAAAGCTCCTCTCCCTCATGATTTCTCACCCTAATCTTTCCAGGGGTACCCCTTGTAATTTGTTCTCGCACTCTTTACGGTTCGTCGTAGCCCGACCAACCAACCCCTCTTACCACCTTTTCGGTATGGGTTTCCTGGTTTTATTTATTTAACACACGCCTCCGGGTTGCTGTCTCCTCTTTCTGGGTGCTTTCGCCCCCCCAGCTTGCCCGTCGCTTTTCACGCCTGCTCTCATTCTCCGCCAAACAGCACACCAATCGTTTGGTTTGGTTCTCGAGCTGCCTCCAACAAAACATCGCGTGTCTTGTGTAGATTGGGTTCAAATGACCTTTTTGTGTTTGTTTGCTACCTCGAAATCATAGACGAGTCTCATTAGCCCTTTGATTGTTCAATGCATGTCTCTAACCCGAGGTTTTGTCATTGCCTCAAATTCTTCGATGTGTCTTGTTTGCTCCTCGACGTGATAGCCCTTTGACATTCGATCCAGATATAACATTCGCGATCAATTGGTCCATTGTTTGAATGCTTCTTGGAATTACTTATTATCGTTGTATTCACTGCTAACCATGTTGGTCGCTTCCAAAATAGACAATATCTCTCGCTTGCTTCCTAACTTGTTGATCCTCAATCTCCATCCACGCATTGCGTGAAAAATGCTAGTTGTTGGGAAGTGAAACAACCCTATAATTTGTATTTGCATGCCCACACCTGGCTATGTTGCTCCATGCCTCCACGAGGAAGAGATTCCAATCAATTTGATTCCTTGGTGTTTCAAATGTTTTGCATTCATACTTTTCCCTCATTTTAATTGAGCCACATGATGTTATGAGATGTTTATAGCACATACTCTAGGTTTCTATCGAGCTTGACTTGTGTGTAGCCACTAAAACACATAACAAATCATTAACTAAAAGAACGTTATTGCATATTGGCCATTGCCTTACATTGTAAATTTTTTGTGTATGCCTTTGAGTTTTTAAAGACCCACTTTTTCATGTCATTTGTGTAGCATAGCGGCCACACAATTTAGTTTTATTAGTTGGTTTTTGTTAAGAGCAACAATAATTTTAAGCATATTTATATGTAATATGATTGAGGGCTCCTTGTTGGGGTTAGATTTTGCTACTACTCTAACACTAATGGAGGCAATGCTAGAACTAAATTGTGTCAATATGCCACTCAAATATGTTGTTTTATCTCTTAGCATTTTAGGCCTTGAATTAAAATTTTGATGATAGATTTTTGGACGATCTACCTATCAATGTATGATAGCCAATTGTAAACTAAGTATGCAGATAACCATGGTTAACTAAGGTTGCACTAGGCTCATTGACTATTGGATGCCTATATGTTGACTAAAGTTTCGGAAACTAAGCTAGAAAATTTTCAAAAAAGACAAGAAAATGTTAAAATTGGGTCCATTGTAGCACGAAGCATATTGCAAGTGAAGACAAAAAAACAAAGGTAACACAAATGAGCCAAAACGGGAAAAACACTCGGCAGAAATGGTAAAAACATTTAATGGAACAAAATACATAGGTATTGGTTTGAGTTAACATAGTTCGTTCCATGGATAAATTGACTATGCACATGAAGAAACTACACGACCAAGTGCACTACATAAACTATACACGTGGGCGATTGACACACCTTAAGCCTACACACCCATGTATATGATCTCTCTTGTTAATGCTTGTTACATGCTCTCTCTAAACCATCAATCTCCGTCGTACGAGTGTGACCCGATGACTTGTTCATTGTGATGTGCACATTGATCTTAGATACAAGCTATTTGCCCATTGGCACATAATGAATCGAGGCATGCCTCTACCTAGGTGATCGGCCTTACATTAATGATTAGGGTAATATAAAGTCACAGTAAGAAGTCTAGCCTTTAGCCTTCTACATGCTTTGATTGACTAACCATACTTACTCGGTTAATAAAGATTTTGCACACCATAAACCTAAAATGGTGAATCTGTTTGCAATGAGAAACAAAATATCTTGTCTGGCGGTACAATTGTTTCGCTACTTGAACCTAATCTACCTATTAAAATAGAATTGCTATATATCAAGTGCCTCCCATATATCCAATGGATGCAAATGTTATCCCATTCCGAAATGTACACAAAAAAGGTTATGCAAATCACAGAGATGATCGTGATATGTTCAGTAGATCCTTTGACGAATTTAGAGCTCCATACATATTTGTATTGTAAAATCTAGGGATTCGTTAGTCATGGGGGAGAGGAAGGGTTGTAAAAAAAAATAGGCATCATGATCAATGGTCTCAAATTTAAAACGCAAACCTTCATTGGAATCTGGATATTAGGAGGTCATACTATGAATGCTTATGTCAAAATCTTCTACTTGTAAATAAAGGTGTATCCTGCAGTGGATTCAGCAAGAAATGACAGGGAAAGTGGTTTTTTCATTCTTCTTTTTCATATGTGAAGTTGCCATATACGGAATAGGCGAGCATATACACTCCACGAACACTTAATATTCTCGTTGCCACTTGCATTACTCAAGGACCCAAAGTTTTTTTCGATATTGATGTTTTGTGGTTAAAAGCAAGTGAGAAATGTGAGTTGATCATCTTTCTAACGTAGATATCTATGAATGCCAAACTATTCTTAAATAGAATAATAGATATGGTGGGAACCCCGACATATATATAAAAAATCACATTTGAAAATGTGTGTTGTGCATGATATTCATATCTATAACAAGGTGTCCTTACTGGAAAGCTGCCTTTGATGCTTTGAAGGATCGATGAAAATAATGTAGGCTTCCTCATTCATCAAAATCAATGGGCATGAGCGTTGCCATATTTTTCTACCAAAATCTACTTTCCCACAACGTTCACCTTCACTTGTCATAGTTTTTTCTAGAAATAAACAAATACATGCAAATTGCTTAGCAATTAAGATAAAGGGGAGGTGTCTCTGTTAACAAGATTTCTCATCCCAATGAAGGTAAGACAACAATACACTTTTAAGTAGAGGAATAGTACCAAACCTTGGAGATATCGTACCATCATGATTTATCCCACCCCTCTATGCCAATGGTCAAGTAGCAAAAATGTAGTTGCCTTGATTCCATAAAACCTTATAGTGATCAACAATAGAAATAGGGTGTTATCTTGCACACTCGCACATACACACACATTAGTGAGACAATCCTCTTAACATAATGTGTTTGTTGTATGAGGATGCTCCTATCCTATGTCCTTGTGTATGTATTGAATGAAATTTATGCCATGACAAATGGAATTTAAATGACCCATATGTTAAATTTGTCACATGCCCCTCCCTATTCGTATGTTCCCCAAATTACATGGCACAAATATGTTAGTTTTATGTGTGTTTGCTAGTGAATTTAGTTTTACTAGCTATATTGTATGTATCCTATAACTATTAATGATCAAACCACCTTATATGATCAAGTCGATCATGATAAGTACGCATTTGATACAAGAGCTTGAAGGATAGTAGGTTCTAACTTCTTCACAAATCAACAAGCTCTACATAAACAAAAATCACAAATGAATAGTATAATAGAGTGCATTCACATGTATAACACTCATAACATGTAAAAGATCAACTCGATTCTACTATGCTGACAACAATGACTTGACCTTATATCGACATGCTCTCACTATTGGCTCACAACATTGATCATGAGCCAACGAATGGAATGACCGGTGGTGACATTATGTCGTTGGCAAGGTTTAAGTTCCTTGGCTCAAGAAAGACTCATTCACGCTTGAGTGGTAGCGAGTGGTAGGTGTCTACATTTGATAGTGCTAGGGCGCGCGGTCTGGATTCGCGAGTCATGACCAAAATCTTAGGGAAATCATGCCATGCCTTCTAGACTCTAGAAAGAGACATGCTTGGCACTCGTTCCAAACCAAAACCCAAAAGTCAATGGCATTGTCATGACTCATGAAGAAGCAAAGATGAATGAGTAGAGAGGCATCCATCCATCTATGCATGTAGTATTAGTTATATTTATAGTTAATCTATGTGGTAGCAGTTAATGCATGCCTTGAAGTGATGATGACATGGGGGGTTGTGTGTGTGTGTGTGTGAAGTGCATTAATGAATGGTGAAACTAACATCATTTATTGATTGTAGGAGGAATCAAAGAATAAAAAAAGAAGAACACATAGAATTGTAAGTCTCAAATCCTTCCTTCAGGTCCCATGAAATGATGGCCACAAAAATAAAAGTAAAAGAAACAAAATAAATTAACTGATCAAACAATCTCTTGAGGAAATACAAAGACAAATTGTAGGAAAATTAGAAAATAAAACAAATGCAAAAATTTTAAGGAAATTTTAATTACTTAAATTAAAGAAAAAATAAAACAACTTAGAAATATTAAAGGAAATTTTTGGAAATTAAAAACAAATAAAGCTATGAAAAGATAGTGTTGTACACTTTGCACTGAGTCTCACAACTCCTCTTACACACACTCACTCACTCACTCGTTCTACTTTCTCTCTCTCTCTCTCTCTCTTCTCTTGGGATGCTCCACAATACCCTCCCAATCATGCATATCTCAATAATAATGCAGAAAATCGTCCTTGGACAAAATAGTTCAAAAAAAAGCCTTATACTAAGTTCTAACTATGGAGTGTTTCTCTAGGCACACACACATATGGCCTACAAGTCTACCTATAGAGTAAGACTACATTAGTACTATATTCTCTCTCTCTCTCTCTCCCCCCAAACAAAACAAGAGACAATCTTATGTGTTGTTTGTTGTGTGAAGTAGTTACATGGGAGGTATTTAGGTGGCCCCTCACATTCTTTTGACCACCTTGCACACTCCTTTCCCCAACCTCAAAAAAACAATTTTGTGCTTGCACATCTACAGATCCCATACGAATCGTTTTCCACTCCACTTTCTACAAGCTGAACCCCCCCTCCTTTGAATCATGTGATGGGTGGTAGAATAATAAAACTCTTGTTGCCTAAACTCCCTACATCAAGTATTCTCAATGCTAACTACCTCCCCATGGTACGAAACTAAATTTCTTACTATAAACCTACAAGTAAGGAGTCCCAAACATTTGTGCTTATGACACTCATACCAAGGATACAAAACTAGTTATTGATAGGCACAAATAGTATGATTCTCCGACCTTATTACGTTGCTTCAGACATTGTTATTTTTGAAGATCTCAAGCACATCGGGCAAAACAAGCCTTTTGACATGGTATTTGCGTTGCATGTCCTTTGAGGATACAATGGGGATTCACCAGCACAAAATATGCCATGATTTCAAGATCACTTTTGAAAGGTTGGAGTGTAATAATGGCATGCTAAAACTTCGAATAACATATTCCTTGAAAAAGTTGGAGATATTCTATTTGTGGATATTTATATATTTTTGCAGATAAGGGATTGATTTTTAAAGTGGATTTTAGAGTTTACCGAGGCATTTGCAATTTTCCTCTCATTCCTTAATAATGTCTTGTATCTTGACTAGTTTGCTATGATCTAAAATCTTGATTTGTCTAGCAACTCTTGTAAGGTTACTCTTCCTTAAAGTTTCCTACCTTGAGTTTTCTTTATCTACATGCATCATTGCTTTCTAATATGTATACAGTATATATATGTTTAACAACCCAAAAAACATTTGTAGTTCTTGTCACGTACCCCATATCCCCCTTTCAACAATCAAGTCTGTATAATTTGGTGAGATTTAACGGTGAATGGTTCATTATTAAATTACAGACTTCCACAGTGCCGGCATATGTTTTATTGAAAAGGAAAATACCACAGGTTTCCAACTCCCATAAGCCAAGATTTTCCAGCAGAGAATTAGAGAAAGATCATATCCCTGACCACCAAAGTTGACACATGCTTTCAATGAGCCAAAGCGTCATTAACAAACCAATGGGTACTACAAACAATCAACAAATGTCCCTGTTGTGTTCTGGTGTCCTTAATGTCATAGTTACTAAAATCCATGTATACAATATGTTGACAATGAAGATGCAACCAATTATATGCAAGGGAAATTACCTAGGTGAGTAATTATTTCAACTTATAATGTAATAAAGATGCAACATATTATATACATCATTGTTAACAAAACAAAATGCATCTAGTATGTTGTGATTACAGTGAAGTAAGATAGGCTATAAATTCACATAGACATGTATCAAATCATGATGCACAAGATTATATGAATCCTTCTTTGCTATATATAATGTAAAGACATTAATAAAATCAACTGAAGCGTAAAATTAATAACAATGCATTAAAAAGTAAACCACATCATGAAATCATCACCTTTAGACATCATATAGGAGACATTGCGCTATACCTAAATATATGGCCTTACACAAAACTTTTGCAACCCAACAGGTTGAAAAAGAATACCTTTGGCTTAAAGATTTCCCAAAGCATCCATCTTCTTAGAGGGGTAAATACCAGGAGAAAACAAAACAGAGTTCATTGACCTTGGACTCCTCATAAACTAAATAGAAGTAGCGATGACTATTGGAGAGTATAAGCTAGTATTAGTGTATAGTAAATTTGAAAATCAGATAATTTAAAATTGCGAGAATTCTCATATTAACTCGGTAAAGATAATGGGTAGATCTAACCACATTGCAGCTGAATAAATTAGTTTCAGAAGGGATCAGGATGTACAAGATAACCCACCCATTGGCATAGCTATATTCAAACAAATGGAACATGTGTGCGATTATATCCCTCACCTTAGTGACCAAATTAGAGACACATCTTACAACGCAATGTATTTGACTTCCTTCAATTAGAAGTTGCTTCAAAGACGAGCATAGACCATGCCACCTCAGATTGAATTAGAAAGGACTTAGTGCCAGAAGGAAACTCAAACAAATGCCTAGAAGAGGATCAGTTCTAATCATTTACAAAAGGTTGAAATAACATGAGCACAAAGATTTTTCAAACTTAGAGAAAGTAGGTCGAATGCCCCAAAAACGTGTTCAAGCAAAGATCCAGAGGCATCAATACAGAACTGATAACCTACTCTATCAGGATAGCCAATTCGCCCGCAGAAGCATGTATAACTCTCCTTGAATTGCATGGACAACAAACAAAAACTATCCACTAAGGAAAGGATCTATAGATGTTCCAACGAGGATGTTCACCGTTTGCTGTTTCACACAGTGGTATATTGTACTGTAGCTTTGTGATAGGCAAATACACTCATGATAAAGTCAAGCTGGACACAAATGCACACACATATCTATAGCTGCAAATTGTAATAAGTTTTCACTATTATCATTGGGCAGTAATTCTCACAAGTCTCCAATTTTGTTTGATAATTACTGTGCATCTTGCCTGATCATTCAATGCCAGATTTCTATCTTTTGTGAATCTCTCTGTAATTTAAAGGATTCATTCTTTGCATAAAAATATCACTCTAGCCATCTCAAGTGTACTAAGTTATACTAAACAAAGCATGGAAGGGTTTTGAATTCATTGAATATGAGACTATATTTTTATTCTATTTTGGTATGAACCTTCCACATTCACTGAAGGTGAGTTTTTGCCAGTTTTTCACCTCTCATAATCATGTGCACTTGTCAAATGCCTTCTAGATGGCAGCCTCCTTCACAATGAATCTAGTTTCTTGGATATAACATCCAGCCAAGCCAGTCTTAGTAAGTTCAAAATCATAAGAGGAATAATCAAGTTACATTTAGTAACTCAAAAGTTTTATGAATCTTTTAAAGTTACTCAACTCCAGCATTTACAGACATACAAAAGATTTATTGCTTTCTTGAAGGCTTGGTACATTGTTTTACTTAATATTAATTGCAAAACTTTTCATGCTGCTGAATGAAGAGTATCCTATAGCATATCAACAAGATGTAGGGTTTCAAGTGCATTATTACGATCTATTAGAATAGAACTTCTTGATGATTAGAAATACTTATCTATGGAATCAAGTATTGGAAATCCAATAATTTCGTATGCTGATAGTTTGTCAGTGTTATGAAAAAAAGAAATTATTTGATCCATCATAATGTGTATCTAGTTAGCTAAAACTAGCTACAAAACAAGATATTAAGGTTAAGCTTGTGTGACAGGTTAAAACACGTGCCAAAATGATACACATAGATATCGAAAAAAGTTATATTAACATATAAAAAAGGCATATACACACATACCGAAGAATTTATGTGCAGACATATCAAAGAAAGGGCATACAAAAAAATGAAAAAGTTAATAGATAACTATATTTCTATGAGAAAATATAACTAGATGTTTCACTGCAAGAAGTTGTACGTGTAAAAATGAAACGAGCTTAAAACAATTTTGGACCATTGTAAACACTAAAAATAATTCGGACCAAATCAAAGACAGAAAACACACACTCCAACTCCAATGGCAAATGCAAACACATCACACGACCACATTAAAATACATATATGTTTTTTTACATGTACATTTAAATTAAAAAATTTATTTTTCTCCTCATAACAAAAGAATCGAAGAATTTCTTCCCGCGTTTCTATTCTAGTAAGAAATATTTCCACGTTTTTGTCATTTTTACTATCGTCGAAGGGACAGAAATGGTTACATATCATCTTTGACTCAAGATTCCAGAAAAAATCCTTGCCCGACACATTGTAACTACACAGAAAAAAAAAATCCTTTAAATAAAAACTCGATCAATGAAGGTTATGGTTACAATCACAGTAAATCTGATCAGTACAAAGGCTGTTCATGATATCCTCATCCATCAAAACTAAACTGAGTGATGATCAAGCTTCATATCAATTCTCTTTCATTTGATATGTGTGTATGCTAAAGAGAGTCTAGAATAGTACAGTACAGTATAGTACATTTGTATACGCGTCATTCTCTATCGACATAACAAAGCCTGAAGTGGTAAAGATAACAAAACGATCACCAGAAACTTAGTTACACCGACCTGTGCGAAGACATCTCCATCTCCATCTCCATCTTCATCATCTTAACCTCCAAACTCCTTCACCATCATCGTTTCCATTTTCGTCTTCATCGTCGTGCTCCGGATTTCCTGCTGCATCATCGCATTCGCAATGGCGAAACCCTAAGAAACGGGAAATGGTTACCCTTCAAATTCATAAGGTTTGGAGTATTTCCAAAACTACCCCTACGTTTTCACGAAATTACCAGACATAACATGAGAGGCTCTTAGCCATGAGATAAAAGAAGAGGCTCTAAATTAATATTGACACTAGCCAAAGAAAAACTCCCTTGGGGAATAATCGTCTATTATAAGTTAATCATCATTCATAACAAAAGGGTTGTATCCGAACAATTTGCTTGTACGATGGATTGAACGTGCACGCTGGTGAATGAGTCATATCCATTACCAGATAGTTCCCAACAATAGACAATAAATCTCGAGTAAAACGGATACATGCATGCTTAGTATGTAAAAGAAAGAAAAGAAAGATTGGGAAACCAGATGATGTGATGCTCTGAATGTCATAGAAGTTCGAGAGGTTCTTCTTAAAGGTTTGTCTCACCAGATATAAGCATATTCTAGAAAGAAATATTGTGAAACTAGATGATGTGATGGTCCAAATGTTATAGAAGTTGGGGGTTTGTCGAAATGACTGTTTCTCTTAACATATAGTATCCTTTAGTATGATCACGATTCATGTCATCTCTTCCCCTTGTTCTAGCTTAAAACTCCTATGGACTCTTAGACTATGAGCGTTATCATGAGTCATTTGTACATTGTTCACTCTTGTACTATAGTATATGTGCACACGTTTCATATTCAACCATTTCCCGTAACTTTTTATCGAATGAGTGATTATTTAAGTTGTTTATTGAGGATCTTCAAGTATCCATAAATGTGATTGTGATATGTACTTATCCTATTGTGAGACTCTAGCAAGAAAAGGATGGATAAGTGCAACGATGAGTAAATGAAGCAAGGGAGATGTATTGAGAGAAATATCATATTAATGGAATGGGAGTGACCAAGCACATGCAAGAGGGAGCTATATACTTCCTTATGAGATCCATCAATATGACTTCCTACTTTAGTTGTTTACAAAACACATTGTTTGTCAAACGAGAAGGGATGAAAATGCTATATTTCAATCCTCCACGAGGTGATATGATTATAATTTATAACCATGTCATGAAGAACAAAGGGAACCATGTAATGCATAAATCCTTCAAGCACTTCCTCTCCCTCCAAAGGATTTTGAAAATTGAAGTATCATATTTATACAACATCCTCTCCCTCTAAAGTTGTTATAATAGTTACGTGGATGTAATTCATGTTTCTATTAGTCATGACAACCTTGTGTTAAAACAATAGATAACTCTTACTTTAATTACAACTTTTAGTCTTTAGGAGTGTGATTTATGAAATGGACTTATCCTACCATAAATACCATTTGTATATGTTAGATTGTTATTCTTTGTGGAGTGGAGCAAGAGATGAATATGTTAAATCATTCTCATGTAATCCCAAAGGGAGAAGTCTTAGTTGTGAAAGCAAAAATACCCTTCAAGAGAAATTCCAAAATATCTCACCCTTTCTTTCTATTTCCTAAGGTTCCATGAGGTTTTGGGTACATTTCATACCCATGATTGATGCTTGAAAATGGGTAATATGGGAGGGGATGCAGTGAGTATATCACTAATCACACATCACATGTAACAGATGATCGATATGTTGAATAATGCTCGTGAAACCTCGAAGGGAGGAGTTGATCTGTGAGTTTGGTGATACATTTGGAAGAAGTTTTGGGATACCCCCTCGTTTTTCTTTATTTCCTCGCATGCCCTTGGCTCTTTTGGACATTTTCCTATTGAATGCATGTTGGTCAACCCCAAAAAGTCAAGAACATGGGGTTTGGGATGAAGTGAATATGTATACAATTTATAGTTTCGTGGCATGCAATGGATGTGTTAGGGAGGTGTCTAAAATGTGACAGTCGGAAGGCCTTTTTCGAAACATGCCCCCTTTGTTCCTCTTTATTTTATTTTATTTTCCAAAACAACATATTCTTCCATTAGGTTTAAAAAGGCATATCAAATACAAAATACAAAATAGAGAAGTGATAATTCTTCCCAACCCGTCTTGTGTAAGACAATGGCTAGCCATGGATCCTTCATTTGATAGAAATGATTGAGCACTTCCTCAATTTTTCCCATTCTCAACATCTTGAGTATCACCACACACTTTCAAGCCAAAAACAAGTACAAATGTATTTGGCAAGATATTATGTGTTTGCATCTCCTTCATGAGGTTTAGTGCTTCCTCACCATGCTCATGTTCTACATAACCAATTATTAGTGCAGTCCATAGGATCACATCTTTGACTAGGAAGTTGTCAAAAACTCGATGTGCTACTTCAATCAATCCAATTGAAAATAAGAAGATCTTTGTTGAATCCTTTCTTAAATATCTAAGCATGCATTTGCTTGATGAATACTAGACTATTGTATGATTTCATGGAGCAAAGTAATGGTATAGTGTCTTGAAAAACACCTTTTTGTTACATTTTCTCAATACAACAGATTACCTTCTCAACATCCCCACATTCAATATATCCTAAAACTAATGCGTTCCACAATACTACATCTTTACTTGTGAGTTTGAGAGACACGTATTCCTCTTTATTTCTGTAGATGGCTCAGGGTTATTATGGTATTTGCCACCCGAAGGTGCATGCTTGGGCTCGAACAAGTAGAGCAAGGCAGAGGTGTTAGAGAGGTGTTTGATTCGTGACAGTCTGAAGGCCTTTCGGGAATGTTTCGAAACATGCCGCCTTATTCCTCTTTATTTCTGTATCTATGGCTCAGGGTTTTTCTGGTATTTGCCACCACGAAGGTGCATGGTTGGGCCCGAACAGGTAGAGCAAGGTGGTTGGCAGTATAAGTATACTCTCTCTTGTATGTATATTTATCTCTCTATTCTCTTTCTCTCTCTCTCTCTCTCTCTCTCTTCTCTTCATGTCCAAATATACTCATATAATATAATACCACATAAAATTGATCTCTTTTTGGAAGGTTGGCTGTCTAAGGTCATTTATGTAAATAAGGAAATCTCAGGGGGTAGTTTGGGTAATAAGTAAAACATAGAAGCATACATTTATAAATTCCTCTGAGTACTAAATTAACAAAGAAATCGTTCATATACATATATAACATAAAATGTTGTTTCTCTGCTCCTATGAGATTTAGGGTTAGGGTTTGGTCACCCAGGCGAAGAACCAGAGAGAGAAGGCCCACTGACAAGGAGGAACACAGAGACAGAAGCAGAAGAAAACAGGAAACAGCCGAGAGGAGATACAAAGAAGAAGAAGAAGAAGAGGAGGAGGAGGAGGAGGAGGAGAGGGATGGGGAAGAACGAGTTCTTGACGCCCAAAGCCATCGCCAACAGGATCAAAGCGAAAGGCCTACAGAAGCTACGATGGTACTGCCAAATGTGTCAGAAACAGTGCCGAGACGAGAATGGATTCAAATGCCATTGTATGAGCGAGAGTCATCAGAGGCAGATGCAGGTATTTGGTGATAACCCTAATCGTTTTGTGGATGGTTTCTCACAAGAATTCGAGAAATCCTTTTTGGAACATGTCAAAAGAAGCCATAGGTTCAGTAGAGTTGCTGCCACTGTTCTTTACAATGAATACATAGCTGATCGACACCATGTTCATATGAATTCTACTCAGTGGGCCACACTTACTGAGTTCGTTAAACATCTTGGAAAGATAGGTAAATGTAAGGTAGATGAGACTGAGAAAGGCTGGTTTGTGACTTATATTGATAGAGAACCTGAGACTCTTCTGAAAGAAGCTCTAAAGAATAAGAGAGAGAGGTCGGAGATGGCTGATGAAGAGAGACATGAGCGAGAGATTCAACAGCAGATCTCTCGAGCGTCAAAAAGTGGTCGGTTTTCTGATACGGGTGAGAAGGATGAGAATGGAGAAGGAGAAGGAAATGGCGAGGGTAATGGTGATGATGGTGATTCTCGCATTCTTCTTGAAGAAAAGAAATTACTTCAAAGAAGCAGTGAAGATGAGAAAGTTGTATTTTCGTTTAGCACATTGAGGCCAAAGGTCAACCATGAAGAGAACACTGTAACGAAGGGTAAGATCAATGGATTGGTTTCCTTTGAAGATGATTCTATAGGTATGAAAGATATTTCAGAGAATTTGAGTCTTCCTTCAAAGTCTAAATCTAAAGAGTTATCGAAGAATTCAAAGTCAACCATTAAAGATATACCTGAGAATTCAACTCACCAATCTCAAAACAGTAGTGTAATTTCTAGAGAAGATGAGAAGAAATTTTCAAGTGCTAAAGGTGGTAGAGATGCCCTTGCACAACTAATGGCCGAGGAAGAGAAAGCAAAAGAGAAAGTGAATAGGAAAGATTATTGGTTGACCGAGGGATTAGTAGTGAAAGTGATGAGTAAGAGTCTTATGGACCAAGGTTTATACAAACAAAAAGGAGTTGTAAGGAAAGTGATAGGAAAGTATGTTGGTGAAATCAAGATGCTCGAAAGTGGTATGGTCGTGAAGGTTGATCAAGCAGAGTTAGAGACGGTTATACCACAAATTGGAGGTATTGTAAAGATAGTTAATGGAGCATATAGAGGATCTAATGCAAGGCTGTTATCCATCAAAACATCGGATTTCACTGCAAAGGTCCAGATTGAGAAAGGTATTTATGATGGCAGGATGTTGAATGCTGTTGATTATGAAGACATTTGTAAATTCTCATCTTGAACTAATATCTTTGTATTTTTCTCTTCAATTTCTTATTGGAATATGTTATATATTGAGTGGCAAACTCGGACAATCATGTGTCCAAGAATGAATCTCTTGATGCTAGCTTTTAAAGTTGCCATTTGGGTGGTTGTGGAATGATGGTTTTAATTCTAGCCTTCCAAGAATGTAGGTCGTTTCGGATCTTGTTGAGCCAGGGGACTGACTTGCTTTATTTTCTGGTAGCTTTTTGGTTTAACTGATGAGAGCAATTGTAAAGGAATTGCATGAGGTCCTCCTTTAATGTGTGGATGTAGGACATTGTTTATCTTGGAATTTATGTTTTTTAATGTCCTCGGATGTTCCATTCTGATACTCCGTGAAACTTTTGATTTCAACATTTTTCATTTAGTGCTCTATAGACCTGATGAGTAGTCTTATGGATTTTTTTCTCAAATTACTATCTTGCATTGCTATATAGACCTTCCAAATCCTCCAGAAATGGTATTTTTTGTTAGATACATAGGTAAGAACCAGATTTCCAGTTAGTGCCTTTCTTGCGAACAGATCCTTTTGTAATCAGTGGTTCTCCCAGGTCTACCTTATTGTAGACTTCTTGAACCCAATTTTTTCTTGTTTCTATTGAAGAATTCACCTGATCATCGATAGTTGAGCCCTATAGATAAAGCTATGCAAAGGCTTAGGAAGGGTATGAGTGGTATGCTAGAACCATGTTTTGGATTGTATAAACTTAGTATCAGACAACATAGAAAGACAACTCAAGAAGGTAAAAAGGACAATTTGTAGACAGTATTGTTGAAACGATGGATCCCATGACTCCATACCATTGATTTAAGTGAGCTTGGACTACTTTCTCACATACACTTTTATTGGTTACATTTGCATAGCCATGACCATATTGGATTTATGGGAAGTAGATTGTGATTTGATTTGCCACTCACAACAATGTGGCAGTCAAATAGGCATCATCTTTGTATCACTTTCATGTGTAATATTTCACAGACAATGAATGGTAGCAAATGTCTTTTGTTTCCCTTTGCCTTCATATATTTTCTGTCATGTCTCTACAAAAACAACCATTTTCACGAGTATGGTATCTCTTCCACTCCGAAGATTTTTCTATTGAGGGTTCTATGTGAAGCTTATTTGGCATATAAAACCTTATGCTTCTTGATATACAAATAAATAATGGTTCATTATTGTAAATGCTTCCCTGGTTTATAAATAACTTGTAGATCTCAACTAAGTACCTTGAAGGGTAGTTGAATTAACTTCAATTCTTGAAGCCTTTGATATTTATTAGTATTTTTTATCCTTTCTAACTTTTAACAACTATTTGATGGTCATTATTATCAATTATTTCTAGGTGATTTGACTAGGCTTGTTGGTACATCAATTGAAGCGATATGAGTAATATTCTTATAAAGAGGCGGGAATTAGTGCACAATAAGTATTTGCTTCCCGAAGTGGACATCTCTTTGTAAACAAAGTGATAGAGAATCAAGAACATTCCATGTAAATGAGGGAACATTGCCTTAGAGAGAGTTCATGACATGTAGATATGAAGGTATGCATTAAAAAGAGCACCACATATATTGCATCCCAAGAATTTAAAATGGGTTAAAATTCATGGATGTAATACAACCAAACACCAATATCAATGTATTCTTAGAAATGGAGCCCCTCCACTACAACATCATTGCCATCAATGTGTGTTAACAAAAAATGAGGAGATATAGATAATTGTCTTTTGAATTACAATCTTAGATTGGTTGTAACTAAATTGGTAAGATTGTTAGGCGGAGACGAGTAGGTCAAGTGTTCAACACTACATTTTAGAGTGTCATTTAGTAAATTAGGGGAAAACGTGTATGATGTAACAATAAGGAATGAAAGTTGAATGCAAGGTCTTGTGTTGGTGGTCTAACAACTTACCACTAATTACGATACAAAAATTCATGGCAATTGTAGATGTAATGATAATGTGTTTGTATTAAGCAACGAGAAAATATAGAGGCATTTAAACATAAATAGTAGGCCCAAAATACATAAATTTCACTAAAATATAGGCAAGGTAGAATGGTTACCTCCAAAATAGGAAAACCATTTTACTTAAAAATCCACACATCCTTGAAAGTATGTTAGATATTTATTGTGCAAACACATCAAGCTATGATTGAAGACAAGTGCATAATGGAACTTGATTGAATTTGAGTTCTCAAATAGGAAGATGACCCTTTGACAACGTGAGCAAGTAATGAGTGGATAAATTAGTGCCCATATTTTACACATATTTTATTTCCTTAGAAAACATAAAGAAACATAGGGCATGATAAGATAGATGGTGATGTTAGAAAATTTGAGGGAAACTCACTCCTAGAAATGAAGCACTTCTCAATTTGCCTTGTTTGTACAAAATACGTCACTAAATGTCATAGAAAGCATGTGCTGGTAATGTGACGTTTCACAACATTTCAATATTTATAACTAATTGTGTTGTTATAAATCGATGTAAAAGACCCAACTTTTTTTTCAAATATAAGAAAAGGGTGGTTATATTCACTCTTATGTTTCCATCAAAAGCTTGGTTTGTTCTCAAAAGTAGTCCATCTTTGCAAACATTTGTATGCTAGGGGCAACCAATAGTCATATTCCTCTTGGGACGAACATTGTTTTCTCGTTTCCTCTGTAGTGTAAAAAGCTAACAAAAGGTTTGAGTAAAAACATAATAAAGGAGAAAATATTACATCTTTCATCACCAAATGTGAATGAGTCTCTCGAACTTTTTTGAGACTTCTAAGTGGACCAAAACACTTTCTCATCTTGCTTGGTGGAATTGTGAATTCGCTCAATAGTTTACCTCATCAATCACATTGTCTACCTTTTCGATGATTCACATCTTCTCATTGAATTCCTACTATTATCAAGCACATACATTTTTGTTCAACATCTTCTGCATGAAAGATGAATAGGCCTGAAGCTAGACTTATTTAGTCAACAAACGGGATCAATGGATCTCTTGACTCTTGAGACTAAAGTAGACAAATGTGTCATTTTTGCCTTTCTCATCCATTCTAGTGTGAAAGGAACCATAAAATCATATGTGATTTTTCTCAAGAGAACCCTTATTGTTTTATTTTTGGGCTCTCTTTCTTTCCCCTAGTAGTGTTTGCATGGCTCTAGAAGGTCTTCAAGAAACATATTTGAAAGAGCAACGTGTTGTGGATGGGAAGCTCTTCCCTCTTGTGTTCAAACCATCTCTAGTGAACCAAACGATCTCATTAGAATCATCACAACATGACTTAGCATCATCACCTCTCCATATCTTTAAACAGAATAGAGAATTCATTGAGCATAAACTAGATGAACATGGTGTTCTCTTCTTTAGAGGTTTCTCTTTGCATTCTGCATCTCATTTCAATTCGATAGTGGATGGTTTTGGATGGAGAAATATGTCTTATGTGGGTTCGGCTCCTCGAACACGAATCTTGGGGTCAATTTACACTGCTAGTGATGCCAACCCTAATGTTAGCATCCCGTTTCATCATGAAATGTCCCAGGTGAACTCAATCTCATCTTGTTGATTTTTATTTATTTATTTATTTGAAAATTGCTTTAAATTTTGATTTTTATATGTCACATTTGAACTCTTTACGTTCTTGTTGATTTTTTATTATATATATATTTATCTTTTCCTTGAATTGCTTATTTTTCTCGGACTCTTATATCCATGAATGGTGGTTTCTTCAAATTTGTTGATCAATAATTTGTAGAATTTAAAAGGGTGGCTAATCATTACCTAGGAAGTTCAGATGCTGAAGATATTTATGTGGGAAGAATTCGGACAAACCCTCGAGTTTTTGATATTTCTCTAGACACAAATGGTCGACGAGCTCCCAAAAGAAAGAGTAATGATTTGACCATGTTATTGTCTAGATTGCACATCTAGTTGCCCTTGTGAGAGTGAATTCACCATGTGATTGTTTGAAGAGCAAATATAATTTGCTCTTTTGGGATTGACAAAGGGCCTTACGTAAATAAAGAAAACCTGACCATACATCATACGTTTTCCCTTTGTGGATTCATTTAAGTTTTCTTGTTTAGAAGGGAAACTATTCATACGTAAGGCGTTTGTATCACTAGCGATTTGAGGGACAATTAACTTGTCCTTGGTTATGTATACCTTTCGTTAGACATTCAGATGGATTGTGTTGTCAAACTCTAGGTCTAGACCCCTTTGTCCAAATCGTTGTCATCAAGACTATGTACAAATCTTAGGTCATATCCATCCCAATGAATATGTGTATATTCAAACCATAATCCAATAACTATGGGTTTGTTCTAGCCCATGGCTAACCCATAACAATGTACTCGATATGTATGTTAATACCAACCTTGTAAATTTGAGGAGAATTTTGGTTTTAAGAATTTATGCTTTTCATTTTTCTCTTAGAATTTTGACTCTAATGATTATGTATTAGATTTATTGATTATTTTCATCCTACTATTTGAGTGAACATCACAACAGATTACTAAAAATTGGCCACACAAAGTGTTGTTCTTTTGCGAGACTCCTCCATTAGAAGGAGGCCAAACTCCAATTGTGGTTAGCCATAAGGTTGCCGAACAAATGTGGTTGGAATTTCCCAAGTTTATGCAAAAATTAGAGGAGCTAAAGATGCTCTACATCAAGATTTTGCCAATGGAGAAGGATCCTTCGCAAGTCTCCTCTCAAGGGTGGCCGATTGTATTTGGGACTTATGATCACGAACAAGCTGCAAAACGGTAGATTTTTGTTTGTTGTGCATACATCATTGCTCTTTGCTCTTGGACAACTTCATTATATCATATAATGATATATTACATGTCTCGGTAATCATCTAAAGGTTCAATATATCCAATGTAATGCTTGTGTCTCAATTATTTTCTCATGCAAATTGAACTCAAAACATATGAATCGCAATAATAATGTTTTTTGTTCTTTTAGAGCGTCTGAGTATTTCAATGCCAAGGTGGAATGGCTTTCTGATGGAAGGATGAAAATGGTCTCCGGTCCCTTTAAGGCAACGCGAAATTTCGGTCGATTGAAGGGTAAAGATTGTTGGTTTAATCAGATGATAGTATATCACTCTGGTCAAAGTTCAAATTTAGAAATGCCTCCCTATGTGTCATATGATGTAGTTTTTGGAGATGGATCTCCGCTTCCAATTGATGTTGTTGAACGTTGTAGAAGGATACACGATGAGAATAGTGTGGATATACCTTGGCAAGAAGGGGACATGATGATTGTAGATAACTTGGCTGTGATGCATGGACGTAGGCCATACAAAGCCCCTAGGAAAATCTTGGTATCTCTTTGTGAATGAGGTACTATTGCTTTAAGAAGAACTAGATACCATAATGGTACCTCAATTTTTGTATAGTTTTAGGGACAACTCGTGTACATTTTCTCGAAACATAGTGAACCATAAACTTCGTTATGCTTTCATGTGGAACTCATCAATCTTTTGCATATATATTGAGCAACTATAGCATTAATTTTACAAAAAATAGAATACTTTAGTCGTACCTACTATCTACGTGTATGTGTGTAAGTGAGTCCATGATAGAACATGTTTAATGAGATCCTTGATAGTGTTTATAAAATTTTGATTTATTTCTTGCATGAATAAAAATAGGCATTATAGCACATCCCGATAATATGGCTGAGAAATTTATTGTTATTGGATAACAAGCATTAAAATAAAATTGTCGTGCTATTTATTTATATCCTGTATCGCCATTTCTATAATGAGGCTTCAAAATACTCGACATTACATTATCTTTTGTTAATTGGAGCACTCGTGAGAAGGATGATAATACGTCAAGATCCTTATGATTTGATCCCAAAGCATTGTGCATTGTCATGCCAAAAAAATCCAAGTGTGAGACTCATGATTTGATTCGTTGTCATTACTTATACACGTGATTGGCAATGGAGTATTTGTTATGGAGTAGGAGTGGTCCTGTCTAGAACAGGGAACTCATATAGTAGGAGCTATGTCATTCAAAATCCTTTTTAACTTACTATCGAGATTAGAAGAAGCCGTTACGAGTCACGTGCACATGACACACTATGGAAGCAGACATTCAGATTTGAACAACACCACACCACATTACACCTCGGGTGGTATCTCCTAATCAACGGGGAAGGCGGAGAATCTTTAATTCATGAATGAGAACCTGATTATATATAATTCATGAATGAGAACGTGATTATATATAATTGATGAATGAGAACATGATTATATATATATATATTATAACATGTTATTGAACAACCAGTGGGTAACATTTGGCAATGGTTTGCTTCGAGAGGGTCAAAACCAAACCGTTTAAAATTTTAGAAACCCGAACCGAACCACGAAACCGTTAAACTGAACCATTAAAGTTTTTTTTCAAACTGTTAAGCCTTTAAACTGGTAAAACCGCGGTTTCGTGGTTTGGTTTCTGTTTTCAGCTTAGGTCAAAATTTTAAAGATTTTCTTAAAATGTGAGAATAAAGCATGAAAATGAAAAGCTTGTTTAAAAACAAATTTTTTAATTGTTTTTAATTTTAAAAAACAAAACCCGTTAAATTGCGGTTTCTAACTGTTGAAACCGAACCGAACCGTTAAATAAGAAAAAACCTGAACTTGAACCGAACCGAACAATTTAAAACCATTAAGCCATTAAGCCATTAAGCCATTAAGCCATGGGTTGAACCGTTGCTGATTGTTACGGGTGGGCACAACTATGTCAATTTGACTTCATGAATAGATGCTCTAACACAAGAGTAATCTTCTCTCCGAATGTGTTAAATAGATACAGTCCAAATTGGTGTTATAAACATGCAAAAGGCTTATTATTATTATTATTATTATTATTATTATTATTATGCGTGTTATTTATTAGAAGGAAGGGCCATCCATCTCTTATTAGCTTGTGATGATATTTATTATTATAATTTATGAATAGAAAAAATATGGTCACCAACAGGATTCGAACCCACGACCTCTCTCTCTCTCTCTCTCTCTCTTTCTCACACACACACACACACACAATCTTATCTTCATCTCCTTCCACACACAGAGAACAGAAGACAGAGAACAGAGAACAGAGACAGAGACAGAGATAGAGCAGGATCACGAAGAACGCGTGAGCTGTAGCCATGGCCGCCGCTTTCTCTGCTGCTGTTGCCCCTCCTCTCTCCCTTCTCCCTTCTTCCCTCGCCTCCTCACCCGCGTCCGCCTCTCCATCTCCGTTCGGCGCTAAGCAGATCGCTGGTAAGCCTTCTCCTTCCGCTCTCTGCTCTTCATCCCGATGAAACTTCTTATACATGGGCTTGTACTCCATGTAGGAGCATTGTAGAAGAAGAATAAGTCTTTTGATGAACATAGGGTTGTACTCCAGGTAGGGGCATTGTAGAAGAAGAATAAGTCTTTTGATGAACATAGGGTTGTACTCAATGTAGGGGCATTGTAAAAGAAGAATAAGTCTTTTGATGAACATAGGGTTGTACTCAATGTAGGGGCATTGTAGAAGAAGAATAAATCTTTTGATGAACATAAGGTTGTACTCAATGTAGGGGCATTGTAGAAGAAGAATAAGTCTTTTGATGAACATAGGGTTGTACTCAATGTAGGGGCATTGTAGAAGAAGAATTGGTCTTTTGATGAACATAGGGTTGTACTCAATGTAGGGGCATTGTAGAAGAAGAATAAATCTTTTGATGAACATAAGGTTGTACTCAATGTAGGGGCATTGTAGAAGAAGAATAAGTCTTTTGATGAACATATGTATTATAGGATGTGTAAGGATTAGCATTGCTGCAATTGATCTCTTACGAATGAATTTAAACTTTAACTTCAACATTTGGTTTGGCATTGCTATAGTTAAGCGCTTATGACTGAATTTGGGCATAATTTTCCTGCCGAATCTCTTAGGAATTATTTTCTATTGAACTTTTAGTATCCAGTGTACTAGAAAAATCCAACCCCCCAAAACTTGAAAAAGTTTTTGTTTCTCCAAGTTGGAAACATTTCATACGATGTTGCTGAAAAAAGCTTGATTTCAAGCTAATTTGGCAAAGTACCACACTGTTTTTTTATGATTAGAGTTTGATGTATAAAACCTCAAATTCAAGTTAAATTCGTTCATCATTAAAGAACTTGACGCAGGAAAATTTAAATTTGAAGGTGAATACTCTCATTGCTAGAGGATTTTATGTAGAACAGCTTAAAATTCATGCTGAATTCCTGGAAATGGCTTTTTCATCTTCAAGATTAGATGCAGAAAAAGCGTAAAATATAAGCTGAAGATTGGAGTACCCGTTTCTTGAAAACTCCATGATTTTAGGGCTTGATGTAGAAAACTGGTTTTGGATCCGAACATTGGTGCAGCTAAACCCAAATTCAAGCTGAATTTCTGATATTTTCTTATTCATATTAAGGTTTTATGCAGAAAACCTTGAGTTCAAGGTGAATAATCATAAGGTTTATTCAGAAAAGCTTTAAGATCTGCTTCTTGAGCTTAGGGATTCACTCAGAAAGCTTGAAATATATTGTGTACTTACTGTTTTTTGCATATACAAAGGAATTGAAGCTCAATACTTGCAAACTTTTCTCTCATGATTTTCAACTTTCTTGCGCATACAGATTTTATTCAAGCTAAGCATCTTAGAGTCCTCTTGAAATAAGCTTGAATTCAATCTAAATGCATGCAAACTGCTCCTTGATCTCAGAGTTTCTTGCAGTAATAATGTAAAAAGGGTGTCTTGACTTGGGTTTTCACACAGAAAGATATTGAATTCAAGTTGAATACCCTCAAAGGGTCTCTTCATCTTTCAGGATTTCATGCAGGAAAAGCATGAATTCAAGCTCAATACCTGCAAGCTATTTGCTTCTGAAAAGCTTGACCAGTGTAATCTTAGGGCTTCATTTCTTGTCTTTTTTTTGCTTCATGCTTTTTGCTGTCTTATTATGCACTTGATATGGTATTTTAGAGTTAGTGCAACATCACCATCGATCCTTCTCCTTTCAGGTTTTTGATTTTCTCTTCTGTATCACAATGGATAATAGATTTGATCATAGAAATCATGTCTTTTATGAACCACGGAAGCATGTCCGTTCGATTTCTTCTTCTTTTCAGTTTCTTGCTCTTCTTTTGCTGTATCATTATGGATTCGTACCCGAGACATCATGCAATACTCTCATTTAGGGTTTATTTAGGGAAAATGAAGCATCAGCATTAGTTATCATTATGTGTTCCATGAAAGCATCACCATTGATCCGTTTCTTTGTCTTCCTTCTTCATTTTGTGACTAGGTCTACCTACATTGAGGAAATTACAAGTGTCATGCTCCTCAAAGAACATTGAACAACAAGACGATGCAAGAAACAAGGGTGTTGAATTCGCTCGAGTTTCGGCATCAGGTGTAGTGGCTTCAGCTCTAATGGCATCTCATCCAGCTATGGCTTTGGTCGATGAGAGGCTGTCAACAGAAGGAACTGGCCTCTCTCTCGGATTGAGTAACCCGCTCCTCATCTGGATCCTTCTTGGGGTAGCCACCCTCATATGGACCCTCTACTTCACTTACTCTTCCTCCCTTCCAGAGGGCGATGATGACTCTGGTCTCTCCCTGTAGACCATGGTCTTGATTCCTTTCTTGCCTTCCATTTTCTTTTGGTGGTGTGGGTGTTGGTGTTGGTGATGGTGATGGTGTTTGTAATCCAAGGTGTAAATGTGGTATGATTATTGGCCCTTTCGATTGTTGTATCATGGTGTTGATTGAGACAAAGTTATTAGAAATCTGAGAGGGTGAATGGATGATCATTTCATGTTGCATAATGTCAAATTGATGTGTGGAAATATATGATTAATATCCATGATATACCAAATACAAATCTATACGATGGGTCCAAGCCTGAGTCCATGATGAGGATCAAACTTGTTGTACATTCACTAGAGGGCAAAATTAGTCTATAAGACAAATCCTGATTACAAGGTGTAGGTGACCGGAGGCTTGTTTGTAAGGGTCACATAAAGAGAGTAGATGAATGTGGTAGCTTTGTTCGTAAGGTTCACATGAAGGCCAGAAAGTTGTGTTCAACCATTGAAGTTTTCATTGTCATCTAGTCAAATAGATCCTCAAGTGTATGAGTTGATAAAAACATGGCATCATATGAAACAGAGGACAGAATGGAATTTACTTATCCTCTCAATGGAAATTTCCACACAAAAGGGATAAAGAGAATGAAAGGAAGAAATACTAAGCTCTACTAGAGGCCCATATTTGCCTATTGTCATTCATGATACAACAAAAATAAAAGTTCTACCTTTCCTAAAGTTTCATGATCATAATCTGAATTATTGTGGTGGAATGATTTTTGAGATGGTTTACAAGCAGCATGTGCGTAGCTAATATGTATGAGCATAGTGGTGACTAGATGTTTTATGTAAGATTGATCTTTTTTGTTGTTTTGATAAGTCACAAAAGATAAGTTCATTATACCATGGGATTGTCAAATATGTCTAGAGGTCTATGATTTGAGAATTGGCTTTTGAATCCATCGACGTTTTTTGCGAACAAACATTCATAAGAAGACTTATATTGCCCATGTTTTTGATATGGATTTAACATGGACTAATGATATATGATAAATCGTAGAAGTGAAGAAACTAATAACTATCATTTATGTAGCTAGATACATCACAGTTGAAAACAAAAATTGGATTGAATGACCTCAAGGGAGACTATGAATACACGTAACTTTATATGAACTTTAATTATGAAAATCACGAGACAAAATCTAGTCTACATGTAAAGGAATTGCATTGTCCACATCAATCTTTCATTGAGATGTAAGCATAAAATATATGATTTTGTGTAGGAGCCATTAAGAAAAGAGATTTCTATAATACCATGAATATCATGCTAGGAGGCTTGTTTAAATAATGTTGTACGAAGCAAAGAAACATATTTTTCTACATCATTTTCATATGTCACAGTTTGTAGGAACCTATAGGTTATCATGTAATGTAAATATCATATTATGAAAAAGAGGCGGCATATATACAACTATGGTATAATCATTATTATTGGCAATTGCACATTGAGGCTTATCTATAAGACAAGACAAGCTTAAAAAAGGGACCAAAATACATCAACCAATGGTGGGTATTTGATAAACCTTCTCATTCCTGTCAACAAAAACACGGACTCGATTGAAGTGTAAGTCTTCGGTGACAGGAGAATGAACCGGCAAGATAATAACATTAAGTTTAGGGTTATCTGCAAGAATCCTGGATTTGGCTTCCACACCAGGAATGCCCAAAAGCTCTGGCCATGATGTCTTCACGCTTGTCCCCAAATTGGTCTCGTCCACCTCAAAAAAACCACAGACACACACTCAAGTCTTGTTACAACGGTTAAGGCAAAACTTACTAACATTCTCACACTTTTTTTTTTCCGAATGGGGCATTATAGTAGATGGCACAATAGAATGTAGGATGAGGCCACATGGTCTAAAGGCTTGAACCTTCTGGTTTGGTCACCGAGGCACAATCATATAACCAACCAACCAACCAACATCTGTCTCAATGATTTCTCTACCTCTCTCGCGCGATAAGTAGGAGCCATTATTATGCATTATGGGCTCTCTCTCTATATGTATGTATGTATGTATGTGAATGATATGTATGTAATGAATGAATGAATGTATGGATGCATGTATGTGAATGATATGTATGTATGCATTGTAAATTTGTATGTATGTATGTATGTGAATGATATGTATGTAATGAATGAATGAATGAATGAATGTATGTAATATACACACGCATTGTTGATAGGGTTGAGGAATGCCTTACAGTGTAATTCTGACTCATCTTCACTTGAGCAAGAGAATGTTTCCAGAAAATCTTTGGCGAAAGGAGGGATGCCTGTGTTTGATCTCTATTGGAAGAGTGATGTTTTGTGTCGGATGCCGATGGATGTATGTATGTATGTATGTATGTATGAGGGACTTTGTCTGCATTACAAAAACCTCCATTTATAGGCGTCTGGTTAATGCATTGCCTCGTTTTGTTTTATGATTTCTCTGACTCACCATTGAGGATGGATAAGAACTTTCTGACATTTCATTATTGAGCATGTGCTTGAACGTGCTGAAAGTGGGTAGATTGATTCAACGCGCTGAAACATGTAATTTTTGGTTTGTGATGCAGGGACGTGGAATTAAACAACACTTCCAAGGCGGTTTTGATCAGTTGTTTTTAGTTTGAGACAAATTTGTCAAAGAAAGATATTGCACATGTTTTTTTGATAAGGATTTCACATGTTTTTTTTGGCTTCAGAGAGGGCCAAAGTATATGGATTTTGCGAAATTATGAGATCATGCCCAGCCAACAATTTGCGAATCCCATTTAAAATACAAATTCGAGAATCATTGTCCCACTAACAAAAATTTGATCCTAAAAATCATGCCTACTTTGCAAAATCGATTACCACAATCCCAAGGGAAGTAGTTTGGACAAGTTAAATCTCAAATTAATTAATGGACCTAGTTGAGGGAATAGCTAGTGAACGGGACACAGACATTTCTCTAGCTTAACACTGAGAATCAAACAGTGTACAATATTTGTATAACTTAATCATGATAAAAATCCAATTCCCTCATTTAATTTAGGAAATCTTGAAACTGGGCGTGAAAGTTTGGAGCATTGTTGTACTTACCTTGATTAGGCAAAGTAGACGACTAATTAATGAAACAAAGAATATCGAATTTCAGCTTGTAGATGATTAGTCGCCCATGGAAACCTAATGATGACTACTGATTGTGAGAAAGTAATCTTATCTCTGATACAAAAACATAGTTAAGCTTTTAAAGGCAGCAATTCACTGTCTGTCTTATTTGGTCACATATTGGGAATTTGGTTCAGAATTTGAGCGACACTTCAGGTAAGTATGATAAACTAGGGTTGTATATGGGATGACTCAACCATGAAGATTAAAATGCAATTCTAAGCTTCTCCATCACTCTTTAAATAGCATAGCTTTCAGGATGCACAATTTAAATAGACTTAAGGCCAAGCTACATAAAGAGAAACGCACCGCTCTTCAATCGAAAACATTCATTCTGGAGATAGAATAAGACTGGCATTTAGAACCTCTGTATGCTGCTTTTGATATTCTTTCAGCATTCCCCATTCAGAACTTTGGTAAAGTCATTAGCAAGTTGCAAATTGGATTCCCATCTTAAATATGATTATACAAAGCTAAAAGCATACATTATTTTATTGCTACCGATATATATTATAATCCCGACAACACCATCATCTTACTTTCCGTCCTAATCTAATGAAATGAATGTATCTCATCTGTTTGAGTCAACTGGAATTTTCAGAACCATAATTCGAGTTGCCTGAACTTCACCTGGTCTACCAGAGCATAGCTTGTCTGTGCATTATATACTTAGTCATTTTGGTTACAGTATATGAAAATGCATGTAAAGCTGATTTATGACTCTGTAATACATCAACAAGACCTTGAACACACACCTTGAGATATGTTCCTTATGATTGCAAGAAACATTTAGTTTGGTTTCCATTAAAGCTGACCCAAGTACAATACAAATCAAGCATTGATTGTGTGATCATATACATCAAATTCAGCTCCTTTCCAGTAACTATTGTTTCCAGACCCCTGGTTTGGATTTCCCTTCAAATTACTACTGCTGCCTCTCATGTCATTTCCTTGTCAAACTATATTATTCTTACAGTTGAGAGATTCTCTAGGACTTCCTTGCTGGGGATTTTGCCTAGTTTCTCTTCATCTGATTTAGTTACTATATTTTCACTTTCTTATTTCTGTAGGTGTACATGACAAAAGGCCGCTTTAAGGTGGATATGGCTTCTCAAAACCTTGATAAACAGAAGTAGGGGATGCTTATAGAGCAAATTCTGACTTACCCAGCTCATATTACCATCGATAACCCTAAACCCAAAGTCTATTTTTTTCCGATTCATTCCATGTTATTCTCTATAAGGGAGAAGAAGATCCAGGGGGAAGAAGATCCAGACATCCAAAGTGAAAATAAACTACAACTCTGTGAATTAAGATTGACATTACTAGCCCATCTGATAGTGTTAGTAGCCCATGTTTCCGATATGGATTTAATATGTATTACTAATGATATGAGATGAATTGTGCAAGTGAATGAAAGAAATACAAAATTCGTTCATCATCTCTATTTAGTCAGAAATAAAACATCTGAAAACCAAAACATTGCATTGAATGGGCTTGAGAGAGATCATGAACTTCAGTTTCGAGCATAATGACGACAAAGTCTAATATGTATACATGTGTAAGGCAATGACATTATCCACGTCTATAATTGAGATATAAGCACATAAAACACATGATTTTGCATTACAGGAGCCATATTTAAGCGATGAGATTTCTGTGTGACCATGAACAAATTAGATTTCTATGTGACCATGGACAGCATGCCAAAGAGGCTCCTTGAAATCATAAGATCAAATGTTACAATTGAAAACAATTAGTGTGATCATGGACAGCATGCCAAAGAGGCTCCTTGAAATCATAAGATCAAATGTTACAATTGAAAACAATTAGATTTCTATGTGACCATGGACAGCATGCCAAAGAGGCTCCTTGAAATCATAAGATCAAATGTTACAATTGAAAACAATTAGATTTCTATGTGATCATGGACAGCATGCCAAAGAGGCTCCTTGAAATCATAAGATCAAATGTTACAATTGAAAACAATTAGATTTCTATGTGACCATGGACAGCATGCCAAAGAGGCTCCTTGAAATCATAAGATCAAATGTTACAATTGAAAACATGACATAGATATCATATGAATCAAACCGACATATTTCTCCACATCGTAATTGTACACGGCTATCAGTGGGAACATATCACATAAACATGAAATTATGGAAAAAGAAGATCATTGTATACATCAATTATTTTTATAGTTATCTAAAAGAGGAGCCAAGATTCACATCAACCGATTTTAGGGATCTGCGCGACCTTCTCGTCGGAGTCAACAAAAACACGGACTCGATCTTCACGGAAGTCTGCAGTGACAATGGTTCCGACGGGCAAGATAACGACATTGAGTTTCGGGTTATCGGCAAGAATCTTGGATTTGGCTTCCACGCCGGGAATGCCCAAAAGCTCTGGCCATGATGTCTTCAAACTTGTATCTGAACCAGTCTCTTCTACCTACAAAGAAAAAACAAGCAAACCACCACAACAGGAGTTACACAGACGCTGCTCTGGTTTGCAAGGGTCAAGCGAAAAGCTTACGACAATTCTCACTGTTTTTGTGTTCATGCCGGTGGGGAGGGGGTTTTCCAGTAGATGGGCACTATACAATGAATGCAGGACATGGCCAAGAGGTCTAAAGGGCTGATCCTTCAGTCAGGTCTTCTTTCTTAATGGCACAAGAAACAGAGTTTTTATCTACATATCTGTGGTTTGTTTTGTATACGTACATACATACATATATAAAATACATATATGTATGTATGTATGTATGTATGTATGTATGTATGTATGTATGTATGCAGGTATGTATAATGTAAATATATGTATGTATGTATGTATAATGTATACATATATATATATAGAGAGAGAGATAGACACACACACACACACATGCATTGTTGATTAGGGTTTGAGGAGTATCTTACAATGTAACTCATCTTCACTTGAGCAAGAGAACGTTCCGAGAAATCTCTCACGAAAGGAGGGAGGGATGTCTGTGTTTGATCTGTATCGAATCGAAGGAATGTATGTTTTGCGTTGGATGTCGATGGATCGATGTACGAGAGACTTTGTATGTATACAATCTCCTTAAATAGGCGTGTGGTTGATGCATTGCCCCTCTTTTTGTTTTATGACTTTCTAACTCATTGTTGAGGATGGATAAGAATTTCTGACATTTCATTACGTGCAAAGTATGATACTTGACTTTTTAATAAAACATGTCATGCATGACAACAACATTTTAAATGTTTTGCCGTCTATTCTTCTTTTTTGGTAAAAATAGTGTATATATTGAAACAATGTGACAGTACAATCAACCCTCGTTCACTCTATAACATCGAGTACGAATCCTATAAAAGACAACTCAGATATACTCATTGTTTCAGTCTAGCATAGATTTGCACTTACCTTATTAATATTCTTTGATTGAAATGTGCAACTTTGATAGTGATGTAGTGACGTGGAATAAGAACTTTAGTGTTATAAGCAACCTTTTGATAACTTAAGTTTTTTAGTTTGAGACAATGTCAAGGATTGGCACCTATTTTTTATAAGGATTGCACATATTTTTGGTTTGAGGTAATGTTAGAAAATATGGTTTTGCACATCACTCTATTGTTGAGATCATGCACAATAATTTGCGAACCCACTTTGAATTTTAACTTTGTGAATATTCGCATGTTATTATGGTGCACACTAACAATTTGCTCCGTAAAATATGTCTACTTTGTAAACCAATTCCTAGAAGCAATTTCGACAAGTTTCTTAAATTAATGGATCTAGCTAAGGGAAAGGAACAATACACACTACAATAAGACATTTCTTTGCTTAATGTTCAAAGTCAAATCGTGTACGACATTGTACAACTTATCAAGACAAAGATCAAAAGACCTTATTTATTATAGAAACGTGCAAGCTTTCTAAAGTGTGAAAGCAAGAAACAACACTAAAATGTTATGGCTATGTATACGCCAAGTCTTTGTGCTCTTCATTTGTAAGATGGTAAGCCAATTCATGAAGAAATGACCCTAAACCATGTTTGGTCAATGGAGGTTGTTCCGTGTATTATCAACCCTTAGCTCAACAATGTGAGCTTTAGCTTGTGTATGCATACTTATGAATGCTTATCCTCTCATGTCCAAATCTTACTTCAATAGTCCCTACAAGAAAAATTATTGTCAATATATCCAAAGTCAATCATAAAAAACGGCAGTTTATATGGTATGATTATGGTAATTTGGTGAACTAGAGTAGCTCTGGAGGAAATATGATAGTCTAAGGCTGCATATTGAATTATTCAAACATGGAGAATTTAAATACAGTTGATGGTTTAAACCCTAAACTACTCTTCAATTGAAACATTCATTCTGGAGATATAATAAGACTGACAAATTGCAAGTTGGATTCCTTCCGAGATACACATTGTGGTTGTGCTGAACTAAAAGCAAACAACATTTTATTGCTACTGGTATATATGATCATAATCCCTACCTACAACACCGCCATCCTACTTTCCGTCTTAACCTAAGGAAATTAAAGTATTTATCAATGTATGTAGCCCATGGTTTGAGTCAACTGGATTTTTCAGAACCATTAATTGAGTTACCAACTTCACCTGGTCTACCAGAATATAGCATGTCTGCACTATACAAGTCATTTTGGCTGTGTATAGAAAATGAGTGTGAAGCTGGTTTTACCTGGTCTACCAGAATATAGCATGTCTGTGCATTATACAAGTCATTTTGGTTGTATATGACATGCGTGTGAAGCTGATTTTACCTAATCTACCAGAACATAGCATGTCTCCATTATAGAAGTAATTTTGGTTGCATATGGAATGAGTGTGAAGCTGATTTTTGACTATGTAATACATCCAAGCCTTGAACACACATCTTCACATATGATCCTTATGATGGCAAGAAACATTGAGTTTTGGTTTCCATTACAGCAACCAAGTACAATACAAATCACACATTGATTGTGTGATCATCTACATCAAACCCAGCTCCTGTCCAGTTATTATTTTGAGACTTCTGGTTTGAATTCCCCTTCAAAATACTACCACGGCCTCTTGCATTGTTTCCTTGTCGAACTATATTATTATTACGGTTAAGAGATTCTCTAGAACTTCCTTGTTGAGGACTTCTTAGTTTCTCGTCATCTAATTTAGTTACAACTTTTTGACTCTCTTTTTCTGTAACTGCTTTGGATGATCTAGTTGCATCAGAAACTATAGATGGTTTCTCTGGTACTGCTGTTGTTGATGGCTTTGATACTTCCTGCAAAATCACCATGAATCTAAAGTTATACATAATAATCAAAATGCGAATAAATATGAGCACATCTGTATAGAAGATGGTGGTCCTGCGAAAGCTTCTCTAATATGAAGCTAGATGTGACTATCTTTGAAAGAAGAAACACATTTGTGAACCCCAGTTAATAACATCGCAATTGGTTCAATTGTTGCATGCATCAGATGAGTTGATTTGATGAGTTTGTACAATACAGTGGACATGATTAAAGCAAGGAATTTGCTCCTTATAAGCAACGAATAGCTTGTCCTTTAAGTTCGTTTACTCTCATTCATCTCCATGTCAGTAAGTTCATTCTCAAGCAAGAAATTGTTGTGCATGCACCCAATTATTTAATGATTTGAATAGATCATGAGCATGTGAAATATTTACAAATAAAATTTTGTTTTCTACATGGTTCAAACCATGGAAAAAGAGGTTAAAAGCCACTTAAATCAGTTATTCCTCAATGCCAGGAAAACTATGGATACACTTTGTATTAATTACTTTTTTCCTAGGACCATAAGTGAACCCAGTTGTTTTTGCATCAGAAACAAAACGGGTTCTATTTATTGCTAGAGTAACTAAAATATCTTGTTCCATGTTACTCCAGATTATAAATATAACATGTTTATTATATTAACAGTGATTGGTACTCTAGAAACAAATCAAGTTCTGTTGATACCTTCTGTGATTGATGGTCGATTGGGTTAGGTAGCCTTTGAGACGTTTGATTCCCATGTGTAATCTGTCCAACAATTTCAGGATTCAAAGCTTCAAGTTTACTTTTCAGGTCCTCCAACCGTGAATACTGACTTGCTGCACTCTCTTGAACCTGCAAAGGACATTCACGCAAAAAACAAAAAGAGACCAAATTTATAAAAGCAACAGACTTTTCTAGCTACTTAAAATGGAAAAACTCCAGAATACCCTTGAGATTTTCTTTACTTTCTCAAATGCATCTGCGTTTTTGTTATTTCCCCAAATGCCCTCGGACAAACCCCAAAAAAGGAGAAAAAGAGGATGATTCAACCATTTTGTTGCTCAAATAGCACATACAATTGAGAAAACGAAAAGGTAATAAATTGACCACGGGAAATAATGAAAATTCAGGAATATTTGAGGAAAAACTAAGCTATTTCAGAGTTTTGCTTTGCCTACTTAACATTGATGATTTTGAGGGCAAATTTTGCATACCAATCGATTAAGATCTTCACATAGCCTTTGTTTCTTTTCTTCTTCTTCCTTCAATGCTTTAAGCGAAGCCTCCCAAATCTAACCATGAAGCACTTACTCATCAAACATAGACATATCAAGATATTATGGTTTCTCAGAGTCATGTAAAGAGCTAGCACACCATCTTTATGAAACAATGAGATCATCAAACCTTTTTTGCTTGTTCCTCCTTTTGCCTAGCAACCTTGATCTTTTCACCGGAAATTTCTATCTTTTTCCGAAGATGTTCAAGTGCTTTACAGAAAGACCAATTGCAATATAAAGAAATTAGCTGAAGATCAATCCAAATGAAAACCAATTATTCATATAGAGAAGGAAATCCATCACCTGCTTTTTTTGGTCCAGCAGTACGTTTTACTTCTAATACTAGAGAAGCCAGCTCACGTTCAACATTTCTTATTTTAGAATAATTCTCTTCAATATACCTGTTACAAAATGAATATGAATGTCATAAGAGGACTTCCAGAGATTGCAAAATGGATTCTGTGCCCCTGATATGAAGGCTTCAGATTCTCCATTTTGTCAGATCTTATGTAGAAAAAGGCACGTCTGAATCAAAAACTTGAACTGAAAAATGCATTTCTATTTATTTGAATCTTTAGGCTTCTACGTAGCAATGTCAGCTGATGTTTAACATTAACATTTTAGAATAATTCTATTGAATTTTACTAATAAAAAATGAATATGAATGAAATATGCATACTTCCACAGGTAGCAAAATAGATCCTATGTGCCTGGAGGCTGGTATACAAGCTTCACATTTTCGTTTATTTCAAATCCCATGTAGAACAAAGGCTCTTCCTAATCAAAATCTCAAAATGTAAAAATGTGACCAATATTTATTGGTTTGGTTCTTCAGAGTTCCAATTAGCATTCTGTTATATCTTGTTTAGCACTTCAAACATTTGCAACTCTGATTGTTATAACAAAACTCAATTTCTCTAAGTGTGATGACTCCACATCAATAGTATTGTGATCTGGTACGTTTCATGGAGCTGTGCATAACTTATGCAATGAGTTAGATCATTTGTTTTGAAAGACACTGCAAGATGCAATGAAGGTTCAAAAAGAACAGCACTGTCAACTTTCACTCATGTCCAGCAAGATCCTAGCTCAGTGAGTTGATAGTTCTTGTTTGCAAGAGGAATTGCTACATCTATATACAGCTTTAATTCAGTTCCTTGATAGTGCTTGCTTGCAATAGTAAATGCTACATCTCTACAAAATTCAGAAAACTCTTGATTTCTTTTGCAAATGGTGCTTAACAGGAAACTCTACATCCGTGCCCAAGTCAGCGAAACCATAACCTGGTTTATAGAAATTACTTATTTGCAACAGAGAATGCTAAACCTGTACGCAAATTAGCTTGGTCCTAACTCAGTTTACCTTATAATAGGAAATGCTACATTTGTACACATATCATCAAAATCCTACATAGGTTTATCAACAGTTCTTGCTTGTAAAAGGAAATGCTAAACCTGGACACCAATTAGCTCAGTTTATCCACAGGGATTCCTAGTAATAGGAATGCTACATGATTTAAAGGTGTTTCATACTTCAACAAGAGGTGATCAGAGTAGCCAGACCACTTTCTTCATTATAAATTTTTGAAAAGAACTGAAAGTTTCCTGACAAGATCATGCAGGAACCATGAAACCTTACATGTTCACAAATTAAAACATATTAGAAGCGCATCACTTACTTCTTGATCTCAAGCTCTTTTTCTTCGATGACCTGTACACAGAAAGAAACACATAAAATCAGCTATTATTTGCTTCAGGATACAAAATAACAAATAAGAGATCAGTGAACAAGAACAAGAATGTGGTACCTTTTCTGTGTAAGCGATGACGGGATGTTCCATGGCCATGCCATCAGGTCCAACTTCTGTAACAAGGTTTGGTAATGAAGACATGATGAATCAAAATGGAAAAGCTATAGCCACAGATTTTTAGAACTTCCGTTGCTGCAGAAAAGCAACAGACTTCGAGTCTTTCTTTGCAGATCACAGAGAAAATGTAGTGCAGGAAGAAAATCTACAGATTCATGTCGTTTTCTTTGCAAACAGAAAATCTACAGATTTCATTCCTTTCTTCACAACAAGAAATCCATAAAATTGATCAAGTCTATCCTTTCTAAACGAAATCTAAAGTTTAAAATCCTTCGTTTGCAACAGCAAAATTATTGATGAAATAACAAAAGCTGAAGATTTCCGTTCGATCGTTTACAACATGAAATCTAATGACTTCAATGCATTCTTTGCAACAATAAATGTATAGGTTCCAAAACCCTTCTTTTGCAACTGCGAATCTGCTTGCACAGATCTCAATCCCCTTCCTCAGTAACAGAAAACCGGCAGATCTCAAGACTTTGTTTGCAACTCGACTTTAACAAATTTCCAAAACAAAAATGTGGGAAGTTTTTCAGCGACAAGACTTTTCCGATCCTCTTTTCCTTTATTGCAGAAGCAAAGCTCCAACAGGTTGCAAGATCAGGGCAAATGCATTGCTCTCATTCAAAGAGATGCAGTCGTGGGATGAACAACGGAGTCAAGGCTTCGATGAAGGAGCTTCGCCATCGCCACAGATCAAAGAAAGAACTGTCATTATATCCACTCGCTCCTAGTAGCAGTCATTTATTTGTCTGAGATCTCTCCTCCTTCTTCTTTTTCTGTCCCGGACATTTGGCCGGACATCGGGCTTTGCTTATCTTATTTTCATTTGGCCGGACATATACCCCACCCCCGCGTAGTATTCGTCATGAGCTCGTCCGGCCGGCCGGCACACCGCCTTCACTTGTCCATCCCAACTCCCATCAGCCGGTAACCATTTGCTGCTGTGTAGAAGATATGGCATGTCCAATCCTCGGATCATGTTCGTGTTCGTGTTCGTGCTCATGCTCGTGCTCGTGCTCGTGTTGGTGTTTGTGTTTGCATTCGTGCTCATGTTCATGGGCGCATGCGTGAATGCCTATCATCGTCGAGAATCCACATTTTCAAATAAACGGTGATGAGAGTTCCGTGATTGTTTGGTCATTCGACCTGGATGGTTACAAATCTGCAAAGGTGGAGCTCGGGTTTCGGTTTTGTATAGAGGGTGCTATGTGTGTATGTGCATGTGCATGTCTGTGTAACTTTGCCTTTTCTAAGTGCTCCGTGCTACCAACCAAATCCTAGAGATAGCCCACTCGTCATTGACGCATCTTCATGGCTTCTTGTAATAGTACACGGACAACCTCCATGCAGAGTTACACAAGGATTTTCTATTGTGAAAACTAGTAATCAACGCATGCACGCCATTCTTCTTCTTCTTCTTCTTCATGATGATCTATTGTTTATGACTTGTAACTATGTGTTTAGAGGCATTTGATAATACATGTTTATGGTTGAAAGAACCCAATGCTCGTCATGCGTACCCATGGTTCCTCATACTCTCTCTCGATCATGGGATCCATCAAAGTGCATTGTGGTCATTTTTTTTATAGACACAAATATGTTCATGATGAAAATAAACACTTGGAAACAACATAAAATACTCGTGTGGTTTTCATTATTCCCGAATGCCCTTGACTTTCCATTATTTCCAAAAAGCGTCATTGGTTAATTACCATAAGGAAGGAAAAAAGGGAATGAACTGACCATGTTTTCATTGAACTATCACATATAATTGCAGAAAAATAGTTCTTTTTGAAAGAAGTCTTGCACTACTAATTGATTACACACCATTTCATACAAAACAATCATGCTCATCATACACTTCAACTTTCAAGATTATTTTTAATTGTTTCCAATTTCTTGTAAGTGTTGACTTGTGATGCATTTTTTGAGCTTTAAAAATCGTCACGTTTTTGTTGTGAGAGCATTAAAAAAAACATTGGAAATGTTCTATTTTCGCACATAGGGTGTTTGAAATCTTAAACTAATGACTATTCTGGCTCTAAATTCTTTGATAAAGTGTCCACCTAGAGGAAATGGAGGATATTAAACTTCTCATGATTGACGATTGTGAAACTTTAGGTATATAATGTAAACACGGAGACTAACATAAGTACGATAGATTGAATTGATGATTGTTAACAACAATGGGGATGCTTTGCACATGAATGCCATGATCAAGGAGAGTAAATTGCAAGCTTAGTTGTAAGAGTGGGAAAGAAAAACAAACTAATAATAAGTTCCTAAAATTTTTGTTGTTCCATAATTAGGTGGAGAGATAGTGAGGGTCACTTCAAGTGCTATATATTTAAGAGTTGTAGGTGATGGTTTATTGATAGTGTTAACACTTATCATTCCCACAAGTACAACATAATAATTTTATCGTAACAAACTTGGAAAGAAAAACTCGATAATTCTCAGCCAGTTAGATCCTCATGACTATCACATGAAGTCATCAGGTATATTGTCAGATCTTGTCATATTGTAGCGCTAATTTGCCTTACAAAGTAGGAAATGCATTCCATGTACATATAAATGTGTTAAATGTATGTGCATCAACTATCAACTATCTCTTACCAATACCGATCTACTTTGCTCACTATGTAAGGCCGAGCTTAGGGTTGAGTTACATTTATAAGGTGGAGCCCAAATTACACTCAAGATTGACTGTATGTTTGCCCTAATATAGCTCTAGACCCCACAAGCACATTGCAAACAATTACTAGCACGCAATGGACAAAGATTACATTACATTCATACAACACTCAAAGATAGAGATAACATGGACTTGATGCATGATGCGAGAGATGGTGGTTTCGCTATTCACAATAGTAGAGCACAATACAATGAAAATGATACAAGAGTTGTTCTCTCTAAAACTCCAAGATCTACCAAAATGACCCATCCTCTCCAAACCCTAAGTCTCTCATACTCATATACATATGTGTGTGTACACATATGTACTTAAGTCTTGGGGTTTTTAGTTTGTTAGTCTAGGTTCACATAATCTCTTCTTTCACTCAACCTCTTCTACCAAAATGACCCATCCTCTCCAAACCCTAAGTCTCTCATACTCATATATGTACATGTGTGTGTGTGTGTGCACATATGTACTTAAGTCTTGGGGTTTTTAGTTTGTTAGTCTAGGTTCACATAATCTCTTGTTTCACTCAACCTCTTCATTGAGGAAGAGAATAGACCGAATCCTTTGAAGGGTTTCTTCATCTTAGCCACCACCACACCACCACCACCACCACCACCATGGTCTCTATTCATACCATTCCTCATTGTGCTTTCATTCATGAGACTCTTGGAAACTTCCCAACAATTCCCGCCCGCCCAATCCCCAGCCGGCCTCACCGTGTTCTCGTCCTCGAAATAATATGTTCGGCGGCCAATCGTCTGCAACTGCCCGGAATCGCTATATTGCATCTGAGCTGTCCCATCCGATCCATCCGAGGGTAGAGCTCGACCCTCGGATGGATCCTTGCACTTCACGCTCTCTTTAATCTCCACGTTCTTGATGTCCTGAACTTGATCTTCACCCTTGCCTAATAATCCCCTCTTACAATGGCTCTCATCATATTGGGCACTCGATTCGTCACACTTTCATCGGCTCACCGACCGCAGTCCGGAGGCATCGACCTAATAAATAACATCATTATAAATAAACAGCATCGAAAGCTATGATTAGTGTCAATGGTACGGAAATCCGGCATCGTCCATAAGCTCGGATCCGGAGCTACATGATTGATTGATAGTAGACAGAACATCTGATCATTCTATGCTAAGCAGACCTTATTATTTGAAGCCTTAGCAATGTCCGATTTGGGAGGAGGAGGCGTAGTATCGAAAGGGAGCATTGGTAAGGGTGTGGCGGTTCTCGCGGCATTGTGTTTGGTGGTTCTCGTGGGGGCGCTGTGTTTCGTGGACAATAATAAGCGTTGGACTCGTAACGTTTGGTGGTTCCAATCGGTCCGAAGGACAAGGATGGATGTGGTGAGTGCGGCCACCGTGACACCGGCCGCGAGGCCCGCCCACAATCCGAAGAGCCCCATCTTCCTCTCGAACCCTAAGTAGATTCCCAACGGGATCCCGAGGCCGTAAAACGCAACCAGATCCACCGCCGCCGCCGCCCTCTGCCGGTCGCAACCCCGCAGAACCCCTCCCCCCACAATGTGCACGAAATTCCCCATCTCCATAGCCGCCGTGAGAGGCACCAATTCCGCCACACCCGCCATGGTTCGATCCCCATCCTCCCCTATGAAGAACCGCCCCCAGCCGAAGGCGTAGGAGAGTGCCCAATAGGCGGCGCCGCCACAGCCCAGGAAGGCGGCCATCCACAGCGCCGCCATGGCCGCCCTCTTGGCCGGAGCTGCACGGCTCGCCCCTAGCTCGTTGCCCACCCTGATGCAAGCGCTGGACGCCATCGCTATCTGCAGGGCGTACAGGAGCGTGTTGCTGTTGAGCACGATGGCGATGGTTCTGCTAACTTCCGCCGCCTGCTGCTTCTCAGGGAGGCGCCCCGCCAGGAAGACGATGATCTGGTACGACCAGCCGTCCATGCAGGTTATGAAGCAGCAGGGCGCCGCAACGCGGAGGATCTGGGGCCACGACGCTATCGATGGCACCTCTGTGGCGATGGCACCGCTTCTCGCTGGTAGCAGAAGCGGCGTCTCCGCCTCCGCCTCCGCCGCCATCGCCGCCGCCCTCTGATGTCTGCGTATGTAGAGAAAGAGGATGAAAGCGTGAAGGAAATCGGTGACGGAAATTGCGACTGCCGTGCCAGGAGCGCCCATCTGGCGGTGGACCACAAATATGTAGTTGAGCGCGAGGTGGGCGGCGATGGCGGCGATGGACGCGCAGGCGAGCGGCTTGTGGAGGGATTGAGAGCGGAGGAAGCCACGGAAAGGAGCCAGGAAGGAGGTGGCGACGAGGTCGGGGATGAGGAGGAGGAGGTAGCGTTGGGCGGCTTGGGCGGTTTGGGGGGCGGCGTCTTGGTGGCGGCGCAGGAGGTGGTCGGCTTGGGTCCAGGAGGCGGCGATGGGGAGGGAGGCGAGAAGAAGGAGGGAGATGCCTCTGCGGAGGGTGAGGTCAAGGTGGCGGCGATGGACGGCGGAGGAGGCGCCGTGGATGCGAGTGCAAACGGCTTCCAGCCCAGCCGCCAAGCCTAATAGGATGGACCAACCGCAGATGTTGGCCACGGTGAGAGCCAGCATGGCGCCGTGGACGTCTCCGCCGCCGCCGCCGCCGGCGAGAAACGTGGCGGTAACGACGAAGCGCGCGAACCACATCACGTTGGTGAATGTGATGGGCGCTCCTAGATGAACGCTCTGCCGGTTTATCTCGCTCCAGTGCGTCGCGGTTTGGGCGGTGGCGGCGCTTGAATGGGGCGGCGGCGGCGGCGGCTCTTCTGTCGGCGGCGGAGGCGTCACCGTCGTGACGGCGGCTTCGGACCTGAGCCGCGGAGCACGGTGCCGCCGAATCTGCGCCCCGGATGGCGACAACACCGACACCTCCGGACGCATTTCTGCTGCAACCGTGGGATCGGCCGAACTAGCAGGGATATCATCACCATTGATCGAACTAGCACTACTACCATCACCATGGATCGAGCTAGCATTGCTACTGCCCATGTTGCTTTCCACCCGCGAATTCGTGGGTGTTCGGTCTCGTCTCAATGATCCGGTGCTGCAGTCTTCGCTATCGTTGCCATGGCTCTGCGGCCGGACAGGCCTCGACGACAACATTGACCCATGAGAAGAACGCCGGCCATGCCGCCCATGGCCCGAACCGCTATAACTAGTCCTAGTTGGGGCATTGGTAGTAGTAGTGTTTGTTCTAGTGACAGTTGTTGGGTCACCGTGATCTTTACTGCTCCTAGAAGAACTTTCGTCGCCCGACATTGTGGGTGTCGATGCTAATGATGACGAGGAGGAGGAGGAGGATGATGCCGTGGACGAGGCCATTGAACATTTCCGTATGTAGAGCGGATATGGCGAATCGAAGCTCAGTGATTTCTTGATCTTATAGTTGGACATATCGACGGGACCGGCCGCACCTCCCCTCGGTACACACGAGCGATTAATTCTTCGGATCGTGATGGCCGTGCCCTGCCTCACAACCACCATATACTACTACTGCATAATGGATATGGAACATCTTCTTCTTCTTGCAGATAGATTCATTTTTGTTGGCGCCATCGTTTCTTGTCTTTCTCTCTCCTGCGACGAGAAACAAATGGATAGATTTTTAAATGGGCGCCCTCCCCAGGAGTCGCGCCTTATCTGCTTTTCTTTTGCTGCTGCTTAGAAGAGGATTGATTCATTTTACAGCAACATGTAGTGTGAATCCCCCCCCCCCCCAAGGCCTTATCAAAACAATACATTTGATAATATGTATGTATGAATGTCCCGTGGCTCCTTGGCATGTTGGCACGAACCCATGCCACTTACCAATGTGAGTGGGAACATTACAATTTTTTCTAACATCCGAGAGCAACCACGATTCTGCCGACACAAAAAAGAAACAACCCTAAGTAACTACCAGAACAAGCCGTAACATCGACATTTGCCACACTTTGAGTGTATGGTAATTTAATTGCCTCTTCACACATTAACGAGCATAAGCAATGACAGGTTGCTTCCCACCTACTGTGATCGAAATCACAAAACATGCCTAACTTCCTAACATGAGTATTTTCTTGCCGCTTGAGTGAGTGACGACAACTCATTTGTTAAAAATACATTGGGCGTGATTGGGCAAACACAAATGTTGACACAATTGATGATGGATGTCCAACCAAAATGACACATGGTGTGATTTATCACTTGCCTCATCATTACGCAAGGTCATGGAAGAGTTGGGATAACTATAAGACCTTTTAACAAAAATCTATATTAGGGTTACGCTCTTGACCATCACATTGTCAAATGTGAACAACATTGTTGCCCAAAATGTTGTGTGCCTTCTGAGTCCCACTGCTCTGAAGACAATAATTGTTATGGACTCAAAATTATAAAGCTCCCCCTCTAGAATGTCTAATGCATCAACCAAATTTAGGTAACCCATCTTCATGAGGTGCATATTGATTGATCTTCTGTACAACGACATAGTGTGAAAAATGGCAAGGACCAATTAACAAGAATGTAACGCGATTCTATCACACTCTTCATCATATATGAAAGAAAGTCACGATTTTAAATATGGAGTCTTTGAGGCCCCAGGCTACGAAAAACATTATGTTGAACAAAAAAAACTCTAATATGATGCATTGACAACCATATGTCAAGTGTGACCTTAAAAATATTGTTGCAAAATATTGTATACGATCATTATATCCAGAACATCAATCATGTGTTTAGTTCTAAGATTATATTTGAGGTTTAGGGTTAAATGGTTGCATAACATAATTGTAAATGGAACTGTCTTCTCTCACAATAGATTAAACCAGGGTCATGTTATCTATTGGTGAGTGAACGGGTTTGAATATGTATAAATAATGACCTCAAAATTATGAGACCTTCAGTTATTTTCTATGTCTATATCTATATATATGAAAATTGGAGAACCCTTCATTGATAGAGAACACATGTTGTAGATCAAAATAATATTCCTGAGCTTCAATTGATTTTAGTCATGAAAGAATTTACATAAAAAACTTGCTTTTGTGTAAAGAAAGAATGCGTATTTGAACTTTGGTTGTCATGAAGTGGTGATGTCCGAGAGGAGCAAAGCTTCATGTTTCTTTTTACTTTGCTTATTAAACTGCAGGAAATGGTCATCAGAAGAGCAGAGCATTCAATGATTTAATCTTCTTATTATCAAAACATCTGTAGTGATTTAATCTTCTTATACCTTTCTGAGGATAGATTTTTCATTCAAATTCTCCTGATGGCTTCTATTTTCTTTGCATTTGAAGGTGCCATGGTTTGTCTTCTTGTTATTTCCAGACTTTGTGAGTTGTATCAACTGCAAATGAAAACAAAGAAAAAAATACAAGGATACTGGCGTTAACCATCTATATTATCAGTTTTAATCAAAGAAAATGCATAGGCTTTTGGTTGAATTAACCAATGTCCATATCATGAGTTTTAAGGGAGAAAATAAACGTAATTGTCATAATGGTTAACCATCCATGGCTATCATTTTTAACCAGAAAAAAGCACGAATTTTTGGTGGAATCAACCGTCCATAGCATGAGTATTTTATAACTACAGAAAATGCACGAAATTGGTTGTATTAAATTTTCAAGACATCAGTTTTAACTAGAGAACTGCATAAAATTTCTTCAGTTTTAACCAGACACATTGCATGAAGTTGGCTGAGTTAACCATCAACAGTATCCATTTCAAACCGAAAAATATGCACAATTAATTCTTTAGACATACATAGATGATAAGTTTTAACCACAGACAGGTATGAATTTTAGTTAAGTTGAAGCTCATGAAATTAGTTAAAAAAAGGTCAAGGCAATAAGATTTTTGAATGAAATAAATCAATCCGGCTTACATTAGTGATTCCCTCCAAAACCATAGAGTTCCTACTGTCTGTAATATTATGGCTCAATTTTTGCTTTTGCTTGATCTGTGTATAAGCACAGAAAATCATAGTTAAGATTAACTATCCATAAGAGAAGTAAGAAAAAAAGAGAGACATTCTTAATCAAATCAAGCTGAAATTTTAACGCTCATCAATTTACATTTGAATCAATGGTTTGAGTTACGATTGGTCACACATTTTGGGCTGCACAAGTCTCGTATAGGCCTTGTTTGGCTTGCTAAAATGTCATCATCCACTTTGGATGAAATTTTGCAAGCCTGTGGAAAGGCTTACATTTTCATGGTATCAGCTTTGATCAGAGAAAGGAATCGATCATATACTGGTCAGCCTTTGTACCATCCAAGGCATCATCTTAAATCAGTGGAAAACCCTTTGAAAGGAAAAAATGTTTTAACCATCAAGACTAGGCGTAGAAATTAAACGGGTGTGGCTTACGTTGGTGGTTCTCTCTAAAGTGCTGCGATTCCCTTCACTGGAGCGATCTGGCTTCTCACTTTGCTTCTGTTTGGGCTGTATATTAACACATGTATTTGTTCTAGTCAGAGAATAGACACCATTTACGATAAACAAACGGATGCGGATGATAGAAAAGTCATGAATTTGCATAAATTAAACAAACAACCGGTCTGGATGAAGCAAAATCTATGAATTCAGATGGTTCAAATCTGGATCGAGAAGAAAATACAGATTTTTCTTTCATTAACAAATCTGGTATCAGTTGGTTTAATTAAATGACAAACGGATGTAGATCAAAGAAAAGTAATGAGACACGGTTGGTTTAATTTATTCAATATTAAACCTGTTGTCTTACATTAGATATTCCTGCCAGAACGCATGAACTCCTGTCATCTGTACGATCAGCAACGTTCCATTTTTGCTTCTGTATAGGCGTAATCTGTATATTATGGTCGTTCTCCGAAGTATAATTAGAAGGCAGGAATAGTTGTTTCTTAACAAGAATCTTCAAATCTCGCCATGATGAAAAAGATGGTTTGTTGGTGCGTTTCAAAAGGGAACAGGAAATAGCAGTAGTAGTAACGGTAGTACGAGAACAAGTAGAAGAAGCGGAAGAGATTTGGTTCGATTCATCCCATACTCCATTTCTGTCTTCATCATGATCACCAACCATGGCTTCGTTAAGGTAAAAGGAGCTCTGATCGTCATGATTTATAGGATTTTCAGAGCGTGAAAGATTGAAGCGAGATTTGAATGCTTTTAGAAGTAAGGATTCATTTTCTTCATCCCCTTCTCGTTCTTCTACTAATGCTTGTTGGTGCAGTCGATCTGATCGATAATCATCGACTTTAGAGTACCGTTGCCGTTGGCAAGGGAACAATCTGAAACCGGACATGGATATGGCGATTTCTCTCTCCCTTTTTTCTCTCAGATAGATCTCTCTGCGTCTGAGCGTGCATCAGATCGCTGAAGAAGAAGAAGAAGAAGAAGAAGAAGACGGCGAGTGTTTTGATTCCCTGTTCAAAGGTAACGGATACTTTCTTCGTCACGAAACCAAATTAGTTTTATAAATTATAATCACACGACAGACAGATAAGAGTGGAGATGTGTCTGCAGACAATGATTTGCAGAGAGAAAATAAAAGATATATATTAGAAAAAGATATACATATATATATCTTAACGCCTTTTAAGAGAAAAGGATAAAAATAAACTAGGATGTGAGAAGCTCCGGTATTGAACCCGAGACCTAAGTTAAAAACTCCAGCATTTAAACGCTAAGATAAATCTTAGGGAAAAACTCCATCTTTGGACATAGGGAAAATCTTATTTAAACCTTAAGAATGGTTTATCTGCATATTTCACTTTATCTATATATTATTTTGAAAACTTAAACCAATACCCCATGTTATACGTGTATTATATACACAGTATCAACCATACGTATCATACGCGCATTCGCATTCGAGAATGTTTCAATCATTCGGGTATGGTAAACACCCTCGAAGTATGGTAAATACTATACTTTTGTATTCATTATTTATTATAAGGTAAAAAAAATTTTAAGGTAAGAAAGTAAAGGTAGAAAGTGTAATGAAAAACATATAAGAATGTTTTGATAACATACGCATTCGTTTGATTTCGTATGAAAAAGAATGTTTGCCAATGCATTCGAGTATATTACGTACTATGATTATATATCTATCTATCTATCTATCTATCTACCTATATATACATACGCATTCGTTTGATTTCGTATGAAAAAGAATGTTTGCCAATGCATTCGAGTATATTACGTACTATGATTATATATCTATCTATCTATCTATCTATCTACCTATATATACATACGCATTCGTTTGATTTCGTATGAAAAAGAATGTTTGCCAATGCATTCGAGTATATTACGTACTATGATTATATATCTATCTATCTATCTATCTATCTACCTATATATACATACGCATTCGTTTGATTTCGTATGAAAAAGAATGTTTGCCAATGCATTCGAGTATATTACGTACTATGATTATATATCTATCTATCTATCTATCTATCTACCTATATATATATATATATGGATGGAGAGAGAGAGAAAAGAAAGAAAGAAAGATATATTAACGTCTTCTAAGGCCAAAATTGGCCCATGAGACAAATGGTTTACAACAAAAAATGGGATATTTACCCATTCATCGAAAGTAAAGTAAAAAATAAAAATAAAAATAGAGAGAGAGAGAGAGAGAGAGAGAGAGAGAGAGAGAGAGAAACAAAAAAAAAGTTTCCCTAAACATAGTTTATATCCTAGTGTACGCGATCCATGTTGTTATGAACATTCCTTCCTTCAATCCTTGACACCTTCTCAATTGAGGTCTTCAGCTATAGACGGGATACATCGTTGTCAATGGAGGTCTTGGGTTGTGAAATTGTTGCTACATCCTGTGTGCCCATATAAGGGTTGATTCCGGATGCAATATTTATTTGAATCGCCATGGGTCAACCCTGCTCATCATATGTTGAATGGTGGTGGAGTTTGTATATAAAGGTTGTTATATTGTGATGTACAAAACTTAGAACCAAATTCTCTCCCTTTTTCCATTCATCATTTGCTCTATTTATACATTCATGTTCCTTTAGTTACATTCTTGATTCGACCTCTAACTAACTCTAGTGCTTTCTTGATGTGTCTTGGTTCGACTTGGGACCGAACCAACATGGTTTGGTCCTGATACATGACACCTCACCCTTTGAGAAAATGAAACCCAAGCTCTCACGCATTTCCCACCAGGTGGCCCAAAAAGTTGGGACACCTAAAAAAAAGAGCTTTTTGACTTTTCCCACGTTTCACAAAATGAAAAATCAATTTTTTAACATCTACTAGTGCGCAGTGGACTGTGTGTGATATTGTGACTGTGGTCGGCATGCTTGATCCAGGTATCTTTTTAATCCGTGAAATGTGTGCAACAGTCTGGGATGATGTATCCATTCTCCGTAGTTAATAAGTATTAGCCCTGATGCGGTGTGTGACCTGATAAGGACCGAGCCAATGATGCATAAAAGACTCGCACAGTCCTTTGCGGCAAATAGGGTAATAAACCCTCACTTGGTCCTCGATTTCCAATTCTCCTGGCTGATGTGTGGCATCGGAATGTTTCTTCTGGTGTTGTTGTGCCTTATTAAGGTTGTATTGGAGTGCCCGTCGAAGGAGAGGAATGTTGGATTGCAAGTATAACCACCATGACATTGCATCCGTGTGATTGGTGTGTATCTTGATGACTTGTGGGTCTGGTGGAAGTCGTGGATCCCCGCCATACAATGCTCGGAATGGACTCACTCTAGTTTATTCTTGAACCGAAGTGTTGTAAGCATGTACTGCAAATGGAAGTACCTGATCCCATGACTGGTGCAGTGGATCAACATAAGTTGTTATCACTTGTTTTATAGTTTTGTTCATCCTTTCTGTGAGCCCGTTAGTTTGGGGATGGTATGGTGAGGTAAATATTGCTTGATCCCCAAACTTTGTGCAAGTACTTTGAGAACTTCACTTCAAAATTGAGATCCCTGATCTGAAAGGAGTTGTTGTGGACACCTGTGGGGAAAAATGATGTGTTGCAGGAGCACCCTCGCTACTGTACTTGTTGAATCAGGTAGAGCAACTGCCTCACACCAACGACTCAGGTATTCTGTGATCACTAATATGTATTGGTTGCCCTGAAGTGAAACTGGAAATGGCCCCATGAGGTCCCAATCGACCATCTCAAAGGGTTCTTTCACAGTGATCCACTTGTGGATTGTGGATTCTTCATAGCCTAGCACGTGGGACATGATTGGAGGAACGCCGATCTGGATTGTCGCAGCTTCGGCCAATAGTACATGGAGCGTATTCGATGGAGAAGTTTATGGAAACCGAAATGACCAGATAGTTGATGGCTATGATAGAAGTCAAGGTATGTCACTCGCAATGCTTCGGGGACACATGTTGGAAGCGAGGTCGTTAATGCGGAAGATCTTGAAGCATTCTGTTCTGTTCAGTACCTGCGTATGAGAGATTGTAGGTCGTTGCACAGAGAGAGAGAGAGAGACACAAAAGACTTTCTTATTGCATAAACAAAGAATACAACAACCAACCTCACAAAGAGGTTACAAGGTCACTATATATAGTGACCAACTTAGGGCAACTACCCTTTATGCTAATTACATAAATGGCCAAAACGGGATAGTGTGAATACGTCCATTATACACATGTATTCGACACTCCCCCGTAATGGGCGTATACATGGGTTATCTAAGATTACAGGTATAGACTTAGGTTCTCGGACATATCAGCTTTGTTCGAGTCGGCAGGGTCCGAAGGCAGAAGACCGAGCTGGTCGGGTCGGAACAGTTGAAGCCGATCATTAAGGAACTGACGTCGGTTGTCGGGAACCATCCTGCTCTGTGTCCGGCTCTAACCGGACTGGTTTGTCGTTACGCCCATCTGATGCCGAAGAGACCGAAAGCGGTCTGCCGAAAGACACTTGGTCATTCCATCTGCGACATTGTCGGTTGTGGATATTTTCTCTAGACCGATTTTCCCTGAAATGACGCAGTCCCGAACGAAGTGATATCGAACGTCGATATGCTTGGAGGCGTTGTGGTGAACCGGATTTTTCGACAAGGCAACAACACCTTGACTGTCGCTGTAGACAACTGGAGCCGAGTCATGGTCGACTTGTCGAAACGTGTGCGCCAGCCGACCAAGCCATAAGGCTTCTTTTGCTGCGTCGGACGCAGCTACATATTCTGCTTCGGTCGTTGAGGTCGCTGTGCATTCCTGAAGTTTCGACTTCCACGAGATTGCTCCATTGCCGAATTTGAAGCAGTATCCGGTTGTTGATTTCCGACTGTCTATACAGCCGGCGAAGTCCGAGTCGGTGTAACCGACTACGCCTGAGGTTCGGTTCGGACCGAAAAGAATGCCGTGGTCTTTTGTGCCAGCCAGATATCTGAACACATGCTTGACTGCGTTCCAATGCGATCGGCCAGGATTGTGCATAAATCTGCTAACGACTCCTACGGCATGAGAGATATCAGGCCGTGTCGCGACCATCAGGTACATAAGGGAGCCGACTGCCGGTGCATACGGTACCGACTTCATATCTTCCCCCTCCGGACCGGATGTCGGGCAGTCTCGCTGAGAGAGCCGAAGATTCATGGGGAGCGGGGTTGAAGCAGATTTGGCTGATTGCATGTTGAAGCGTTCCAAGACACGTCCGATGTAGTCGGTCTGAGACAAAAAAAGATGTCGTTTATCGCGATGCCGACTAATCTTCATGCCGAGTATGTGTCGTGCCGGGCCGAGGTCCTTCATGGCAAACTTCAACCGCAGTTGCCGAACGAGGTCGGCAAGTTCGCCCGCGTGGCGTCCAGAAATTAGCATGTCGTCCACGTAAATGATGAGGAAGATGGGTGATCCATCTTGAGCTGTGTTGGTGAAGAGACAATGGTCCTCATCGCTTTTGGAGAAGCCGATCGATTGGATGAAGTCGTCGAACTTCTTGTACCATTGTCGCGGTGCCTGTTTGAGGCCGTATAGACTCTTCCTGAGTCGGCAGACTAGATGTTCTTGGCCGGTTGCCACGAAGCCTTTCGGCTGCTCCATATAAATTTCCTCGTCAAGATCACCATGGAGGAATGCTGTTTTGACATCTAGCTGAATCAGCTCCAAGTTGTCGGCTGCCACTACGCCGAGTAGGAAACGAAGGGTTGTCATTTTCACCACTGGTGAAAAAATCTCGTCGAAGTCGACGCCATATTCTTGTCGGAAGCCCTTCGCAACTAATCTGGCCTTGTACTTTGGGGTGGTCGAATCTGACGTCTCTTTTAGTCGATAAACCCACTTGCAAGGAAGAGCACGTCGGTTCCTAGGTAATTCGACCAGATCCCAAGTCTTGTTTGCCCGAATGGAGTGCATTTCCGACTCCATCGCCAGATGCCAGGTGGCGGAATCGACAGATGTCGATGCTTCTTCGTAAGACGTCGGTTCGCCGGCGTCGGTGAAGAAAATTCCAGGAGAATACCTCTCCGGAGGTTGCGACAGTCTCTCGGATCGTCGAGGCATGATTGGACTGGTCGCATCGGGTATCGTGGTCGGATGGTCCGAAAGCGGATTGTTCTGCTGTGCCGAGTCGGAGTTGTCCGAGTCGGTAGTGTAAGGTTCAGCTACCCGTGAAGCTGACCGTGTGTTGAGAGCGGGGCCTTCTTGAAGGGTCGGCACATCGGAAAAGGTTACCCTTCGGACTTCGATCGGTTTTTCGACTGATGGATTCATGGCCGACTCGTTGAACACAACGTCCGAACTTCGAACGATTTGTCTGCGTTCGGGGTCCCAGAGTCGGTATCCCATTTCGCCGTCGGATCCATATCCAAGGAAAATGCATTTCCTGGACCGAGGTGCAAGTTTTCGGCGATCATCTTTCGGAATAAGGGCGTACGCCTCGCATCCGAAGATCCTCAGCTTGTCGTAATTCGGCTTACTGCCGATCCATAGTTCCTGAGGAATTTGAAGTCCTAGAGGTCTACTTGGCGACATATTGATTATGTGTACTGCCGTGAGTAGAGCCTCTGCCCAGAAGCCATCCGACAGTCCGGAGTGTTGGAGCATGGAGACTAACCGTTCTTGGATTGTCCGATTCATGCGTTCGGCAATCCCGTTTTGCTCCGGACTGTGTGGTGCCGTAAGTTCACGTCGGATGCCGCGTTGTCGGCAGAATTTGACGAATTCTTCGGATTTGAACTCTCCCCCATTGTCTGTCCGAAAGCATTTCAGCTTTCGGTCGGTTTGATTTTCCACCATAGCGAGCCAATCTGAAAAGATCGAGAAGACACGATCTTTGGTGCGAATTGGATACGCCCACACCTTTCGAGTCGAGTCGTCAATAAAAGTGACGAAGTAAGATGCACCGCCTAGAGACTGATGCGGCATTGGGCCACAGACGTCCGAATGGACTAAATCGAGAGGTCTCGTTTCTCTTGGTGCTGATGTCGGGTGTGATGCGGCTACTTGTTTGCCATACTGGCAATGCTCGCAGAATTGATGGTCCGAGAAGGAGAGTTTGGGGATGTATCCGGCTCTAGATAGGTGCGTGATGCCGGCCTTGCTGAGGTGTCCCAGTCTTCGGTGCCATAATGATGACACAGGAATATCCACCAAGAACAGGTTACCCTCTCTGAGCGTAACATGTAACGGATACAGGGAGTGTATCTTAGGTCCTCTAGCAAGCAGGAGGTTCCCCCTGTGGAGTGTCCACCCTCCCGAAGAGAAACCGGCACGAATGCCGTCTTCATCTAGTTGTCCGACTGAGATCAATGGCCTTGAGAGCTCGGGTACATGTCGGACATTGTGGAGTACAAGTGTAGAGCCACCTGCAAGGTTGAGCTCTACTGTGCCGATTCCGATGATGTCACAGTGTTGCGAGTTACCGACCCGAACTGAGTCGGAGTGACGGATCGTGTATTGCCGAAATTGGGATCGATGAGGAGTCACGTGAAATGACACGCCCGAATCTAAGAGCCATGTGCTCGATTCTTCAGTCGTGAGTAGAACTTCTGATCCGACTGGATTTTCGATTGATAGTATATTCGGGTCGTCCGGTAGTACATCAGCTGAGAAGCTGACGTAATTGATCTCCTCATGCCGGCCACTCTTCTTGTTGTTCTTGTTCTTGAGTGCGCGGCAGTCGGCTTTGATGTGTCCGGGTTTCTTGCAGTAGTTGCAGATTCGGTTATCCCGTGACTGGCTCCGTCTTCGCTGATTGTTCGGCGGTCGTGAGGAATCTCTTCCTCGTATGTTCGATCGGTCTGTCGAACCTTGTACTACATAAGCGTCTTCTGTTGAGTCTTTGCCGAAAGACTTTCTCCGAGCTGCTTCGGTTAGGATTGCGCTCGTGACTTCGGAGTATTTAACAGCCGTGGTTGACGCGTTGCACACAGTTGTGACGAAAGTTTCCCATGATGAGGGAAGGCTGCTCATGAGTATCATTGCTCTGAGTTCATCCTCGATTGCCGTCCCCTGAGATGAGATTTGGGAGCTGATGCTTTCGTACTCATTGAGGTGTGCCTGAACCGAATCGGATTCTTTCATCCGCAAGTTGTAGAGGCGCCGGATCAGAAACATCTTCGTTGCGGCGACCTTCTTTTCGTAAGTGTCCGACAGTGTTTTCCACAGTTCGAATGCTGTCGTACACGATTGCACCGTAAAGTATACCGATTCCGATAGGTGCATCCGAATCGTGGCGCGGACGATTCTGTCCAGCTTCTGCCACTCAATTGGTTTGTATCCTTCTGGAGGTTCTTCATTTTCGATGGGATCGATTTGCCCCTTGACTATGAGATAGTCCTGCATTTGCTCCTTCCAGAAGTTAAAGTTCGATCCATCGAACTTTCGTAGACTCATTTCTGACGAGCCGGATGTTGATGCCATCAAATTCGGTTTTGGTTGACGAAGCTCGGTTCAGAGTTGACTACGAACCTTGTTGGAGTGCAGCCGGTTGGCTCACCCGATATCGTTCTAGTCGGATTTGAACCCGAGTCGGTTCGGCTTCGGAACTTGCTCGAATTGACTCCGGTAGCTTGAGGGACAGAACCGACTGGTCTTCCCGAATGTTGCCGAGTCGGCGTGAGCCCGGTTCGCTTCGGATATATATGCCGAATACCGATAATTGAAACCGATTATCTGGACCGATTCTGCTTCGGGTGGCTGCAGCGACGAGAGAGACAGATCCAACTGATCCTCTCGAATGTCGATCAGCCGGATGAAGCACGAATTGGGGTTGTTGTCTTGAGACCGATCTGCACCGAGTGGTTACAACGAGCAGCGTTTGGTGACCTCTTCGGTTGCCGTTTAACCGAATGGAGCACGATCGTGTCAATGATGCACAAGGGGATTTCACCTCGAACGGTTACGATCACACGGAAGAGAGTACAACCTGTGGGCTTACTCCAAGCAAGAGGATCTAACGCGATGAGGTGCAAACCTCGTTTTTGTTCTTCTTCTCTCTTTCTTCGAATGACGCGGATACTGTGCAGGCCGAGATGAAGTGAAGAACCGAATGCTGTGCAGGCGGTGATGACGGCCGAACCTCGCTCTGATACCAGATGTTGGAAGCGAGGTCGTTAATGCGGAAGATCTTGAAGCATTCTGTTCTGTTCAGTACCTGCGTATGAGAGATTGTAGGTCGTTGCACAGAGAGAGAGAGAGAGACACAAAAGACTTTCTTATTGCATAAACAAAGAATACAACAACCAACCTCACAAAGAGGTTACAAGGTCACTATATATAGTGACCAACTTAGGGCAACTACCCTTTATGCTAATTACATAAATGGCCAAAACGGGATAGTGTGAATACGTCCATTATACACATGTATTCGACAACACAATCGTGGTGGACATCCCTGACTTACATAATATAGAACATTGTCAATCATGATAAAATTTCGGTTTAATTGTGCATCATGACTTGCCTGAATTTGTAAGATAATTTTTTGTAGTGTGGGGTCTTGTTGTTGCATCTATTTTATTTGATGTTGATGTAGCAGAAGATTAGTCACACTTACTTGAGCAGCTTGATATTCCATCCGTGAGAGGGCATCTGCCACGACATTGGATTGGCCACGTCTATAGATCATCGTGAATTTGTATTCTTGCAAAGCCAGAGCCCAACAAAGGAGTCTTCCTGGTGGTTGTGTCTTCTGAATTAGGGATATCAATGGCTGATGATCTATCTCCACCTGCACCGTTGTGCCATGTAGGTATGGATGGAATTTTTGAAACGATCATACTACAGCCAAAAACTCCTTTTCAGTTGTTGAATAATTTTGCTCTGATTTTGTTAGTGCATGACTGATGTAAGCAATCGGGTGCCATCTATCATTGTCATCTTGTTGCAAAAGGACTGCCCCAATTCCAAAATTGGAAGCATTTGTCTGTAGACGGAAAATCTTGTTGAAATCAGGGAATGCTAATGTTGCTGCTGAGGTAATTAATTGTTTGATTGTCTGAAACTTTTCTCGCACTCCTCAGTCCACTGGTATGTCTGATCCTTCTTTAATAGGTTTCGTAATGGAGTTGTAATTGTTGCTAGACAGGGAACAAACCTGAGTGAAAAATTCACTAATCCTAGAAAACTCTGTAGGGACTGGATGTTGGATGGCTTCGGATATTCCGTGACAACTCGTGTCTTTGTTGGATCTAGTTGTATTCCTTGTTCTGATATCATGAACCCTAAAAATCGTAGTGTTGTTGCACCCCACTTACATTTCCTGAATTGCAATTGCAGGTTGTATTTTTGAATGCGGAGGAGGACTTCACGTAATATTTGAATGTGTTTTGGCCAGCTATGTGTGTGAATCAATATGTCATCTAGATAGACCAAAACAACACCTTGAAAAATCAAGTCTTGGAAAATATTGTTTGCCATCCTCTGAAATGTGCTGCCAACATCTGATAGTCCAAATGGCATGCGCTTAAACTGATACAATCCGTGTTGTGTTCGAAATGTTGTTTTATGCTTGTCTTCTTTGCGTAGAGGAATCTGACATATGTTCCTAATGGTTCTTGTTGCCTTCGAGTAGTCCAAAATTGTCATGACACATATACAATTGGGAATTTTGGTAGTACTAAAACATTAGATTTAGTACAACGATCATTCTGGTGGCCCCATATGCGACAATTTATCGAAGATTTTGTTCGGACTTGTGATATATGTTGCAGAGCAAAAATGCCAAGGCATCATCCATATGGTTTATTAGAACCATTACCAATTCCAAGCAAGCCGTGGCAATCCATTGCTCTAGATTTCATCACAAATCTTCCGATCTCTAAGGGATTCAATGAGATCTTAACAGTAGTAGATCGATATACGAAGATGACCCATTTCTTGCCATGTACTAAGGAAATCTCCAGCGAAGAAACCACCGAAACTTTCATGTGTGAAGTATGTTGGCATCATGGCCTTCTCGATAGTATCATCAACGACTGTGGACCCCAGTTTGTCTCGAAATTCTGAAAGCACCTCTTTAAAATGCTCAAGGTCACTTGTATCCTCTCCTCTGGCTACCACCCGCAAACAAACGACCAAGCAGAACAAACAAATAAAACGCTGGAGCAATATCTTCGGTGCTTTCTAAGCTATCATCAAGATGACTGGGCGGATATTCTCCACTTCGCCGAATTTGTGTATAATAACTCTGTCAACTCATCAACAAAGGTTACACCATTTTATGCTTATACGGGCTGTCACCCCCGGTGGTGTGTATTTGAAACCCCAGAGTTACCCACAAATCCTTGCATAGAGGATCGTTTGGAGCGGTTACGCAAGATACAAGCGGATTTATCTACTCATCTACAACAAGCTCAACCAACACACAAGGTTTACGTGGATCGTCATCGGATTCCATCCAGTTTTAACATATGAGATCGGGTATGACTACTACGACGACACATCAAGACTACTCGCCCATGCGAGAAGTTGGATTATCAGCAATTAGGTCCTTTCCGTATTAACAGAAAAATTAATGATGTCGCTTTTCGTCTCGATCTACCTCCACAACTTCGGATACATTCGATGTTTCATAATTCTCTCCTCAAACCCTATCAAGACAACACCATCCTAGGTCGTATTAAACAACCTCCACCCCCGATCGAACTTGAAGATGGACTTGAGTACGAGGTTGCCACCATCCTCGATTCCAAGATTGTTCGCAACAAGCTCTACTATTTAGTCGATTGGCTAGGATATAGTCCCAACGAGCGTACTTGGGAACCAATAGAGAATGTGACCAATGTTCGTGCTCTTCTTGAAGACTTCCATCGTCAATATCCAGACAAACCAGGTCCTCAATCCAAAACGAATCATGACACTCATCGTTTTAAAAGGGGGATAATGTCATGATATGACAAGACTCAAACCCATGACCTTATGTTACGTGGGTCGAACTCTTGACCATTAGACTATATGTTGTAATACAAAAAATATTATTTTCATTTAAATTTTACTATAGAAAATTGATGTATATTCCAGATTTCTCTGGAACATTCTAGAAACTTCAGGAGTACTCTTGAGAACACTATAAAAGGAGGCACAAGGCATTATTTCGAACCAAATCGGTTCAACGCCAGTCTTAAGCCTCCTAGCCATCCTTGTATATCTTTTCACATAATATATCGCTGTCATCATCATTCTCTCTCTCTCTCTCTCTCTCTCTCTCTCCTCCTCTCGAGTGTTATACACCCTCTTTTCCTCTTAGTAGTAATATTCATCTATTAGTACTAATTTCCTCTCTGTCTCAGTACTATTCCTGACAATATTCTCGTAGTCGACGTAATACCTGACGAACATGTTTATCATGCTCCTCTTCAGTCTTCAAGTAGATCAAAATGTCGTCCAGGTAAACTATAGTCACGATATCAAGAAAATCTCAAAAAATATCATTCGCCATATGCTGGAAAACTGCAAGTGCATTTGTGAGACCGAATGGCATCACAGTATACTCGAAATGTCCATAGCGAGTGCGAAAAGTATATTCCATTCATCCCATGTACGAACCGAACTAGATTATATGCAACACGAAGGTCCAATTTTGTGAAATATTTTGCCCCACTGAGATGTTCCAAATGGTTCGAGATCAATGGTAGAGCATATCTATTCCAGATAGTCACTTTGTTTAGCCCTCGATAATCCACGACCAACCGAAGAGACCCATTTTTCTTCTTAACAAAGAAGATAGGTGCACCAACAAGGGATCTAGAGTGCCAGATGAATCCGTTTGCCAGGTTCTCATCGATATATTCCGGCAAAGTCTTTAGCTCTATAGGTGAGAGATTATAAATTGGCCCCCATGGCGGTTCTTTCCTTGGTTGTAAGTCAATAGGGCATGGCCTATGCTTTGGCAATGTATTTGCCTTCACCTTATCATAGACGTTTCAGAACTCTTTGTATTTTTTGGTAATTGGACGTCCGACTCTGGTAAGACGGGTGATGGGTTTGATGGAGTCGCTACGATCACAAATACGAACATGTCCTTGTTCCCCCCTTCCTCACATAATTGATGGAGAGAGATGGTTGATAACTTATGGGATCCATCATCAAACATCGGAGTGTTGAGGGATGCGAGTGTAGTTCTTTTTCCTTGGGACTCCTCAATTGTTTTCATCCAATCAATCTTCGGGTTATGTAGTTCAAACCAAGGGAGACCTAGAACTAATGGGTGTTCTGGACTACGAATAATGTTGAAAGAGATTATGCTTGCCAAATCACCAAGAACTACACGAATTGGCTCGAACTCTTCGACTATATGACCTGATGCTATGGGACGGCCATCAATGACTTCTACGGCTACTGGGTTCGGGAACTTATTCAAGAGGATGTTTTGTGTCAATGCAAACTCACGATCCATGAAATAAGAGTTGGCTCCAGAATCTAGGAGGGTAGAGGCTAGGACTTGATGACATGTATATGTGCTCAACTCAACTTGTGCAGAGAAAACTCAACTAAATTGATTTGATGAAATGGAACCACGACTAGGAACTAACTCTACATATTTAGGATGGTCTAACCAAATGGCTCCTATTTTGGCCAGACTTACTCGTTTAACACATCCTCTAACTGGCTCAAGACATCGAATCTATTCTCATGGCATGGACTATTAGGCTTACTTATGTTATTAGAAGTAATAATGGACCTTGAAGTAGGGTTGTCTTGTGCACTTACTTGGTATACTTGACATCTAGGTTTATGTGGACAATTCACGGCTATATGTCCCGGACCCCACAATATAGACATAAGCGGTGTGCTCGACGTCGTTGCTTCTCAGCATCCGATAAGAGCCCTCGACGTTGTGTTGACTCTATTTCCATTGGAGTTGGGTCATCCCTCATGATGGGTCTAGAAACTTGTGGAGGCGTTGCGACTATAGAAGCGTACGTTTGTTCCGGTTGGCGGCGTAACATTTGTTGGCGCTCGGAACGTCGCTCAAATAGGTGATTATCACATCACACAGCTCGACTAATTGCCTTTGTAAGAGACTTCGGATCTTCATGGAAAGTAAGAAGAAGATCTTTGACATCATTAAGCAAACCTTGAAGGAATTGATCCATTAGAGCTGCCTCATCCCAAGGGATATCACATGCCAAGAGACGGAAATCGGCTGCGTAAGCCAACGCAGGATGATCTCCTTGTCGAAGCCTTCAAATCTTGTTTATTGTCATTCTAGTGTTGTCGGTGTCTCCGAAGTTAGCTTGAAACTCCTTAACAAATGCCTCAAAATCCTCCAACAACGGTGATTTCTTCTCGAGGAGTGGTGCAAACTGAAATTGGGAAGCCCTATGCATATTAGAAGAATCCCATGTAGAATTCGTTTGGCCAGATTTAACTTGGTGACATCAGATAAGCAACTTGGATTTGATGTCAACAACAAATGCGAAAGTATCTCGATGGATTTTATTGTTTGAGCTCATCTTCTCCTATACCTCATGTGAATAACAACTCATGTGAAGAGTTCTCCATCGAAGAATACAATGTCAATAAAGATACAGACAATGAAGGTAATGCCAACGAAACATCGAAGATCATGGGCGGTCAACCTAACAACAACGTAATTGACTCTAATGTGGTTGCCCCTATTTCTATTCAAGAAAAGAAATCGGGAAGCCCTATGGATATTAGAAGAATCCCACGTACAATTAGTTTGGCCAGATTTAACTTGGTGACATCAGATATGCAACTTGGATTTGATGTCAACAAAACATTTTGGGCTCGTGGCTATATGTCAATGATTGGGAAAGCAACATTGCGAGTATTAAGGCGTTACTATTTTTAGATGATTGGTGATGAGCAAGACACTTACCTCGTCTTACATATGTAATTGGTGTCTGACAACTCTTCGGGGATCAAAGTATCATTCGAGTATTATATCTTCCTTGCGCAACAAAAATATGTAGAGTTGCATTCAAAATTGAGCTATGTGTTAGTAACATGCGGCTACATAGAGTACAACAACGTCTTCTTAGTGCGGATTTGACTGTCAATTGTAAAGAGGTTCCAAGTATGAAAGATGCAATTGGAAGACATGCTATTGGTTGGATGAAAATTTACTTTCAGTTAAATTGTGAAGTAGTCCCACTACAGGCAGGAGTCACCTCTCTGAATAATTACACACGTTCGGAAGTTTATGATGTCTACTGATAAAAAATGCTTAGCCTATTATCAAGTGATAAATATGTAACATGTACAACCAACTGACAAGATTGTGGAGAACATTGTTTTCAAATGTTATTATTGTGCGTAAAGTACGCATGGGGTATTGCTCGATTTGTGCGAATCTTAAAAGTTTGGCTAAAGGTGCGAATACAACAATGGAAAAGGATATGAGTAAGAAGTTACTACATGATCATCGTGAGGGACAATCGTTAGAACGAAAGAAGGCGATGCATCATAGAGAGAAGTGTTTGAAGAGGCTCGAACAATACATGTGCTTCATGATCGATGGCATGGACCAGAAGAAGACGTGCTTACCGCATATGCGGAGGCTCCCCAAAGACATCAATGATGAGTGCCTTGTTCAAATGCACTTGGTGGGATGCTTGGCTTAGAATAGGTTAGTTGGACCTCACGTCTTCATTTTACATACCCCAATGTTCACAATGAGCCTAACCTAATAGTTACAGTGATTCACCGAGTTTTGGTGTCTTGGGGTGAGCCGTTCCCCCGTGTTCTCTACATTCAATTGGACAATACTGGTAGAGAGAACAAAAATTCAACTGTGTTTGGCTATCTAAGTATGTTGATCAACCAAGGATTGTTTAGAAAAGTGAAAGTCAATTTTCTTTTGGTTGGCCACACACATGATCATATAGGTAAGATGTTTAGCACATTCTCCAGACAGTTGTCTCGGCATGATGCTTTCACATTACCTACACTATTTGATTTCATTTGTGATGCATACACACGACGCCCAAAAGTGTTACACTTGAAGGAGGTATATGACTTTAAGATATATATATATATATATATATATCAGATGGGGGTGTTGAGAATGTTAAAGTGCTCACCCAGTTAAACAATATAAGCTTCAATCACATTTTTATGATAAAGAAAAATGAAATAAGTGGTTCTACGCTTTTGTATGCCAAGCAATATTCATCTTCTCCAAAATGGGAACCTGAAGGCGGTTGCCAATTCTTACTTTGTATGCCGAGTACAATAACTGTCTATGGAGCTAAACAAATGCCAATTGAGAAGAAAGGACAATTGCATAGTGACTTGGTAGAAGAACAAAAACACTTATGGATCCAAGCCTTAACAGAGAAAAGGAAGCATATTGTGGCTGCAAAGAAATATGCCGCACAACAAGACATGTCATGGTGGGATGTATTCTTTAGTGATGAGGAAGGAATTATTAAAAAATTGTGTATCTGGTGATAATTGGACTTTGGAAATGTCATGCACATGGTCGCTACAATAGGATCGTGTAAATAAAACTCCGGAGCAACCAACTAACACGATTAAATTTGATAGTTTGGTCCATCCACAACAAAGAGACATTTATGTGGGACCAAGGATGACGAAAACAACTGAAGCTAGATGGCAAGACAATTTGCAAGAGCTCGGGCTGAGGATGTTGATTGCAACACCTGCTGATGACAACTCACAAGGCCACCAATTTTAGATTGGTAAAATTGTAGAAGTGCCAATGCATGAAATAGAAAACACGATCAAGTCTATAAAAGTGTATTGGTACAAGACTAGAAGTGAAAATGCTTTTACGGGTAAGTATACATTGGCGATGATTGAATGCCCAATGATTGTTTTGATTTCTTTCGATTCCTATGAATATCATTTCTTATAAAAGAGAAAAACATTGGCCGTAAAGTTTGTGATATAAATTGAGAATGTAACTTTTTGAAATTTCACTTTTTAAATTTAATTTTAAATCACGAAAATGGTGGATTTTTAACCTTTTTCATAGTATATTTGAGAATGTATGATAGTGGTATGAATGTGTTTAGTAATATCACAGGAAAAATACTCAAAAGGGCATATATACAAAGAAAAGGGCATACATACATACATACATTTCTCCTTGTAGTCCAACGTCTTTATACCTGTGTTCACACACATACACACAAAAGACACATGCCAAGGAAAAACAACATACAAAGAAAAGGGCATACATACATACATTTCTCCTTCTAGTCCAACGTCTTTATACCAGTGTTCACACACACACACACACGTGACACACAAAAGACACATGCCAAGGAGAAACAACATACAAAGAAAAGGGCATATATACATGATATATATAATTATAAACTTTATAGCTTTTCTGCTTTTGCTTTTGGCCCTAAGCTAATTCGGCGCTCAACCGACTCCCAATCGGCTGTATGCTCAACCGACTCTCAATCGACCTTTGGGGCTCTCAGCCGATTCCATGTTGTGGGCTCCACTTGAGTGGATCGGCCCAACACAATATGTCGTCTAAACACACACATACACCCACCATACACACACAATCACGCACATTGTATCCTACTCCAAAAAACACGTTAAAAGCGTAATGGAGAGAAAATAACCGATCGTGCGGTTGAGATTAGATCTGTGGAGGTGTGTTCCCCGGTCCGATGGTTGACACGTGGGATATCAATTGGAACCTAATAAAAAGAAATACATAATTATAATATTAACACATATTAAACATAAAGTCTGCGTGCGTGTTTGTGTATGTATATATATAAGAAATGAGAGGCCCCAAGTTTCTTCATTCTTCATTCGATTATTCAAACAGCAGCAGCAGAAGAAGGAGAAAGTTAGATAAAATCCCAAAAATGGCCGGCTGTGGAGCTGTTGCACTTCTCGCTACATACTGCATTGTAACCATGATCTTCTCATCATTCCATATGGCAATGGCTATGGCTATGGATGGGATAATGGCGGGCCGATACAATAATATGGCCCTTAACCGGCGTCACGGCCCCTCGCCCGGGCCCATCGGCACGCCATCTATTCCTCGCTTCAGCACTACTACGCCTGCCCCGGCCGGCATTAGTCCGATCGAGGCCGAGATTCGGCTGCGCCCGGACATCGTGCTGCCCAATGCCACGGGCCCCGAGCGGCTGGCCGCATTGGCCAAGCACGATGCCATGAGGATCGCGGACCTCAACACGAAGATCAACAACGCGATCGTGGTGCGGGAGGCCGGGAACAAGTTGGCATTCGCGGGCGGGGCAAGCTTCGAAGTAAACGCGGGCATCGGTCTCTTCCTAATGGAGGTATATAATATATCTTCTTTTCCATAGGTTTTCTGCTGTTAGAAAGAAAGAAAGAAAGAAAGAAAGAAAGAACTCAAATTATGGTTTTTTTCTGCTGGACATATAGATATCCCTGGGCACCCCTTCATTGAAGCTGCCCATGATAATGGACACCGGGAGCGACCTCGTGTGGACGCAGTGTGCGCCTTGCACCTCCTGTTTGGCCCAGAACGCCGCCTTGTTCACGCCCTCCGCCTCCTCCAGCTACCGTACTCTCCCCTGCTCCACCACCTACTGCCAGAGCCTCTCGGGGAAATGCGCAGCGACCGCTTCGGCCGAATGCATGTACACATACAGCTATGCCAGCCAGGCCACTACCCAAGGCACACTTGGGACCGATCGCCTCTCATTCTCCGATGCCTCCTCCAATGGCGGTGCCGCATCCGCGGTGGACATAGCCTTCGGGTGCGGGTACTCCAACCAAGGAGACTACGGAGGTGCAGCCGGCCTCGTGGGCATGGGCCGAAGCCCCCTATCCTTACCTTCCCAGCTAGGCCCGAGCATCGGGGCCCAGAAATTCTCCTACTGCCTCCTCCCGCAGCCGTCCACCACCTCCACCTGATTGGTCATCGGAGGTCCGGCAGGCCAATCGTCCTCGGCCAGGATGAGCTTCACCCCGATGATCGCCAACCCGTACATTCCCACGTCCTTCTACTACATCAAGGTGGTCGGCTTCAGCGTGGCCAACCATCGGCTGAGCCTCCCGGCCGGGATCTTCGACATAGACCAACGAGGACGCGGAGGCACGATCTTAGACTCCGGGACTACATACACACTCATCGCGAAGGACGCGTTCTCGGTCATCAAGCAAGCATTCGATTCGGCCATCCGGTTGAGCCAGTACACGGAGCACCCTGTCTTCCCGGCTTGCTACGCGTCGGCCTCGGGAGCCTCCGTGCCGCCCCTCACATTGCATTTGCAAGGGGTGGACATCAGGGTGCCGGTCCCGAATTACTTCATTCCCGGGTACAGCCAAGGGACCTTTTGCTTGGCCATGATTCCAATCAATAACGGAGACATTCAGATCGTGGGTAACATGTTGCACCAGAATTTTGAGGTGTTGTATGACCTCGATAATTCTCGCATTGGTTTCCGACCTCAAGGTTGTTGAGGTGTTTCCGCCCCATACATTTCTTTCTTGTATTGGTTGGTTGGCTCCATGTGAACAACCCCTTATTTCATTCAACACACACAACCCCTTATTACACACACACACACACACACACACACCCCATGGTTATTTAAAACACTACCAAATATCGCCTATTAATTATTTTCATTGGGTTTTTTAAAAATAAATATTCGCTTGAATCTCTTCTATGAGGTTCTAGCAATTGTAATCACAATGCCAACCATGATAGTTTGATTGTTCATTTCATTGGTTTTATCATTATGTGATTGTAATGGCAAACATTACATACCAAATCAATAATGCCCATAGAAACTCGCCTTTGAACATACTAACACAACACTTGATGGATGAAGAGGTTTCTTATCTGAAAATTTATGATGTCCGATGTGTTCCTTATGAATAGAGAACATTATGACATGAGTCTCTATGGCTTTGAGATTGTTGCTTTGTGTTTTGTTGTTGCGACAATAAAACAATGCACCTTCTTTATAAGTGACACTTACAACTACATACATGGGTCACTTTGTTTGCATGTCTCAAATCATGCTTTGTTTGCATGTTGATGATTGGCTTCCTCGAAGATTCAAATGATCGTTTTCACAACCTCAACTCAAGTGTTGAGAGACAATAAACTTCACAAATGGGCCATCTTGTTTATTTGATAATTTATATTATTTTCTAACTTTCTCTTGATCCCTCCCTTACTTAATTCCCCTCTTTTTATAGGTGACCCCACATGCATGCGAGGGTACAAGACATGCATGTGATGCATGATAGACATCTCGATCATTTGAGCTTTCATGTATGAAAATGAAAATAGGCATGGGACAAGTATGATCATGAAAATATAATTCTAAAACAAATAACCTAGTCTAGTGGTATATACTTTGTAGTATTGGCATGTAAGGTTGTGGGTTTGAGTCTAGTGGTATATACTTTGTAGTATTGGCATGTAAGGTTGTGGGTTTGAGTCTCTCAAATGTCACTCAATGTGACAATATTTAAGTCTATTTTTATATCCTTTACTATTTACCTTAAAACAAATAACTTAATCTAGTGGTGTGCAACTCGCACTTGGTGTGTGAGGTTATGGGTTCAAGTTAAGTCTCTAAAATATTATTGAATATAATATTTAAGGACATTTTTATATCGTGAAGGATTTGGTCTCGGTCAGCCAGATCGTGGAGCAAGGCATGCAAGTTCGTTTCAACAACGAAGGATGCTTTATGCTCGGATGGAGGCAAGGAGTACTTCTCCAACGAATTCATTTACTACCTCCAAGGAGAAGGGATTCGAATAGAATTATCATGCAAACACACACCCCAACAAAATGGAGTCGCCGAAATGAAGAATCGGCAAATACTCGAGGTAGCACACGCCATGATGCATGAGAAGCACATGCCGAACTTCTATTGGCATCATGGTATGAGCTTGATTCGGCTCCACCTGACCCGACCGAGGAAGAGGTGGACGTCAACTCAAATGACGATATTCAGCCAAGTCCTTTACCAAATGACAATGCAAGCTCTATAGAGCTAGGTCGCCCACATGAGCCTTCACGTGACCTAAGCACGTCTCCGCCAAGTCTAAAATCGAACAAAGGCCAAGGTACGATGCCCGAACACAAAGTCGACCATCCCGACGATAGTGATTCGGATGTGTCGGCTCCCTCACTAGACAATGAGTTTGGTCTATCTATAATGCGTATACCCGGAGTAAAGATAACGATGACATCTGCAAGCGAAAAACTTTGACGCTCATATAGAGAGAAGAACGACGTCACTCGGCTTGGCTACAATGAGTATATGGCCCATCATTATGCCTTCGCGATGAAGGTAGCGGTCGAACAAGAGCCCAAGAGCTCTACAGGAGTGGCTCGTTGTCGTGAAGAATTTCGTCCAGAGGCGGAAATCGGGAAATATTGGCTACATCGGCGGGGTGCACCATGTGCACTCACCCTCGTGTAATTGTGTGAATAATAGGAGTTACGTTGGGACGAAGAATCCCATGTAAATCGGGATTTATCGCACAATGTAACGCATCCCTCTCCTTGTTCTATAAAAGGAAGGTATGGTCCCTTGTAGAGGGGTTGCCCATTTTTGTGTTAGAGGGTATACCGTTAGATTTAGGGTTAGTTCTTCTACTTCTTCTTCCTCTTCTTCGCGGTGTGGGTGGACTGTTGAGGGCTGTTGTTGCTTGGTCTCCTGTGCAAGACCCCGCTCTGTGTGACGAGCCCGAGAGCTCCCCGAATGACGGCTTGGCTGCAGACTGCTGTTGTAACCTACCCTATCTTGGTCTGGCCCGAAGCCGGGATTGTATTCTTTCCCTTGTAATACTTACATTTGGGTCTTTTTGTGTATATTCGTGTCTCTGTTGGTGTCGGGTGCTCCCCTTTCCTGCGTTTCCTGTACATAAGGGCGTGAGTCGGGTTGGCCTGTGTGTGTGTGTGTGCATGAGTCAGTGTCAAGCGCGCGCTCCCTCTCTTTCTCTCTCTCCCTTCGGTTGCTTTCGGTGTGCTTCTGGGATGCCCCGGAAACGGTGAAGTATGACTTCCTACGCTCCGTCACTCCCTAGTCCAAGACCCCCGTGGTCCCGCCTTTCTCCACGCACGCACGTAACAACGCGACATATTTGGTGAACCCGACGTGAAAGACGGCAAGGGAGGATGGAGTCGGAAGACGACGACCTTGCGGTGATGGAGTCCCATCTTACTTGGGAGCCTACAACGCGGATATGGAGGAGCGTGGCGTAGACGAGGCGTTGAGGCTGGAGTTCTTCTGTCAGGTCGTAGCTGTCCGGATGCATGCGGAAGTGAAGGAGCTCTGTGAGGCTCATAGTTCGTGGGAGGCCTTCGAAGACGCGCTCCTGAAGGCATACGGAGGACGGCGGAAGAGCCGGGGACGACATGACTTCGACCAGTGGGTAGGATTGGCAAAGACCCACTTGAGCGCGACCAAGGCGTTCTGAGAGTTCGAGCGACGACTTGCTCGGCTCCTAGAGCGGGAACAAGGTTTGGTGGGGGCGGACAAAGTCCTATTGTTCGTCAGGTCGATCGACCGAGCGGAACGGGAAGCCATCGGGATTGAGCTCGAAGACGATGATGGAGCGAATGGGCTTACGGAGGACTGGTTGAAGGTCAGAAGGGTGTGCCAACGGCTAGATGATGAGCGAGCCGAGAAGGCTAAGAGGAAGGGGCGCGACGGTGTGCCATCATAGCGGGAAGAGGCCGAACGACAAAGGGAGTTGGCAAGGGTCGGCGTTGAGGCCAGGATTGCAGAGGCGTACGCAACTCTCGAGGCGATGCTTGAGGAAGAGGAAGGATCGAGGCCTCAAGCTGAGACCGGGGAGACGGTCTTGCCCTACGAGATGGCAGAAGATCGGTACGACGGTACCACGGGAGAGGGTGCGGAACAAAACGCCCTCTCGACTTTCGGAGAATTGCCGACCGAGGACAGGGTCGAGAGCGGAGAAGAGCCCTCCACGCGGATTCCGGAGATTCCGGCGGTCATGCCCGTGTGCCGACATGAGATCGGAGAGAAGGAAGGCGCCGATGAGGAGTCCTGGCACGAGGCCAACGAAGAGGGATGGGACACGGCCTGCGAGGAGGCCGAGGATGGAAGCGGCACGAGAAGATCGGCATTCCGATTCGGATGGAGCAGAATCCGGTCGTGGATCCTTCGATCGGGGCCAGATTCGGCATGAAAGTGCCGATACGGAAGAGGGTGCGGGACGAGCCACCCTCTTTTACATGGGGAGAAAGACCGACCGGGCGAAGGTCGAGAATTGGAAGGGAAGTGGTCAAGGGTTCGGAACGAGTCCGGAGAGGTCGGCATCAGAACCGAAACTACGGATATTGCAGAACCAAGCCCAGGCGGGGCTTGGTTGATCACAGACCAGATGCTTCTCACCGAACGTACTTGGGAGCAGTACCCCGAACGAGCGTCCGCAAATCGTTACGGGACGGAACCACCACGTCTTATCCGGAGACTCAGGCAGCCAGTAACGAGCGCCGACGTGAGACCTAGAGAGATGGGAGATGGAGGCAGGTACGTGAGAAGGAGAGCAACGACGAGTTCGGGAGAAGTACAAGGGTTGAAGAGGAGAATGAAGGCCGGTCCTACGGAGATCCTTACACCGATCCGGCTGTCGGCCCGAGTGCTAGCATGAGTCCTATAGGAGACGACGGTGGTGACAGGAGAATGGGACCCAACAATCCAGAGAATGACGAACAGACCCGGACAAGAACCGGGCAGAACGGACTTCCGAAAAACCATTCCGGGAGGGAGGGAGAGAGCAGACCTATGAAGAGGTCGGGAACATGGTACGTCGGTACCACAAGAGAGGGTGTGGAGCGAGCCACCCTCTCGACTTACGAAAGAAGGAAGACCCGGGATAAGGGTCAGAGATATGGCAAGCCCGAGGAGGATCCTTCACACCGATTCTACAGAAACCGGCGGTCGGCCCGAGAGCCGGCGCGAGGCCTAAAGTGACGAATGGTGGCGGCGAGGGGACGAAGGCAAAGGGCTACGAATGGGCGGTCTACGGAGATGCTCACACCGATTCGACGGTCGGCCCGAGCGCCGGCGTGAGTCCTATAGGAGAGATCGGTGGCGGCAGGTGAACGTGACCATCAGAAGAGGATGGCAAAGGCAGAGCGGTGCAGCTGCGACCTTACACACACCGGTTCTAGAGACTCCGGCAGCCAACGACAAGAGGAGGCGTGAGACCTAGAGTAAGGGACGGTGGCGGCGGCAAGGCGGGCAACCGAAGCCAGAAGGGGAGGTCCTACGGAGAGATCCTTACACCGATCCGGCGGTCGGCCTGAGTGCCGGCGAGAGTCCTATAGGGGTGATCGGTGGCGGCAGGAGAACGTGATCGGACGACAGGAGGTGGCGAACAGCAAGGAGGTATGAGGCCGGCAAGGTGGCTACGGACCCTCTCAAACCTTCCGGCGAGGTGAGTGGGCGTAAGGAAGTCCGGTCCTACGGGATCCTCACACCTAACCAGAGACTTCGGCAGTTCGGCCAACGTGGCAACATGAGACCGAGAGAGAAGGACGGTGGCGGCGGGAAACGAGACCCGACTACGTGGAAGACACGAGGAGAGTCCAGGAGGGACTCAAACAAAAGACACTCGGATCTCAGCTAGCGAAGAAACGAAGACCGGTCCTATGGGACCCTCAAACTGATCCGGAGACCCCGGTAGTTTGGCCAACATGGCAACAAGAGACCTAGGGAGAAGGACGGTGGCGGCAGGGAACGAGACCCAACGACACGGGGTAGCGGATCGGGAGTCGGTAAGACGGGGAGGACGAAGTGCGAAACCCTCACCGGCTGGTTACGGTTTCGGAAGTAGCCGGTAGGGGCAAACACGGGGAGGTGTGTCGGGCCGGAAAGGCACACCTAGGACGGAATAAGAGTCTCACAAGTGGCCATCGCAGGCCGGATCAAAGCGTGACTACGGGACAGTGTTCGGCACGGGCGGTGCCGAACAAAGGAAGCGGAAGACAGCACAAGGGAGGTGCCGAGAACGAGGTGACAAGTGCCTAGTGGACTGCACAGGGTTGGAGTCAGGGGATGGCAAGAGAGGCCGGAGGAGGATCCTCCACACTCGCTTTGTAAATCTCGGTAGCTCCGTCGAAGTAGCGAAGACTGACATGGCAAGCTCGGGGTGACAAGCTGGTGGGGCCGAGGGGACGACGGCAAGCGGAAGACTTAGGACTTGTTGCAGTAGCATGAAGACGGGAAGGGCCAAGCGGGCTACTACGGGGTGTTCCTCGGATGCGGAGGACACCAGTATGCGGGTGAACGGCGATGCACGATCTGGCCTGGAAAGGGGCCGACAAGGTGTGCAATGAACCGGAGTACGACACAGGTAGTGCCAAACAATGGACGAGGGTATGTGGCACACAGAGGTGCCAGAGCGGAAATGCGAGCGTGGAGATGGGTTACGTGGTTCAGAGGTAGCGCGTAGAAGGCCAAAAAAGGATCCTCCACACCGTTCCGGAGACCATGGCGGTTTGAGCTGACTCGGCGATGTAAGACCATGGAGAAGGAAGGTGGCGGCGAGAGGATGAAGGCAACGCGAAACAACATGGGACGGCAATCAGGACAACACGAATGGTCAACGGAGGCCAAGCGGGCCACTACGAGCGTTCCTCAAGCGGAGGACATCGGGCATACGGCGGGGAGCGGGGCGTTCATACGGCCGAACAAGGGCCAACGGAAGTACGCGTACTACGGAGATTGCGGCAGAGGACCCATCGACGGGTCGAACGAGCCTACGGGGAGGTAAGCGCGAAGGAAGTACCGAAGCCGACGGATCAAACCGGCAGCGAGCTGGGATGCGGATTACGGAAGACCGGTTTCTCACCGGCCGAAATCTCTCACCCTTCACCGGATTTGGCACGTACTGGTGGACGTGCGGTTAGGTGGGGGCGGATGTCGTGAAGAATTTCGTCCAGAGGCGGAAACCGGGAAATATTGGCTACATCGGCGGGGTGCACCATGTGCACTCACCCTCGTGTAATTGTGTGAATAATAGGAGTTAAGTTGGGACGAAGAATCCCATGTAAATCGAGATTTATCCCACAATGTAACGCATCCCTCTCCTCGTTCTATAAAAGGAAGGGATGGTCCCTTGTAGAGGGGTTGCCCATTTTTGTGTTAGAGGGTATACCGTTAGATTTAGGGTTAGTTCTTCTACTTCTTCTTCCTCTTCTTCGCGGTGTGGGTGGACTGTTGAGGGCTGTTGCTGCTCGCTCGGTCTCCTGTGCAAGACCCCGCTCCGCGTGACGAGCCCGAGAGCTCCCCGAACGGCGGCTTGGCTGCAGACTGCTGTTGTGACCTACCCTATCTTGGTCTGGCCCGAAGCCGAGGTTGTATTCTTTCCCTTGTAATACTTACATTTGCGTCTTTCTGTGTATATTCGTGTCTCTGTTGGTGTCGAGTGCTTCCCCTTTCCTGCGTTTCCTGTACATAAGGGCGTGAGTCGGGTCGGCCTGTGTGTGTGTGTGCATGAGTCGGTGTCAAGCGCGCGCTCCCTCTCTTTCTCTCTCTCCCTTCGGTTGCTTCTGGTGTGCTTCTGGGATGCCCCGGAAACGGTGAAGTACGACTTCCTACACTCTGCCACTCCCTAGTCCAAGACCCTCGTGGTCCCGCCTTTCTCCACGCACGCGCGTAACAACGCGACATATTTGGTGAACCTGACGTGAAAGGCTGCTATCTTAGACACCGGTGGTGCAGGATAGGCTTTCGTCTCGATGATTGTGTTTATCTCTTCCAAGGTATTAATCATTCTTATATCTGACGGTATGGGCCGTCGGCGGTAGGTTGGCTATGTCTAGATAATAACTCGGGGGTGGTCGGGTAGAACGAGTTCATCTATTTTCTTTCTTTTACTTTAGTTTAGTCTATTGATTAGTAATAAACTCTTAACAGTGGTATCATAGTATTTGCTAACTTTATTTTGTTGTTGTTGTGATGTTTTTTGCGTGTGAGCGATGGGTGTCATGAGGTATCATAGTATTTGCTAACTTTATTTTGTTGTTGTGATGTTTTTTGCGTGTGAGCGATGGGTGTCATGAGGTATCATAGTATTTGCTAACTTTATTTTGTTGTTGTTGTGATGTTTTTTGCGTGTGAGCGATGGGTGTCATGAGGTATCATAGTATTTGCGAACTTTATTTTGTTGTTGTTGTGATGCTTTTTGCGTGTGAGCGATGGGTGTCATGATATGGCAAGACTCAACCCTATGACCTTATGGTATATGGGTCAAGCTCTTAACCATCACACCATCTATTGTAATTTGTAAGATATTATTTTCATTTATACTTTATTATAAGAAATTAATGTATATTCTAGATTTCTCTGGAACATTCTAGAAGCTTTAGGACTACTCCTGAGAGCACTATAAAAGGAGGCACAAGGCATTGTTTTGAACCAAATTGGTTCAACGCCAGTCTTAAGCCTCGTAGCCACTTTGTACTTATCCTTCACATAATATATTAGCTGTTATCATCATCTCTCTCTCCTCTTCTCTCTTTCTCTCTCGGGAATCTTACGTAGTCCCGTCCTCTTAGTACTAATAGTACTTCTCTTCTTTAGTACTAATTCTCTCTCTGGTTTAGTACTATTCCTGACAGTTTGAACCAAAATTTCCTCCTCAAACCTATTTGTCGTTCTCCCTCATCTTCCTACCCTTTTCCCTATACTATGGCTATTGTTAGCGCCCAAGAATATCAATTTGTTTTCTCCGAGCTACAGTGCCTAAAAGAAAATTTTGTTGCCTTGGAACAAGAAAACCAACGGCTGATAGGGGATCTGCAAGAAATGGCTCTAGAAAAACAACAAACGCAGCAACAACATGGGGAGTTAGCATTACCGGTACAACAACTCGAAGCAGCATTGCAACAACAAGGATCAAGTCCCCAAGGATTTCATAAAGAGTCGAAGATTGGACTTCTTGTGAAATTTGATGGAACACAATCGCAATTCAGGGGATTCCTTAATCAGGTACGATTAGTCATCCAAATGCATCCTTCCCGATACCCCACTGATGCATCCCGAGTAAGCCTTATAGGCACGTTGCTTAGCGGCTCAGCCTTAGCATGGTTCGCTCTGCTTTTAGAAAAACAATCGCCCTTGCTTAATAACTTTGAAGATTTTATTAGTGAGTTTAAAGCCTGCTTTGGAGACACCAGCAGCATCAGGACGATGATCAACAAGATCCAACGATTGCGTCAAGGCAATCGTCCAGCCTCTGCCTATGCGGCAAATTTCTGTCTACTCGCCTCAGATATCCCCTGGGATGATCTGGCAGTAATGGAGCAGTTTCGCTACGGCCTATGAAACGATGTAAAAGATTTACTTTTAACCTTCCCCAAATAACTAAAATCTCTTACGGAGGCAATCAATCGAGCGGTCCGATGTGACAACCGCCTTTTCGAACGACGTTCCGAACATCAATTACAAATACCATGCTCTAGGCCAGAGCCCACTTACGCCTCAGTCGCGGCTATCAGACATCGATGGAGATCGATACCATGCATCGACGTGGCCCGTTATCGGAAGAAGAAAAGCAACGACGACGTGCAAATCGATTATGTCTTTATTCCGGTGGACCAGGGCATATCGCAATCAATTGTCCCCATAGGCCAAGAAGATAGGTAAATCAAATTGTAACCTATACTAAACCCGACTGTCAATTCTTCCCTTAGGAGTGTCTGATAGTATTAATAGTACTAATAGCCCAAGTATCTCAAACAAATTTGAAATCCTTAGTCAATTAGATGAAGAGTTAAACGATTGAGTCTAGCCAAAATAGGAGCTGTTTGGTTGGACAACCCTAGATCTGTACAACCCATTAGTGGTTCCATTCCCTTCAAGCAAGTTAGCAATGTGTTCCTAGCCCAAGTCATGGTTAGTACTAAAAGTACTCCCCCAGTACAAGTCCTAACACTTTTAGATTCCGGAGCCAATTCCTATTTCATGGATCGAAATTTTGCCCAAGCTTCTCAGATATCCTTAAGAAAACTTCCTTGCCCCGCATCTGTAGTAGTCATTGATGGTCGTCCTACAAGTTGTTGGAGACAATCATGGGACCCACAGGAGGAGACCTTGAGCCCATGATGACCTTTGACCGTAGTTCGTCTCCAAATTTTGGCAGCATCTCTTCAAGATGCTCAAGGTCTCTTGCAACCTCTCCTCTGGCTATCATCCTTAGACCGATGGGCAGGCGGAACGATCAAACCAAATCAATATCTCGGGTGTTTCCTGAGTTATCAACAGGACGATTGGGCCGAGATTCTCCACTTTACGGAGTTTGCGTATAATAATGTTGTTCACTCCTCGACTCGAGTCTCCCCATTCTACGCTTATACCGGTTCTCATCCTCGTTGGTTAGTGATCGACACCCCGGAGCTACCTACCAATCCTCGTGCCGAGGATCATTTGGAGAGAATACACAAGATCCAGATGGATCTCTCTACTCATCTTCGTCATGCTCAACAGACTCAAAAGACTTACGCGGATCATCATCGGCTTCCCTCCTCTTTTGCCATTGGAGATCAAGTATGGCTTTTACGTTGTCACATCAAGACTACCCGACCGTGCGACAAGCTGGATTATCGACGTCTCGGTCCTTTCCGTATTGCCGGTAAGGTTAATGATGTCATGTTCCGCCTTGATCTTCCTCCGCATCTTCGGATACATCCGGTCTTCCATAGTTCTCTTCTTGAACCTTATAAAGCAAAAACTATTCCCGATCGTGTTACACTACCGCCGCCCCCGCTTGAGTTAGACGCCGGCCCGGAGTATGAAGTTGCTGCCATCCTCGACTCCAAATTTGTTCGCAACAAACTTTATTATTTGGTCGATTGGCTCGGCTATAGTCCGAGCGAACGTACTTGGGAGCCCGTCGAGCATGTCACCAATGCTCAGGATCTTCTTGCTGATTTTCACCGACAGTATCCCAACAAACCCGGTCCTCAATCAGCATCGACTCATTCCACTCGTCGTCTTAAGAGGGGGATAGTGTCATGATATGGCAAGACTCGAACCCATGACCTTATGGTATATGGGTCGAGCTCTTAACCATCACACCATCTATTGTAATTTGTAGAATATTATTTTCATTTATGTTTTATTATAAGAAATTAATGTATATTCTAGATTTCTCTGGAACATTCTAGAAGCTTCAGGACTACTCCTGAGAGCACTATAAAAGGAGGTACAAGGCATTGTTTTGAACCAAATTGGTTCAACACCAGTCTTAAGCCTCATAGCCACTTTGTACTTATCCTTCACATAATATATTAGCTGCTATCATCATCTCTCTCTCATCCTCGCTATCTCTCTCTCCTCTTCTCTCTTTCTCTCTCGGGAATCTTACGCAGTCCCGTCCTCTTAGTACTAATTTTACTTCTCTTCTTTAGTACTAATTCTCTCTCTACTTTAGTACTATTCCTAACAATGGGAATCTAACAAGGCTCATCATGCTCTTCACAGGATCAAAACAACATTCTTAACCCACCATTCTTCTTTCTTGATCTCTCTTTTCTTTTCTATGATGCTTTCTTCTTGGTCATATGGAAATGGTATTACGTTTTCTTTTATTTTCTTTCTTCTTTATACCATGATACGATGTTAATCTACTTATGCATCGGGTCGAGTGTGTTTGCAATAATTGCACACGCTCAACTCATGACCCTTTTGCATATTGCGATGTATCTCAAACTCTCCCTTCTCTTGAGCCATTTCTTACGATAATAATTATTCTTGTGCATCGGGTCGAGCGTGTTTGCCTAATCGCACACGCTCACCTCATGGCCCTTTTGCATATGATGTTGAATATGGCACCCTTCCCTTTATTGAGCCACCACTTGTCTGATTCTTGAGGAATAATGTGGTTGTCTTGAGGAGGTGTATGTCGAATACCCTAGGGTTTCTTACCTTAAGGCATGCATAATGTTTCATACACCTAATGGATTATTATTCTAATTAATTTCTAATTACAAAAATTGTCGTTTCACTTCTCAAATTGTATGATTTTCTCGTAATTGTCATTTACCCACCCATAATTAACTCTCTTTTTTCCCTTCTTTTTCATGTTTAAAGTATTGCGTTTACCTATCATGTAACGCTTCTGTGTAGATTATTTTTTCGTCTGGACTAGGCATCATGCCGCTTTTTGAACATTTTTTTCCAACGTGTCATCTAGGTTTAACTCATATTATTGAGCCTTACAACTCAAGTGAAACCACATGAGTTTCCCTATTGATGTTTTAGTCATAAATTTGAGTACCTACATCTTTGCACACAATACCACCACCATTTGTATCAACTTGTGGCTTATGTCACAATTGAGCAAATTACAACCATCATAGTGGGATGTATATGTGCATATCTCACACCATCGATTTATTTGTGATTGTTTTTTCTTTTACCCTTGTTGTCGCCACTCCTTTACTCTTAGGGTAGAGAGTTATTTTATCGTTTTTATCATAACATTTGCTTGTTACTCGCAAGACTAGAATATTACTTGCTAGTGCACTTCTTTTTTCATATAATACACTTTCTCGACCATATCAATACATGTTGGGTTGGCATTCTAATATAAGGCTAACTAGGAAACTACATTGATGTTAGAACCATGGTTGAGCCTCGGGGAGCCGCCATGATTACTCAAGATAGAGATCCGAGAAAGACATCTTAGCTATGTTTTCCCCCATGGTTTTGAAAACACCATAGTGTTACCATAGTTATCGGATCTTGAATCACATCTCATATGTCTAGAGGAGTAAAGACGTGAGATGCTTTCTTGGTAAAGTTCTTCCGATCAAAATTTCAAGCATTCATTTTGCTGTGTATTTTCTGAACCTCCTTATTTATATTGTATACCCACAACTTGCTTCATGGAACACATTTTGAACGCAGTTCTGTTACCCGCCCGGCAAAGGAGTTAAAGACCAGAATGTGAAAGGGATTGTATATTCAGAATCTATTATAATTAAGTAGTTTATGAGACGTGAACGGACGGACTGGAATAGGTATGCCAATCCGGATCCGGACTGGTTCCGAACAGGTGCTGGTTGGCACCGTTTTGTACTCAGCACCGGTGACCTATATAAAGGCTCGGTTACAATGTAAAACTTTGACGGATAATTAATAGAGCTTCTTGTTTTATCTTTAAGTGTTGATTACCGTTCTGTGCTAATTGTTCTATCATACGCGTGTATCAAGATAAGAGTTTGCGTTGACGACCAAGGGATATAAGAACGAAAGAACCGAGGAGGCCATTAGCACTTGGCTTGGTCATTGGGAGTCTCACTTTGAGCTCCACCCCAAGCTCGATGCTGTAAAAATAGGTTATGTCGGTCGTAAGTTAGGTGGCCGAGCTACTACTTGGTGGCACGAGCTAAGGATTGCAAAGAACTTACCCACATCTTGGGAATTGACTTACGAACAAGTTATCATCAGATTCACATTGCCAAGAATGATATTCCTAAAACCGCTTTTCGTACGCATTATGGCCATTATGAGTTTTTAGTTGTACCTTTCGGGTTGACTAATGCTCCAGCCATATTCCAACAAGCGATGAATGGCGTTTTCCGAGATCAACTCGGTGATTTTGTTGTTGTCTTCTTGGATGATATTTTGATATATACCTGTACCTTGCAAGATCATCTTCAACATGTTCAATTTGTTAAATGCGAAAGTTGCGTGACAACTCTTTCTATGCAAAACGTGCAAAATGTGTTTTTTTCCAAAAATCTATTGTGTACCGAGGTCATTTAATTATGTAAAATGGCGTTGAAATTGAAACTTCTTGTATTGAAAAGGTTAAACTTTGGCCCATTCCTCGTAATATTTGTGAACTTCGATCATTCTTAGGATTTTTTGGATTTTTACGAAAATCAATTCGTAATTATTCTAAATTGACTACGCCATTAACTGACATTTTAAAAGGTCATCCACGTAAGTCTATCAAACCAATTTTATGGAATGAACAACTCGACAAATCATTTAAGACACTCATAGAGCATGTGTGTCAGGCTCAAACTCTTCTTTTACCGGACCCTTCCAAGCCTTTCTCAATCGAAACCGATGCTAGTGATTATGCTATTGGTGTCATCCTTTATCAAGGCAGTCACCCTATTGATTTTGAAAGTAAAAAGCTTGATGCTACTCAATCTTGGTATTCGGTTCAAGAGAAAGAGTTGTTCGCGGTAATGCATGCACTAAAAACATGGGGGCATTATCTCTATGGAAATGAATTTGTGGTTATAACGGACCATCAATCCTTGAAGTATTTTTGTGACCACCCAGATCTTGTTGGTCATAAAGGCTGTTGGGTTGACCTTATGCAAGATTTTGATTTTTTCCATACGTTATTGCAAGGGTTCTATGAGCACCATTGCGGATTGTTGAGAATCGAACTCAACTTCCCATAGAGAGAGTGTTCACACTAGTCAGTGGACATCGTACTAGGATAGTTTTGTAATTAGTAGAAACTCTTGTTGGTATTTAAACTTGCCCCAGATCAGTTGGTATTTAAACCAACCTCTTGTAACTTAGTTACTGTTGGATTGAATATACATTTTCTTGTTTTAAGAGCTCTATCTCTCTCTCTCATTCTCTCTCTCTCTCTCGTGTCACATGCACATGCACATGCACACACACATAGTCCTTCCTTTGTGGAGAATAACTCTTGATTCTTTACATGGTATTAGAGCGCGTGGTAGCTTGATCCAAGCCCTTTGTCTTCATGCGTGTTGTGGTCAAGCTCATAGAGAACCAACTGATTGTTGTAGCAACGATTCCAGCACAGCTCACATCAAGAGTAGAAGAAGTTCGACAATGAACACCCAGATGGGAAGCACTCTTCCCACCAGATGGGAAGTACTCCAGTCGACCCGGAATTGGCCGCACAAGAGATAGAAGACAAATTTCGACTCGGATACATGTTCAAAGAAAGTTCGATTACGACAAGGCTTAGTGGACCATGGGAGCCCTCGAGCGACCAAAGTACATCTTGGCTGAGTCTGAAACTCGACAAAAAGAAGGCCAAGATGTCCAACTACGAAGATCCAATCGACAATGAGTCAACTCTATCCCTTGATAGGGAGTTCGAAGGCTTGGACATCGTGACCACCCAGACAAATGGAGCAAAGAAAGCATTAGTTTCCTCGAACGAGAAGCTATGCCAGTCCACCCATGAAAAGAACCCTCTAAGCCGATTCGGCTACAATCAGTACATGGCGTATCATTGCGCCTTTGTGATGATTCAGATAGTGACTGTCCGAGAACCGGAAACACTTTCCGAAGCCCTGAAGGAACCGCGATGGGTCGACGAGATGAATGAACAAATGCAGGCCTTGTGCAAAAACGAGACCTGGGATCTTGTTCCCCATTCACCTCACTGGAAAGCAATTGGTTGCAGATGGATCTATAAGGTCAAATACAATGCTGATGGCTCTGTAAATCACTTCAAAGAATGACTCGTCGCAAAAGGATACGCACAATCGCACGGAGTTGATTACGAGGAGAACTTTGCCCCGATGGCAAAGATGACAACTGTGCAGACCGTAATTGCACTCGCAACCACGAAGGGGTGGCATCTCCACCAAATGGATGTCAAGAACGCCTTTCTTCAAGGCGAATTGGAAGAGGAGGTGTATATGATACAACCACCCGGTTTCGAATCGTGTACTCATCTGAAAGTCGTGTGCCGACTCAAAAAGCCGATCCACGGCCTCAAGCAAGCACCCTATGCTTGGTATTCGAAGATCACTTAGTATCTTTACCAAATGGGCTTTTGAATGGCGAAATTAGACAACCCATGTACATCCGAAACGAGCCGCACAACCCGATTGTCATTATCCTATACGTGGATGATCTAGTAATCGGGGGAAAGGATCTCACTGAGATCATCAAGGTCAAATCACTCCTATCAGTCCGATTTGAAATGAAAGACTTGCACTAGCTCCATTACTTCCTTGGCATCGAACTAATTCGAACACCAGTCGGGACATTGATCTCTCAACGGTACTACGTTGTCACCTTACTCTACATGTTTGAAATGACCGAGTGCAAACCCGTGTCTACCCTTCTTGACCGAAATCTCAAGCTCGATGTCGATACGAGCACAACCGAGTGCGATCCAACTCAGTATCGACAACTGATCGGATGCTTGATTTATCTAACCATTACACGACCCGACCTCAACTATTCAGTTGGCCTACTTAGGCAATTTATGCAGAACCCACGAAATGATCATCTCGATTGTGCTAATAGGATATTTAGTTATGTTAGTACGACGATGGATTACGACATCATGTATAAGTCGAATACGCTTATTCGACTGGAAGGGTACACAGACACAAATTGTGCCGGTTATAAGGCCGTTGGACGATCCATTTCCAGATTCCTCTTCTCCCTCGGCAGCGGAGCGATCTCCTGGAGCAGCAAGAAGCAACTGACAGTCACCCTATCGTGCTCAGAGGCCGAATACATGGGCGCAGTAGTCGCAACATGAAAAGTTGTCTTGCTAAAACGCAGTTTGAAGAACCTAGGTGTTCGCATCACAGATCCAATTCACCTCTTTTGCAATAACATGAGCAACATCTACGTCGCTCGAAACACAGTATTCCACGCATGGACTAAACACATCGAACGGGCATGTTGAGAATCAAACTCAACTTCCCATAGAGAGTGTTCACACTAGTTAGTGGACATCGGACTAGGATAGTTTTGTAATTAGTAGAAACTTGGGCACTTGCCCTAGATGAGTTGGTATTTAAACCAACCTCTTCTAACCTAGTTATTGTTGGATGTAATATACAATTTCTTGTTTTAAGAGCTCTCTCCCTCTCTCTCTCCCTCTCTCTCTCTTCTCTCACGTGCACATGCACACACACACACAGTCCTTCCTCTGCGCAGAATCACTCTCAATTCTTTACACGGATGCACTTAGTCGCATTAAAGAAGTTAACATGCTTAGTTTCACGGAAATAAAATCTGATCTCTTAGATCACCTCCTCGAATAAAACGCACATTCGTTCTAATCTCGAGTAATTTTTCCTAGCCTAACATGCGCTCTGGTGTGCATAAATACGTGACTCAATGCTTACAATGTCAGATTAATATGTTGGAACGATTTAAAGCTACTAGTCTTTTACATCCCTTAGATATTCCGAACAACAAATGGGAAATTATCTCGATGGATTTTATTGTTTGAGCTCATCTTCTCCTATACCTCATGGGAATAACGACTCATGTGAAGAGTTCTCCATCGAAGAATATAATGTCAATAAAGATATAGACAATGAAGGTAATGCCAACGAAACATCGAAGTTCATGGGCGGTCAACCTAACAACAACGTAATTGACTCTAATGTGGTTGCCCCTATTTCTATTCAAGAAAAGAAATCGAGAAGCCCTATTCAAGAAGAATCCCACGTAGAATTAGTTTGGCCAGATTTAACTTAGTGACATCAGATATGCAACTTGGATTTGATGTCAACAAAATATTTTGTGCTCGTGGTTGTCTGTCAATGATTGGGAAAGCAACATTGCGAGTATTAAGGCGTTACTATTTTTAGATGACTGGTGATCAGCAAGACACTTACCTCGTCTTACATATGTAATTGGTGTCTGACAACTCTTCGGGGATCAAAGTATCATTCGAGTATTATATCTTCCCTGTGCAAAAACAATATGTAGAGTTGCATTCAAAATTGAGCTATGTGTTAGTAAAATGCAGCTACATAGAGTACAACAACGTCTTCTTAGTGGGGATCAGACTGTCAATTGTAAAGAGGTTCCAAGTATGAAAGGTGCCATTGGAAGACATGCTATTGGTTGGATGAAAATTTACTTTCAGTTAAATTATGAAGTAGTCCCACTACAAGCAGGAGTCACCTCTTTGATAATAACACATGTTCAGAAGTTTTGATGTCTTGGGGCGAGCCGTTCCCCCGTGTTCTCTACATTCAATTGGACAATACTGGTAGAGAGAACAAAAATTCAACTGTGTTTGGCTATCTAAGTACGTTGGTCAAGCAAGGATTGTTTAGAAAAGTGAAAGTCAATTTTCTTTTGGTTGGCCACACACATGATCATATAGATTAGATGTTTTAGCACATTCTCCAGACATTTGTCTCGGCATGATGCTTTTACGTTACCTACACTATTTGATTTCATTTGTGATGCATACACACCACCCCCAAAAGTGTTACACTTGAAGGAGGTATATGACTTTAAGATATATATATATATTAGATGGGGGTGTTGGGAATGTTAAAGTACTCGCCCAGTTAAACAATATAAGCTTCAATCACATTTTTATGATAAAGAAAAATGAAATAAGTGGTTCTACGCTTATGTATGCCAAGCAATATTCATCTTCTCCAAAATGGGAACTTGAAGGCGGTTGCCAATTCTTACTTTGTATGCCGAGTATAATAACTTTCTATGGAGCTAAACAAATGCCAATTGAGAAGAAAGGACAATTGCATAATGACTTGGTAGAAGAACAAAAACACTTATGGATCCAAGCCTTAACAGAAAAAAGGAAGCATATTGTGGCTGCAAAGAAATATGCTGCATAACAAGACACGTCATGGTGGGATGTATTCTTTAGTGATGAGGAAGGAATTAGTGAAAAATTGTGTATCTGGTGATAATTGGACTTTGGAAATGCCATTCACATGGTCGCTACAACAGGATCGTGTAAATAAAACTGCGGAGCAACCAACTAACGCGATTAAATTTGACAATTTGGTCCATCCACAACAAAGAGACATTTATGTGGGACTAAGCATGACCAAAGCAGCTGAAGCTAGATGCGAAGGCAATTTGCAAGAGCTCATGGTGGGGATGTTGATTGCAACACCTGTTGATGACAACTCACAAGGCCACCAATTTTAGATTGGTAAAATTGTAGAAGTGCCAATGCATGAAATAGAAAACACGATCAAGTCTATAAAAGTGTATTGGTACAAGACTAGAAGTGAAAATGCTTTTACAGGTAAGTATACATTGAAGATGATTAAATGCCCACTTATTGTTTTGATTTCTTTCAATTCCCATGAATATCATTTCTTATAAAAGAAAAAAACATTGGCCGTAAAGTTTGTGATATAAATTGAGAATGTAGCTTTTTGAAATTTCAGTTTTTAAATTTATTTTTAAGTCACGAAAATGGTAGATTTTTAACCTTTTTCATAGTATATTTGAGAGTGTATGATACTGGTATCAATGTGTTTAGTAATATCACAGAAAAAGTACTCAAAAGGGCATATATACAAAGAAAAGGGCATATATACATACATACATACATTTCTCCTTGTAGTCCAACGTCTATATACTTGTGTTCACACACACACACACACACACACAAAAGACACACGCCAAGGAAAAACAACATACAAAGAAAAGGGCATATATACATACATTTCTCCTTCTAGTCCAACGTCTTGATACCAGTGTTCACACACACACACACACACACACACACACGTGACACACAAAAGACACACACCAAGGAAAAACAACATACAAAGAAAACGGCATATATACATGATATATATAATTATAAACTTTATAGCTTTTTCTTTTGGCCCTAAGCCAATTCAGCGCTCAACCGACTCCCAATCGGCTGTATGCTCAGCCGACTCTCAATCGGCCCTTGGGCTCTCAGCCGATTCCATGTTTTGGGCTCCACTTGAGTGGATAGGCCCAACACAATATGGCGTCTAAACACACACATACACCCACCTTACACACACAATCACGCACATTGTATCCTACTCCAAAAAACACGTTAAAAGCGTAATGGAGAGAAAATAACCGATCGTGCGGTTGAGATTAGATCCGTGGAGGAGTGTTCCCCGGTCCGATGGTTGACACGTGGGATATCAATTGGAACCTAATAAAAAGAAATACATAATTATAATATTAACACATATTAAACAAAAAGTCTGCGTGTTTGTGTATGTATATATATAAGAAATGAGAGGCCCCAAGTTTCTTCATTCTTCATTCGATTATTCAAGTAGCAGCAGCAGTCGGTGGAGCATACAATCTTGTCGTGGGCGGCGATAAATTGGAAAAACGAGATGAGTTGGGAGGAGTTGTTGGCGGCACGAATACGACAGCTCGAGCGGAGGCCGAAGGACATGGATTGGGCAAGGGAGACGTTGCGTACGGCAAGGGAAATGAACAAAGGCTGGTTCGACCGGATGCACCGGTTGCGACCGAAGAAGATCGAGGAAGGTGATTGGGTGCTGGTGTATGATAGTAGCGTCGATAATCAGCACAAGGCGGTGCGTAAGTTTTCGAAGAGATGGTTCAGGCCCTACACGGTGATAAGTGCGAACGATAATGGCACGTATCATCTTGCGGAGCTCGACGGGCGCGGCTGGCGGTGCTGGTAGCCGGTAAGCGGGTCAAGGCGTTCAAGAAGCGGTACGATGACGAGCCGGTTCTGGAGGGCGTGGATGACAGTAACGATCGGATTGGAGGATGCGAGGATTCGGAGAGCAAGGAGTGAACACAAGCGGTTTTCTCCGGTGGCTGTCCTAGCGCGTGCCGGTGGACACGCAATTTGGTGGGGGTGGATGTCGTGGAGAAAACCGGCCATAGAAGAAATCCAAGGGATACGCGTGAATTGGCCCTTACCCGTGTGCACATGATTTATTAACTTGTACATGTTTAGGATTTATTCGACTGATGTGAATATATACTAGGTTGTGTACATTAGCTACCTAGGAATTCAGTGTGAATCTCTGTAACGGTCTCTCCTTGGTTGCCTATATAAGGGGAGGGGAGAAGACCAAATATATATCGCGTTTTTGGGGGGAGGACGAAGTGTTGTCGGTTCGGGAACTGAGCTCTCTCTCCTCCATCTGTCTTCAGTTGTCATCTGCAGATCTCCGTGGCGGTCACCACAATCTTTTTTGTTTCCTCTTGGGTTAGATACCGGCTACCAGTTGTAATCTTGGGTTCTTTATAATCTTCTTTATTCGTTAAAGTCATTTTTGTGTCTCCGCGTCTCTGCAATTTTCCCTTTCCGCAAGCGTGAACCTTAGTTGGTTGGTGCATTCGTCTGGAATTCGTCTCGTGGGTGGGTGCTTCAGTAGGGAACAAGCCTAGTCGGCTGACGTGTTCGTATCTCTCTTCCTCGCCACAATCTTGCTCCTCGGTTCAGGGCCTCTGGGGTCCCGCCTTGGTTCTCCCGCGTGAACGGAACAACACGACAGTGTTGCTGGCTGGTTCGGATCCGGATGGTGTCTGGGTCAGACCTTGCCAACCGGTTCCGGTTTCTCTCCGGATGTGATCGGTGACTGCTTGCGAAGTGAGAAGGCATGCACCCATCCTTACCACCCTCTTATCTATATGTACAAGGGCCCCAAAACAAAGGAGGCACGGTCACGGCCCAGTTAACTGCGCCCGTGCATACGCACGCACACATATACACTCGGTTACATCCGGCTCCTCTACACCAGCAACCACGCACGCACCTGAGACCAAACCCTAAGCTACCCTGGGGCTCGTACACGCACACACACACATGCCGCCTGCTACAGTGTCGTTTTAGCATAGAGAGGAAGAGGGAGCCTACATCCCAGGACCGGTCGGGGCACCCAGGCTTGTTCACACGACAGGGTCCTCATGTAGGGCACGCCTCTTCTCAGAATGACCGCCTCCTGTCGCCAAGCTGCCTACTAGAAGCTCACGAGCCGACCGGTATGAGTGGGGTCTTGCACAACAAGGAGGGGAGTCTACCAAAGAACTGCCTAGCACACAGGCTCGCCGCAAGCAATAGGAACCAACACCACCGCACACCCACACACACCAAAGTGCGTCCTGGCACAAACCCACAAAGAGACCTACAAGAACCAGAGATAGCCCGCGCACTGTCTACCGCCTAGCCGCACTCACTCACCCACATCCATAGACGAACTCACACCCTAACCCTAGCAAAGAATAGAAACAAGAACACCCCTAAAAGAGACAGAAAGAACCGAAACTGAACACAACGAAAGAAACTACTATTATATTACAACAAGAACGGAACCCAACGGGTGGGAACCTTGTGGAACCTCCAAAACCAGGAACCCCTTTACAAAGGGTGCGCCCTCCCTTTTATAGAACAAGGTGAGGTCGCGTTTCTATGTGGATAAATCCCGATTTACATGGGATACTCTGTCCTGACTTTATTACCATTCGGCGCCATAAAGGCGCCCCTAACTCCTATGCTAATTTTGTACGAGGGTGCGTGCATATGCTGCACCCCGCTGATTCCTTCAATATCTCACGATTTCTCACCGTAGCCCGGAATCTTCACGACACCGTATTTGGGACCCACACCGCCAAATCCGTTTCGCGTCGAGAAATCTAATACGAACATTTGTTTATGCAACGACCAGTAAATGCGACCCACTGGTAAAAAAAAAGAAAAGAGGATAGTCGAGACTATTAAAGGGACTACATGCATACACACTTTTCAAGAAAAGGAGAACATGCGTTTGCACAATTATTCACAGACCCAGGATTCTAACTCACAAAAAGAAGAGAACAAACAATTTTCTGCACATCACAGAAAACGACCTCATGCATTCTGCTCTCCTCACACTCCTCGATCCCCTCGCTCCCCACCTTACCTGAGGCACCAAAGACGGATTAGCTTGCAATCCTTACCCCCTAGTCGTTCTCCCCACCTTAATTGAGGCACCAAAGATGGATCAACTTGCGATCCTTGTCCCCTAGTCGTTCTCCCCACGCATCTTACCGAGACAACATGCCAATCTCTATCTCCACGGCTCTACGGCGATGGCTACAGGAGAAGGGCTTTGAAGGCTATATCCGGGTAGCAGAAGCTCTACCACACCCCGATGCCCACAAAGTTGCCAAGAAACTTAATGTCGACACAATAACAAACTCCAATATCAGAAAGAAGCTGGGTTTATCCGGGACTGGTGAACGACACTTCAAAATTCCTCCTGCAGAGGCGCTCGAACAATATTTCAGAGAATATTCAACCTCAATGAAGGCCTACAGAACATGGGATATCCCGAATCCATTTTTTCAGGAAGTGGCGAAGTTCTTGCTGGAAGTAGGCTACGTACACACCAACGCATACGAGATTCCAAAATAGAAAGCCGGCATTGTCATCGATACATTCGAGGGACGCTCTGTCAACTGGGGAGTCATTACGGGACCAGCATTGAGGGAGGACCAGTTTCTTGTTTAGGGCTCTCTCTCTCTTTCTTTCTCTCTCTCTCTCTCTCTCTCATGCACATACACACACACACACACACACACACAGTCCCTTGATTATAATTTACAGGAATCGACAAGGGTTCGGTTTGGGAGTTTCCAGACTTGTACCGAACCAGTTCCTAAACCGGTTAAGGCTAATCGGTTTGGCCAAACCAGTTAAGCCAACAAATATGTTTAGCCAAGCTAATTAAGCCCTGACCGGTTTGGGCCAAATTGGTACGGTTTAGGTTGAGCCATCCCAAACTGATCTCAAACCGGTTAAGGAAGCTCAACCCTAAACTGAACCGAACCGAATTTCCTAACTGTTTAAAAACGGTTTAACAGTTCGGTTTAGGCTTGAGCTGATTTGTTGCTTATTCCTACTTCGTATTATGCATGCCTTCATGCCCCCATTCATGCTTGTAAATGTTACTTCTAGATAAACATATTAGGAAGGCTCTACTTCTACTTGCCCTCCTAATAATATGAAGATATCTTGTCTATGAGATTACAAGGATGTGTTGAAGAGCACGACTTTAGTCTTTCCAAGGTTTTTTCTGAGCCCTTATTCGCATAAAAAACCATATATGCATGAGAGAATGATGTTGTAAATAGTCATGAGATTAAAACACCAAGATTATGTCTTCAAGAAGAAAATGGATATATGTACCAAATATATCGATTACCTAACTACCTCTATGTGTGATGTAGTCCCCTACCTTGCTGATGTATAGTTCGAGGAGGATAAGGTAGAGTGGATTAGTAACTCTTCAAAACAGTGCTTGTGATTGCCCCTAATAACCCTCATAAAGCCTCATGGCAATTCATTCCATAAGTCCCAATATCTCAAGAAGGAAATTGATGTCTAGATTGCATCTAGTTAAGAAAAAGTATTGATGGCTGATAGTGAGTTCAAAGGTGACGGCATTCCGCGATGTCATTGGATCTAGATGGCAGTCCTTGTTGGACATGAAGACTTTTTGTTTTTGCTAGATCTTTGACAAAGTTGATGATTTTGCGTAGGGGTGAGGTTCGTAGATGAGAGAGGAGTGCTTGTGATGGTGTGTTGTTGTCAAGGGTTATGGAAAGATGAGTGTGGTCGGCACCAATTGGGTTGGGTGGGATGGTGATGGTTTGGGTAGTTTCCCTTGTCCCTACGATATAATCATCTAGTATGCTTCCACCACCTTCAAGTCAGAAGCATTCTCCTGCTCACGGGAGATAGAGGAAGAGAGAGATCTTCATTCGTTTCACATCCATAACCCAACAATACATACCATATATGTTCAGTTGTTTTGCATCAAACCCAATGCTACACACCACAGTATATATGTTCATTCGCTTCACACCATACTAACCGGCCATATATAGTTCAAATATATTCGTTTCGTTCATTTGTTTCGCATCTATACACAATAGTTCAGTTGGTGTTCGATTTCTTTGGTAAAGATTCATCTATTGGTCCAGATATAGAGATAGAGATGACGGCCCCGTTGTGGAAGCATCCAACGACCTCGAGCAACACACTTACTTGATATATGCTCATTCATTTTGGCATATATATTACCTGATCGGACATATCTAGTGAAGGAGGCCAAAGTGACAATATGTTAGGAATATGGGATTGAATCGCGATGATTTAAACTTCAAGCACAATTAACAATAGATGAAACCACAATACGAAAATGAAAGTACACCAAAATTTTAACGTGGAAAACCCAAAATAGAGAAAAACCACAGGAATTATAGGTTCCAAACAACTTTACTATGATCTGAGTACAACGGAATACAACCTCTCTAGGTTTTCACTAGAGGAATGTATCTACCTCTAGGCGATGGCCTTGGTTACAACCTTCACCAAAGATTACAAACTGAGTACAATTTCTCTACGTTTGGACTAGAGGAACGTACAAACCTCAAGGCAACAGCCTTGGCAACACAATAGTGAGCACAACTGAGTGGATAAAATAACAAAGATTACAAACAGAGTACAATTTCTCTATGTTTGGACTAGAGGAACGTACAAACCTCAAGGCAACAACCTTGGCAACACAATAGTGAGCACAACTGAGTACGAACTCTCTAGGTTTTGACTAGAGAAAATGTACTAGCCTCAAGGCAACTACCTTGGCTACAATCTTCACTTGATCGGGTGGATACAACAACAATAAGCACAACTGAGTGTAGTCTCTCTAGGTTTTTAACTAGAGGAAATATATTAGCATCAAGGCAACACCTTTGGCTACAATCCTCACCCGATTGGGTGGATAAACCAACAAGAAATTACCTAGATTACAATTCCTCACCCTACTAGGTGGATAGAAAAACTATCAAAGATGGAAACAAGAAAAGCACGAAACCAAGAAACCTGATGCAAGTAGACAGGATAGGTGTTGTTCAACCGTGATTCTCTGATAGCACGAACAACCCCTCACAAGTCTCTGTCTTCGCTTTGGTAGAACATTCTTCCTCTTCCTCTTCGTCTTTCATTTTCTGTTTTTGCTCTTGGTTTTTCTATTTTTCTATCTGTTTTTTGTTTTTGCTCTATGTGCTCAGAAATTAGGTTACGTGCGGTTTTCTCCTTCTCTTTTTCTGTTTTTCTCCTTGTAGTCCAACGTCTATATACCTGTGTTCACACACACACACACACACACACACAAAAGACACACACCAAGAAAAAACAACATACAAAGAAAAGGGCATGTACATACATACATACATATATATATATATATATATATATATAATTATAAACTTTATAATTTTTTTCCTTTTTCGTTTGGCCCTAAGCCGACTCCCAATCGACTGTATGCTCAACCGACTCTAAATCGACCCTTCGGCACTCAACCGATTCCATGTTGTGGGCTCCACTTGAGTGGATTGGCCCAACATAATATGGCCTCTATACACACACATACGTTAAAAGCGTAATGGAGAGAAATTAAAATGATCGTGGGGTTGAGATTAGATCTGTGGAGTGTTCGCCCATCCGATGGCTGACACGTGACGTGGTATATCAATTGGAACCTAATAATAATAAAATACATAGTTAGAACTTAGAATATTAACACATATTAATCCGCCTCATTTAGTGGGAAGTAGACAAATAAGTGAAAAATGAAATAAGTTTGCGTGTTTGTGTATGTATATATATTTATATAAGAAATGAGAGGCCCCACTTTCTTCATTCGATTATTCAAGGAGCAGCAGCAGCAGAAGGAGAAAGTTAGATAAAATCCCAAAAATGGCCGGCTTCGCCCTCGGCCGCTGTGGAGCTGTTGCACTTGTCGCCACATACTGCATTGTAACCATGATCTTCTCGTCATCCCATATGGCTATGGCTATGGACGGCATAATGGCGGGCCGATACAATAACATGGCCCTTCACCGGCGTCACGGCCCATCGGAAATGCAGTCCCGTAGTACGGCCGAGGATTGCCACGACCCCTCGCCCGGGCCCATAGGCACGCCATCTATTCCTCGCTTCAGCACTACTCCGGCCGGCATTAGTCCGATCGAGGCCGAGATCCGGCCGCGCCCGGACATCGTGTTGCCCGATGCCACGGGCCCCGAGCGGCTGGCCGCATTGGCCAAGCACGATGCCATGAGGATCGGGGACCTCAACACGAAGATCAACAACGCGATCGTGGTGCGGGAGGCCGGGAACAAGTCGGTGTTCGCGGGCGGGGCGAGCTTCGTGGTAAACGCAGGCCTCGGTCTCTTCCTAATGGAGGTATACATACATACATATACATATATATATGTACATGCTTCTTTTCCATAGGTTTTCTGCTGTTAGAAAGAAAGAAAGAAAGAAAGAACTCAAATTATGGTTTTTTTCTGCTGGACATATAGATATCCCTGGGCACCCCTTCATTGAAGCTGCCCATGATAATGGACACCGGGAGCCAGCTCGTGTGGACGCAGTGTGCGCCTTGCACCTCCTGTGTGGCCCAGAAGGCCGCCTTGTTCACGCCCTCCGCCTCCTCCAGCTACCGTACTCTCCCCTGCTCCACCACCTACTGCCAGAGCCTCTCGGGGAAATGCGGAGCAACCGCCTCGGCCGAATGCATGTACACATACAGCTATGCCAGCCAGGCCACTACCCAAGGCACACTTGGGACCGATCGCCTCACATTCTCCGATGCCTCCTCCAATGGCGGTGCCGCATCTGCGGTGGACATAGCCTTCGGGTGCGGGTACTCCAACCAAGGAGACTACGGAGGCGCGGCCGGCCTCGTGGGCATGGGCCAAAGCTCCCTATCCTTACCTTCCCAGCTCGGACTGAGCATTGGGGGCCGGAAATTCTCCTACTGCCTCCTAGCGCAGCCGTCCACCGCCTCCACCCGATTGGTCATCGGAGGTCCGGCAGGCCAATCGTCCTCGGCCGGGATGAGCTTCACCCCGATGATCGCCAACCCGTACATTGTCGCATCCCTCTACTACATCAACGTGGTGGGCTTCAGCGTGGCCAACCAACGGCTGAGCCTCCCGGCTGGGATCTTCGACATAAACCAACAAGGAGCTGGAGGCATGATCTTAGACTCCGGGACTACATACACATACATCCCAAAGGACGCGTTCTCGGTCATCAAGCAAGCATTCGATTCGGCCATCCGGTTGAGCCCGTACACGGGGCACCCTGTCTTCCCGGCTTGCTACACGTCGGCCTCGGGGGCCTCCGTGCCGCCCCTCACATTGCATTTGCAAGGGGTGGACATCGGGGTGCCGGTGCCCAATTACTTCATTCCCGTGGACAGCCAAGGGACCTTTTGCTTGGCGATGATTCCGACCAATTCCGGAGGCCTTCAGATCGTGGGTAACATGTTGCACCAGAACTTTGAGGTGTTGTATGACCTCGATAATTCTCGCATCGGTTTCCGACCTCAAGGTTGTTGAGGTGTTTCCGCCCCATACATTTCTTTCTTGTATTGGTTGGTTGGCTCCATGTGAACAACCCCTTATTGCAACACACACACACACACACAAAACCCCTTATTACACACACACCCCATGGTTGTCCATGTGAACCCCCCCCCCCCCCCCCCCATTTTAAAACACTACAAAATATCGTTTATTAATTATTTTCATTGGGTTTTTTTAAAATAAATATTTGCTTGAATCTCTTCTATGAGGTTCTCGCAATTGTAATCACAATGCCAACTTTAGTTTGATTGTTCATTTCATTGGTTTTATCATTATGTGTGTCTTCGATTGTACCAAATCAATGCCCATAGAAACTAGAAACTCGCCTTTGAACATATAGCACAACACTTGATGGATGAAGAGGTTTCTTATTTGAAATATCATGGATGTGTTTCTTATGAACAAACAACATTATAACATGAGTCTCTATGGCTTTGAGATTGTTGCTCTGTGTTTTGTTGTAAACAATGCGCCTTTTCTATAAGTGACACTTACAACTACATACATGGACTTTGTTTGCATGTCTCAAATCATGCTTTGTTTTCATGTTGAGGATTGGCTTCCTTGAAGATTCAAATGATGGTTTTTACATCCTAAATTCACTTGTACATTTTGTCATCCCATAAGTCAGTGTGAGTGTTGTAAGTAACTTTTTTAAAGCCTTGCATTGATTAAACTAGTTATTTTCCCCCTTATTCAACAATAGTTGCATGCACACATTTTTCAATACATGAAATACCTTTCCGTGTGTATATTTGTGATTTGGAGTCCTATTGCAACAGTCATTATAGAAATTGTGATAGTTACATCACTTAGAAGGAGAGAAGCCTTTTTTTGCATATTGAACATAAGAGAAATGGGCATCCATTTCATTTGCTCACATTTGTAAATGAGCATCTAGTTATTACATTGTTGGCAATATGCTTTATGCTTTACACAAACTAGTGTTGTTTCATGCATAGCCTACCAGAACATTGGGTATGTAACATAAAATATTTTTTCTCAACTTTTGTACATGAATATGTGTTGATATAGGCTTATTAATATTTTCTTTATTGAATCATTCTTAGTCTTATAGATTCTCTTAGGGTTTTACCATGGATGTCTTAAGTTAATAAGCATGTCTGGCCCTCAATAGTTTCGACATAATTAAGTTACTACAACTTTGATTGGCTTTCACATTTTGATTAATGCTTTATAACTAACATTGGAAGTGCTAAGTTTCCATAGCTCAATAAAGAGGGATGGAGTACTTTGACCTTACTCAATTTTTTTATCTATATCTCGAAGTTACCTATTGCCACATACTATTACTTTGATATGTACCTAGAAGTTACCTATTGCCACATCATAATACTTCAACCATGTTCATAGTTTTGTTCTTTATGACCTAAAACCTAAGGCATTGCAACTCACACTAAGTTTTTTCTCTCTTTGTGGGTTCCTTGTAGCCATCTTTATCTTCTAATCTTATGTGTTCAAACTATCCTTCCAAACACAAGCGTTCAGCCTATCCTTTCATTATCCTCGAACTCATGTTAGTCAGTATTTTTCTTTGTACCCACTAAAAGGTGTGCATAGGAGATCTACATGTGTGCATACTATGTCCTAGGTTCAAAGCAATAAAGCAAGTTAAATAGACAATAGTTCATCCCATTTTACTCTGTTTTTAGCATAGCCGACAGTTAGCATAATGTTCATGATAATTGGGCCCAAAGTATTGTTTGGATATTGAATTAGCTAGTTTAGTTTTTCTTTACTTTGGATCAAAACTAACGAATGTCCTACAATTATCTTTTAACATGAACAAGGAAGTCTAGAAATCATACTAGTACACAAAAGATTGATTCACTTGTGAATAAATGATATTTACATTTCAGATGTGGATATAATGTCTCAAGTTCAATTGAACCTTACAAATTTTCTTCCCTCATATTTTATCAATCACCTCTGACTCCGAAAGCCTTAGACTACTAGATGAACTATGATGCCCAAATTCAATTACCATTGGTTTTCCTTTGAGCATGTAGCCATTTAACAACTGAAGAGCTTTTGATGACGTTTCCGTATCTGTAGATTTGCAAGATATCATATTAAAAAGTGGCGAAAAAAGACAACTTTCTTCTATGGCACAAATGTAATATTCAAATCCAGAATCAATAATGAGACAAGACATTGACACAATCCCCACCAGAGAAGGTAATAAATGCTTGTCCTTTCATGCGACCCCGTTTCATAAGCCGAAAAAGAAGTGGCTGTTTTTGCAATTTCTGGTACCTCGCAAACAATGCAACAAGATCTTCCTCCGTAACATCTTTTGAAAGGTTCTTGATGTAAATAACCTACCAATACACCATGTTGATAATCAAAGTCGACAATTGAGTGAGAAGAGCAGAGTAAAAAGACTTTCTTCCAAAAACCACTTTCCCTCCCAGAAGTAATTCATTTCATTCTAACCTATTTTAATTAATCTCTTTCTTATCCTCTCACTCCAACTACTACTTCCACACTTCTCCAACTCAATGAACCCTCTCTAATGAGTAAGATAGAGATTGCAGCGTTTTATACAAACTAATACTTCTATGTATTAGATATCACTTGGATATTGTTCTCTTGCAAACACTATTTATAATAGTTTAATAGTGACGCTCTGCTTTTTCAACAAATTATTCACACCTTTCGCCTATGGGTTCACTATGTCCACACTATGCTTAAACATCGTATTTCATAAACAGTAAGTTCAATTCGATATCCTTACAACCTATCTGCTAACAGTTATGTTATACAGTACTTCTATGCATCAGATACTGCTAGTTGTTCACCTCTTCAATGTTCCGATCCTATATCAATTCACAATGCCCACATTTCATGCTTCACATGAAAATTCTATTCTTGTACATCATATTTGCTAGCAGTTAATTCAACTATAAGACTTCAAGACATAAGGCCGTTTAGCATAAACGTGATACAGAACATAAATAAGTACCTGTGAAGGATTTCCCGGCATGTACTTTGAAAATTTGCCGGAAGGAAGATGTCGGATCTCATCTGCCGATAATCGATGTCGAAGGATTTCTTCTTCTGGGATCTCCTCTAATGGGTTTGGGCACACGGTTTGTACTTGTACGTCAGAAACAGAGGATCTGGACTCACATCCAGTAACATCTATCATGGTATGAGTAGGAGAAACTGCCTTAGGTCTTTGATTCAATAGGTAAGAATGCAAGTCAAGAACCTGTGGTGCCCGCTCTGAGAACACCTCTTGTGCAGGTCTTGCGTCGTGTTTCTCCATACTTGCTCTAGCACGATCCTGTAATCATACATATTGAATAGTTTGTATGTAAAAAATAAAAGCTGATGCCATCATTGATATCTAATTATCTTATAAATTCAAAGTATGCAAGGAAGAATAAACATTTTTTTCTATAATCTTATATATACCTCTGGTGTCAAGCCAATAAGACCATTAATTTCACATGTCAACCCGGTCAGTGCCTTGCGAGAAGCAGGGCCTAAAAAACATACACCATGTATCATGTCTTGGTAGCATAACGTTGGCAAAACAAAGGAAAATTTGAAGTAACACATAGTTAGCATCTGAAAATTCTGAGGACAACCTGAAACAAGTCTGGTCATTATAATGTAGTCCACACTATATACATATATAGATGCACAATTGATGGAGAACATTAGCTATTCATTTACATAGAGAAAACCAGAAAAAGATTCTGTATGTAAAAAAATATTCAAGGTTACTAGAATCTGATGTAAAACCACACCAAGGGAACAGGTTTGGAGCTAGATCAGTGTTTTCCTAAACAAGGATGTGATGACTCTTCTCCTCATTCATATAATTTACAGCACAACACATCTCTCTTAAAGATTGTCAATGGAATTGTATCCCATGGCTGCAAAATCAAATGGTTTGTAGAATTGAAATGAATGGAGGACTGGACGACTGCACTCAAAAGGGGTTTTCACTGCTCCCTCAATATGAAACCTGGAACACCTGCTGAGTGAATGTTTATTAGGGCGCCCCTCCCAAAGTTTTTACGGGGAGGATAGTTTGGGTCACTTGGCAACTTTGAAATGCCCATGATTTATTTGGGAAAAACTGGGCCTTTTGGAGTGTTTCCATTTATATTCTGTCCTTTGTAGTTTGGCACTGGCACTCTTTTGTATCATAATGTTTTAAATATACAATTATTAATCAGACATATTTTGTGTGAGTAAACTGACTTACATGCGGGATATTTACAAACTATCTCTATCAGTTGATAATCAATTGGTCTGTTAAGTTCTATATTTCTGTGATGTCATGCTATGATTTGCTGAAAGCAAAGAAGCTCAAATGTTACCCCATATAATGAATCAATTTTTTCTTCAAGATAAAAAGAAAAGAAGAGGCATTTTTCATACAGTTACAGACAGAAAAAGACAAAGGAAAGAAAATATGGATAGCCAAGGAACAAGGTATTACAGAAGGCTTACAACCTCCTTTCGATGTATGACCAATTGGTTGCTTATTTCTGCTTCTAAGAACATAGCCTTCAGTATTTTTAGGATTCAGCCCCAATCTTGTTTCATTTGCATCATGATCTTCTGATATAGCCTCGTTTGCTTCAGCATTTGAAATGAACAAGGGATCAGCTCCATATCTCTTTCTTTTCGTAACCTAGTAATATAAGTAAACTTATTTTTGAGTAATACGAAAAAAACTTTAGATTTGACATCCTCATCACCTCATACCATCATTATGATTCATCCAATCGATAAATGGTTGCCAAATGTGGAAGTTTAGAGTTCCTCTATAGCACACTGATGACACATACATTTGCACATACAATTACACGTTTAGAACCTGCCACCGCTATTAGCCAAATCAGGGCTCCGCTACAACTCCAACTCAAAAACACCCCACATCATGAATCTCTGGATGAGATGTGGTTCACCACACCTCTGGCACCAAGTTACAAGCCCACTGCATGTCACACATTGGAACAACACATAAGTTTACTGGAGAAGTTTGATGGCATGCAGGCCAATTCACAGCTTCATCAACCACATTTATCTCATCATTTGGCTTCAACTTTGGCAATATTCTGATGATTTCAAATGAGTCCGGTGCAAAAATAGTTAACTCTATTTGTGGAGACATCTTTTCCTGTCCTTGAAAAGATCCCTGCTTTCGTCATGGAGTTTGAGCTACGTTCAGTGAGTTTGACTAGCATCACAACTAAATCACCAAACTTCATAATTTACAACAAAGCTTACAGGCAGCTTCGATACAGGCATCAGAGTCTGACAACTTGCATGTGACGTCAACTGGGACAAACAAGCTCGTGTCAACCAATTCCATCATGACCTCCAGTGAGATGCAAAAGATCTATTGCTTAACCTCAATGAACCGGCCAGCCACGAGGCAATCACCGCATTGGTTCGATGTGATAACTGACTGTTTGAATTCCACCATGAATGGCATGTTACCTGGTCATAGTAACTTTGGGTGGCATCTTCAACCCCCTCCATCCCACTTGAATACCTGATGACCTGATGGAGGTGGATCAGATGCATTTCAAACCCTTCCAGAATAGAGAGGCAATACTGTCAAGCGAAAAATCTTTGTCTCTTTAATGGCACACATGGTCTATTTATTGCCCATGAAGGGGGTATAGGAGACCATCAGCAGGTGGCTCTGGTGAATGTCAGTGATCAGTCAAGAAATGACAGTATGTGGCTGCAGTAGGAGTCCTGGATCTGGCAATCATGCATCAAAATCATTCTGGAGGTTCCAGTTCAGCATCCAGTCCTACTCCAATCAGCATCCACATGCTTCACCATCCGTGTACATGTGGATAACGGCTCTAGAGACCCCCAAACTGTGGGTCTAATTGACCCGGGGGATATTGTGTTCATCAACATCATCTCCGCTAACCAATAAAGCATTCCAGTTGTAAAAATACTGTCCCCATCCCAATTGAGGTAATTGACATTCGTTCACTCTTCTTGAGCACCATCACACATGAGACAATCCCTGTTATTCTCCTTGTCGGCTCTTACTAAGAGGAAATCATCCTCAACCTCTCATTTCATCCACTTGACATTCCATCATCCTTTGTTTACCATGGCTCTAATCCCATAATCCAAGTGTGGATTGGTGGGCTCGCTCCATCAGTTTGTCAAGAGCATTGCCAACCCTAGACACCTATCTTTACAAGTCCACTTTGAGTCTCCAATTTCCTTTTAAGTCCCCTCCTGTCACTACACAGAAAACTCTCTTTGCCTCCACTTCTGTTTTTTCCAAGCCCGTATTGGGCTAATGCGCCAGTTTTAGCAGGCCCTACCTGGGCGGCTTCTCTCTTCTTTCCTACCTCATTGAAACCTCTCCAACACAGCGTTGTCTATCATTCCAGTTCCTGCTAATTGACTGACCTAAATCACCTCCAACCCACACCTATCTTTATGAGTCCACTTCGAGTCTCCAGTTTCATTTCGAGACCCCCTCCTGTCACTACACAGGAAACTCTCTCTGATTCCATTTCTGTTTTCTTCAAGCACGTTTTGGACCGATGCGCCAGTTTTGGCAGGCCCTACTTGGGCCGCTTCTCTCTTCTTTCCTACCTAATCGAAACCTCTCCCACCCAACACATCTATCATTCCAGCTCCTACTAATTGACTGACCTGAGGCACCTCCAACCTTCACAATTCTACGGCGTCGACTCATGCCCCACCACTCTAAAGACACCACCATGCCAACCTCACTCCCCTTGAAATATTGCGATTTCACCAACACCTTCAAAAAGATTCGGAAAGAAGAATGTTGATCATCTACCAGAACATCGGCCTTATGACTGTCCCATTGATCTCTGAGAAGGCACTTCACCTCTGTTCAGCCTGACCTACAATTCACTGAGCCTAACCTTGAGGCCCTTTGCATTTACATCAATGAGAATCTGGGAAAAGGCTTCACCTGCTGTTTCAAAGTAAGGCTTCATTGTGGCTCCAAGTCTCCTGCTTGGACACCCATTTTACTCTTCAAGAAGAAAGATGGTTCTTAGTAGCTTTGTGCTGATTAATGGGGGCTGGACCATCAGGACCTGGTATCCCTTACCTTTGACCAGTGACATTCATAACTGCCTACAACATAGAGAATCTTCTCAGAGATAGATTATATCAGGCCCAGCAATGAGTGGAAAATGCTGTTTTGAACACGCTATGGACATTTGAAATATACCATAATGGCCTTTGGACTTATTAATCCCTCTGCCTTTTTTCAGCATATTATGAACAATGTCTTCTGAGAGTATATGGATCATTTTGTCATGGTGTACCTAGAAGACATTTTGATCTTTTCAAAGGATCTACCTGAGCACACCCAACATGTTCACTTGGTTCTCTCCACGCTCCACAAACATGGGATCTATGCTAAATTCAAGAAGTGTGAGTTTGATCGCACCACAGAGGAGAGTTTCGTTCTCTCCAAGCACCACAAACATGAGCTTTATGCTGAATTCGACAAGTGTGACTTTGATCGTACCTAGGTTGGCTGTAACTTGCTTTAAGGATGTTTAATCCTTCCTCGTTTTTGCTAACTTCTACCGTTGATTTATCCAGAACTTTTCAACACTCATGCAACCACTCAAAGCCCTTGCATGCAAAAATCAACCTTTCCTTTAAACCCCAAACATGGCACCACAATGGCTGCTATCTTTGTCCACCCTAACCTGACCCTTCATTGTCAAAGTCAATGCATTTAACCTTGCCATCAATGCTATCCTGTCCCAACTGGAAAACCAAGGTCTCCTACACCTTGCCCCATATTATTCTCGGAAATTCACACCTCCAGAAATCAGCTATTTTAATATATGATAAGGAGTTGAGTGCTATCATCTCTGTGTTTGAAGAATTACATTGCCATTTGGCTAGGACCCATCGCCAGATTTAGGTAATCATTGATCACAAAAAACCTTGTCTACTTCACCACCACCTGTAGCTTGAATCGTCGATGAGCTCTCTGGGCTAACTTCCTCACTGACTATTATTTTTAAATACATACCAAACGAACACCCAACATGGGAAAGAAGATGCCCTTTCTCAAGCTCCGTGCTTTCTAAAGCCAGACCAAGTCAAGCTTTTTGCACCCTACACTCTCCAAAGCAACAAGTTTGCAAGACACCACCACAACAATAAGATCAGATTGTTGGCCAAGGAAATGCAAGGAAATCTGGCAGTTCCTACTAAAGAAATGTCATGCAATGATATGGGCTCATTCACATTCAAGGATGGGCTCCTTCTTCGGAACAACCCAATCTACATTCAGACAGCCCTAGTTGGATCAAAATCTTGTCAGAATCTCATGACAACGTGTGGCAAGGCACGTTGGTATCACGAAGATCCTCGAGCTAGTATCATGAAATTAATGATGGCCCCAATAGTGGAAGCTAGTTAAGGATCAGGACGCATGATACACATGTCCACTCCAAAGCCCCCCGTCATCAACCTTATGGTCATCTACAGCCTTTGCCAAATCCCATGCAACCTTGGGCCACAATTTCGGCAGACTTCATCATGGACCTCCCCTCAGTTAAGGGGGTATGATTCTGCGCTAATCATCGGAACAAAAATACTACTCTAGTCATCTCAGGGACAGAAATAATAACGCTTATACTGGTGAATATGGTTCAACTATGCAGATGTCCGGATGACAATTTCAAATCATCTGCCACATGCCATCTCCCATTCTTGGAAATGACTGTTTCAGCTCCTCAAGATCTCAACCAAACCATCATCGGCATTTTATCCTCAACGTGATGGGCAAATAGAACAGATCAATCAAATCCTTAAAAGAACGGTTGGAGGAGGACAGCTGATCTGACTGGTGTAGTTCTGATTGCAATGTGTCAACTCGCACTTTTCATTTTCAATTTCTTCCCAAATCTCTCAGATGGAAGATAGGGTGTTTTGGATCTAACCATGCCATCACATCATCTCTCTTTCAAATAAATTGTTTTAACATGCTACATGGAAACCTTTTTAAAGAAGTTCCTGAACTTTTTTAAGCTAGATAAAAACCTTAAAGACGAAATTTCTTGGTTTGAGGATCAAGCATGTATACATGGAAAAGTTACAAGCAGCCCTAGTCACTCTACTTCTGTTTCCAAAATTTCTTTGCCATGAAATATTATGCAAGGAAAACCATTTAACCATGTTAATGATCAAACAAGTCTATAGATATTATTTCACAAGAATGGATTGTACTCACTCTACTTCAGTTTCTGAAAAATATCGTTTCTATAAAGCAATATGATGTAAAAAGAACAAATGGTAAGTTAATCTTCGTAATGCTGAAGAATGAATCATATTCACTCTACTCCAGTTTCCAAAAGAATTCTCTATTTAAGATTATTCCTTTTGTAGAAATTATACTAAGAGAATATAAGTTTATGTTAACGTTAATCATCAGGAAAATTCAAGAAAATGTTTCAAAAAATATCCATATTTCATTCTATATCCGTTTCTGCAATGCCTTACTATAATGCAACATGATGTAAAGATAATATAACAATATCAAATCATCAAGAAAATTCATGGATTTGTCTTTCAAGAAGGATTAATCTACTTCAATTTCCAAATTTCCTTTGGTGGAAAGCACCATGATACATACAAAGAGAATAATAACACTATGTTAATGATCAATCAAACCTATAGATATGCATCAAGCAAGAATCATAAGAGAATAAGATAACTACGTTTAAAAGATCGCGCATGTATCAAGAAAGAGACGAATTCAATCTACCTCAGCTCCTTGGCTATAACGCAACATTCCATGAAGATGCATTGTTTCCTTTAGCTGTTTCTGATCAGATTGCTTTTGTAAAAACTGAGATAAACTAAGCAATCCAGAGGATCCATAGCCTACAGGTTGCAATCTCTCAGTTGCTTCCTGGAAATCTACCTGTTCAAACCTGATAAACGGAGAGAGAGCGAGAGATGAAGAATCCCACCATATTCATAAGAAAAGAAGAAACATACAGGCTGTTGTGATTTTTTTCCTTTGATTTTCTGTTTTACCTCGTAGAAGTGGAGAGTTGATTCTGCAGAAGCTTTTTGAGAGTGGGCTCTGCATCTTCTTCGTCTGCCATCGCTACTGTCTGCTCTCTGGGGTACCAAAAATTACCAAAATACCCCTCGCGTATTTTACGCATTTCCCCAAATACCCCTTATAAAAGAATAAGTGGTGTTAAAACTTATATAAGAACAAAAAAATATGCTCCACACTTGTGTGAATCTTAGCAATGGGTCCGGTTCGGTTTCTTTGCCTTGAAACCAAACCTAACTGAACCAAACCATTTATATAAAACACAACTGAACCAAACCGTTTATGAACTTTCAAGCCATTAAATCAAACCATTTAAGAAAAAGTAAACCAGACTATTTAAACCAAAACCGTTTAGGGAAAAGTTGAAACCAAACTGAGTCATTTAATAAAAAATTTAAACCTAAACATATTTAAGTCAAACTAATTAAAAAATTAAATAAGTAAAAATACACTAAATTAAATAAACATTTAAGTTAAGTGAATTAACTACAATTACGATGGGCTCACAATGTCTGAAAACTAAAGCACTTGACAGGGAAGGGTATGAAAATGAGAGAAACATTGCCCCAGAAAAGAAATTTGATGCAATGCAATGTGTGTGATTTGAATACTGAATCCTTACCACATTGCTACAGTGAAAGATGCAAGACCATATACTTACACAGCAATTTGACATTGAATTTTTCTACCAAATTGCAAGACCATATACTCAAGCAACAACTTGAATATTGAATCCTACTTACTACCAAATTGCGAAGGTTAAAAATGCAAGACCATATACTCAAGCAACAACTTGAATATTGAATCTGTTACCAAATATCATGTATTCAAGCAGAATTTTGAACACTAAATTTGTTACCAAATTTTGATGGTGAAAATGCAAAACCATATAATTAAAAGTAGCAAGCAGGATCATGTAAAAATAGTGGACTATTTGGTATATTGTCTCTGTCCACTATAATTTTAATTTTTAATACAAATGGAGGATATTTTTTATGGAAAACATTTAAAAGGATAAAAAAAGTTAACCCAAAAACCTATAAGCCTTTAAACCAAACTACTTAAACCTATAAACCGATAAACCGATAAACACCAGTTTCAGAACCAAACCGAACCGTTTATAATAATTAAAACCAAACAAACCATTTAATTATTTTGGAACTTATAAACCTTTCAACTATGGCTTAACGGTTCGGTTCAGTTTGAGCCCAAACCGGGCCCATTGACTTGTGTCCACACAATGAGGTATGGACTTAGGAGGAGCCACAACCTAGAGAGAGAGAGAGAGAGAGAGAGATTTAGACCATAATACACACAGGCAACAGTGACAGACAGACAGACAGAGACAGAGAGACAGAGAGGATCCATGGCCAATATCAATGGTGGAGCTCTACATGTAATCCCATCACATATTACATTTGGCGTTAATTCTGAGAGGCTAACAACATCCCTTGTGATGATTAGATCTTCAGTCATGCCACTTCATGATGGCCATATCATCAAACCTAGCAAGATTCCTCACAGGATTGGCTGCCAATACCGCCTCCATACATTTCAGCGGCCGCCGGTGTCTGCCTCTCTGGGTGCAGAGTATACTGCAGATAATGTGGATGACTCTACCATCATTCCTCCCATCGAATCATCACCATTAGGTTATAGTAGTGAGTCTTCATCAGATAATGTTGTTGCTCCTTCTCCGAGCAATCACAAGTCAAAACTGTCTTCCCTCAAGCTCAAGCTCTTGGTAAAAAGAAAAAAAAAACTGATAAACATAGAGAAACCCCATTAAACTAATAATGAAATTGAAGATTTTATGACTAGATAACGTTTTTGATATGCTTAATTTTATGTCTAGGCATTGGTTGCAGGGCTCGATCGAGGCTTGGCAGCCGCAAGCAGCTTGGAAACTGAGGCGGTCGAGAATGCAGCGGCAGAACTAGAGGCAGCATTTGCTGAAGACAAATCGGAAGGTGGTTTCGACACAAATTTGGAGGATCGGCTCCAGGGCCGGTGGCGGCTCGTGTACAGTAGCGGATTCGCATCAACTGGTAGCCTCGGTGGGAGGCGCCCTGGGCCGCCGGCAGCTGTGGTGCCCCCTCTTTTCAAGCTTGGACAGGTACTAGCTAGCTCTTCCAATGCCTCCAAATGTCATGTTGAGATGGACATTCCAGTGGGGAAGGGCATTCTAGCATGGATTCTTGACTTACAGAATACTAGAGAGTTCCATCGATTTCTCACTTCCAAGTTTTACAAGTTGTAATGGATCCATGTGCATGTTTGATTTAGTTGGACGATATTGGCGCACGGATTGTGACCCGAAGCACATTTGCCGAGTGTTGACTAGTACATACTTACAGGAGTTCCATCATAATCCACCTGGAGATGGATTTCTGACTTAAGAGTAGTTGAGTCATAATGGGCACTTAAGCACCTATTCTGATTTAGATGAGTTCAATCACTCTATCAGTGATTGTGACTTGCATGGGTTTAAACAAAGTGCACACTAACCTTGATTCCCAAATGAGAGGAATTCAAGGACAATTCACTCTAGCACCTATTCTGATTTAGAGGAGTGATTCAAGAGGAGTTCAATCACTATGCTCTCTAGCACCGATTGTGACTTAGATGGGTTTAAACATAGTCCACTCCAACACCGATTCCAAATGAGAGGAATTCAGGGACAGTGCACTCTAGCACCGGTTTTGTCGTAACGGGCCTCTAAGTCCTAATCCATTCTTGTACAACGCTAGATTCTTGTAGACATTCAATCTTAGTCCCATCTAGCATGACTTCTAACATAATTACATTTTATTATAATCCATTCTAACATTGAAACTTACGAATTTCTAAACTAGAACTGAACCCAAGCGAATTGGTTAAGCTCTTAAGTCATGGTTTCATGATTTGATTCGGCTCAAACCAAAAGGTTGCCTATTCCTATCTATAAATTTGATCACAATAGTAATACTTGAATTTAACCCTTTAACAAGGTAAGTTGGCAAGGTCATGAATTTATACACAAATTATAGTTCTGTTGATTAAATTGATGAGACCTTTCTCTTTATACAACTTGCCTTCAATCAAAATCCTATTTTTTGGAAGGTGAACTATATTATTTGTAAATTAGAAACTCCCTCCCTTATAAAATATACTAATGCCTTTCAATTTTACATTTGTGTAATAGAGATAGACCTAGCTTTACAAATTCATGAGATTGACATGTTTTGATAGGTCTACCAAAGAATCGATGTGCTTGCAAAGGAGCTTGATAACATCGTTTACTTGAATGTAGCAAGCCCATGGCCTCTACCACCTCTTCAAGTGGTTGCAACATTAGCACATTCGTACAAAGTAGAGGGTAAGCATCAAAGTAACATTTCAACTATGTACAAAGTTTTTTATCACATGTTTTGACTAAAATTATACTTATTTATGCACATAGGTGATAACAGTATTCAAATCATTTTTGAAAAGACGTCATTGAAATTTGAAGGAGCGAACTTGATTAGCGAAGTGCCCCCTATTGAACTCCCACAATTACCACCTGATTTTTTAAGACCATTCCCGACTTTGCGACGCGGAACTTTCCAAATAACTCTCTTAGATGAAAACATGCGGATTACACGAGGGGATCGTGGAGAGCTCAGAGTTTTTGTATTGGTATAAATGTTATTGCAACATCCACCAAAAATGTACACAACAAATATTCTTTATGAAGTATAGATGATGTACATATGAGGAGAAATCCAAATGTACATGTATAAAATGCTGACAAGCTACATATTTATTTATCATATCATGGCAAACTATTTTCTAACATAACAGTTCTAGTTCTTATAAGCACAGAAGATCGTTTTGGTGGAGGATAATAGTTTTAAATCAAGAAAGAGCATGACATACTTTTCAATTGTTTTTTCCCAAATCATCCTTACCAATAAAAGGTTCAATCACAAAAACGCAATCAATAAAACCTGTCCAATGTTGGTTGATGGTAATGCACTGAGGAAAATGATGGCGTTTAGATAACAACAGTGACATGCCTGAGAGTGGAGGGGAGGGGATGAAATGAAAGGAATAGATGAAACAAAAAAACCTGTCTGATGCTGGTTGATGGTAATGCATTGAAGACAATGATGTTTAGATAAATCCGGTGCTATACCTGTGAGGGGAGGAAATGAAATGAATACATGTAACATTAATGTCTAGAAAAGGTCAAAATAACATATGAGAGACAGTTGGCCTTTGTCTACACAGCTTTTGGTTTGGACCAGTAGCATTGATTTTACACAAGATGGCACAACTTGGGATCAGTGTAGAGTCTATCAAATCCTCTTGAGTCGGGAAGTTTTCAAATGCAACAAAACCTTTCGCAAACATCTTTAGAAGAGGTATTGATATATGTTTGGTAGGCCAAGAAACAACAATAATTGTTTTGGGGGTTTTTCGCACAAGTCCACGACTATTGCATTTCAGATTGTGTACCATTGATCCTCTCTTCTTGGTTTATATGGAAACCGAGTGTACCCCTTCTCTCTCCTGTTCCAAGGCAACGATCACAAAAATCCAACCCACTGCCTTTGCAATCTCCACACCTATTCCAAAACCCAAATGTATGTTTTAATTTATTTTTAATTAATATGTGGTTAAATGCTCATTTATTTTCAGTTAAAAGAACACCAACACATAAATTGACAAAGGTATGCATTTGTATATATAATATAACCCAAAATGATGTGGTTAAATGCTCATTTATTTTCAGTTAAAAGAACACCAACACATAAATTGACAAAGGTATGCATTTGAATATATAATATAACCCAAAATGATGTGGTTAAATGCTCATTTATTTTCAGTTAAAAGAACACCAACACATAAATTGACAAAGGTATGCATTTGTATATATAATATAACCCAAAATGATGTGGTTAAATGCTCATTTATTTCAGTTAAAAGAACAGCAACACATAAATTGACAAAGGTATGCATTCTTTGTATATATATAAACCAAAATGATCAAACCCACACACCAGAAGTAACCGCAACAAGCTTTACCATACTAAAGGCAAAATGAACACAAGGGGAACACCAATATACTTCTACCTTGTTCATGATATTTTTTCAATTACCCCTACCTTACTCATGGCATTCAACCCAAATAACCCCAACTTGTTTACAATACTTATCCAGACACAGATACTACACCCCTTAAGCTTTCAACAATAGAGATTGAAAAAGAGTGATTCCATATGCAAATAAAAGAAAGCTAGGATATATAATAGCATCACGATTCGGACAATGTATAACTTTTTACATTATTTGGCCACCCTTCTTTTCTAGAAAACGTTGTGTTTATATTTAAAATTTGATACTTTCAAATATAATATTTCCTTACCAAACAGGCCACTCTCCTTTTGGCAGCATAGCAAACTCCATGAAATTTGTCCGCCCTGAAAGCAAGCATCAGTGCTTTTGTTAAGTGTGGCTCTTTTTTATTCATCTTCGTGCTTATAGTTCAAAACCAATATATGTTATAAGTTATATCAGAATAAGGTATACATAGATCAAACAAGGTAGTTAGGCTAATCCTATGCTATATTACAACATATAGTTATTACCAAAGTAAGAGATTCATTGTATAAAAATATAGTTATTCTGATCATCCATATCTCCATTGCCTATTCTTAGTATACCAATGTATATGAATCATTGTATTAGGTCCATATAGAATAGCTATGCCAGTCATTTGTTTCTCCATAACCTATTCTCAACATACAGTTGTCAGAAAACCATTGTATTAGGTGCAAATAAGAGAGTTGTGCCAATAATATATAATATCCAGAATAACAATTTAGTTATGCCACTAATAAATAATATCCACAATCTCGTTAATGCATTTTTAATATACCAATGTAAGTGAAGCAGTGTAATTCTAATACACGCAAGGGCATACTGCACTCCAATTTTTTGAGGATTAAACTTGACCTTTTCCTCCTTAATTTCAGTTTAATGACTGAAAACGAATTACACCTTAGTGCGATAGGATACAAGGTCTATATATAGCGTGGAAAGCAACCAGTGTATTCTAATATACTTACACTAAAACTCCCTATACATTATGTTAATGCATTCGAAAGAGCAAAATGAGCTATGAGACCAAAGATATTGCAATTTAGTAAGATATGATACAAAGTTTGTAGATAGCAGGGAAGGCAATATAAGTTGAATGTGACATAGGCCAAAATGACCTATATGTGATATTCCTGTCTTCAAAAGAACAAAATTAACAAAATGAGCTATGAGAATAAAGAATTACATCTTAGTGAGACATCATACTAAGTTTCTAGATAGCTATAGCAATATAACATAGGTTAAATTACATATATGTTTCATTAATGTCTTTGAAAGGCCAAAATGACGTAAGAGAATTACAGAATGTAGTGAGCTATGATACAAAGTCTTCAGATAACAAGGAAAAATAGTCTATTAACGTATCTAAAGAGGCCAATGCAGGTTATGAGACAAAAACAATACTGTATAGATTGTGCAATTGTTTGAGAAATGAAAATTAACAAACACTAAATTGAGATAAAAAGGCCTAAGTGGTCATGTTGAGCTATCCTATAGCTCCATGAGATGCCTCATCTCAACTGAATTATTCTCCTTTAGTAGTCTTGACTCAAGTCTCCAATGCTTCCCAATGATGGCTAGTACTTGATTATGGGGAGAGTGTCTCATTCTTCTCCAAGTTGGTATGAGGTGTCTCCTAGCTCCATGTTCTTCAGCACTCTCTATGGTAATCCCTTTAGGTATCTCATGTAGCCTATTTGGGCTTACATGAGTTGTTGGGCATGTGGTATGTAGGGGAGGCAAGTTAAGGTCGAATTGCATGACATGATGCAATGATTCAAACCCTTCCTAGAATAGACAGTGGTATTGGCCTTGAATATCAGAGTATACAATACATTACTGTGCCTATGACCGACATAGCTTGCTATCAGCTCACTTTCTCCCATCTACCAGTCTATTCTGAACTGATGTGAAGATGTGTGTATTTGCTTGATGGCTGTATGTAGGCCATGCGTAAGTTGTGTATCCATGTATCTAATGAGGATGATGAAAGCATCATGGAATATCTGAAGAAAATGAGTATAGTAATGTGTCATCCTCATACCATCGAGAATTGGTGGGTTAAGCATGTCATCTTAGTGTTCAACCTCGATTGATTGCTCTTATCATCTGATTCACTTTCAACCAGTTAAGCCTTAAGGTGGGTCAGTACAAACTGTAGTCAAATGGGGTAGTTTGTCTATACACATACTATGCAAGCCTAACCAAGAACTCATTTGGGCATACCAATATTGAATATGTACAGCTGCTCCCAATCGCTTCGAAGAAGTGAGAGAAGGCTGCGAGTATCTATAGTTGCAAAGAAAGAACGATATATTAACTTATTTCGGTGGCCAAATTGGCCTATGAAGCAATGGAAAGGGAAGCACCTTTGATGCCATCCATGTGATGATGGCCTTTATTTGTTGATAACAACGGTGATAGGGCCATCATGTAGATAGATGTGGCCTAAATGTATGATAATTTGCTATTGCCTGATCCTCTGTAACCCATTTCAAGGCTGAAACTCTATTTGTGTCACCCTTGATGCATTTGTAGCATGAAGAAGGGTAAAGCGAAAGAAAGTTGCATTGGTCCCTTGTTGATGAGCTTTGTGGTGGTTTCCAACAACTTTTCACTACATCTCTTGATACCTCTCCCTTATTTCATAAACGCAATACAATGACACACAATGGCAGATCTAGTCTTTGATAGACTTGTATGTATAGCTGGCTGTCTCAATCTCTAACTGATAAGAAGAGGTCCTGAGCTGCCCTATCACACTATAGAAGGTTCCACAATCTTTATCTGGTGGTTTTTGCTTGGAATAGAGCTTCAACTGCCATGGGTGATAGTCTTTGTATCACACATGATAACAGCATGGTGATCAGTTTTGTGTGCTCCTATTAATCATAATATTTTTTGCTTGGATTGTTTTCTTCTAAGAATAGTTGTTTACATGCTTAATAGCGTCCTGAACTACAATTTTCTGATCCATATTCAAATTGAGTGCAACAACAGTGTCAAAATGCATACCTTAGTTTCTGGCTCTTGAAATTGCATGTGTCAACTAAGCTTCTGTGTCTCCTGCTGAGAGAATTGTGGCCCTTCAACTGTGGGCCACAAGTAGACATACTGTTGAACATATTTCATAAGCGCTCCTCTAAAGATGAAGTAGTTCTTAAACTTTCTAGCCAATTAATGTCATCAGCATAGAGCAATACTTCCACTAATCTAGCTCCACCCAATCCTTTGATGTAATTGAAACCTCGTCTATGGATAATATCAAATAGCATGGGTGATTGTTGGACATCCTTCTTGCCTCACTCCAATGGCACTCAGAACAAAAGAGAGGTGCCAACCAGGCCATAGTTGAAATGGCCAAGTCAACTGTTTAGAGATTGTCAGGACATCACTGCGAGCTTATTAGTTCGCTACACTGATGTGGCATGTAGTTTCAGAGAAGTGATATCTGTTGTAATAAAGATGATGTGTTGAAAGCCTAATAGCTTACCATTAGAGTAAACCCATTGCGGTATATATAAACACAATAGATATAGATATATAGATAGAGAAATAGAGAGAGACCTCTGCCCTTACAACATCTGCATTTAATCCGACCACTCCCTTTGCAAATTGTACATGGTAAATCTGGTACTTTTCTCCTCTCTCGATGAACATTTGACTGTGAGAAGATGAAACAAAAAATAATAGAGACCAAGTTCAGCAACATAGCCCAACAATACATCAATATTAAACTAGCAAACAAAGTTACGGTTATAAAAAGAAAAGAAAATCCCAAGAATACTTCATGTGGATGTAAAAGACGTCAGATACATCTAAATGGACACATTAGGGATAATAATACATTGACATGGACATTGGAAAAAGACGAGAATACATAAATATGGACATAACGAATACCATGAATTCATACATAAAGGCATAATGACAAGAACACATAGATATGGACATAAAGAATACCATGAATTCATACAAAATACCATAGAAGAAACTTGAAACCCAAATACACACAGATACTTGTATAGGACATACCAAGAATATACAGATAATGGAATATAAAAAACCCAAATATATACAGATACTGACATTAAAAAAGGCCCCCATAAAACTAAATTAAGATCGATATTGGCATAAAAGAATACCATGAATGAACAGATATGGCTAAAAGAAATAGAAAATAAACGCTAAAGTTATCATTTTTAAAAGATAAAAGTGGCCCAATTTACATAGATATTGAACATGGAAATATGATAATGGGATATAACAAAATTCAAATATACATTGAAAGCACCCAAATATACACATATATTGACATACGAAATATATATGCAGGAATGGGTGCGAGAAATAAGAAGAAGAAACAGAAAATGGCATAAGAAGAAACCTGAATACGCACAGAAATGGGAAAAAGAAAACAACGAACACATGGACAATGGCATACGGAAACATCCGAAAACAGACACATAATAGCATAAAGAAAACCTAAATATATACAAAAATAGTCATAAAGAATACCTAAATATATATAGAAATAGGTATAAAAAAGAGCAAAAATAGACGGACATTAGCATTGGAACAGCTCAAACATACACAGAAATGGGCATGAAAAAATCCTTCTACTAAACAAATATTGTACACATGATTTAACAGAAGTAAAGCAATTAAAAATGGAAAAGAAAATCTTAAGTGAAAAAATAAATAATTTAAAAAAAGGGCTCTTTATATTGACCTCTGATTGCACTATCCACGAGCTTCTTAAGTCCCTCCAAGGGCTAAGCATCAGATTGATGTAAGAATCGCTTGATGAGAAATCCTCATTAGGTTTGTTGCTTTGGAAGCCTCCAATTACTAACAATTTGCTGAGAATCGCTGCCATTTACTTGATGGGTTTTTCTGCAGAGAATTGTGTTGTTTATGTTCGAGAAAAATATAATTTCTCTCTATCCATCCCTTTGGAAAGACTGTAAATTCTTTTTCTTACTAAAGTTCTTATGATATTTTGCTCCTTATGTGGGCTGAGAAATAACTCTTCTAGACTTTTGCTGATCAAATTTGTGGCTCTTGCTATTTTCCTGGTATTTCCTTATCACTTGGGCTCTTGCTATTTTCCACATAATTGAGTCTTGCTTCACTGGAGTGTGTGGGTTACTTTACACTCCTGATTTACTCATGTTTCTCCTATGGGAGAAAGGCTCTTTTTCTCGAGTGAAAGGAAGGCCCGATCCCACGGTAGCAGATAAATCTTCTCAAATATCGTATTCAGATTATCATGTTGTAATCGGATCGAGCTAGAAGACAAATCTTCTCAAACATCGGACTCGGACTATCATGTCGTAATAGGATCAAGCTAGAAGATAAATCTTCGCAAACATTGGACTCGGACTATCATGTCGTAATAGGATCAAGCTAGAAGATAAATCTTCGCAAACATTGGACTCGGACTATCATGTCGTAATAGGATCAAGCTAGAAGATAAATCTTCGCAAACATTGGACTCGGACTATCATGTCGTAATAGGATCAAGCTAGAAGTTAAATCTTCTCAATCATTGGATTCGGAATGACTTTGGGCAATGCATTTCCCATATGTGAAGGAAAAAGGGTGTCTAAGGGGATGTTGGTTTTGGGGGGGAGGGGAGGGTCACATAATCAACCAAAGTCAGGTGACGAACTACTCAATGCATTCGTGGAACGATTGCGAAAGTAGGCTGATTTGGAACTTGGTGCACAGGAATCAAGTCAACCAGTAGACAATTTGGCAATGGGTGCGCGGTTTATGACACCAATCACAAACTCGAAAGTAGAATAAAGCCACCCATTCCCTTGGTATGGGGTATGGGGTGCTTGGCCAAAACAACAAAGTTACAAACCATTGGTTCACTCGCCACGAGTTATTCCAAGCTACCACTTCAATGATTATTCAATGGATTGCAGAACATGTGTCATGGAATTCCGAATAGCACCACTCTTTGATAGGTTAATGAGGATGGAAATTAACGCATTATGTAGGTAGGCAGAGCACCTCTCGTATGTCTAGGATCTTGAATTGAAACTCGATTGTTGAAAACCTTCAAACAACTTTGTTTGTGTTGGGCGATTCCTACAACAGAAATCACTACTACAACCCACCATTGATCAACCTATCAAGCGTGACCATTGCATGAGCTCTCCTTGTCCCCTTTCCACATCAATTTGACCTACACATAGGTAGTAGGGTTTAGGGTTTACACATTCATTGATTCATACACCACACACACATTCAATCATTCATACAGATAAATAGATTCATTCATTCATATACACTACAGACACATCCATCCATTCATATACATACATAGGTTCATACTTACATACACATTTATATGTACATTGCTTCATATACACACAAATTTATACAAACATTTATTCATATGCATATACGTACATTTATTCATGTGAACATATACATTCATAGTACATATACACACATTCATTCAATCATTTATTCATGCATTCATACATCCACTCATTTATGCACACTCATACACACATTCATACAATCATTCACATTTACATACACAAACACATACATACATGCAAGAATACATTCATACACGTGTGAATGCTACTTACATGGGTTCTTAATGTCATGCTAGTTCTTTATTTACATGTTTAATGAAAAAGGGCTCAAGTTGGTGACACAGATTGACTCCATGAGATGAGGGTAGGTTGAGACGTCCCAAAAGTCCATAGTTGATTGACTTTTGGCACAAGCTCAAACCTTCCATGTGGATCAATGGACAAGGACCAAGGTCAACCTCAAAATGACACATTGTCAACTTCTACATGAACACATTATCTCAAAATCCAATTTGATATTAATGAGAACTTAACATGATTTGTCTGGGAGGTGGAGTGATGGTCAAAAAAATGTTAAACAACATCATGGAGTCATCTCTTCCTCAATGGAGATCCATTGTAAGTTACACTTTCAAAACTTATCAATATGTTATTAATGTTACAATATTATGCTACAAATTTATTTAGTTATTTTATTTATTTCCAAAAAAAAGTCTACTTCCATTAGTTAAGAAAATGTACATAGGATAGTATATAACTCATATGTTACAAGCCACTTTGCAATGGCTACAAGAAAACATCATGTATAAATGAAGCAACAAAGCCTCGTCACAGAATTACTCGACAGACTCCACTTTGCAATGGCTACAATATTATGCTACAATTACTACGTCCTCATTCAATTAAATGGGGATCATGATGAGACACACAAAGTTTGTCATCTACAAAGAGAGTTTGGGATCAAGTGACAAATGAAGACAGTCTAAAAGACAACTTAGCTCTCTTACAACACAAGCAAGATCATGTGAGGTACAATCCATGCTCTCTTTGTCTCTTATTATAAGTTTTTTTCCGTAGAGTTAGTTAGTTTATTAATAATATACCATTTCATTATCAATATATAAATGAGTCTTAGGGGAATCGAACCCCTAGAAGCAATATGTTCTTTCTTTCACCCAATTGAGACCTCCCTTCCCACCCATCAAACGTTAATATATTTCATATCCAAATATTATAATAGAAAGTATGGAATTGAAAATACACATGCAAATTACCTTACTAAACTTGTTTAGTAGCCTCCTTAGTGATCATACATAGGGTATTTCTTTCAAAGATGTTCATGAAGATGTTGATCTCTTCATTGTCCTTATTTAACTCTTATCGTTCCAACTTCATAATTTGAGTAAGGATTCTGTGTCCTTAATATCATCTAGATCAAACATTGATTAATCTATCTCATTACAAGTTAGAAGTGCGGACTACATTGTCTTCACCCTTATCATTATCCTCTTGTTTACATTCTTCATTTAGTGGAACTACCATGTCCATGACATCATAAGCAAAATGTTATGCCCAACGTCACTTTTGTGTCTTGCGAAATGTTGTGTTAAGCATCATTTAGCATTACAAACATGTGATAATTAACATCATGTTTTAGAATGCGACACTAAACATCATGTTTTACATATGTGACATTCAACAAAATGTTTTGACAATCTTAAACATCGTACATAAAAACAATATTTAGCATAGCCATGTAATTGCACATAAAGAGATATATAAATGAAAACTTCAGTTCCTTGTTTGTTATTTCTCACTCTTGTGTTAGCAATATATAGCGATGTGAAAATATGTTGCTATGCAACACAATAGCAACGCAAAATGGGCATTGCATCAACATTGCGAAGTGAAGTGCCAAAAAAGGAAAAAAGTTATTTTTAAAAATGAATTGTTTCTTATCTTTTTAATAAATTATGCACATAACATTTTCAATTGAAACTTTTAATTTTAGTTCTTTTTAAATGTGTGTGTATACACACACACACACACACACACACACACACACACATATCAATGTTTGTTGATCGATATGCATCCATTGTTTATTACACATTGCCATGTAATATGGCGAAATGCTATTTGTTCACTAAACCTGTTTTAAAATATGAGGATCTTTCGTGACAAATTTCATGGCAAACCCACCATTAAAGCATGAGATAGCATCTTGATCTAGTATGTATCGTAGTAAGATATGGTCTTTGCCCCACTTATATATGTGTCCTAGTATCACAATAAAAGGTTAACAACATTGTATACATGATCTAGTAGTAATAATTTTTTATAGTTTTTCGAAGGTAACAACACCCTTTGGTTAGTGCTTGAATAATGTTCGATATTGGCCACTGGATTTAAATGTACCATGAATATAGTGACATCTAATGCCTTGATATCAATGCCTCATCCTAATCACTACTCATCATGAAACAAAATGATTTCTCACTAAGTGATCTTTTGCTTCACATACAATGATTTCAAACTCAAACTCCAATACAATGACTGTCCATGAATACATCATTCATCACCCATCCCAGGTGATGGCAGGACCCATACATGCATTATCTTGATTCTTTAGCAGAGGAAAGAAGATAGCCTTTTAGATCAATGTTGGTCTAGTCATTCACCTATTGGTAGGTTGACCATTCAACAATGTAAGATCAAGCTAAATTAGCATTTAGATAGTTTTTTTTAGCGATGTTACAAAAAGTACATAATGAATAAATGTATGATCCATCCAACCCTCAATGCAAAAGGATGAAAGTGTTATTTGCTCCAGAAATCCATTTAAACCACATACCTTGACCCACTTTGTGAAATCCATAGACAACATACCCTTGGGAAATGCACAATTTGTTTTTATAAGACCAAAATTCAGATACCTCATAACTAAAAATGTGTACTTAATATCAAAACAAAAAATTAGTGTTTATACATATTGCCAAAGCAAAAGAAATTGGCGAGGACTTACAAACTATGAGAGAAAAACAATGAGTAGGCACATGCCTTAATCTAATCAACAATGCCATAACTAGTGTTTGTCATGTACTATTAAAGAACTTTATTGATCGAGGTGATGGGCATGAGGTGTACAATACTACATCATCATTTTTTTTTCCAAAAAGAGGCCACTTTCCCATTAGTTAGGAGATATTATTACAGAAAGACTATACAATGTGGCTTATATATAAATCTGGGCAGTGGGAATTACTCTTCGACCGAGTTCAAGAATATGAGATTACGTACATATCCTTTCAAACTGACTACTTAATGTACGTAGGTACCTATAACTATAAACTAGTGCCCTTCATTGTTGGCACTACAACGTTATCATTAATTAAACTTGCAACATTGGTCACCTTCATGGTATGGTCATGAGTTTATAAATTTAAGTATATATAGAGTGAGAGCTAATATATTTGTACAAAAACCAGTAATATATGTCTATATTTATAATTTTATACTCAATCACATGTTTACATCACATTGATAACTTCTCTCTATATGACATGGTAAGGGTTCTCCCACAACCTCTTATAACATTTGATGTCTAATTTCTCTCACTTTCATAATAGAACACTAGACATCTCCAAGCATGCTTGAAATACCAACACATTCTACAAATATAAAAGGAGAAAAAACATATTGTAATGTCACTCAGTATGACACATTTAAACAAACATAAGTACACAATAAAGAAAAGATAATCTATAGTATTAATAACATCCAGATTGCAAATCTCATCATCCATGTCTAAAATCATATTATCATAGTGGAGTTTGGTTTCAATTATGACACAGTGGGGGATATACCTTTTCTATGTTATCTTACCCTCCACTAGATTGTATCATTATATGCTTTGTATATGCTTATTGGCAATGGAAATTGTGGTGTAGTTTTGTTAAATAAAATAAAATAAATCATATTATCATAGGGTTGAACCTATTATAGGATTTATCAACATATATAATAAGATTAACAAGTGGAATACAAATTAGTCCATTCATAAATGCCAAATATCACAAAGGATGAGTATAAATTAATTGTCGAGAATCAAGATCAACTCATGTGGACACTTGCTTATAGAGAAAGGCACGATGTATGAAAAGGTGTGTGCAAACACACTTTACTATAATTCGCGTGAATGATCTAGTTACATGAAGAACTAGATTGTGACATCTAGTTAGTTGTAAAGTGCAAATGTATCAAAGAATATTATATATTCTTATATTATAGAATCGTACTCAAGTGATGTCTCTAACTATACTCCACCAACCATACTTAATATAAAGCCCACTTGGCCCATTGTGTTATGTTTATGCTTTTCAATTGATGTATATAGTTTTCTCTTATGTGCATAAGCTCTCATCCTATATACAATGCTCACACATGCACAACACTTCGACAAACCTTGACTCTACAAGAGTTAGCATTCTTTACATGGTATCATAACGTGAGGGTTGGAGATCCTTCATAGAGCTATGCGATTGAAGTTGGGAAAGCACAATTACGTATCTTGGGAGTACATGATGCATCAATACTAGTCGGGCATGGTCATTGGTTATTAGAGTTATATTGAAGGTGCTCTAGAAACAACCCTCAATATCATAAACCTTCACTATTCGAATTGGCAACAATCACTCTAGTTGGTCAACAAGGGTGTGGTGTGCATATAATGAGGACACTAGGAGTAAAGAAGGCCCTAAAGGTGGCCAATGAAAAACTTTATCAATCAATTCGACAAAATAAGCTTATAGTAAATTTTAGGTAGAATGATAATAGAGAGTCGTATCTACTTGAAGATCACCTGGATAGACCTCAACTACTTGACCGGTCTCTTTAGCCAATTCATGCATAACCCCCTAACACTCATATGGATTGTGTTAAGCAAGTGGTATGATATGTTAGTGGAACAGTTGATTGCGATATCTTATACAAGAGCCAAGTTGTTAGATATAATCAATGATCAGCCTGAAGTTGTAAATCTATCCCCATATGTGCTCTTAGAGTGCACATTTTGTGATAGTGCTCCAAATGAGGAGTGGCTAGTGTGCAACTCGACCATATGGGTTGATAAGGTGTTAATCTAGTAAACCGTAGATGTGTAGGACACAATGTATTTAGGAAAGAGCGAAATAGGTAATAGGATTGGCTAATCAAGTCAACTAGAATATTTTGTGGGCAATTACAATGTACTTAGTCTTGAAGTATGTGCCATTGACTTCAAGATAAGTACTATCTAGCACTTGCCTATATCTAGGGAATTGGATCATATTAAATGACAAGTCAGTTGACAAAAAAGGAATATCTCCACTACTATCAACTGACTTGCACATTTAATGTTATACTCAAACCAAACATAGAATATAATCCACTTTCTTACACAATGGTTAGATTGATCATCAGTCCCCACTAATTTTGTAGTGAGCTGGTCCATATCCTATCTAAGCTCTAAGGTGTGAGCGCATGGGTAAACTACCGTTGTGAGCTACTCTTATATGTAATAGAAGTTTTGTTTTCATATATCCATCTTTGTAATGGTAACTCTATATACCTATCTAATCGATTCTCAATATTTCTCACTAATGTTCTTTGGGTAGACAAGGCATACATGATTAAAGTTCCCAACCTAAATTGTTTCATTTATGTTATATGACATAATTTAGCAACTTACCTTCTTTCATCTCTATATAATGTAACTCTTTCCTTGTTTCCAATTTATATTGATGGTTGACCATCAATCATTTGCATTAACTATTCAAAGAAATAGACATAAATTTATTTAAGAATTTATACAAAATCCATGAAGGAGAAACATCATCTACCATGGATTGATACAAATTTTTGACAAAGAAAGAATGAGCTCCATCTTGATATTAAGTTTTAAGTTGTTTATCTAATTTGAGGCCATTTATAACAATGAATGAATGAATGCATCTCTAGTAAAAAAGAAACATCATTGAATTGGCCAATAATCTTATAGGAACCTAGACCACGATACAAAATTCTACACCAACATGCTATACACATAGCTTGTATCTAGTTACTCACATTATACATAGTATTTAACAATTAATCACTTGTATTCAACAATTAATCACTTAAAAAACCCTTAATTGAACATTAAATCAGTCTCTCTACATAAATTTTTGATCGATCTTGAAGATTATGGATTCATAGGAGGGGCAAGAAAGTAATTGAATCAACATGCATGAATGCATCCAAAAGCTCTAGTACAAAAGAAACATCATTGAATTGGCCAATAATCCAATAGGAACCTAGACCACGATACAAGATTCTACACCAACATGCTATACACATATCTTGTATCTAGTTACTCACATTATACCTAGTATTTAACAATTAATCACTTCCATTCAACAATTAATCACATAAAAAAGCCTTAATTAAACCTTAAATTAGTCTCTCTACATAAATTTTTGATACCTCTTCGATCTTGAAGATTGTGGATTCATAGGTGTGGCAAGAAAGTAATTGAATCAACATGGCACATGAACAAGCCCAAGAGATAGCTTTAACAGAGTGGCCAAGCTTATCATCAACACTAGGAACCTCTAAGACATGGTTGTAATATACAGAGAGAGAGAGAGAGAGAGAGAGAGAGAGAGAGAGAGAGAGAGATGGTTGTTATGTGTATGGAAACCATAATCTAGTAGAGAGCATTGTAATTCTTTGCAAAAAGAGTTACTTGTGTCTTCTTGGTTATTATGTTGGCCAGGAAAGGAGAGATTGCGCTCTCAATTTAATCATTTGTTTCGTTTGGGGGTCAAAGAAGTGGGAGATATAGTTGATGCTCCATCTCAAAGAATTTTGGAGTTTGTTGAAGCGCGACAATTATTACGCATCTCGCCAAATTATGGGTTTATTGGCAACAACTACAAAATATTGCATTGACGCAAGGTCCCTAACCTCTACAAACAAGAGAACAATCGTGGATTGATTGGTGTTTACGGGGTCAAAGGTTGTTGTTACAAGTGACTACTAACCTTTTGTATCATTTCTTTGTTGAGTCTCTTGGATGGTTATTATCTAAGGCTAAAGAAGAATGGAAAATACACAAATCTAATCATGGGTGGTGGCAGATCTTACAACGTAGTTGGCATTCTAAATTGCCACTTGTAGCAAAGGTCTTCCTTTGGAGAGTTTTGATTGGAGGATTGCCTTTGGGATTAGCTCTAAAGTGTCGTGGACTAGCAACGGGTAAATGCTTCTTTTGCATTGTTCAAACGGAAGATAGTACTCATCGATTTATACAATGTTTGATTGCTTGTCAGATTTGGAGTTACATTTCTCAAATTTGACAAGTTTTATCACGATGTTATTTGACACCTAGACAGTGGGTGTTTGCACAATTACATAGGTAGATGGAGATCATTTTTCTACTTATGAGATATTGGGGATTGCACCATAATTGGAACATGTGCAATGCTTTTGTATTCGATGGTAGAAATGGAGTGAAAGCATATCTACGAAAGTTGAAGGGAGTACTAATGTGGCAATTTTCTTTATTGGGGCAAGTGGAAATTCTTTCCTTAGTGGAGTGTTCGTCTTGCCTATCGGCAATTCAACATGCGCCACTACCCATGTAGTGTAGTTAGTGGGTAACCATATTCCATTGTCACACCCATTGTAAGTAATGTTTTTTACACACATTTATTAATATAATTGTGTGTTTTCACGAAAAGAATTAGAATTAGAATTAGAATTTGTATTGTCCATAAAGAGGCCAATTTTGACCTATGGGACCAGAGTATACATGTGTTCTTGATATGTGTCTCCTTCCTAAGAAGGGGTATTCATACATTGAAGCACAAAGTCTCTATGTGTGAATAAAGCATACACATATGAGCTCAACCTTCTCGGTGGTGTCTTAAGTATGGCACTCAAGTTATCACTCCCTCTTAGTATGTCAACATATCTTGAACGAATTGCACTATATGTCGAGCATGTGAAGAGCAAGTGACATTCATCCTCTACCATGCCTTCGTTGCATACTTTGCATGTCTTCAAATTAGTTACATTTTGATACCATGATGCAACTTCAATACCTAGTGAGATTGAGTGCGAAGTAGTGTAAGGGATCTATGAGCATTACTACTCATATTGGTAATGGGATAAGGTTGGATACGATCAATAGGCATTCTTGATTTATATTGAGACCAACATTGAGGGTTGACATTTGCAATGTAGTATTCTAGCTTTGTCCTCTTAGCATCTTCCCACTTCATCCTTAATGATTCCACCAACCTTTCCTCAATCATTACATACTGCATAAAATTGCCCAAAAGCTCTAAAAGATCATCCAAACCCCATCATCTAAACCATTTCCTTAGTCAACAACCCAACCAAATGAGAGAATCTTACTTTTATGATTCTTTTGTAGCTTACATCCAACATTCCAAGCAAGATGTGGTAATCGATGATTCGACATATTCTTGACTTTTGTAATGTATTTATATACTTTTTGGAGTGCCAATAATTCTATGGGTCGAACACCTGTTTCCAAGAGCATAACCTGGTAAGAGGTAGTGCATTTAACTCCTAATTGCCTCCTTAAAAACATATTTTGAGTTTTCTCAATCTCATTCCATGCATTAAGAGAGATGGTGCCACCCCATACTTCTACTCCATAAAGCAACACTTGAGTTACCATGGCATTGAACAACATTAGTTTTACTTCCCATCCACAAGTATCACTTTGGTTGCATTGGTTCTCCAAAAGGCAATACGATTTCCAACTGGCTTGGAGCCTAGAATCAAAGCATGCACTCCATTTATTTGTGGCAGGTACATCAATACCAAGATATTTAAAGCTTTGAACAAATTGTATATGTTTACCTCTATATGTGAGCATAGGGTAATGATGAGGTTGGATGGTTTGAACTTTGCACTACCATCATTTTTGTTTTCTCCACATTCACTGTTAGTCCACTACTATGGCAAAATTCTTCTAAAACCCCAAGTAAATTTTGCATACTATCAACATCATATGAGAAGAGTACCACATCATCAGCATATAGAAGCAATAAGATAACATGTTGCATCAATTTGGGATCATTCAATCTTTCTTGTCTTGCAACCTGATTTACCACTTCTTCTAATTTATCAATACATAAACCAAAAAGTGTGGGTGATAGTGGGTATCCTTGCTTGACCCCCATGTTACTTAAAAAGTGCTTTGAGAATCCACTATCCATTTTTAGTTGGTATTTTGCTTGTTCATATAGGCATGCAACAACAACTCGGTACTCTAATGGCATGTCAATCTCTACCATTCTATTCCAGAGCTCACTTCGTGGTACGGTATCAAAAGCTTTCTTAAAATCAACAAAACAGTTACAATAAAGTGTTTTTCCTTGTAGTCGACTCTCTTCCATGATTACTCTCAATGTAACCAAATGATCCATAGTGGAGTGTTTTGGTCTAAATCCTACTTGCCCAAGTGCTCTTTTGCTTGTACTTTTAGCCCATGTGCTTATCTTTTGCTCCATAATCATGCTATATAATTTAGCAATAGTTGAGCTCACCATTATTGTACAAGCCATTGGAGCCACTTGGAGCCACACCTTCATGCATATATAGCCTTTGTACATAGTCTAACATCTCTTCATTTGTAAAGTGACCTTTCACATATTCTTTCTTACCCATGAGTTGTCCCCATGCTAATTTCGGTTTGAGGTTAAACAAGTTTTTCTTTTTCATCTCTTGCATTTGGAAATATCTTCTTTTCTTTCTCCTCACGACTTTCTTATATAGGTGCCATGCAACAATATTTTCATTTTCCCCCTCTATGGACTTAAACCATTTGAGATATATCTTACATTCATCGTCGAACCAAGAATTAAATGGAAAACTAAACGTCTTATGCCCACCCACATGCCCCTTAAAGTATTAATACCCAGCCTTAAGGATGATATCCTTCAAATGTTGCCAATTTTCTTTAACATCGTTGCTTAGAGAAAAATTTAACAAATGGTTCTCCACTTCATTTGCATACATCTTAGCTTTTTCGTAGCAAGGTCGGATGATACATCTTTTTTCATCCTTCACTCCATGGCATCTATTAGTGAAATGTGGAATTGCAAACTCTAGGTACAATGGCTTGTGGTCTGAGTCTAGAGATAGAGAACCAACTTTAAACACATTCACCAATGATAGATCACATGCCAACATTAATGCGTAATCAACCACACTTCCTCCACCCGAGGATGGTAAACATGTGAGCACATTTGTCGATGGGAATGCCTTTATACCATTTAGGATAATCAAGTTTTTGCAATTTAAAATATGTATCAAAAGTTTTCCATAATCAAACATGACACAATCCTTTGAGTCACGCAATAGACAATGTTCTACTACATTTTCTTCAAATGTTTCCACGTTTTGGAAATGTCCAACTCTTGCATTGAAGTCTCCTATTATATAATTACAACTTTACCAAGCTTCTCAAATGAAAGTATATCATAGCATAATTATGTAAAAGGATCCTCACAATCTAACCCAAACCTACTATAGTAGTTTGAGTCTTTGTGAGGAATGTAACATGCAACTATATACAACTTCTCTTTCCCCAAATTAACCTCTATACATATGTATCTCTTATAGTCATCATATTTGCATACTTTGATAGAATTATCTAAGCTCTCATGGTAGATACATGCTATCTCGGCACGCCTAGAGAGAGAGAGAGAGAGAGAGAGAGAGAGAGAGAGACCCTAATGCTAATTGTTTTTGTGTTTTGTTTTCTCTTCTTTTTTACATTTTCACAACCATGCCTTAGAGGTACCTAAGAGTGGTAACAATCAAGGATGCATTGTTGGTGTCACAAAGAAGATTAATGGCCTTTCGAACGACAAGATCAACATTTCGTATTCCAAAATGTTATACCTTTATTTGGGATAAGTTGCAAGAATTACTATCTACATATGAGCCAATTCCTAATTTAGATGGAGGATCTCAAGAGCTTGATTGGACAAACGATCTCAACAAACGATGCTTATCACAAGTTGATTGACAAACAGAAGTGGATGGAAGAAAGGGTTATAAAGATATGGGGTTTTTGTAAGCCCGTTACTTGGTGGTTTCATCACATGATCAAGGTAGGTTGGTGTTCTCGGTTGGAAACCTAAGGTATTCATGTGGAGAGTTATGGTTGGAGCTTTACCATTGGGGGACATATTAACAAAAAGAAACATTGCTAGAGGAACGTGTTTCTTTTGTTCGGTAGAATTGGAATATAGTAGGCATTGGTTTCTTTCATGCCCGATGGCTAGGATGGTTTGGAGGTGTATCAATTTAGTGTGGATGTCTCTAACTAGAGTACTAAGCCTATCTTCCTTCAGTTGGGTTTTTGCACACCTAGCCCAACTGCACATCTGGAGAACAATGAACCAATGCCTCCTTTCCAAATTAATTTTGAGTTCTCGAGGTATTGGATGCTATGGTTCAATTGACAATGCTAGAGAAGTCACAAAATCTCCAGCATGAAGAGAGAAAACTCTGCAAGGTCACATATCATCATATTCACCATTTGTGACTCTCTCTCTCTCTCTCTCTCTCTCTCTCTCTCTCTCTCTCGGTAAAAGCACACAATTATATTAATTTTATGTAAAATCCATTTAGTTACAACACTTCATAGACTCATCTACCTATCATATGCCTATGTAGGGAGAGGGGCGTTCTGTAATGCTATTAAAAAACCTGACTATGCATTTTAGGAAATGATCCCCACATGCTCTAACATCCAAAAATTGCACATGAGAATACCTTTAAGCTTCTTTATAGAGGCTTTCACCCCATGTCTATTATCAAACATGAAATCATTACGCATATTCCAATTGTGTTGTAGACCCCAATAATGTAAAAATTGGAACAATATCTCCATCTCATCATTTGATCCATTTTGAACATATTGAGAAAAAACCCATTGTTGAGGTCTCAAACAACAACAGGATAAAACTTGCCAAATGTCCAATAAGTACTTCCAAATGGTACATGCTATAGGACATTTAATGAACCTATGTGTACTATCTTCCAATGGAACGGTGCAAAAGAAACAAGTGCTAGACCCTAGTCCTCGTCTCTTTAAGGCCGAACCTAATGGGAGCCCACCAATCATGACTCTCCATATGAATTCCTTTGCACGAAATGATAGATGGGAATGCCAACCACGGTGTAATATTTTCCACCACCTTGCATCTGACTTATATACATTCCACAACTTCGTTGCTTTAGGAGATAGCCAAGATAATGATGCCATCGCATGATGATACAATATATTTGGAGTGACATGTAACAAGCGTGTACCATCTTGTAACTGCCAATCTACCCAAGGTGCAAAATTTATTTTCAAATGGCAAAGATCCTTGCAACAATGGTATATCTTGTAATTTCTCCCAAATAAATCCATAATTTGGGGGAATACATAACCATCTCTTGGCATCTTCAAAATTCGACAACCTTTGAGATTCATTATCAACCACATCTCTCTCTCTCCCCATAAATTGAATATTGTGTTCCTAAATCCTAGCTCATTATCAAAATTTATTAGGTGGGTGATTGAGGTAAACGATTGATGGATCCAAAATCCCCAATCATTGTGTAAAGGAAGTGAATGGAAAACCTTACCCCTTCATTAGGTGAATGATTGAAGTAAATGATTGGTTGGATCCAAAACCCCTAATTGGTTAAACTGATCCTTCGAGGTTCTCTCTCTTATGTTGCGACTACATTGTTTATCATCACTAATGTTGGATCAATGTTTTTTTAAAGATCTCATCACAAACCCAATAACTAACAACCATTAGTTTGTCAAAAACACACAACAATATTAGCGTAATCAATGTTTAGAAATATCTTGGTTATACATGTGAACATTTAATATGTTTGCCAATGGAAAGCTAGCATCATGATATATTATTCGATGCATGTGTAACTTATTATCAACATTAGTGGTGAATCATGATGATCAACCAACAATTTTCATTTCATTCTTGGTAATCTTGAGTGATTTGATTTATGATAGTTGTATCAATTTTCATGAAATATATTTCTATATGAAACCACTACTGTCAATGACACATACCATGGTAACTATAGTGGGAAATTAATTAACTTGATGAATGCGAATAATGAGTCACAACACAAACCATAAGGGAGTACGACACAAACATTGATGGAGATTGAGCTAATGACAACTACAATCATTGTTTCCCCCTATTCTTCAACATCAAACTTGCGTAGTACGTAAAATTTGTGTTCGTCTAGTATAACATTCGTTTTCCTACGTTGGAAAACGAATGCGAATGTTATTCAAACATTTTTGTGTTTTTTTTTTTGTTTTTTTCTCCTTTTTTAAAGTTTTTTTTTGTTTTTTTTAGGTTTATTTACCTCATAATAAATAGCTAATCCAAAGGTATGGTATTTACCATTCTTCGAGGGTGTTTACCATACTCGAATGATTGAAATTATGGTACGTATGGTTCATACTATGCATGATCAAAGTCACTTCGCTCTATTTTTTTACTTTTCTCTTAAACCACCAATTTCTCCTCCCTAGTAAGTTTTACATTCCCGTAAGCTTTATATTCCCAAACTTTCATTGGGTTACATGTATACAAAGGCACAAATTTTTTCCCATTGCAAATAACAAACTCAATCCACTAAAAATAATCAAATAATTGCCATTATATGTGCATGATAATGAAGTAGTTACCTATCTCTTTATGGGATATGTTAACCATGAACATATCAGGTTTTATTTCTTGTCAGAGCTTCCTTTTTTTTCTGTAAGTTGTTTTTTGTCCGAGCATGATTGATTTTGCTAAAAACAAAAAACAAATTTAGGACAAGATTATATGTTGAATAGAAGCATTTAATTCAAAAGATAAGCAAGAAAGGTGCATTTCAACCAATAGCACATTCCAAATACTTAAAACTGGTCAACACAAAAGGTATAAGGTATAACATTGTGGATTGAAAATAGATGATAGAGATCACAATCATATATTTAAAAACAAGAAACATTTTATTTCAATGTCATGACAAGATACAAAATTTTGCAAGACCACTTCACAATAGAAGATATGAAAAGGTGATCGACACGTAATAATATACTAGAGCTATACATGATATATGCAACTTCCCAAAGTACGAAGGGGGCATATTGAGGTTAACATATAACAAAAATCCAATCTCAAAGGTTGCAACATAAACATCCCACATAAAACCTACAAGATAGAAATAGAAATTAAATATATATGGTATATGCTAGTTTTCCTAAAATTACAGAATGTAAACTTATGAAGTTATGAGAATTCAAGACTCATTGGTTTGCAATTCAATTCTTGACGTTTGTTCCCACACTTGATTGTGGCCAAAGATGGCAAATATCCCATCATTACCAAAGAAAAAACAAAAACACCTTTTAGGAAAAGGAATGCTCTAGAGACCACAACAAAAAAAATACCAAGATATAGTAATAATGTAATTATATCATGTGATTGAAGAAATACGGAAACATACTGAGGTATAATAACCTCGTTGGAATGTCGAACCATTGTAATAAAGCCCCACAACTATAATGAGACTCAATTGATGTAATTTGATAACATTCTTTTGGCACATGTTTGTGGAAAGTTGAAACTATTAATCCTTTTGAGGAGCCCAAGGTTGTGTCAGATACATGAAAATATGGAATATGTTCTTAACATTTTGAAAACTACAATACTGTTTTTTGTTTTTACTATCAACAAATTCTTACTATGAAAACATTACTTTTAAATTGATAATATCGTGAATTTCAAATGGTAGAGTATAGTAAGTGGAGAAAAAACATTTTACCACAATTGTACAAGAAACACAAATAACTATTTTCAATTTTATTTTGGGGAAATTTGTGTCCTGAAGATTCAATTACAAAATAAGACATTATGTCCAAAGTATGCAAGGTTATTCAGTCATGGGCCATGGCCTCTTGACTTTAGAGATAGCAATGATTAAGAAATCATAAGAGAAAGGAAAGCATTCATAAATGATGGCAAATTATAAATATCATGCAACTTTAAAAAAGAAAGCATTTGACATGAAATTATTTTTCTCCATCATATAATCTCTTGATTGCAAAAGTAATGGAATAACACTTAGAAGTTCATACGATAGATAGCAATAATTCATAGACAATGAATGACAAGACTCCCAAATATCATGCAACTTCCGTAGAGAAAACATCTTGCAAGGTATTGTTTCTCTCTCTCATAGCCAAAGAGCTAAGAAATGAAGAAATGTTTACAAGTGACAACGGCTATACAAAGAAAAGAGTATGAAGGTTTTGAAAGGATGTTTTTGGATCCAAGGAACATAGTGCAGTCATAAGATTCGTCGTGCCTATCTTTTGAATCCCAATAAAACCAACAACAATCCAATATAGTCGAAACGTGTAATGTGCCGGATGATATTTTGCGCTTTCGGTGTATTGTAAGGGGGGTATCGGACCATAGCATCTCCCCACAAAGTTCGGTATACCACTGGCTTCATGTGGCTAAAAGTGTCAAAACTATACTTCCCATGATATGATCCCATTCCACTTTCTCCTACCCCTCCAAAGGGTATTGTATCGAGGCCCACCTACACAATGTATCAATGTCTGATCCATAATATGCCCTAATATATGTGTATATAACATTCCAATCCACATTCATTGGATTGATTTCGGAATTATGTCTTATCAACAAAAATGATTTGATATATTGTTTGTTTGTTTTTTTTTAAATTCTTTTAGTCATTATCTTTTTCTTTTCTTTGTTTTATGTGGATGGGTGTGTAATGGCTCACATGTATGACCGCATCATTTATAACAACACTTCCTGCCGATGTTTCATTGACAACTCTCTTCTTCAATTCCTTGTCATTTGTGAAAAGGTACAACGATAATGGTTTGCCCCTTGAGTTCACGAAATCAATCGCATCGTTCATTGATTGAATCTAGGTTAAAAAATAAAACAATTGGAGGGGTCAATTAATACAGACACAATTTGAGATTGAGTCTAGGTTCAAAAATAAAAGCAATTGGAGAATTCAGTAGAGACACAATTCGAGAAAGAATCAATAAAGCACATCATTCCATCACAAGGTGAGAAAGAGAGAGTGAGGAAGAGACCGTAATAATAGGAAGAATTGGTCCAAAGATCTCCTCGTTCATAATTGTTGAATTCAATGGAGGATCCAATAAAATTGTCGGCTCAATAAACCTAGTTAAGAATTTAAACAAAGGAATGGATTACTAGGGCATTTCATGATGTCTATATAATTCATAGATCGGAATCGGAAAAGTTATCCCCCGCAAAAAAAAGAGTTACCGTACAATGTCTCATCATTATATTTTCCACCATGAACAATGCTTTTCGCTGTATGTTTATCCGTCAAATAAGATGTAAGACGAGAAAAATGTCGCCGATTCACAACTCTCATAAGATCAGGGCATTTCTCCAGATCGTTGCCGAAAAACTCTTTCAATGTTGCAACGAGTTCTTCTACCTGCAATGAATTTAACGAATTTAATATATATAAATATGTACATATATATATATATATATATAAATAGATAAATATATGTATGTATGATACAATATCAGCTTTTGGATATTTGCTAGTGCACCCCTAGCATTGGAATCCATAGATGAATCAAATAGCTCACCAGAGTCTGGGCATTTTCTTCTTTGACAAGAACATAATCGGGAGCGACACACGTTTGGCCAGCGTTGATTCCCCACTTCCCGCCAACAAATCTCCTCGCTGCTGTCTATCAATTAGTTTCACAGCATTCCGATACTTTTTCAACAATAATCGAGTCAAATCTTTCTTAGATGAATGATTGCATAATTCAAAGGAGAAATGAAAAATATACCAGTTCCATCTTCATACAATATATACAAGTAATCCTATCATGTGTGTACAATTAATTAAACATTTATGACCAATCACCTTGAGATCGATTCCGGAATCGAAAATAGTGGGCGATTTTCCTCCGAGTTCCAACGTAACGGGTGTAAGATGCTTAACCGCAGCTGCCAGCACTATTTTGCCAACATGGGCACTACCTACAAGGAGCACCTTTCTTTCAGTAAAGACTTTCGAAAGAATTACAGATCTGTTTAAAAGATCTGATTCAAGTTGTCAAAATCCAAAGCCATAATAAAGGATTTTAGATCTATATTCACATATCTTTAGATCCTTTTTTTAAAAAATCAAACGCCAAGACATGGAATAACACCTGTGAAGAAAATTTTGTCCCATTGTTGGTCCAACAATTCCGTGGTTTCTGGAACGCCGCCCTCCACAACTCGGATTGCACGGCTATCCAAATATAGTGGAACTATTTTGGCGAGTACTGCCGAAACTGAAGGTGCATTTTCCGAACATTTCAACACCGCTGCATTACCAGCCGCGATGGCACCTAAAAGGGGATTCAATGCGAGTGCTTCTCGCGTAACCCCGATATGTGCCAGGAGCAATAAGTACACTCCATATAATAACATAACTAATCATGGATGATGAATGTGCATATGAGATTAACTAAACAAGCATTGACTGAGGATTAAACGTTCAAAAACTAGCAATAATGCCGAGAATCTTCACAAAAGGTATATCTCTTAGATGCACCTTGACAAGAGAAATCATGCAAAAAGCTCTCTAGGCCGGGTTATTCTCGGAATACAGCTATGAGAAAAAAAATCATGCAACAAGCTCTATAGGGTTGGTTATTCTCAGAATACATCTACGGTATGAATTTTGTCCAAAGATCGTGTAAACTGCGCCTCTGTCTCCAGTAGGAAGATAGATTAAAAGAAACCAATTTCTTACCTATTGGATAGTTCCAGGTTGAAAAGATGAGTACAACACCGAGAGGCTCTGCAACGATCGCACCATGTGAAGGTTGTAATATGAGAGGCATTGTCACCTGCAAAACCCATCATTCTTACACGATTTTAAGGACTTAGCAGTACTGTGTCTGAATGCTTACATATAACATGTGGATTATTACCATGTGCAAAATCATCTATGCTAATTTCATATCTTGTCACTGGTTTTATCATTGAATTTTCTTCCTTTTTTCTTTACAAATTAGTGGTGGTCGCGAACTGCGCGCCATTCACAAAACATGACCACATATTTTAAAATTCGTCTGCGAAGGAAATTAGTCTCCCGGATTGATTAAGACTCTTACCTTCTCAGGCTTCATCCATTTCTTGAGATTTTTCTTTATCAAATCACATGCGTTCAAAATCATCGCGATCTACAAACAATCCAAGAAGAATGAATAAAATTGAGGAACTAATTAAAGGCAACACAATATATAATTATGCACGAAGAGAATAGAATAAGAAAACCTAAAAACAAATAAGGAGGGAGGGGGGGGGGGGGAGGGAGGAAAACCCTAAAATCACATAGATGAAATTTACTTCGGTGCAGAAGGATTCAAAGGAGGATTTTCCAAGATCGATCAGAAGGGCTTGCTCGATTTCTCCTTTGCGTTCATTAAGGAGAGAAATCAGGGCTTCCAATTGAGAGAGCCTCCATTCAATGGGGCGTGTGATGCCCTGTTTGAATGCGTTCCGAAGCTCCGAATTCAAGGCCTCCATGGATTCTTCTTCGTCACCAAATCAAGGGATTTTGCAGAACCGCACTCCTCCTGCTCTTGACAAAACAAAAAATAGAAAAGAAGAAGAAAAAGAAACCTGCTCCTGCTCCTTCTGTTACTCTCTCTCTCTCTCTCTCTCTCTCTCTCTAACCCTCCTCTGTTCCGATCATAGTATGAACCATACGCGTATGTTATTTATCATACTCCCTCCAAGTATGGTAAATACCATACGTTTGTATTCATTATTTATTATAATTTATAAGGTAACTTTTGTATTCGTTATTTTTTTTTCGAGGTAAGAATGTTAAAAGGTAAAAAGTATTATTATTTTTAAACGTAAGAATGTTTTTGATAACATACGCATTCGTTTGAATGCGTATGAAAAAGAATGTTCGAGTATATTACGTACTCTCTCTCTCTCTAGCCCTCCTCTGTTCCGACAGCGACTGAGAATAAAAGTGTAGAAAAGACAGAAGGAACCAGCGAAATGACACGTGGGTCTTATTTAGAGCGGAGCCTCCTTTTCTCGGATTCGAACTCGGGTCTCTTGACAAATAATTGGGTAAAGCTCTTCTTAAAACTCTATTTCCCTTCCAAATTTAATTTTTTACCCTAATCATAAACTTGTTAAGACTAAGGGCAAATAGTCTCGGGTTCGAAAACCCAACTTCCTCGCCTCTTCGTTTCTCCTATACATATGTATACATACATGTATAATACATATCAAATGGGTAGACTTGTCGTTTCTTTCTATCCATTTCAAGAACAAAAAACAACCCCACTTCGTTTCTCTCGCTCTCTCCTTTCGAGACGTCTCATTGCTTTCCTCCATGCCATGCCCCCCCCCCCCCCCCATCCCTTTTCCTTTCCATGGGTCCCTCTTGAAGGTTCATGTATCGTCATTGCTGCCACTTTACGTATTACTTACACCACAATTATATTAATAATTGTGTTTCGAAAACACTACAATGGTTATCACAATTGAGTGGTGTCATTGCAACTGGGGTAGTAGGGCATGTTGAATCACTAATAGGCAAGAGAATCTCTCTCTCTCTCTCTCTCTCCTTGGTAGTTTCTCTAGTATAGCATCAAAGTCATAATTTTGAGAGAACTCAAGTTCACTCCTCACCAAGGACTAGGCCTTGTCTCATAGATCATTATCGGTCTCTCGTGGTGGACATGAAAAAGATATATATCTATCTCTCGCTAGGTAGGATAAACGCATCGATAAATTTTGTGTACTTAGGCCCCTTGGGTTAATATTGGGCTCTATATGGATCTAACAAAAAGCAAAAAGTCTTATCTCTCTCATCTCTTCTTTATCATTATTTGGTAAATTGGTAGAAGCACACAATTATATTAATTGTATGTAAAATCCACTTGTTACAACTTTGTAGTCTTCTACCTATGTAGAGAGAGGGATGTCTTGTAAAGCTAATATAAAACTTGAATATGCACTTGAGAAAGTATCCCCACATACTCTAACATCCAAAAATTCCAAATAAGAATGCCTTTCAACTTCTTCATAGGCTTTCACCCCATGTCTACTATCAAACATGAAAGCATTACATATATTCCAATTGTGTTGTAGTCCCCAATATCGTAAAAATTTGAACAATATCTCCAGCTTGTCATTTAGACCATTTTGAACATATTAAGAAAAAACCCATTGTTGAGGCCTCAAATAACAATGGCTTGCCAAATGTTCAATAAGTACTTCCAAATTATACATGCAATAGGACATTTAATGAGCCTATGTATACTGTGGCGGTAGGGGCCTAATTTGGCCATAGTACTGTCCTCCAATAAAAACGGTGCAAAAGAAGCACGTACCTAATCCTAATCCTCATTTCTTTAAGGTCAAACCTAATGGGAGCCCACTAATCATGATTCTCCATATGAATACCTTTCTCATCTCATCTTTGTCTCTCTCATCGTGACTTAACTTGCGATTGACTTCCAATCCCCTCGGAATGGATCAACACCACCAATATTAACTCATAAAGAACATTGGATTTTGTCTTAGAATCCTACCATTATTAATTAACTCACACTACCGAGCTACTTATCTATAGACATATCCACATGATGAATATGATGACTTGTCACCTTACATAATTGTTGCTTTTCATGTGATAGATCCTCCCACCATTCCAACAATGAAATTCCCACAAGAGGAACAAGCGTGTTTTCTCATTGTCTTTATTTTTGTGAAAATCTAGAGTTGCCACATAAGTATGCCTTCCACTTTGTAATGTACGTATTGGCTCTCTAATCATCTACCTCTCTTGGTGAAAACACACACAATTATATTTCCTTCCCTTAGTTGTAAGTTGTCACACTACATTATATTCAAAGGTGAAGTTTTTAAAGACATTATATGTCTACGTATCTCTCTCTCTAGATTCACTATCTTTTAATTATTATTATTTTAATTCTTTTACATTTTCTCTCTTAGGTCGCAAATCTCTCTCTAGATTCTCTATCTTTTAGTTGTTTCTCTAGATATTCTATTTTTTATAAGAATTCAAGACAATATTTTGGGTTGTAATGCCATGTTTTGTCTTTTGGAAACATCAATATACACTTTTACATGTGCTATACCTTTTTTTGAAACGAAAACTTGACTTTAAAGTCCTTTGCATGTAGAGGAATTGCATATAGAGTTTTAAAACCTTCCAACAATTGAGAGACACTTCAACAAATCACTTTACTAAATTTTGGTCAATGCTCATTAAATTCAATTTAATTTTGATTTATCATAATTAACTTATTTTAATGGTTAGTTGTTAACCGGTTAATCACATGCCTTTGGTTCGAGGCTTGTATTTCATACCTCTTTATTGCATGATACATATTTTAAATCTCTCTCTCTCTCTATTCGTAAATCAATGTTTATTATTAAAACAAAATGATAATACAACCCTTGCTATTTTCATTACTTCATAGATAGTCATAGTGCAAGGGAAACCCTCTCAACTGTTGCAAAACTAGATGACATACCTCTATCTCCTCTTGGGACAACGTCCCCATACAACATAGTTGTGAAAATTGCCAAATCAACTTCCTTATCCTGCAGAGGAGTTGTTTTACCCCATGAATTCAATCAAACAAGAACTCATTTTTCATGATCCAATTAAACCACATCCCCCAATACCTAAGGTAATCAAACACGACCTTATATGATGGTGTGGACATGTCTTTATCGTCAACAATAAAAACCCACTTAAAAGGTGATAAAACATTTCATGTTATCGATGCCCAAATTTGTGATATAACCACCCAAATGGCTTTAGCAAAAGAACATGTAATGAACCTATGTTTGACATCTTCATCATCCACCGTGAAAAAAAAACATGTCACATTCGAAATATGTCTTCACGTTAAGGCCATCGCCAAAGGCAACCCATCAACTACCACACGACAAAGAAACATCTTTGCAAGGAATGGAAGATGAGACTGCCATCTTGCATTGAAGACTCTATGCCACCACTTTACATGTCGAATAATGTAACATGTATCCAAAACCTTATTTGCTAACCAAGCTCTATCTTCAACCAACTTATGGTATATATTACTAGTGTGCACCACAAAAAATCGATTGTCCAATACCAAATGACCAATCTTTCCACGGGTCCTCGACCACCATCTCTAGAATCAGGAAAACTAATCTAGGCAATGCTAAATTATATTGATTGCCAAATATACCCATATCCATGTGGTATATGAAACTTATTTCTAATTGTCCGAAAGGCCATCATTTTCCTACGTGACTCTAAGATGCCATCTTCCATAGTTACCAAACCCAACCTTGCCATTCGATTGAATTGTGTATTTAGACTTTCTTTTCCATCCCAATGTAATATCCTTGAAGTTGCCAACACCTCTACTACCAAGGAATTAATATCATTACTACACTCATGGGGCTTCCAATTAAACAATTTCAAACATCATTGCCAAGAAAGCATTAATTGTTGAACCATGATAGATTTTGAGCATTTAAATGCCCGGGTAATATTAATAACACGCCACCACGATGCTGTAATTTTGGTTTTCCCATGTTATATACCAACCTTTTCCACAAAATAACTTATTTCTACCCAAGGTTGGGTACCTATGCACATACCTTTCAACAGATTGAATTTTCTAACCGTTTTGGGATACAAATATTGTTCCATGATACCCAACTCATACCAAGTTTTGATTCTTTCTTCCACAATGTATATTTAAGTGAATGAGCTAATTGATCAAGTGATTTCTTTGTCCAGGGTAACAATGGCAAAAAATAAGAAATTATTGGAATCATAATAGCTTGTACCACTTTGAGACGAGTACTAAACGACCATGCTTGAGACTCCCAATACATAAATTTGTCTAAAATGGTCCTCGATATCCAGTTCAAACTTTGAGACAATGAGATGTCAACACCAATAGGGCAACCTAAGTGCTGACACACATTCCCTTGATCCAATATTTGGCCACACCATCCAAGATCAACCAAATTACTCATAGTACATCTAATGAGCATGACTTCCACATATTTATATGTAATCTTGACGCCAATGTGAACACATTCCATACCTCCATGGGTTTTGCTATATTATCAAGTTTCGCTTTCAGAAATAAAAACGAATCATTGGCCAATGCTTGCGCTAGCAATTGTTTCCATGATGGTAGATCTAGTCCAACTATTTCTCCACATGTTGCCAACTCATGTATCTTCACCAAAATTGGGTGTGTAGCTAGCGAGCGAGCCTCTCTCTCTCTCTCTCTCTCTTCGTAATTAGCTTACCCTAGTGGTAAGTTGTTAACACTACAAGCACTACGTCTTGAGTTCGAAACCCAATTTTCTCACTTCTCTCTATTATATACTTCATATATATCTCTTAATTCACTAGATGCCACTCTGGAATGTAGGGGTTGAACCCATGACCACCTAGTCTCCATTGGGAAACCTTACCAACGGAGCTCGCTCTCTCTCTCTCTCTCCCACACACACACACACACACACACACACACACACACACACATTGTGCATATCCCAATTATAACGCAATCTCCAATATCTCAAAAAGAGAGAAACATTCTTCATCTCTCATCTCTTATAAACTATGGAAACACCCATGTCTTGGCATCAAATGACAACGTGAAAAAACTTGTTAAATATGAAAGCTTGAGCTCCCTTTTGTAACTTGAGCTAGAGCTTTCTCATCCCCTCTTACTCTCTTTTCATATTAACCAATTATTAGTACATGAGCTTCTAAGCTCCACACTAATCACTCTTTCCCCAAGTATGTGTTAAGTGGTGATTACTTAATGATCGAGGTGTATTTTATAACAGGATGTTATGTGTGTTGCATGCTTGTCTTAATCTAGTTAATGTTAAAACTTATATCAAATCTTAGTTAACCTCCTATTAAGATGAGGTTGATGGGAGTTCACCAAGTAAGGGTGCACGATACTAGTGGCTCAAGGATGATTGAAAATTGTCCTCTCATGGTTTGCTGCCTCTAGGGTAGACACACCTCTAGACCTTTTGGCAACGATTCGAAATTCTAATGAAGCGAGAGAACCCTTCGCATAACACATAGGCGTGTCGTCGGTGCAAATCACTTAGCATTGACACGTCTATTTTAGTGCCGCTACCGAGGAGTCAAGTTCGATGCTTGAGCTCTTCAATGACTCTTTCGTGAGATCCCGAGGAAGTTCAAGATAAGGGAAGCCACGAGTGATTGTGAGGTAAAATGATCACTCGTTATTATCAGTTGATGATTAGTTTGCTAATAATTGGTTAAACATTGGGAATTTGTGTGTGATTAATTTTACTAGTTAGGTTCTGATTATTTATTGTGTGATTTATTTTCATTTAATTTTCGAAGTTAACTATTGTGTGCCATTTTTGCTATTTTACCTTATATTTAGAAATTTGACTCAAAATTTGGCTCTTGTTTTTATCATTATCAATATATTAAGTTGTCTGTCATTTCAAGTTAACTCCTTAAGTACAAAGATTTAAGGAATGAAAGATTCCTTAAAATTACAACGTCATATTATAACATTAATAAATTGCCTTTTTAAGTTGTTGATGTCATATGAAGCTACAAAGCTCGATTTGAGTTTAAAAGCTCAATACTTCAAAAGCTCAAAGCTCCAAATCTTGAGGCTTCAAACCTTGAAGCTTCAAAATCTCAAAGCTTCAAACCACGAGGCTTGAAATCTCGAAGCTTCAAAACACAAAGCTTCAAACCTTGAAGCTCTAGATCCTAGACACCAAGATTCAAGATTTAAACTTATAATCTAAGACATCTCCTTGCTTTTATACCCACGCAAATCAAATATGTCCAATGGGAAGACAACTTAGGCATAGAACAAGTAGCTTTAGAATGGGATCTCTTGGAGGTCATTGTGGAGCTAAGAGCTATAAACAAAGAAGTCAAGATATGGTAATCCAAACTGGCCAAACATGGGAGACCCAATACGAAAACCAAACACGATAGGAGGTTTGTTGTTGGGGCCATAGGAATTTCAACCCGAGATCAATGAGTTCACCCATTCTCTCAACACGAAGATCGGCACCTCAACTTCCTAAAACTCTCTCTCAATTATATCATCCCTCCTTTTGTACCATGTGTGTGACAGGTATGGAGGTTGATTACAATGGCCTGCATGTAACGAATGAATGAATTGCTCTTAGGGATGTAAATATTAACAATGTGTTTCCTTGTTGCTCTCTTTGCATGCTTGGCAATATTAACAATGGTATGTTGACAATGCATGCTTGGCAATGGTCATAAGGCAGAGTTGGCAAATTAATCTAGAACTTAATGCACATGTATGATGTTATCGTGATGTAGCGTGTCCATGGTGAGAAAAAGTGGCCATTAAGTGGGTTCAAAGAGGTCCAAAGTTCAAGTCTCTGCCAATGCATTAAAAATAATAACTTTTTATTCCCTTTTCTTTTGGGCCAAGGTAATATTAAATTCATGAAATGTCGAATATAGGTCTCTCATTTTCCTCCATAAAAGGGGGAGAAGAGGGCTTATTTTGGAGTCAACATTTTGTTGTTTTGAGGTAGAACATTAGGGTTTATTTCTCTTCTCAGTCTTCTTCCTTTCAAGGGCTTGTGGTCCCTCATCCTATGTTGGAGGGCACCATTAGGGTTTTGGTTTAAGGTCTTCCTCTTCCTATTCGATTAGGGTTTCCTCTTCTTGTGGGTTTGGGTTTTTCTTGTAGTCATAATCGTTTGTGCTTAATCGCTAGCCAATTCTTGTAGTCATTGCCATTTGTGCTTAATCACTTAGTCTGAGCGGATTCTTGTAAAAACCACTGAATTGTGGTGCTAAGCCGATTGTTGTTAAAAGCCCTAATTTTTGTATCATAAATCGTGTATATTCTTTCCTTACGATTTTGTCTTAATCTCGCATATGGTTCGCAAATCGAGTGCTAATCACATCAAACCCTAACATTGTCAATGAATTGAATGCTAACGCGGTCGAAAGCCGTCGAATCACCCTCTGACTCCCTAGTGCATGACCCCATGGTCCCGCCCAATCCGACCTGCAAGCGTGAATATTCACGACAACGTTAAAACCCATATAAAGTTCTAATGTGGTTGTGGGGGATCACACCACTGATGGAATTTGTTTGGTGTAGAGCGTTGTCGCCCAATTGACAGGTTGTGGTTTGTGTGTCTATATGATGACTTTCTGTTTGACATGTTGAACTTTGTTAAATTGTGGCACTTCACTAACATATGTGATAGCATGGCAAAGCTAATATAGGTGTATAGGAATCTTGAGGAAACATCGTGGAATCTTTGCCTTTATATCACTTGTTAGTCAAGCCATCCCAACCAGGGCTCCTAGCATTAGGAAGTTTCCTTAAAATTGTGCAACCCTCCTCTATGAAATTTGCATCAAACTCATGATTAAGGGGGTTGTACACAATAAATCAAACAACATCACAATATTCGCTACGTGCTTTAATCACCTCATTTGTCATAAATAATTGCAAGCCAAGCAACTTCTTAAAATAATCAACATATATTGTAGTTATTGTCGTCAAGAACACTATAAATTCATGCCCTTGCATTAGATTGAGTGTAAGCAGGATAGATGGAATATTCAATTCTATGGTGTAGGATAACTATTAAATGTGTTATAACTTGACCAATTCACATTACGTAGTCACGTGTGAACACACTATATGCCTAGGGTTTCTGCCTATATAAGAAGGCTAGCTACCTTCTTTTTTACGGAGGCTTGACTTCTGTTGAAACTTGAGACTATGACGATGTGGCTATGGCTCTTGTTAGCTAAGCATGTGCGATCTTTGCAGGACCTAAGGTACAAATCACATCAACCCTTGATGTTATGGGACATCGAGGAGGTTTGGGTCCATCTCATGTCATTGCTAGGGGGTTGTTAGATGGTTTGTCAACCGTCTTTCCTTTCTTTGGTTTATAATTCCTTTTGTTTTTCTCAATTAATTAGTTAGACTCTAACAATAGAGAACTTTAGAAAAAAAAAAGAGATTGGCATTGATTATCAATAAACTCATCCTTAAGTTGTCACATCTTAACATAACTACGGAGAACTTTAAAAAACAAATGAGATTGACATTGCTTATTAATAAACTCATCCTTAAGTTGTCACATCTTAACACAACGATAACTTTGACATTGCAATTGAGAAATAATTACTTGCAATTGATTTTGGATATCCAAAACCTCCTCATCCAACATTGGTGTATGAATTGTTACACATAAAAAGAACTTCTAAGAACTATTGAAGAAGACCCCATCATCATCGGGCATTAGTTATCCCATACATACTATGAATGATCTAATGTCTCACAAAGTTGTATCCCATGATTGTACTCCCTTGCTATCTATTTGTGAAAAGCTCCCCAAATTTTGCTTCATGAGAAATTGAAGTAATACTAAAGCAAAAGACAAGTTAAAGTGTCATGGAACTTGTCAAGTAAGGACTTATTAATGTCATTTGAATGATTGCAAACCTCCAAACAAATAGGGAAGTGGTCTAAAGAACCCACAATTCATAAATATCATAATAATTGATGTTGGTAAACCGGAATTATCATGCATCACATCTTTTTCTTTTTTTCTTTTTTCGTAAATGTATGTTTATATTAAAACAACATGACAAATATGTAGGATAAGAGGAAAATTGATTTAGCAGTTTTCACAGTTATGTTGTATGGGAACTTTGTCCCCATATGAGTTACATTTGTGTTGTTTTGTATTGCAACGCCTTAGAAGGTTGCCCTTGCCACATCGCTACTTTGAAGTAGTTTTGATAGCAAGGTTTTTTTGTATTGTCATGTTGTTTTGTATCATGCATCACAACTCTCTCTCTCTCATTAGCTCTTGAGCATCGAGAGTACCTCAACTTCAAAACTACTACATGAAAACTCTTCCCTTTTGATTCCATATGTCATATTTTACTTCCAATGGGAATAATAAAAACTATCTCTATATAGTAGATGATTGTGTCTCTCTCTTAGATGACATTATTGAGATGTTAACATGTATTTAGGAGCCACCCTCATGTTGTGGCTGATTATAATAAGAAGCAAGTGCACATGATAACCTTGAACATTTCGAAATATATATATATATATATCATTCTTCTTTTTCTTTTTCTTTTTTTTCCAAAAAAAAAAACTCCTTCCATTAGTTATAAAATTTTACAAATGAGACGATTATGTGCAAATCCCTGAAGGGATGCGATAGTTCCATCTTATGTGGATGCCCACTGACTCAAGAAAGGGAGAGGACGACCACTGTTGGATGAAGGCTATTCGTTGTCTTTCAACTCCCTCAGAGCCGGCCCTTAAGGCCATCATATTGGCTCTTCAAAGTGGTTACAATTTCACTCCATATCTCTTGCAGTAACCTTGTTGGATGTGCGGTTTGGTTGGAGAAGACTCGCCTACATCGTTGTTTCCATAGAATCCAAAGAGTATCTCTATGTGTACCAGGTTGTGTGTAAGAAAAATTGTACCATATGAAGTTTTGACTTGACTAAGTACAAACATTTGCATTAGCAATTTAACGAAGTATTAACATTTTCACAATGAGATATTAGCTCTCTCACACTCACTCCCTCTATTTGTTTTTTCCTTAGATAAGGTTTTTGAAATAAATTTAATTACTACCAATGGTTCTCTCCCTTAATGCACACATGAAACAAATTCTCTTTATTTCAATTTGATCATACACGCGCACGCACACACACACACACACACACTCTCTCTCTCTCTCTCTAACCATTACTCATTCTTCATTTCGTCATCAATATTTACCAACACACACAAAAAGAACTCGAGAAAAATTTGACTAGCATAACGTTCGTGATACGGAACCATCGGAGGAGGAAGACTAAAAGTTGACAACAATAACCTAAATATCATGAAGAGTCAAATAATCAAAGGCAAAGGTTTCAAACATTTGCCCTTCATGAGAATATGGACATGCTTTACCCACTTTTGAAAAACTTAGGTCCTATTAAAATATGATTGCAAAAGTCACCTCTTTCTTGGCTATCTCAAATGAGCATACACCATCATGTGATTCCATTGATTATTTGTGGATCACTTTGTTCCCACGATCGTTTTTATTGTTTGTGGATGACTGTATCTCGTGCACTACCTCAATTCTCTAATTTTCTAATTGGATTGATTTTTGACACAACTTTGTACATTCTTCTTTTTGTCTAAACTTTTCTCATTTAGTAAAACGAAAATGCACTTCAAGACGAGTTTTAAATTTGTTCTTCATTTTGGGTGTAATATGAAGAATGCATCGGAAGGTTTTGGAAATACAAAAGGAAGAAAACAAGTTATAGAGACTTAAAGTAAAGTTAAAAACTCTTAACCACTTTTTGCAAGCCAATGCCAATGTTGCAACTTGCTATAACATTGATTCAAAAAAATGATTGCCATGGGTTCCTTTTGTTTGCTTAGATGACCATAAATTGACTTTTAAACCAAAATATTGAGCGCTAGAATACGAGAATTTAGGAGGGATGAACTCGAATTCCCTTCTCCTCGTTCTTATCATCATAAACGTTCTTGCAAGATAAAGGATAAGGATGCATGAGAATCAATGTATGAAATCTCAAATAGGGAAAAGTCAATGATTGGCTAAAACTGCATGACTTGAGAACTATGCACATGATGTGCGGAGGGCACATGAACCATTATGATTAGTAAAGAGTTCTAATTGGACAATTACCACAATCAACATCTGAGTTAGCACATGGAGAATCTATGTAAGGGCAAGTGAGAAAGAGAAATGATGAATTAGAGAGAGACATTTAGGAGAGGCATGCAAGAGGGTATATGAATAGTATGTAAATTGGAGATCTTTGCTCACACACCATCTTCATAAATAAAGTTGGAAGGATGCCCTTCTAAGAAAATATTTGCAACATGACCAATTGTTAAAGGAAGAGAAATCCATTATTTGGTCATTGACTAACTTTCACTTCACATCATGATAAAACCTATGCTTATCAGATGTGCTATTACATCATATCCAAGATTGTGTAACACAAGACACTATTATAACACCCTTAAGGACAAAGAGAGAAATGATATATAGTTTCACACTACAAGTCATCACCTATGAGAGTACTATTTTGATAAGCTTGATCACACTTAATGTGGGTTAAACTAATGGCCCCCTTAAATATTGTTAATATGTTGTATGATGTATCCATTTACACTAATATCATTGTCCTTGGTCCTTGGGTATATGTGCAGACTTCTAAGAGAGGGATATAGTATTGAGTAAGATGGTTGGGCGCACTATATATCTATTGGCAATATAATAGTTTATGTGACCATAGTTAAAGAAATTTCATAATATTTTGGAAATAGAAATTATTCATTATTTCATAACAATAAGAATTAAAGTAATCTGGCACGGTTGTTTAATATGGACTCCCTCTTTTGATCAAGACCTCGTTACAAAAGAGTCATTGTGATCTCGTGAGATACACTTGTGATCTCATGATATTGTCCAAACATTTTTGGAACAATTGCGTTCCACTTAATTTCATCCCTATTTCAATACATTTTCATGGTTTCAAACACCTCCAGAAAAAGAGTAAATTTTTATACATGATGGGATATCTTTTGTGGATTCACTCAAGAAGCTTGATGCCAATGCTTAGGAAGGCACATCACCACCAAAGTACATACTTGAAACTCCATGAAGACGCCGGGTATTACCACCTCCGAGAGCAGAGAGGTCCAAATTAGGAAAAACGGAGCATCGGCATCGAGGACATTTGATGTTGAGCCTCAACCACTCATCAATACATCCAACGTGAAAATTATGCGCACATGGTAACCCTCGTACCTGAAGAGAAACACAATACATATATATGCACATATAAAAAGTACTAGAAAAATCTTAGGACTGGTACAATAGTTTAACACAGCTTGTAAGCCACAAATGGTGAGTTCGACCATCATCCTGATTCCTCACCACTGAACAACAACTAAGTCATGGAAGTCTACATGTTATATCAAGATAACTGTTTATTTTTCTATCTTTCAGAAGCCAATGTTTGCGTGTGTAAACAAGAAACACAGTTGCATTAAAAAACAAAGTACCAGTAAACTTCGCTGGAAAACAGGGGCTCCTCTTGGGAATTTTATTAAATAAATTTCCCTAATATATGAAGAATCTGTTTCTGTTTCCTTGATTGCCAAATCAGAATTGAAGCCAACAGGTTTCCACAAGAAACAGTGCATATAAATTACAAAACAATCAAATTTGTTTATTGGGGAAAACACCAGAATACCCTTCCATAACCCTTCATTTTCAAAACTACCAGAGGAGCACCTCGTAGTGATAGATTTGTTGCACATTACCAGAGGAGCACTGGTAATGCGCAACAAATAAGTGTATTTTAGAGTTCTATTCTTTCTTTCTTTCTTTACGGTAGTGCTTCAGTGTTTCTTCCTATGAGCTATACATAAACTCCCAGCCCTACCTCAATTGGCAATAAAGCCCCTTAATAAGAAATTTGTGAAATAAAAGGTAAAAAGTAAAATAAAAATTACATGGGAAGAACCAAGAATGATCTATACCTCGTTTCCAGCATGGAATTCTTCCAAACAAATAGGGCATTCACTACATTCGGTTGGTACTGTCTTTAAGTGGAATTTTGGAAGTTGTTGAATAAGACCTTGTATTGCATCTCTCTACACAAAGTTATCAGAATAATCTTTAGAAAAACTATGATTGTGCATGCAAGAAAAAAAATCCATGCAAAGTAGCAGGAAATAATTTCTTTAGTTTATGATGTGGTTACACAAGTCGATTTCATGTGGATGGCTCTCAATGTTGCTGATTGAACCATGAGCTCATATTCTCCTGTCCTTTTCTTTTCCTCTACTTGAACACCTAGATTTCTTTTAACATACCATCTTGCAAAATATTTCCAGATGTCTTGAACTCAGCCAGATGAAAGAAATTTGCTTTGTGGTTTTTCTGTGAGAAGAATCCAATATGCAGTCTTGGGGAGGAAATTTCAGGCATTCTTCTTACTTGCAATATGAGGACGTACAACTCTATTAGCCTTCTTCCACTTTCCAGAAGCATTATGGAGTAATGGATTGTGCTTTTAGCTGCTGGATGTCGGCATATAAATTTCTTCTGCATTTTCTCTATTTCATTCCAAGAGCTTGTTGAAATACTGCTTCCACAAACATCAATTCCATAGACCAGAGTTGGCAGCATGCATGCATCAATTACTAAGATCTATTCTACCATCTTTGGGTCGTGGTGAGTTCTCAAATTCTTCATGTCGGGTTAAGCAGGTTTCCATTCTCCTAGTTAGACAGACACGCATTCCACGTGAGTTGTATAGGTATGCCATATCTGAGGGTATTTGAAACTGTGAACTACTGCACTAATGACTGCTGTCCTGAATTTCACATTTGACAGTGCTTACTACCATGACTTTGGTCTTAGTCACATTGACTTCTAGACCACCATGTCCACAGAAAGTACATGCCATATCTAAAAGCTTTTCCAGTCATAACTTAAGAATATGCCAACTGTGTAACATAACCTTCATTTGTCTTTCAACATGCATATTACTTGCTGGTATAAGCAGGCCACAGTTGTTTTCAAGCATATTAATACTCTACAAGGGGTGTTTCAGGAATGTTGTGAAGGGGTATTTGGGTAAATTTTGCAAAAGCAATGAAATCAGTCACCATGTAGAGCAAATAGTTTTTTGTAAGACCTGAGGTTGGGTTAAGAACAAGCCGGGATGATAAGTAGCTGCCTCAAGGCCCATTCTCATTTCTTGCTCAGTATCCATTACTTGGAAAGCCTGATGATCGGGCACTCGTATCAAATCCATTAAGACCTACCAAAACATACCATAATTAATGAAGACTTGGTCTGAATATTGCTGGTAAGCATTCCTCTTTATACATTTTTTGGTTGCTACCTGGAGCTCAGACACAACCATACCCGGAGAAGATTGTAGTAGTGTGTGTCGCCTTACCAACCACTAGCATAAATCAGTAGGCATAAGGATATTATTATTTCACTTCAAAGTTTCTGTCAAAAACATTCAATACTAACCAATAGACATGTGAAGATTTTTTTTCTATTTCAAATTTTTTATCCAAAGCATTAAATATTAACCAATAGGCAAAATGATATTCCTACTTTCATCTAAACTTTTCCACCTAAAGAATTAATCATTCATTTCAACAGAAACATTATCAACACCCTTTAAAATAAGATGTATAAATGCAAAAGCACAGTGCAACATCCTGCCTCTTGCATGCTAATGTGATGGATTACCATTTAGAAACCTTTTTAAATGAACCATAGAAACAGTAGAAAATATACACATGTTTGAGGAACTCACTTTTCTGATGAGTAAATAGAGGATCCATAGCAGCCCAAAATAGCTGAAGGACAGCCAAATAACCAAACCCAATCTTGGTCCTCCAGGTATCTACCATTAAAAAGGAACTTATTTTGAAACCAGAACTTCTGAAACAGAAAAAGATTCACATGCTTGACTGAATATTGACTCTTCAAAAGCATTGCTTACACAGTTTCTTGTGCTGGAGAGCCATAGACATCCAACGATTGTCCAAGCCCAAAGGAAAGGATAGAGAAAAAATGCCAAACAAACCAAGACTATAACCCTGCCTTTCAACCTCAATACCATTTGTAAATTATCATTGTGATTATGCCTGAAGAAAATCGCCAATCGAAAAATAGCACATATTTCATTAATACTGTGAATAATGTTGTGACAAGGTTGCAACTCCTTCATGGCATAGCTTCCATATGGAACATGAAATGAAAGAATAATTCATGTACCTTAAAATATTACAATATAACTCTCAGGTGAGAAAGAAAGCAAGATAAATATTCAGCAATATAGGCATAGGAAATATTTTCTCTACAATCTTTTCATGCCCTTATTTGAAGGCCCACCCATTGTACCCATATCAAATCAACTGTCACTTTCACAGAATATGTAGCTAACGACTTCCATCTTTTTCTCTTTGTATGTCTCATTTGGTATCATATCATCTGTCTGAAACTACGGAATGAGGCTTTCTTTGCTTTTCATACATGCCAGTTTCATAAAGTACTCCATCAAAGTGTTTCATTTTGAAAACATTAGCAGAGAGCATATCCACAGATTTTCAATAATCAAATACGCCACTTTGAGAAAAGCACCTCATTTTTCATATTGTAAGTGAAGACAAGACTGAAAAAGCAAAAACTTAACAGATCACTCCATAAGCAAAATAGGATAAACCAATTTTATTACTCTATTTGCTTTTATGCAAATGACCTTTATGATAGAAAAACAAAAACTATAATTTCTTTTATAAATGGCTCGTAACTTTGCAGCGAAAAGTTTCTTTCTGGGTTCTTTGTTTTCTATTCCTCTATATTCCACAATAATGAGGGATGGGATATTTCCACTTACAATGATGGACTCTCAGAAAGGCCATGATTGGCAACTGTGAGAATGTGGAAAATGAAAATTGTAGCATAATCCACCTGCACAACATATTATAAAAATACATTTGATGAATGACAATATTTAAATAAAACAAAATTGTTGTTTACGAAACAGTAGAAATGCTGACCAGATATACACTCACCAAAATCCAGATTTGCATGGGGTACGAGCAATTCTGATACTTGTCCCATTTTATAGAAATAGCTACTCTACACCAAGAGAGAATTAAGAACTTTTTCCAATAAGTATGACACTATGCATTGCAATGTGATCACATTCTGAATGACGAACAAAATTCCAAATAAGGGATTTATGTGAATCATATAGAATTGATGAAATTCCACTTCTACATAGAATCAATGAGTTCTTCATCTAGGAAAATTTTAAGTATTTTTTTACTTCATTTTACCACTTCCAAAAGTTATGTTATTATATTTCCAAGGAATTTCTATGATCATGTTCAACTACAAAGCATATTCATGAGACATTACACTACAAATCATTTTCCATAAGCCCATTAAGCTACAATGCATTTTTCATGATCACATTACATTACAAAGTATTGTTATTTAAGTACGAACAACATGTGCCCATGTCATACTTCTTTCAAATGATGTCATAAAAACTACAGAGAATTGAGATTTAGGTGGAATAAACCATGAGTACATTACATCTCTTTACAAAGTATCACATAAACTACAAAGAGATTATGTGTAGATTTATTACGGCAATAAGCTTATAAACTATCTTAGATGTATATTTGCACAAATGTAAGTTACGTTTCTAGGCAAACCTCTTATTTAAACCATAAGGTAGAAGTTAAATCTTTAAATTACTCGACACTTAACATGTAATTTAACTTTAGCAATTAATTTGAAGCATTAGAATATGTAAACATAAAGGATACGCACTGATAGCAAGCATCAGCAGAAACAGGGCATCATACCTGAATAATAATACATGAATAAACAGATAAAGGTCAAAAATTGCAAAGAAACTAAGAGAACTAATTATAGAAAATAGCCCACCATTGAATGTTGAGCCCAGTCATCCTCTCCAGTGTGAAAACAAATCCATACGCCAAACCTGTTTTCAGGGTTTCTAATTTTAGGGTATGGCTCAGGTTCTCAGGTGCTATGGAAAATTCGAATCAAACTGCAGAACAATTAAAGCTTCCACAATCTCTTCAGGACAGAGTACAGATATATACGCATATATATATATATATATATATACATATAGCTCTGTTAGGTTTGCTTTCACACTACAAGGTGGGACAAACATTGCGGACCTGAGTGTGGACGAATCATTAGAGCCTAGAGGAGATCGTGTTGGGTTTTAGTTTCAAAATATACCTCACAATACTCTTATCGATTTGTCCATCGACATTCTACTACATGCACGAGATGGCGGTGTAAATTTTGTTGTGTTGCGGAATCAGTGATCAATGGCGAATCCCAAACCCACCCCACCCCACAAATGGGAATGCATTCCTTCAATGTCGCACGCACGACTGTTTATCAATGTTGAATTCAAATCATTAGCTTTATGATTCCCTAAGACTTGCTTTGAAACGAAAGTGCCTTGAATAGATGAGTGCACGTCCGTGTGTGTGTGAGTGTGTGTGTGTTACTGTGGCATAAAGTCATTGGTCACAAGAAAAATGAACACACATAGAATAGATTTGTATGTTTATGTTGCACAAAGTCATTGGTCACAAGAAAAAAGGTCTAGACACCTCCTTCTCCACTGCTATGGCATATTGAGGTTGAACAAAAAAAGCAAGGAAAGTGTGCCTTGTATGAACACTCTAATGAACCACAAGAGCTTTGGACAAAAAAAGCAAGGAAAGTGTGCCTTGTAGGAACACTCTAATGAACCACAAGAGCTTTGGACAAAAAAAGCAAGGAAAGTGTGCCTTGTAGGAACACTCTAATGAACCACAAGAGCTTTGGACAAACAAGCAAGGAAAGTGTGCCTTGTAGTAACACCCTCATGAACCACAAGAGCTTTGGACATTTGGGGGTTCGCACCATGTAAATTTTGAGTTCTTTTCCGCCTTTTGGTTGGGTGACCATGTGAATTTCCATATTGCATATAATTCACACAATTGACTCTGAAAACATCACTTTATAAACCTCAATTTTGGATTCAGGAATAATTATTCTTTTAGGTGTTATTATAGTTGTTGAGCTAGAGGCAACCCTATAAACTAAGCTTAGTTCTCGAGGAATGAACTAGTTTAATTATGCAGGGACCTTGATACTTGTAAATTGTAAAATTATACAACCATATTGTAAATTGTAATCTTTGATGCATAAACGGGGTTTTCCCTTTCAGTGAAAGATGAAAAGAACTTTGAAAAGAGAGTTAAAACGTGCTTGAAATTGCTAGGAGGGAAGCGAATGGAGGCCACGGGTGCACCCCGGTTGGATGCAAAATGACGTGAGTGTTGAATACTGGTGTCGTATTCACACTATCTCTTGGACAAACTAGGTTTAGGTCAATTCTGTAAATATATCAAAGGGCAATTGCCCTAGCTCAATTGGTATATAAGTGACTTTGTAACCTAGCTCATTAGGTGGTTGTTGATTCCATCTTGTTGTAACTATGATTTTTCGAATAATACAACAACATATTGTGTGCCATTCTGTATCTCTCTCACTCTCACTCTATCGCTTTGAACTTGGTCTACCATGCTAACTTGGTGACCTTCTTAGCAAGGTGTTGTTCATGTTTCCACACTAACAGTCTCAGACTCCAACATCCAGTATCAGAGTTGGAGGTTGTTCAACCTGCTGCCAACCATCATCTATTTTCAATAGCATTCTTGCCCCTGTCTTCTTGAAGAACCTTAGTTCAAGATCTCATCTGGAGAACACAAAGACAATTGAAGATTTGCACTCTACTGAGCTAGATCACTCTTAAGGTAAACCAATCAATTCTACCTTGCATGTGTGATTGCAACCACTCAAAGTGGAATCTCTATCAAATCGGCCTTGATCGTGCTTTACTAGGTTAGACACTATCTACTTGTTTGTCACAAGCACTCAAAGCAGATCCAGCCTTAGGAGCAACCGCCTTCCGTGCTTCATTCAGTTACACAACATTCAGGAAGACTAGTCAAATCTATCCCTCTTGCTGTTTTAGTCACCCAAAGCAAGATCGGCCTAGAAAACGGCACAAAGGCACATAATCTATGATCGACCTCTTGAAATGCAATTGGAATCGAATCAACAGTTAATTGTGCTCAATCCCACTAGGCGACATTCGGGAAGACCAGTCGGCTATGTCCCTCTATTCACCATAGCCACTCCGATAAAGTTTAGCACCCAACTACTCCAATAGTTGAAGTCGATTTGACTCGTGTTCAAATCTGACTAGAACGATATTGGGTAAGCCAATCGGCAACACCCTACCACTGTTCGTAGTTGACTCTAGACAAAGTCTAGTAAGCTGACACAGATGGCATCAACATCCGGCTCATCAGTGATGAGTCTAAGGAAGTTTGAAGGATCGAACTTCAACTTTTGGAAGGAGCAGATGCAGAACTATCTAATAATCAAGGGCTAGATTGACCGAATCGAGACTGAAGATGCTCCAAAAGGATACAAGCTAAATGAGTGACAAAAGCTGGACAGAATCATCCATGCCACAATTCAGATGCACTTGTTGGAGTCAGTGTACTTCTCAGTGCAATCATATTTGACCGCCTTTCAACTACATAAGACACTCTCAAACACTTACAAAAAGAAGGTCACCACCACAAAGATATATTTGATACGGCACCTCTACAACCTTCGGATGAAAGAATCTAACTCGGTCCATGCATACATGAACGAGTACGAAAGTCTAAGCTCACAACTATGTGCAATGCGTCAACTACAGTAGTAAAATACTCCGAAGTCACAAGGGCAATCCTGACTGAAGCATCTCAAAGGAAATCATTTGCAAACAATTTAGCCAGTGAGGCCTATGTAGTACAAAGTTCGATCGACCGACCGAACAGTCAAGGAAGAAGTTCTTCCTGCCCACCGACAAATCAGTGAAGTCGGAGCAAGTCTCAGACAATCAAACCTACAATTATTGCAAGAAACCAAGACATATCAAGGCCGACTATCGTGCCCTCAAAGCTAGAAACGAACAGGCTCAGAGAGTTTATCAAAAGGGTGGCCGACAAGAGGAGGTCAACTACGTCGGCTCATTAGCTGAAATATTGACAAACGACCCGAACATTTTGTTCATCAAACACTCAATCGAATCAGAAGTTCTACTTACGACGAAAGAGTCAAGCAGTTAGCTCCTAGATTCGGGCACTTAATAATATGTGACCCCTCATAGATCCCAATTTCGGCAATATTCGGCCCGACATTCTGACTCAGTCCGAGTCGAAAATTCGCAACACTACGCTATCATTGGTGTTGAGCGGCAAGCTCAACCAGATCCGGATCAACTAAATAAGCCTGAGCCGATGAGCAAGTGAGCCGGTGAGCTGGGGAACCGGTTAGCCAGATCCATCAGTAACCGAAAGCCTAGTAGCAACCTAGACTACTAGGAAGTTAATGTCTCATAGTTAGTGTTAGACACTTGTGTGAGCATTGAAGTACACTGTACTTCTATCAGTCTGTATGAACTTGTATAAAAGTGTTCACTGAACACATACGATGTACAGATTGAGTATTATTTTTTAATAGAGTTTCTGTGTGCTCTCTCACTCTCTGTCTCTCCCGCTTACTGTGTATATTCTAAGCTCTTCATTAAACCTGTGTTTCTGTCTTCGGTTTTCTATTGCTTCTGCACAACGTATTCTTTTACGTGGTATCAGAGCGTGAGGGTTGAGAACATCTACATCCAACATAGCTTGAAAAGAAAACCAACCAAGAAGAACAAGTAAAAACCGATGGATAGAGGTATGGATAGCTCGCTTGTGACGGAGAAGCTCGACAGAAACAACTACGCATCTTGGTCCTACAAGATGCACCAATACCTACTTGGGCACAGTTACTGGAGCTATGTTGACGGAGCAAATGACACAGCACCCAAATCGACACACAGAGATTTCCCGGTGTGGGAACAGTCGCAGAGCAGAGTATTGTACTGCTTCGCGTCTTGTGTGGGCGAACAACTACTAAGCTACATTCGGGATGCAAAAACGCCAAAAGATGCTTGGGCAAATCTGAAGAAGATTTTCGCCGCAAGCACTACAACCAGGAAGCTTCAACTCCGACAGGAGCTGAGCAACCTACGACAACGCGACTTGTCGGTGGTAGACTACACCTCCAAAATCAAGGACATTTGCAACTCTCTGGCCTCCATCGATGTGAATATCGAAGAAGCCGATATGGTGCAAATCTGTCTCGGAGGTTTGGCGTCAAAGTTCGGAGCATTCCGAACTGCTATGTGTACAAGGGAGAATACGCCGTCATTTTTCGACCTATAGTCGATGCTCCTCATAGAGGAGAACCACGCGGGTACGTCGACGAGCACACATGCCGACAGCAAGATGTTGTACATAGAGGGAGATAGGCCCTATGGGCGTTGTCGGGGTAGTTGTGGTTCTTGCGGCGAAGTCGCGGGGACTAAGGTTAAGGGGAGTTGAAGGAACTTAACTTTTAATAAGGCTTGTATGGTGATGATAGAATGGTTAAGGATAGTAAGAAGAAGAGTTACGAGTAATGTGTGTGTGAGAGAGAGAGATGAGAATAGATAGAAGATAGAGACAATATATGATTCAAGAAGCAAGATAGAGACAAAATATGATTTCATAAGGAAGATTGAGACAAAGTATGAATCAAGAAGCAAGAGTATTTGATATAAACATTCAATGTATATTAAAAAGACAATTTTATACCAACTTTACAATCCTTGATCGCAAACTGAACACATTCTCTATCGACCCTTGATTTGAACCCACGACCTCAACTTCGAAACGAGAGGTTCTCCACCCAATGAGCTAGTCTTCTTTACTTGATTGTATTATTTTCTCACTTTCTCTTGATTCCCCTCCTTGTTTTCCCTTTCCCCTCTTTATATAAGTGTTGCCATGCATATGGTAATGTATGGGAGCATGGCATGCATGCAATGCATGAGTTACATGTAATGCATGATCGCCATTTGGCACACATGCATTGCATGTGATGAATGATGGCTATGTATGAAAATAGATATGAGATAATTATAATGATGAAAATGCATTCAAAATAACTAACCTAGCTTAGTGGTGTATGCTTGGTGCTTGGTATACAAGGTTGAGGGTTCAAGTCCCTCAATTTTACTTAATACAATATATAGCTTCACTCTTATATCATGAAGCACATTTATTACACACTTTTACAAATAAATAGCCTAGCCTAGTGGTATGTACATTGTACATCGTATATAAGGATGTGGGTTCAAGTCTCTCAAATATTAGTAAATACAACATTTAAGCTCATTTTTATATCGTGAAGCACATTCTTCACGACACCCACCCCCTCTGAACTTGCACATTGGTTGTGCAGAGTTCATCCAACACTTCTCCCGATTCTTTTAGTTCTTCTACTTCTTCATAAAATTCAGGCTCTAATGACTCCCTCCTTTTAAATATTTTAATCCTTCTTCCTGCAATTGGGATACGAATTTCTGTCCCATCTAATTCATTGAGGAAATATGTGGCTTTATCTGTTATTTTCCTAACTTCATAAGGTCCAAACCATCTTTTTGCAAACTTCCGAATAGTACTGTATTGATTATCTAGGCTATTATCATATACTAATACCCAATCTCCCTCTTGCACCTTTCTTGGTCGTATTCTTTTCATCTTGTCAAATCTGTCCTTATTCTTGATTCTTGCCTCTTTCAATCTAGTAGCTGCTTTTTCTATGTCTTCTATCCTTGATTGAAGTTGTCGTATTCGAACCGCAAGTAAATCTTCCCTACTCATTTCCGATTCCCAAGGCAACACAACCCATGTAGTTATCTTTTCTTCAATTGGCATTATTTGCTTCTGTCCTGTGATTAATTCTGCAGGCATATATCCAGTAACAGTGTTGTGAGTTGTCCTATCAGCCCATAGTGCATAGGGTAAGGTTTTTGGCCAATCACTAACCCGTCCTCTACATGCCTTTGCCAAAGCTTTGACTATTGGCCCATGTCCCCTTTCTACCTTTCCATTAGCTTTTGGATTGTACACCGTTGTCAAAGAAAGCCGAATTCCTATTTTGTCGAAAAAATCTTGAGCTTCCGCAGAATTGAGTTCTCCCCTATCTGCCACTATCTTCCCGATACATCCATATCTACAAACAATGTCCTCCAAGATGAATTGACATACTCCTAATGTCCCTTTTGTTCTCAATGAACGACCTTCCACTTGATTTGTTAGATCTTCTCTAGCAAGAACCAAGTATCTCTTTTGTCCTACTCCAAGTGGCATTGTTACCAAATCTATCATCCACTTGTAATGCACCCCTGGTGAGTATGTTGGGTGTAATTCATCACAAAATTTTACATTTGAATAATATTGACAAGTGGGACAAGTTTCCACATACTTTTTTATTTGCTCATAGTATCGAGGCCACCAAAATCGTTCTTTAATCTTACTGAAAGTGGCCCACTCTCCTCGATGACCAACCCATTCTTTGTCATGCAGCTCTCTGATTATCTCCTTTCTTTGCCCTTTAGAACCTATTACTCTTTGTGGATTTCCAGTCTTGGTTTTCGGATGTCGCCATAGATATCCTTCATGCAGGAAGAACTTATGGGCTTTCTTGCGAAACTGTGCGAACTCTTTTCCAGATCGACCTTTGTACTTGTCAGGGGTTTGTAGGTATTTCCCTATTTCCTTGAATTCTTCTTCATACTCTTCTTCTAGAAACTGCATTCCTCCTTCCCAAGTAATGCTTGTGGTAAGGACTGTTTGTTCTTTGTCCTCATTGTCCGAGTCTGGAATCTCCTCTTCCTCATACCTTGCTCTTGATAACATATCTGCTACTGCATTTCTATTCCCAGAGATATGTCGAACTTCAGGGTTGATTGATCTAATATAGATACACCATCTTAACATGGCTTGATCTGGAATATCACAATTAGCTATGATACCCAGAATAGGCAAACAATCAGTTTCTATTATTACTTCAGCACCAATTAAGTAATCTCTGTCTGTCTTTACAGCTGTTACTATCCCCCATAGCTCTCTTTTCACCTGTGCATATTTTCTTTGTCGACCACTAAGAACCTTTGCCCCGAATCAGACTGGATACCTTTCTTCCCTATCTTGTTGGCTTATCACCCATCCAATTCCAATGGGACTAGAGTCTACTGTGAGATATATGGGCCGGGTGTAGTCTGGTTGCTTTAATGGTGGAGCTTGTGCCAAGTAGTACTTCAATTTCTTCATTGCCTCTGAATGCTCTTCACTCCATTCAAATGTCTCTCCTTTTCTTAGGAGTCTATATAAAGGTTCAGATAAATGGGCATAATGCGGAATCCATTTACAGTAAAAAACACATACCCCCAGAAACCTTCGTACTTCTGAGATGGATGTACATTCCTCTTGCATATTTTGAATTGCATTGACCTTGGTTGGGGATGGCTTTCTCCCATACGGGCCACACATATGACCAACTATTAATATCTCTTTTGCCCCAAATATTGACTTCGCCCATGATAAGGTCAAATGCACTTCTTCCATCCTTGATAGCACCTTCTCACAATCCTTGATATGATCAGCAACGAATTGACGGCAACCACTTTCGTCCAATTCCTCGTTCTTCTCTTCCTCCTTGCATCCCTTAATTGGAACATCATCTAGAAAAGGCATTGTAATATGAGGAATAAAATCACGAAGTACCTTGTTCATTCCATTCATCATATGCGCCACTGAGTTGGTCGCTCCTTGCGGCAAGGTGCACATCCGTACTAACCCTATAGGTGTCTTGATTGAAGTTATATCTCGACTTTTGATAGCAAGTTGAAATTGATCATACCCGGAATAAAGGTCTCCCATTGAATATATAGGTCTTCCTGCAAACATCTCAGCAAACTCATCCACAATTGGCCCTACTCCCGAGTTTCGGATTGTTACCTTATTCACGGGTTGCATATCTTGGATAAATCGGAGTCGCCCATCTTTCTTTAACACAGTGAACCATCGACTCGAGTAAGGAGCGTTCGATGGTTCCAAGATACCCATCCTTATCTTTTCTTTCAAAAGTTCTAATAGTTGAGGGATTCTAGCCCTAGGCATGGGTATTGGCTTAAAGTTCCATGGAATATGAGGGATAGTGAATATAACCATGGGCTCCACAATTTCTGGATCCACACACCCTATTTCCTCCGGTTGGAATGCGAACGCCTTTCCATGCCTTTTTAACATCTCCCTGAACTGCTTTTCTTCAGCAGGTAATAGGAAGTCACCCCCTCCTATTTTCATCCCTTGTATTGTTTCCGGAGTAAACACATGTCCTACCTTTCGTGGGTCTCTGATCATTGGCTCTGTGGCTGCTTCTTTGATTGCCTTTTCACTATCCCCTGGAAGTGGAGCAGCAATAGGACGAACCTTCTTCTCCACTGTCTTGTACTTTGTTAGTACATGTGCTTCATGATCCTTTCGAGCAACTTCTTCAATGACCTCATACATCTTGATTGAATGGACAGGAACTTGGATTTCGTTGTCCTCTTCCATTGCTTCCAAATGAGTTATTGTATCTTCAAAACTTAATTCTTCAAACATATCCTGAATTTCTTCATCATCATCTATTAATCCAGAACACTTAAAGTACTCAAAAGCATTTTGTATTTTATTATTATTTACTTTTAGTATAAAAGTAGCACCATTAGATGAGATTGTACAAGGAATATCTTTATTTACATTATTATTTATGGGGTTTTCTTTTATGCTCGGGCTATCACAGCCCCTACCTGTAAAAGCCCTATCTAAAAATCCTGGGAAAACTCTTCATCCATCTCTTGAATTGGATGTTCCCTCAAGCATTCTTTGTTTCTTTCATGGTTGGGCCTCACGGTTAAGAATTGGACAGTCTTTCTTCCATCTTGACTCTTGATTCTCGCGAAAGCCGAACCATCATCAATAACCTTTGTTTCCATCCTCACTGCGGTGATGTAGGGCTGGCCAAGGATGACGGGGTAGGTTGATCGATCCTGCACAAAGAAATTTTGATTCACCGAGACATCACCAATTGTTACCTTCACACTAGGACATGCTCCGAATAGATCCTCCGTAGTTTCTGTGGCAGCTCTTATTTTCCACCCATGATTCTTGTCGATCGGCCATCGTTCTCGAGCGTAAAATTCCGAGGACATCATGTTAATCTCTGATCCATGATCGATCAAAGCAATACATGGAATTTGCTGCTCCCCAATTTTTGCAGGTGCCTCCGTTGTTGCTCGAGCCCAATGGTCCCTTGTATAGTGACTCCTATCCCCTTCATGGACGCCAACATCATTCTGGTTTTTTACACTTGCAGCATTGATGGTGCCAGCATACAAATCTTGGAGTGTTGTTGCACACCCTCCCGTAATTTCCTCCGTCACCTGTCTCTTCCTTCTAATAATATCTATGATAACTTCATGAAATTCTTTCTTTGCTATACCCAACACTTCTCTTAAAGTAAATTCTACCTTACTATTTAATATTCTTGTTTCTAGTACCTTTTTTATATCCGTCATTTTTTCTATGTCTGAGGCAAGCTTGAAAGATGGGCCTATCTTTCCTTTTACTTTATCAGCTTCCTTCGGCTCAGTAGCACCCTTTTCCATCTCCCTTCTCTTCTGTTCTCGTGTCTCATGTCTCTTTGTCGGATCAGCTTCCTCAGCTCTCTTCCGCTTCTCTTCCACTAGCACATCTCGTGCATTCACTTGGGCGAATGCTGATAGCGCGTCTACTGGATCATTCCATCCAGTGAAGTTTCGTATTTCATCGCCCGCTCTTTTTAATTCATCCACTTGAACCTTCCCTTTTCTTGCATAATCCATCACATCTTGCCAAAAGCCAGATCCACCATATGAGTCTTCTATGTGCAATCCTAAGGTTGCCACGGATTGTATCGCTTGAGTCGTTTCTCTCTCAGCATCTTCCATTAGCCTTTTCATTCCTCCTCGCCCGAAGTTGAGTTGAAGTGGTTGTCGAGTCTCAGTTGAGTGAATCTTGCCATCTTGATAGTAGATTTTATTATGATTAAGAGCATCCCTATGCTCTTAACAATCTTTCTTCTGGTGGTCGATACTATCACACCACATACACCTTCGGACCATTCCACCTCCCTGCCTTGATGAAGTCGAGCTTTGTCCCGATTCTAGCTTCGTCACTTTGATCGACAAGTCTTTCATGCCTTTCACTAATTCGTGTAAGAGTGATTCTTCTACTTTCTTTTCTCCCGACTCGTTCCCCGTTTCTTCATCATTTCTGTCGGGCAACTCCATAAACCATAACTTTCTTTTGCAGAAATGGGCGCACGCCCTTTTCACCTCCTCCCAATCTTCGGTAAGTCCACTTGGACTATTCTGATCTTCTAAAAGCATTCCCAAGTCCTTCCTGTCTTTAATATTAGTAGCTTGTAGAAACAATATTACTTTATCTAGCACTATTATATTTCTATCTCTAACATTTAGTTGCTCAAATCTTTCAGAAAACTCTTTTAATACTTCCAAAACACTTAAATGTTTATTAGACTCTACCCAATCCATGAAAGCTCGCCTTGTCATCCTTGACATATCGTTGAGGTTGTATTCATTGAGTAATGCCCTTTCGAATTTTGTCCATGTCTGATTCTCCCTTTGGAGCTCTTGGATCCTCTCTTGTAGCCCAATCGCAGCGACTGGACTAAAGCTATTAATTTTTGTAGCTTCGTCGACACCGCGTTTAAGCATTTCTTCATTATAAATCTTCAGAAACCTTGTTAAATTTATACCTTCGAAGATTCCTACTCGTGCGAGAATATTGTCGACGGCTTTGTCGATGCTTGCCATCATCCCTTGTTCCCGTATCACTCGTTCCATCATCGTACACATAAGCCTCATTTGCTCCTCCATTTCTCCTTGTCACCGCCTTCACGTCGGGTTCACCAAATGTGTCGGGGTAGTTGTGGTTTGTGCGGCGAAGTCGCAGGGACTAAGGTTAAGGGGAGTTGAAGGAACTTTTATAAGGCTTGCGCTCAAATGTTAGGAAGATAAAGGATATGAAGAATAATAGTTTAAAGTAATATGTGTGAGAGAGAGACTAGTATAGATAAAAGATAGAGGCAATGTATGATTCAAGACGCAAGATAGAGACAAAGTATGATTTAAGACAAAAAAGTATATGATATGAACAAGATGTGTATTACGAATACAAGATTTTACCAACTTTACAATGTTTGGTAGCAAGATGAACCCTTTCTCTACCGACCCTTGATTCGAACTCTTGACTCCAACTTGGAAACACGAGCCTCTTCACCAACAAGCTAACTTGTTTGTTTTTTTGATTATCTTATTTCTCTAACTTTCTCTTGATTCCCCTCCTTGTTTTCCCTTTCCCCTCTTTATATAAGTGTTGCCATGCATATGGTAATGTATGGGAGCATGGCATGCATGCAATGCATGAGTTACATGTAATGCATGATCGCCATTTGGCGCACATGCATTGCATGTGATGAATGATGGCTATGTATGAAAATAGATATGAGATAATTATAATGATGAAAATGCATTCTAAAATAACTAACCTAGCTTAGTGGTGTATGCTTGGTGTTGGTATACCAGGTTGAGGGTTCAAGTCCCTCAATTTTACTTAATACAATATATAGCTTCATTCTTATATCATGAAGCACATTTATTACACACTTTTACAAATAAATAGCCTAGCTTAGTGGTATGTACATTGTACATCGTATTTAAGGATGTGGGTTCAAGTCTCTCAAATATTATTAAATACAAAATTTAAGCTCATTTTTATATCGTGAAGCACATTCTTCACGACAACACGCGTGCGTGGAGAAAGGCGGGACCACGGGGGTCTTGGACTAGGGAGTGACGGAGCATAGGAAGTCGTGCTTCACCGTTTCCGGGGATCCCAGAAGAACACCGGAAGCGACCGAAGGGAGAGAGGGAGAGCGAGAGAAGGAGGGAGGGAGCGCGCGCTTAACACCGACTCACGCACACGCACACGCACACACATGCCGACCCGACTCACGCCCTCATGTACAGGAAACGCAGGAAAGGGGAAGCATCCGACACCAACAGAGACGCGAATATACACAGACAGACGCTAATGTATATATATAAACAGAAGAATACATTCCGGGCTTCGAGCCAGACCGAGGTAGGTTACAGTAGTCGTCAGCTGCCAAGCCGCCGGTCGGGGAGCTCACGGGCTCGTCGCCCCGAGCGGGGTCTTGCGCAGGAGATGAGCTGAAGCAAACCCTAAGCGAACACGAAGGGGGAGAGGAAGAAGAAGAAACTAACTCTAAACCTAACGGTATACCCTCTAATGCAAAATGGGCAACCCTTTTCACAAAGGGCGTTCCCTTCCTTTTATAGAACAAGGAGAGGGATGCGTTACAATGTGGGATAAATCTCGACTTACATGGGATCGTCTGTCCTGACTTGACTACTCTTCGGCGCCATAAAGGCGCCCTCGTTATTCACCCTAAATCTACATGGGTGCGTACACACGCTGCACCCCGCCAATGTAGCCAATGTTTCTCAGTTTCCGTCTCTGGCCGAAATTCTTCACGACATCCGCCCCCACCTAACTGCATGTCCACCGGTACGTGCCAAATCTGGTTGAAGGGTGAGAGATTTCGGCCGGCGAGAAACCGGTCTTCCGTGATCCCCATCCCGGCTCGCTGCCGGTTTGATCCGTCGGCTTCGATTCTTCCTTCACGCTTACCTCCCCGTAGGTTTGTTCGACCCGTCGATGGGTCCTCTGCCGCGATCTCCGTAGTACGCGTACTTCCGTTGGCCCTTGTTCGGCCGTATGAACGCCCCGCTTCCCGCCGTATGCCCGATGTCCTCCGCTTGAGGCATGCCCGTAGTGGCCCGCTTGGCCTCCGTTGTCCAATCGTGATGTCCCGATGGTCGTCCCATGTTGTTTCGCGTTGCCTTCGTCCTTTCGCCGCCACCTTCCTTCTCCCTAGGTCTCACGTTGGCCGAACTGCCGTGCTCTCCGGAATAGTGTGGAGGATCCCTTTTCGGCCTTCTCCGCGCTACCTCTGAACCGCGCAACCTATCTCCGCGCTCGCCTTTCCGCTCTGGCACCTCCGTGTGCCACATACCCTCGTCCATTGTTTGGCACTGCCTATGTCGCACTCCGGTTCATTGCACGCCTTGTCGGCCCCCTTTTCGACCAGATCGTGCATCACCGCTCACCCGCATACCGGTGTCCTTTGCATCCGAGGAGCACCCCGTAGTAGCCCGCTTGGCCCTTCCCGTCTTCGTGCTGCTGCAATAGGTCCTGAGTCTTCCGCTTGTCGTCGTCCCCTCTCCCCCACCAGCTTGTCACCCCGGGCTTGCCGTGTCAGTCTTCGCTACTTCGACGGAGCTACCGGTATCTACGAAGCGAGTGTGGAGGATCCTCCTCCGGCCTCTCTTGCCATCCCTTGACTCCGACCCTGTGCAGTCCACTAGGCACTTGTCACCTCGTTCTCGGCACCTCTCTTGTGCCGTCTTCCGCTTCCTTTGTTCGGCACCGCTTCGATCATTGTCCCGTAGTCACGCTTCGATCCGGCCCACGATGGCCACTTGCGAGACTCTTGTTCTGTCCAAGGTGTGCCTTTTCGGCCTGACACACCTCCCCGTGTTTGCCGCTACCGGCTCCTTCGGAAACCTCGTGTCGTCGGGTTCCGTTCCCTGCCGCCACCGTCCTTCTCCCTAGGTCTCACGTTGCCACGTTGGCCGAACTGCCAGGGTCTCCGGATCGGTGTGAGGGTCCCATAGGACCGGACTCCCTTTGCCTTCGTCACCTCGCCGCCACCGTCAGTATCTTGGTCTTACGTCGACCGTGTTGCCGACTGCCGAAGTCTCTAGAACCGATGTGAAGGATCCTCCGTAGACCGCCCATCCGTAGCCCTTGCCTTCGTCACCTCGCCGCCACCGTTAGTATCTTGGTCTTACGTCGACCGCGTTGTTGACTGCCGAAGTCTCTAGAACCGGTGTGAAGGATCCTCCGTAGACCGCCGATTTGTCTTCCTGACCCTGTCCCGGGTCGTCCTTTTCCGCATGCCGAGAGGGCGGTTTACTCCGCACCCTCTCCCGTGGTACCGACGTACCGTGTCCTCGGCCTCTTCGTAGGCCTACTCTCTTCCTCCCTCCCGGAATGGTCATCCGGGAGTCCGCTCCGCCCGGTTCTCGCTCGGGTCCGTTTGGCATTCTCCGGATTGCCGAGTCCCGTTCTCCTGTCGCCACCGATCTCTCTTATAGGACTCACGCCGACACTCGGGTCAGCAGCCAGATCGGTGAAAGGAACTCCATAGGACCGGTTTTCATTCTCCTTCCAACTCTCGACCTTCGCCCGGTCGGTCTTTCTCCCCATGTAAAAGAGGGCGGCTCGTCCCGCACCCTCTCCCGTATCGGCACCTTCATGCCGAATCCGGCCCCGATCGAACGATCCACGACCGGATTCTGCTCCATACGAATCGGAATGCCGATCTTCTCGTGCCGCTTCTGTCCTCGGCCTCCTCGCAGGTCGTTTCCCATCCGTCTTCGCTCACATCGTGCCAGGACTCCTCGGTACCGCCATCCATCTCCTCGGTCTTACATGGGCATACGGGCCCGAATGCCGAGTTCTCCGGAATCGGGTCTGTGGGCTTTCGTCCGCTCCTTCCCCGTATCATCTCGCCGATGATTCTTGGCCTTCCGCCACCTTCCTCCGCTTGGGACTCACGTGGGCACTCGGGCCCGACCGCCATTGTCTCGGGAGCAAGTGTGGGAAGACACAAAGAATCGCCCGTCCATTTTACGCCCTTGTCTGTAGCCACCGACTCTTCGTGGTCAGCGGTCGTCTTCTTACCGATCGCGCAAGCCCCGTCTGGGCTTGCTTCCCCAATGACCGGGATCTCGGGCTGACACGCCCGAAACCGCTGGTCCCAACGTTCCGGTTCCGCAATATGTATCTCGGCCTCGTCCTTGGCCGTTCTATCTCCACAAGTCGAGAGGGCGTTTTGTTCCGCACCCTCTCCCGTGGTACCGTTGTACCGATCTTCCGTCGTCGCGTGGGGCAAGCCCGTCTCCTTAGTCTCGGCTTGCGGCCTCCGTCTTTCCTCTTCCTCGAGCATCGCCTCGAGAGCTGCGTACGCCTCCGCAATCCTGGCCCCAACGCCGACCCTTGCCGACTTTCTTTGCCGTTCGGCCTCTTCCCGTTGTGATGGCATGCCGTCGCATACCTTCCTCTTAGCCTTCTCGGCTCGCTCGTTGTCTAGCCGTTGGCACACCCTTCCGACCTTCGACCAGTCCTCCGTAAGCCCATTCGTTCCATCATCGTCTTCGAGCTCAATCCCGATGGCCTCCCGTTCCGCTCGGTCGATCGACCTGACGAACAATAGGACCTTGTCCGCCCCCACCAAACCTTGTTCTCGCTCCGGGAGCCGAGCAAGCCACCGCTCGAACTCTCGAAACGTCTTGACCGCGCCCCGGTGGGTCTTTGCCGATGCTACCCACTGGTCGAAGTCGTGTCGTCCCCGGCTCTTCCGCCGTCCTCCGTATACCTTCAGGAGCGCCTCTTTGAAGGCCTCCCACGAACTATGAGCCTCGCGGAGCTCCTTTATTTTCGCATGCATCCGGACAGCCACGACCCGACAGAATAACTCCAGCCTCAACACCTCGTCTATGCCACGCTCCTCCATTTCCGCGTTGTAGGCTTCCAAGTAAGATGGGACTTTGTCCCCGTTGAAACGGCCGACTCTTTCGACCACTCGCTCAACCGCTTGTTGCGCTGCTTCTCGCCTCATCACCACTTCGGCGACCATCTCCGCAAGGTCGCCGTCTTCCGACTCCATCCTCCCTTGCCGCCTTTCACGTCGGGTTCACCAAATATGTTGCGTTATTACGCGCGTGCGTGGAGAAAGGCGGGACCACGGGGGTCTTGGACTAGGGAGTGACGGAGCGTAGGAAGTCGTGCTTCACCGTTTCCGGGGATCCTAGAAGAACACCGAAACCGACTAAAGGGAGAGAGGGAGAGCGAGAGAAGGAGGGAGGAAGCGCGCGCTTAACACCGACTCACGCACACACACACACATGCCGACCCGACTCACGCCCTCATGTACAGGAAACGCAGGAAAGGGGAAGCATCCGACACCAACAGAGACGCGAATATACACAGACAGACGCTAATGTATATATATAAACAGAAGAATACATTCCCGGCTTCGAGCCGAACCGAGGTAGGTTACAGTAGTCGTCAGCTGCCAAGCCTCCGGTCGGGGAGCTCACGGGCTCGTCACGCCGAGCGGGGTCTTGCGTAGGAGATGAGCTGAAGCAAACCCTAAGCGAACACGAAGGGGGAGAGGAAGAAGAAGAAACTAACTCTAAACCTAACGGTATACCCTCTAATGCAAAATGGGCAACCCTTTTCACAAAGGGCATTCCCTTCCTTTTATAAAACAAGGAGAGGGATGCGTTACAATGTGGGAAAAATTCCGACTTACATGGGATCGTCTGTCCCGACTTGACTACTCTTCGGCGCCATAAAGGCGCCCTCGTTATTCACCCTAAATGTACATAGGTGCGTACACACGCTGCACCCCGCCAATGTAGCCAATGTAGCCAATGTTTCCCAGTTTCCGCCTCTGGCCGAAATTCTTCACGACAGCGATCAATTAGATCATCAGCCCGGGGCAATGGGTACGAATTCTTGATCGTCACTTTATTCAAGCGTCGGTAATTAATACACATACGCCATGTGCCCTCTTTCTTTTTAACCAAGAGAACTGGTGCACCCCATGGAGATTTACTATAACGTATATAACCCATTCGTAAATAGTCCTTGAGTTGCTTAGATACCTCATCTTCTTCGGATCGACTTAAACGATACGGAGGTATACTTATTGGTGCAACACGAGGTACAATATCTATACGATGGTCTATATTACGTTTAGGAGGTAACCCATCAGGTAGTTCACTTGGAAAAACATCATGAAAATCATTTAAGATTTCATCAAGTTGTTGTTGTTCAAAATATGTTAATTGAACCGGGACATTATCGATATTGTAAATGTGAATGTCCGGATCAAGTACACAATAAAATAATGTAGAACAAGACAACTCGGATATTGATGGACACGAGGAAACAATCGAGAGGGATTGTTTTTTTACACATTGAATAAAATGCGTACAATCGTTCAGTACAAAATAAATGGAATGACGAACCCAATCAATAAATAAAGAAGAGTTTTTATTATTAAACCAGGGATAACCCAGTATTACATCGGTGGTACAAAGATTCATTACATGGAAGTCTACTTCCTCTATATAAGTATCAATAGAAATTCCTAATGAATGAATCGCCCCGTTGATGTATTGTACTCTTCCATCAGCCAAGTGCACCATGTAGGTGTGATCACTTACGGTGGTTTGGATTCCCCATATCTGAACCAAATGATCATTCACAAAATTGTGTGAGCTTCCCGAATCAAATAAAAATTGTACGGGAGATCCATTGATATACCCGTTTGCACGTAGTAAATCATTGGGACCCAATACATAGTGAGGGAAAGAACATTGACAATTACTTAAATGATGTGTATAGACCTGAAGGACATTAGGAATCTGACCTTTATGGTCTACAGCTTTAGCTTTGTTGTCGTGCTCTTTCCGTTGGAGCTTTCTACATTGATCTTTTGTATGACCCTTCTTTTTGCAGAATACACAAAAAGGATGTTGTTGCTTACAATCGCGATCCAGGAATTCGTTGGGTGTCTTGCGTTTCCCAACAAATTGCGACTGCTTAGTCTCGGGCGCTTCGTTGGGTTTGTTATGGTCCTTCTTCGAAGTGCGTTGATAGCGAAGAACTATTTCAACAGCCTCTTCGAAGGATTTTGGATCCTTATCGTGCACTATCCAGTGATAGTCCGAATTGGGGATGTCATTGACAAAACAAGCTATCAACCAATTGTCCCCTTCTAGACCCGATTTTTGGATTTGGGTTCTAGCATGGTGAACATAGTCTTCTAGCGAGGAAAATTTCCTGCTAGAGAGGTTCATTAAAGCTTGTGCTGCCTCGGTTCGAGAGGGAGGTTGCAGAAATTGGCCCTTAAAAACCGTGACAAAATTTGTCCAAGTATCGGGCAATTTCCCCATAGTACGGAGCCCACGCCACTAGGCGGCGGCCTTACCCCCGAGTTCTCGGCCGACATATGCAATCTTCGTACTATCTGGCGTGGGATAGAGCTCAAAATGAGACTCCCATCGTCCCAGCCATGTGCAGATTGCTTCTTCAGTTCTTTCCTTTTTGTCTCCCGTAAATGGCTTAACGACAAATGATGGTTCACCTTGTCGCTCATCAGGTCTATTAGTCTCACGTTGTAGACTAATGACACGTGCCTCGAGAGCACTTTGAGACTACCGAAGTTCGGTCATCTATTGAGCGGTGAAACTAAGGTATTGGGTTATTTGTGCCAAATACATCTCAGTGGACATTTGTCCAGGAGGATTCCCTTGAGTTCCTTCCGCTTGAGCGGATGACATCGGGTCGTTAATTTGAGCCATTAAAGATTATTTCTAGAAAAGAAATAGGATAAGGTCAGAGAGATAGTCATAACATCATGTCGTGATGTAAACATATCATGGGCAAACATTAATCGATATCATGATCTCACGTCAATACCCCTCTAGACGTATGAGATGAGGTTCAAGATCAGGTTACTATGGTAACACAAAGGTGTTTTAAAAACCATGGGGGTGACAAATAAATGTCTTTCCCTGATCTCTATATCGATTTTTTCATGGTGGCTCCCCGAGGCTCAACCATGTATGTTCGCGTCATGAATAGTTTATACACGAAAAAAATGTTAACAATAAACTATGTTTTGGTGCCCACATATGTGGTTTCGGCTCTTTAAGTCCTATTACGAGGACCCTGAGGTGCACTTAGACCTTAAGTCTAAACATGTGTTATAGTCATATGTATCAAGGATGTTGTATGGTCTTGGTCATATTTGAACTCGAGACCTCGAGAACAAATACATTAAACACTTGAGCCAACCAAGTAAGTTGCTCTTCTCGAATGCTTAATTTTGATGCGTATAAGAGATATGCGAGGCAATTGATCATATATGTTTTTTTTAAAAGAACATATATGTCAAGGGTCCTTATTTCGCCCTCATTTACCAAAACTATGTTGGTACGTTACCTAACCTCAAGTCTCGTAATTACAATGGCATACGCCAAAGTGCAACCTAATGGTCAAGCCAAATGAGCCCTCGTTTCGTAGTAGGCTCACGTGGGCCATCACATGGTCACGTCATTACGAATGCCTCTCGTAAGAACGAGCTCATGGTGGCATCGTATCCATGTAACGAGGGAGGGATGTTGGATACGTGCGTCATTGGAGCAACCTCACTTGAAGTGGGTCAAGCCCTACGTACTCAACATCATTATGGCTATTGGCGTTTCTTTACGTAACGAAATCGAGGTCATCAACGGGGTTATCAACAATAAAAAATTGTTGAAAAAGGGATGGTGACAACGCCATTCTCACAAAAATGTGAGGACGGCCACCAACATCCTTTTCCCAACAAGGACAACTTTCGATATAATCACGTAATAATGAATATACACATATGTTTACTTATCACATATATACGATCAAATACGTATATATGTGACCACATATGCCTATATTAAACATATCGTTATATTAAATAGCCACAAATGATGTGATCGAGATACATAATCGAGGTATATACCTCTACGCACACGAAACATCCACAAATAAGAGATCATCGTAATACGCAATTGAGGTATTGACCTCTTATGCATACGAGACCAACCCCATATCGTTTACAACTAATCAAGGTATTAAACTCATACGCAAACGTTGTCGGGGTTACTACGCCCTTGCGTGTAGAAAGGAGGAGGGACCACGGGGGTCTCGAACCGAAGAGCAAGAGAGGGAGGAGTAAGAGAGAGAGACCCGATTACACAGAACCGAAGATCCGATTGCGCCGAACCGACGATTGCACAGGGACACGGCCCAACAAACCGAGATCACAAATAAACGCCGACGCAGATGGACGCAACAACGAGAGATATGTACTTATGAATGCAAGAAAATAACAGACTAAAGTATTACAACCCACGGTGGGGCACAAAATAGGTACTAACGAAAACGAACAGGGCGGCGAACAGCTGCCGACCCCTGTATGTCGCGACGCACAGAAAGGGAAAACAGGTCGGAGGTGCTGCAGGACGCACTCGGGGCGTTCCACGGAACAGCGCAAGCCTCCTCGAAACCTGCACAGGTACGCGATGGAGCAGAAGACAGAGAGAGCAGGAGTGAGAGAGAAGCTCCGAAATCGGTTCGGCAGCACTTCGTCCTCTCCGCGGGAGATCCCCCACTTCTATTCTTCCTCTTCCTTTTATAGCCCGTCAAGAGGCCGTTTGGCATTAACTGCATACCAACCGAATCTACCCACCTAGGATCCTCGTATGTACCTACTTCGTCCTTAGGTACTTCTTGGCGCGCGTGTGTGTGTAGAGCCGTTTCCCACGCCTTGCTCCTCCGATTCCTCTTGTGGGCGGTTTTCTTCACGACATCCGCCCCCACCTAACCGCGCATCCACCGGCATGCGCCAAATTAAGTTGGCACGGAGAAAACCGGCCCGCCTCTACTCTTCGCCTGCCGGCCCTTCCTCGGCCTCGGATCGGTCGTCGCTGCTGTCCAGGAGAATCGGGTCGGGTTCGTCGTCGTGCCGCTTCTTGAAAGCTTTGATCCTCTTCCCGGCCACGGGTATCGCTATTCTCGTACCGTCGAGCTCCGCCAGATGATACGTCCCGTTGTCGTTGGCGCTCTGTACCGTGTACGGCCCGAACCATCTCCGTGCGAACTTCCGCGTTGCTCGGTGCTGGTTGTCGAGGCTGCTGTCGTAGACGAGCACCCAGTCACCTTCGTCGATTTTCTTCGGTCGTAGCCGGTGCGTTCGGTCGAACCGGGCTTTGTTCTTTGTCCTCGCCACCCGGAGCTTCTCCGTAGCCAGTGCCACGTCCTCCGGTCTCCGCTCGAGCTGTCGTATACGTGCGGTCAACAACTCCTCCCGGCTCATCTCGTCCCTCCAGTCGACCGTTGCCCACGAGGAGATCGTCCGTTCAATCGGCATGATCGGCTTCTGGCCGAACATGAGCTCCGTCGGCATGTACCCGGTTACCGAACTGTGCGTGGTCCGGTCTGCCCACAAAGCATAAGGTAGAAGTCGCGGCCAGTTACCGACTTGGCCTCCGCATGCCCGAACCAGCGCCTTAACGATCGGCCCGTGTCCGCGCTCCACCTTTCCATTCGCCTCCGGGTTGTACGCAGTGGTGAGCGAGAGTTTGACTCCCAGCCGATCGAACAGCTCCGCGGCTTCCTCGGCGTCCAACTCCCCTCGGTCAGCCACGATCTTCCCGACGCACCCGTACCGGCATATCACGTCCTCGATCAGGAACCGACACACGGCCGCAGTCGTCTTGTTCTGAAGGGCTCGGCCTTCCACCTGGTTCGTCAGGTCTTCCCGCGCTAGGACCAGATACCGCATCTGGCCTACCCCCATCGGCATCGTCACCAGATCTACCATCCATTTGAAGTGGATAGTCGGAGGGTACGTAGGGTGAAGCCCGTCCCGGTGTCGGACTATCGAGTGCATCTGACAACTCTCGCAAGTTGACACGAACCGATGCACGTCCCGGTACAATCCCGGCCACCAGTACTTCCCCTTCAGCTTCTCAAACGTCGCCCACGTTCCACGGTGTCCAGCCCAAGGGCTGTCGTGGTAGGCCGCCAGTAGCTCCTCCTGTTCTTCCTTCATCGCCACCACCCGGAGCGGGACGCCGTTCCTCTTCTTCGGGTGCTTCCACAAATGCCCATCTCGGAGAAGGAATCGATATGCTTTCTTCCGGATCCGGTTGGCCTCGTCCTTCGTCCATGACGCATCGGGCGTCATTGTCTTCAAAAACCCGCCGATCTGCAGCCACTCCCCGTCGTACTTGCTCGCGTCGAACTCGTTAAGCGCCGGAGTGCTCATCCCGTCGGTCGTTATGTATGCCGCCTCGAAGAAATCCACGCCGACTTCTTCGTCTTCCGAAACCATGCCGCCCTCGTCGTCGAACCTCGCCCTCGAAAGCATGTCGGCCATGGCGTTGTCTTTCCCGGAAATGTGTCGTATTTCCGGGTCCAGGGACTTGATGTACGCTATCCACCTGAGCATCGCCAGGTCCGGAGTCGCGCATCCGGAAACCATACCGAGAATCGGCAGGCAATCCGTCTCGATGATCACTTCTGTCCCTATCAGGTAGTCTTTGTCGGCCTTAACCGCCGAAACAATACCCCAGAGTTCGCGTTTAACCTGGGCGTATCCTCGCTGCCGTTCACTGAGGACTTTCGCGCCGAATCGGATCGGAAACCGATTGCCGTCCTCGTCTTCCTGGTTCACGACCCATCCGATCCCGGTCGGACTGGTATCCACCGTTATGAATACCGGGGTACCCTTCCCGTATACCGCCTTCCGGAGTGCCGGTGCCGCTGCAAGGGCCTCTTTCAGCTTCCGGACCGATTCCGCGTGCTCGTCTAGCCATTCGAACCTTCGCCCCTTTTTCAGCAACCCGTACAGTGGCTCCGCGACGTGTGCGTAATGCGGGATCCATATATGGTAGAACGCGCATGCCCCCAGGAATCTCCGTACTTCCGTGACCGAGCTGCAGTCGGGCTTCATCGCGGAGATGGCTTCTACCTTTGCCGGAGACGGTTTCCGGCCATATGGTCCGCACAGGTGTCCGACCACCATGATTTCCGACTGCCCGAAGGCCGACTTCTCCCCGGAGAAGGTGAGTCTCGCATCCTCTAGCCTTTGCAGCACCTTCTCGCAGTCGTCGATGTGCGTCGCCACGAATCGTCGGCATCCGTCCGGCCCGATCGTCTCGTCCTTTTCTTCCACCGGGCATCCCTTGATCGGGATGTCGTCCAGAAACGGCATGGTGATGTCCGGGATACAGTCCCTCAGAACCTTGTTCATCGCATTCACCATGTGGGCCACCGAGTTGGTCCCTCCTTGCGGCAGTGTACACATCCGAACTAGGCCGAGGGGAGTTCGCATCGTCGTAATGTCTCTGCTCTCCACGGCTAGCTGGAACTGGTCGTACCCTGAGTATAGATCCCCGACCGAGTAAATTGACCTTCCGGCGAAGGCCTCCGCGAACTCGTCTATGGTCGGTCCGATCCCTGCGTTCCGAATGGTCACTCGATTGACCGGCTGCAGGTCCTGGATGAAGCGCAACGAACCGTTTTTCTTCGGTACGGTAAACCATCGATTCGAATATGGGGCGCTCGACGGCTCGAGAATTCCCATATCAACTTTCTGCCTCAGCAGCTCCATCAACTTCGGGATGTGAGCTCTCGGAACCGGGATTGGCTTGAGATTCCATGGTACATGCGGTACCGTGAATATCACCATCGGCTCCACGATCGTCGGGTCAACGCACCCGATTTCCTCCGGCGAGAATGCGAAGGCTTTCCCGTGCCTTCCGAGCATTCTCCGAAACCGGTCTTCCTCCGCCGGCAGTAGGAACCCGCCCCCACCGATTTTGAGCTCTCGGAGCGTCTCGTCGGTGAAGGTGTGCCCTATGCAGGCCGGATCTCGTAGACTAGGGTCCGATGCAACCCCTTTGATTCTCGACGCGCTGTCCTCCGGTAAGGGTGCCGCGACTGGCCTTACCTTTCGGTCCACAGTCTTGTACTTGGTGCTTACGTGGGCCGTCCGAACTGACTCGAGCCCTCGACCGAAGTCCGCGATGACTTCGTACATCTCCTCGGAACACACCGGTATCGTCCGGTCTTCGCTAAGGCCTTCTTCGACTACCTTTCCCAGCATTCCCAAGGTGTCGTCGCATGAGACCGCCTCCACGGCTCCGTTGATTTCCTCGTCCGGGCCGAGAACTCCGCACGCTCGAAGTCTCCCCTCCGCCTTTGTCTTCTCTCGGCCGCCGATGCCGACTATCGTACACGCTCCGCTGTCGGAGAACAAAAATTCCCTACCTATGGTACAAGGTTTCTTCGGTTTTATCGTACAGGTGTGGGGTTTCCCCGGGGTGTCCGGACTGTCGCGGCCCCACGCCTTGGCAGCCCTCTCTAAAAATCCTCTCGGTTATCGGAACCGAGGGAGTTGCGGTTACGCTCGTGGTTCGGCCTAACCGTCAAAAACTGGACCGAATGGCGCCCGTCCTGGCTCTTGACCCGCGCATAGGCCGAACCGTTGTCCAGCACCTTGGTCTCCATTCGAGCCGCCGTGATGTACGGCTCTCCCAGTATGACGGGGTGCGATGACGACTCCTGCACGAAGAAGTGCTGGTCTATCTCGACATCGCCGATCTTGACCCGTACATTCGGGCAGGCCCCGTGAAGTTCCTCGGTGGCGCGCGTCGCCGCCCTTATCTTCCACCCGTGCTTGGTGTTGATCGGCCATTTGCCCTTCTTATAGAAGTCCATGGACATCAAGTTGATCTCCGATCCGTGGTCCACCAAGGCTATCACCGGTTCCTGGACCTCGCCAATCTTCACCGGGGTTTCCGTGGTCGCTCGGGCCCAGTGTGGTCTCGAGTAGTGGCTTTCCGCCCACTCGTCTCCCAGCACCACGTCGTCTAGGTGCGTCGTCCGCACTTCCACCGGTCTTTCCGGTTCTGTCTCCGTCGACAGCCTCTTCCGTTTCACCAAGTCCACGATGGAGTCGTGGAACTCCTTCTTGGCGATTCCCAGCACCTCTCGTAACGACAGCTCCACCTTGCTGTCGAGGATCCGTTCCTCCAGGACCTTTCGTAAGTCCGTTGTCCTTTCTATCTCCGTCCCCAGACGGTACCCGCCCTTCTGGGGTTTATCTTGCGTACCGGCCCCGCCGGCTTCGTCCCGTCGTGGCCCGGACCGGGTCTCGTATCGTTGTGAGGGCCCGGTCGTCCCGGGTCTCCCCACCCGCTTCTCTTCTACCAGAGCCTCGTAGTTCCGGCAAGCAGCTTCCACGAAGCCCGTCCTTTCCTCGACCGGGTCACTCCACCCGGTCATCTCCCGTACCCGTTTCTCCGCACGGTCCGATTCCTCCTTCTTCATCCTCGTATCGGCAAGGCCTTCCAGCACCGTCGGCCAGAATCCGGCTTTGCTTTCCCTCCGGGCCTCGCCGCCCCCGACTCGAATGCCGGCCGACGCCGAGTAGTGGACGGTCTCCGCGTGTCGGGCCGCCGCCTCTTCCATCACCCTTTTCATACCGCCTTTTCCGTCGTTTCGGCTCAGGGCCCTTCGGGTGTCGCTGGCATGCACCCGTCCTTCCCACAGGTACACCACCCTGTTCCTCAGCGCCTCCGCGAAGTCGCCGCAGTCCTTTCGAATGTGGCCGACTTCATCGCACCACATGCACCTGTTTCCTGCCGCCGGCCGTCGGTCACGAGCCGGTTCGCCTCCTTCCCTTCGGGCCTGCGCGATTTGGAGGTCCTTTATCGCCTTCGTCAATTCCTCCAGCGCCGCTCCTCCGGTTGAGCCTCTGACTACGCCGGTCGAAGCCGAACCGGTTTCCAACCACTCCCGGGTCTCTTCCTTGCGCACCTGTGGCGCTGGTTCGAGCTTCCTTGCTGCGACCGAGCCCGACCCGGTCGCCCCGTTATCCGCCCATTCTCGCCGTTTGTCGAAACGGCCACAGACCTTCCTGACAGCCGCCCAGTCGGTAGTGAGCCCGTCTTCGGTTTCCAGCAAGAAGCCCACTTGCTCCCGATCCCGCTCGTCGACCGACTTGACAAACAGCAAGACCCGGCTCGTGTCCAGGATGGTTCGGTCGAGCGCCGAAAGGCGCGCAAAGTTTTCCTCGAACTCCCGGAGGAGCGCCGACGCGTTTCTTCCCTTCCCCGGGGACTCCACCCATTCCATGAACCTTCGCTTCGAAAGCCGGAGCGCGTCGTCCAGCCCGTATTTCTCTAGGAGCCGACCTTCGAACTCCTCCCAGGTACGGCTCTCCGTCCGCACCTCGAGCACCTCCGCATGGATGCTCGGCATCGCTACTCGGGGAAATCCGGCAAGACGCCTTTCTTCCGGAATGTCCCGCATCAGCATCTCTGCACCGTAGGACGCCAAATACTTCGTGGCATCCTTCCCATCGAACCGGCCAATCGTGCCGACGACCGCCTCAATAGCTCTGTCGAGGGCACCGGTGCCCTCGCGCGCGTTTACAATCCGATCCACGGCCGAAGCCATGGCCTCTGCGAGATCCGCCCCCTTCATTTCCCACTCTTCTGCCGCCTCTTTCACGTCGGGTTCACCAAGATGTCGGGGTTACTACGCCCTTGCGTGTAGAAAGGAGGAGGGACCACGGGGGTCTCGAACCGAAGAGCAAGAGAGGGAGGAGTAAGAGAGAGAGACCCGATTACACAGAACCGAAGATCCGATTGCGCCGAACCGACGATTGCACAGGGACACGGCCCAACAAACCGAGATCACAAATAAACGCCGACGCAGATGGACGCAACAACGAGAGATATGTACTTATGAATGCAAGAAAATAACAGACTAAAGTATTACAACCCACGGTGGGGCACAAAATAGGTACTAACGAAAACGAACAGGGCGGCGAACAGCTGCCGACCCCTGTATGTCGCGACGCACAGAAAGGGAAAACAGGTCGGAGGTGCTGCAGGACGCACTCGGGGCGTTCCACGGAACAGCGCAAGCCTCCTCGAAACCTGCACAGGTACGCGATGGAGCAGAAGACAGAGAGAGCAGGAGTGAGAGAGAAGCTCCGAAATCGGTTCGGCAGCACTTCGTCCTCTCCGCGGGAGATCCCCCACTTCTATTCTTCCTCTTCCTTTTATAGCCCGTCAAGAGGCCGTTTGGCATTAACTGCATACCAACCGAATCTACCCACCTAGGATCCTCGTATGTACCTACTTCGTCCTTAGGTACTTCTTGGCGCGCGTGTGTGTGTAGAGCCGTTTCCCACGCCTTGCTCCTCCGATTCCTCTTGTGGGCGGTTTTCTTCACGACAACGTAACATATGTTCATGAACGTAATACGTAATTGAGGTATTAACCTCGTACGCATACGATACTCATCACATATTATTAATATGTCAAACGAGGTATTGACCTCGTGAACATATGTAAACGTTTTAGATAATCAATTAAAGACCACTACAACATCATTGACTTAATGAAAACAAATGACATATAAACTAAACACATGATTAGATGGGAGAAGAGAGAATAGAAAAAAAATTCTGGAAAGAGTTACCGAAGTTCTTTGTTGATCGTTGTCTAGATCAAGGCCGACCGCACATCGATCGATCACCATCAATCAAACGACAAATGAAAAACAAAGAAACATTAGTACATAAATCTGATACCAAATATTAGAGATCTTAATACTAAAGTAAGCTTAAGATAAGGATAAACAAATGATAGATAGAAAGGAGAAAGAGAAAGAAGGGTGCCGATCCACCCGACCACCCCCGAGTGAAGGGATCAAGACGGACTCGAGCCTCGATCGGCGTCCCATACCACCGCCGTGGCGTCGAGTCGTACCTGGTGCTGGCGCGCTCGCTACAAGAGTTGACCCACCACAAGAGCAGAGTCTCGATGTAGTCAAAAGATGATCAAATGAGGATAGCTAGGCCTCTTATTTATAGCGATACCCAAGGCCCCCAAGCAAGTTCACACTTGACCTAATGGGTTGTCTCAATCCCGAGAATTAAAAGTAATCCTCCCCTTCTTTACACTCTCGTTTAACCCTCACACTTATCCACGTGTATAGAATACTACGGTAAATTCTCACCACGGGATATTAAATGGTCATGCCCGTAACACAAAGAATCTGGTTCATCACAACAGTAAGGTGTTACAGTAAGCACATCGACGTTCGGTATCACTTTGTTCGGGACTGTGTAACTTCAGGGAAGCTCGGCCTCGAGAAGATCTCCACAACCGACAACATAGCAGATAATATGACCAAGTGTCTTGCGACTTATTGATTTCGGTCACTTTGACACCATATGGTCTTAAGGAGTATGCAGTCCGATCGAGTAGGACAAAAGAGATAGCATCTCTTTGTATAACTTGTATCTTTTGTTTTATATTATAGGTCTCTCCTTAGTGTATACACCCATTACAGGGGAGTGTTGAACACGGGTGTCTAATGGTTGTATTCACACTATCTCTTGGACAAACTAGGTTTAGGACGATTCTGTAAATATGTCAAAAGGTAGTTGCCCTAGCTTAGTTGGTATATAATTGACTTTGTAAGCTAGCTTGTAAGGTGGTTGTTGCCTCCATCTTGTTGTAACTCTCTTTGAAAGAAATGAGAGCAAATATTTCAGAGAGGAATATTGTCCCTCAAATCACGACCTTGAAAGATATGCCATATGGAGCCATGTGCCACAATTAACTAACACACATTGATGTGTGTGTCTTCTCTCAATCACTTTTCACTCCACACATCAACACATGCTCTCGTGTACCTTCCCCCTTTCTCTTCCACGTGTGCTTGTGTAGCTTGGTGCACATCACACCCTTCCCTTTGCACTTTATTTAGGTGCATGTGCAACAATCCCATCATATGTGCATACATTGCACATAACCATTTTGCCCCTTTTCCCCGATTTTCTCACGGTTGCTGCACATCTTCATGACAACGTGCAAGCGCAACAAGGGAGAATTCAAGATGCATAGAGAAGATCTTGCCGAGATAAACTCCAACCATGGACCATCATTCCATGTTCTCAATCTATAATAATATATCAGTCCATAGTCTTGTTTGTTTTAATCAACGATCTTCAATCCTAGCCCTTGAATCTCATCCTCTTCTCCAAGATCTCTTCTGATCTTCTGTTTATCTTATCGTCATCTTGTTCATTGCACATGGCCTCTTTGCATTCATACACTTGCATACACACATTTTCTATTGTTGAATCCATACATACCAAAGCGCATTCATCCCATTTGTGACAATTCTTGAAAGAGTTTTGTTTCTAGTTTTTCTTCCTTTAGTATCCTTTAGGATACAACACTATGTTTTGTGAGCCTAATTTGACTCTTTAAACTTCTTTCGCTTACATTTGTGTTTAATTGCAATGGAGGGTTTATGTTATTTTGCTACTAGTGAGTGTTAGGGGTTGGTTGGCCTTGGGTGAGGATGAGGTAAGGGTCCCAGGTCTAGGTAAGGAGGAGATAATTCACATTAGGGTATTCCAAACATATTGGTTTCAATCACTAAATGTACGATTGAGCTATACTCGATTATCTCGTTGCATTCCAATGTTCTGGTCACATTTATGCTTACCATGAGAGTTTACACAAAACTCTATCACAAGCTTTGAACATTGGTAAAAAATTATCGTCGGTAGTGGCACCAAAAGATGTGTGAGTTTAGGGTTTCCTTCCAAATACCATTCTTCACCTATTATATATAGGGATGGATCATTAGATGGGGTAAGATGAACTTCTACCCTAATGCTGGTGACATGGGTATAGCACTTAGGTAAGTTTCAATTAATTAAGCATTTTTGCTCTCAATACTAATCAAGATACATATAAGTTTCTTAAACAACTTAATCTGCATGTTTAATTAATTATAAGAACTGGGGGACTAGGAAATATGTACAAGTGAGGCCACACATCTTATGAAGAAGTGTTTTAAGACTTTGGAACATACTTAGATGGGAAGGGTCGAGCATTAAGGAATGAGAGAGAAGGATTAAGAGATTAATTAAGCGCAGGATTAATTAATCACGAAGGAAGTATGAAAAAAGAGAGAGGTTAACGGTTGGGTTTGATCTGATTAGTCTTAAATATTTGCATTGATTGCCATTAGGCTAGGCCTTTTCACACCTTCTAAGTATATGTATCCTATCTCTGTTCGGTTTTGTTCTTCTTATTCAAAGAGAAGCCGTTACAGAGAGCATGACTCTTCAATTTCCATCGTTTCTTTCAATTAAATTTATTTTTTTAAACCTCAGTCAGGATGCATCAGCAGCAGCCGCAGCAGAGACTGATGAAGCCACCATCGCCCACTTCTTGATTTATTAAAGATGCAGAAGAAATCATCTGGTAATGCAATCCTATCGAATTCTCTCCTTCTTCTTTCTTTGTCTCCAATGTTAATCTTCTTCATCATCAAATATTTTTCACCCATTCCTCATGACGAAGAAATTGTTTCCATTTTAATGAAGTTATCATAAGGATTTGGATAAAACATGAAACAGGGCACAGTTTATTATACAATACCAGAGAAGAAGAAGAAGAAGAAGAAGAAGAAGAAGAAGTGTTTGTTGCTAGTTTGTATATTACACAAAGAAAAAGAAGTGCAATATTATGGATGGGCAGCCCCAATACATCCGGGGCATGGAGTCAGGAGGCCACACAAGTGTCCGGGTGGGTGCTGATATGGCCGGCCCCGGTGTCCTGCCAATGGCTGCCCAAACTGCACCAGTTTCTCCTCAACCTCAATTCATAAGAGGTACCGAGTCACCATCTTCGGAGAATGCAAGCTCTTGGGATATTCTCCGAAAGGCCAAGACAAATGATGAAGAATCTCAACTTGGTTTATTTCGACAATTAGATCCTAAAAATGAAGAAGAAGAATATGATGATGAGATTAACAAGAATATCGAGGTGAAGAAGGGCTCCCCAGAAGCATTGAAGAAATGGAAGACTGTCACTCTAGTGTTGAATGCTACTCGTCGGTTCCGATGTTCGGTTCATGCAAATTTTGATGAAAATGAGAAACAGAAGCAAGATACAGCCCCAGAGATGCTCCAAAAAGAAGCCCCCACATGCCAACCTGCCTTATCACCAATGTCAGATGGATTCAAGATGTCTGCTACCCAATTGACAGATCTAATTCGAAACCGAGACTTGGACAGTCTCCGGCATCTTGGTGATGCCCCAGGGATTTCTGCCTGCCTTCACACTGAGCTTGAGAGAGGCATCGAAGGCTCAGTTTCAGACCTTGAGAATCGCAAACAAGCATTCGGATCCAACACTTACCCTCAGAAGCCCCCGCGTTGGTTCGTGTCTTTCTTGTGGGATGCTTGCAAGGACCCCACCCTCATGATCCTTATGGTATGTGCTTTGGTCTCTCTGGTGTTTGGCATACGTGGTCATGGATGGAAAGAAGGATGGTATGATGGTGCTAGTATTGCTTTCGCAGTTATTCTGGTTGTTTTTGTGACATCAACCAGTGATTACAAGCAATCTCTGCAGTTCCGAGCTTTAAATGAAGAGAAGCGAAATGTCCAGGTTCAGGTGATGAGAGGAGGCCGGAGACTCACAGTTTCAATCTTCGACATAGTTGTCGGAGATATAGTTATCCTCAGGATCGGAGACCAGGTCCCGGCTGATGGGATCTTTGTGCAAGGCTATTCATTGACAATTGACGAGTCAAGCATGACCGGAGAAAGCAAGCCAGTAAATGTGAATGCTACCACAAAACCGTTTCTACTCTCAGGTTGCAAAGTCAGTGATGGGTTTGGGACCATGCTTGTCACTGGGGTTGGAGTGAATACCGAATGGGGCCAACTCATGGCAGTCATTGGAGAAGAAATACACGAAGAAACACCCCTCCAGGTTCGTCTCAACGGTGTAGCTACTTTTATCGGAAAGATCGGATTGATAGTAGCTATGCTTGTGCTCCTCATTCTTGTCATTTTTTACTTCATCGGGCATGAAGATGGTTCGAATAACTCCGGACGATTCAAGGCTGGAAAGACCTCAGCTAGTGATGCTGTGAACAGTGTAGTAGATATCTTCGCTATCTCCGTCACTATAATAGTTGTTGCAGTGCCGGAAGGTTTGCCATTAGCGGTCACCCTTACGCTTGCCTACTCGATGAAGAAAATGATGGTGGATAGAGCCCTTGTGAGGAAACTATCAGCTTGTGAGACCATGGGTGGAGCTACATGCATTTGTACCGATAAAACAGGCACTCTTACGCTCAACCAAATGAATATTGTGAAAGCATGGGTAGCCGGAGATTTCCGAACCGATAGCCTCCTACGAAAGCATATTGTGCCGGATGTGTTCGACCTCCTCCTTGAAGGCTTAGCTCAAAATAGTAGTGGTAATGTCTTTATTCCACCACAGCCTTCTACAGAGCCTGAGGTGACAGGGTCCCCCACGGAGAAGGCAGTGCTAATGTGGGGGCTCAAGCTCGGAATGGATTTCGAGAAGATAAGAGCTCGGACTGTGATTGTGCAAGTCGAGGCGTTCAATTCAACTAAGAAACGTGGGGGTGTGGCCGTTCAATCCGATGTGGGGAAGGTTCGAGCTCACTGGAAAGGAGCAGCCGAGATTGTGCTACATGAGTGTGAATCGACTGTACTAGAAGACAGCTCCACAATCCCCATTACTGAATGCAAAAGACAGGATCTCCTTCGAGTCATCGAAGGCATGGCGAGTGAGAGCTTGCGATGCATCGCTTTTGCATACCGAGATATCACCAAGGAACAATGCGACACAACAAAGGGGGAGTGGAAGATTCCGGAATCGGGCCTGTGCTTGATAGCCATGGTAGGAATCAAGGACCCTTGTAGGCCAGGTGTGGTAGAGGCTGTGAAGATTTGCCAAGATGCCGGTATAAGAGTAAGGATGGTCACTGGTGACAACATTTTCACGGCAAAAGCGATTGCAATTGAGTGTGGAATCCTCGGTGAAGTTGGGATCGCCATTGAGGGCCCCACCTTCCGAAACTATAACGATGAAGAGAGAAAGGCAAAGCTCCATGACATTGTGGTAATGGCTCGATCCTCGCCCTCCGATAAGTTACTCATGGTGAAGACATTACGAGAAATGGGTCATGTAGTGGCTGTGACTGGTGACGGGACCAATGATGCCCCCGCATTGCACGAAGCGAACGTTGGTCTTGCAATGGGCATCCAAGGCACAGAAGTTGCTAAAGATAGCTCAGACATCATCATACTCGATGACAATTTCGCATCGGTCGTGAAGGTCGTGAGGTGGGGCCGATCCGTATATGCTAACATACAAAAGTTCATTCAATTTCAGCTTACGGTGAATGTGGCTGCGCTAACTATCAACTTTGTGGCTGCTGTCTCGTGTGGCCATGTCCCGCTGAATGCCGTCCAACTCTTGTGGGTGAACCTCATCATGGATACACTAGGTGCACTAGCCCTAGCCACCGAGCCGCCTTCGGATGAACTCATGAGCATGCCACCCATCACTCCGAAAGCTCCCATCATCTCCCCAATCATGTGGAGAAACATCCTTGGACAAGCCCTCTACCAAATCATCATCCTCTTGGTGCTCCAGTTTCGAGGAAAGGATATCTTGAGGCTGACCCAATCGAATGCCGAGCAAACCAACATGACCATTATCTTCAATGCCTTCGTCTTGTGCCAACTCTTCAATGAGGTGAATGCTAGGAAGCCAAACAATATCAACATCTTCGAAGGGCTCACCGACAATCACTTGTTCATCGGGATCATGTTCACCACTTTGTTTCTTCAGGTCATCATCGTCGAATTCCTCAACAAGTTTGCAACGACAATTAGCCTCAAGTGGCAACAGTGGCTCATATCCATTGCCATTGGATTTATAAGTTGGCCCCTTGGTGCCATTCTAAAGATCCTCTTTACCGAGAACCGGATCCGTTCAATTCAAGTGTTGTATGCTTACCTCAAGTCTCGGAGCCACCACTTACCATAGATGACAAATATACATTACAAATTAATGATACACACGATCATTTACAACAATATTGCCTCTTCTTGCGAACCGAAATTCAAAGTTGTACACAATCCTCTATAGTTGGTCAACTTGGTTGCCTTCATAGATGAGAATGTAAATAGTTTTGTCACTCATCGGTGAAAGAGCACCACAAATGTGCACACACAAATGTGCACACTTCACCACAAATGTGCACACTTCACACCAATTTTTATTGTTGATCTATATTCCGTAGTGGAGGAACAAAAGGAAGGAAAGTATCAAGTTCCACTAAATTTGTATATTATAAATACTTACTTGACGTTGCTAATAGCAATATTCAAAGTTGTATATAAAAAATGTATTCCACTTATCAAGCTTCTGGTGAAGTTCAAATGAGTGATGTAATTCATCCATGTGTACGCAAAAAGTATTGTTCCTTATTTGTAATACCATACTTGTAATGCCAGACATTGTTGAACCCAACAAGGATCATGAGTCATGACCATCCGTGACTAAAGCAAATGCGCCAATGATCACACCATGGAGCCAATCAACATAACATTTGGACAAACAAATATAAAGTTCTATTCATGCTCTAGTTGTGAAAAGTCAAATCTTCCAAGGTGTCTTGTGCTTGAAATTTCCCAAAACACCTTTTATAGACATTCAAACTTGTCCATTGTGTTTGCATAAATACCTTTTGCCATTTCATCTTACATTTGTTGTGTTGGCATGTCTATTCATGATGTGTTCACATAAATACCTTTCACCATTTCATCTTAAATTAATACTATGAAGCAAGCAATGGTTTATCTTTTGCATGTTTGGCAACTTTATTCTTGTGCCTATAGGCATGTATCAAGTCTAAGCATCATGTTCAACTAGTAAACAATCGATGAGCATAGGTCCCTTGTTTTCTCTATGGCATGCAATTTAATTGAGGCAAGGAAAGATCTTGTTTTATTGTGTGACCATTTGTATAAACCATCGAAATCGTGGTATCTAACGTAGCCGTTGTAAAACCCTAATTTGTAAGATAATCTTTGTATATTTTGCCCATATTTTTTTATCTTAATCGCGTGTTAATCATCATTCAAGTCATCGCTCATATAAAGTCCGAAGACCTTGGTCGACATGTCTTTTCAGAACAAAGTTTTGTCCAACGAGTGTTTGTTTGACGAGTAAAGGTTGGCAAGACCTTTGGTCGGCGAGTCCTAAGGTTTATGAGCCCTTAGATTGACGAGCTCCAAAGGTCGACGAGTGGGAAAAGTCAATGAGCGAGAAAGGTTGAAGAGGGAAAAAGGTTGACGAGTCCTTTGGTCGATGAGCTTGTTCAACAAGCTTGTCCAATGAGCAAGAGTTTTCGACAAAAGGACAACAAGAGGACAAAAAATCTTAATGAAAAAGAAGCTAAAGTGTTTCTAGAAGTGATTTTCATAGTTTTTTAACTAAGGGCTTATCCCCTCACATTGGGGTTGTCATTGGCCTAAACCTCTAGGAGCAATTTTGTTGTATTACATTAAGTTTATTATCCATGTTGATGCCAATGTCTTCTTGGGTCATGCTACAGAGTATGGGTACTTAACATGCATGACGAAAACCTGTGATGTGTACACTCATAGTTGTATGGTATCCTTGGAAATTTGGGCAACGCATGTTTTCTTACACCATGTATCTGGTAGTTTCTCATCTCACGATGCTTGTGGTCCAAGGTGGGAGGTGTAAAGAGGAATATAGAGTGAAGGAACTACACTCACTAGTGATTAGTATGTTGCCATGCAACGGTTGGTTGTACAACACTCTTTTAATCTATTTATAAGTTTTACATATGATATTTCTATTGGTTCGCACTAATAAAGTTTTTCATTCGAAGAATTTAATCCCTTAACATTTTTCTCAAATCTTGTCTTAAAAGCAAAATGATCAATGTGGTTCCATTTCATCCATTTTCGAGCAAAGGTTTTGAGGAAATATTTGTGCACAGAGATAATTTCATTTAGGATTTCTTTATGAAGGATGTGGGCCCACTTCTTGACTTGTTTATCGAGGATCAACCATAAACCTCGTACTTGAATCATGTTTGAGAAGGGCTCAAAGGCTCGATAGACTTGTTCGACTCACTTAATGTATCATGTGTGTCTCCTTCCCAATATACTTTCGCAACATCATACTTATGTGGGTAGATTTACCTTGATTGCTAGATAATCATTGTGAAGTCACGGTGTGTTGTTGCCTTTGGACCATTGTAGTTGCTAGTGAGTCCATTGTTTGGCCTAAAGTTGTTTGAAACATATTGTCTCCATTCCTAAATAATTTAGCGCCATCATGCTTATGTGGGTGGATGTGGTTGCTAGAGAATCGATGTTATGGCATTGTGTGTTGTTGCCCTTGAGGCTTGGACCATCATAGTGTTAATGAGTGTGTTTCTTGGCACGTGTTGCTATGTCCATGGAATTCTACCCGCCAAGGATGTTGCATGTGGGTAGTACATTATACCTTCTGGTCCAACATCTTGTTGATGAATGGAGGTCTCTATTTGAGGTGGTCAAAATATCCTATTCTAAGATTTCCTCCTACCACTAAGGGTGGTTTGGGAGAAATATCTCTCTTTCATCATTCCTTTCGTTCAACCCAAGTTGGACTTCTTGGGCTATTGTATATGAGAATTTCTCTTTTAGGTAAGAGGTAAATTTATATTGCGAGTGGAAAATATTTTCATTAATAAGGATATTATTTTTGGTAAGGTTGATCAGTATTCACTCATCGAAGGTGAACTCTAATCATTTATTGAAAATCTAGGAGACATTAATGTTTTAGCACTCATTGAAAATTGAACTTGAACGATTCCTCGAAAATCTAGGACTTGTCGAAGGTAGAATTTGATGATCGTTGATGTTGATTCATCAAAGTTGAGCTTTGAGCTTTGATGATTTGTTGAAATCGACGATTCCTCGAAGTTTTAGCACTCATTGAAGTTGAAGTTCAACAATTAGGCGAAAATTTAGGACCTATCAAAGGTAGACTTTGATGATTCATTGAAGTTGAACTCATCGATGTTGACTTATCAAACTTGAGTTTCGATGATTTGTTGAAAGTCTACGATTTATCAAAGTTTTAATGCTCATTGATGTTGAGCTTCAAAGATTTGTGGAAAATCTAGAACTCGTCGAAGTTCGCTTTGATTATTTGTCAAAGTTCTAGTGGTTAGGTGGTCTTAAATGCCATGAGGTGGGTGTTATGTCGAGAAATCAGCCTTGTCAACCGTCTTTAAGCCTTGATATCCCCAACTTCAAGGTAAGGTTTTGTATCATTGATTAGCTAAACAAAATACTAATGACACGAAAAAAAAATTACCCCACTAAACAACAATTAAAATTTTGTGTGGAACCGTCATTCACACCACTATTTTGTATGCCTTGGAATCTTATTAAAAGTTTGATCGGGCACTTGTTGACACCCACAACATACCAATTGTTTAGTAAAAAGGTTGGTTCTACCTACTTAACATAAAACATGAATATAATACTTGTTGGAAGCAATGTCGTCAGTGCGGAAGATCAAGAAGCACTCGATTCCTGTTTATTCCCTGTGTATGACAGTTTCTATGTCGTTGCACAGAGAGAGAGAGAGAGAGAGAGAGAGAGAGAGGCACAAAAGAGTCTTTATTTCATAAAGAAGAATAATACAACAACCAACCTCACAAAGAGGTTACAAGGTCACTATATATAGTGACCGACTTAGGGCAACTACCCTTTATGCTAATTACATAAATGGCCGAAACGGGATGGTGTGAATACGTCCATTATACACATGTATTCGACACTCCCCCGTAATGGGCGTATACATGGGTTATCTAAGATTACAGGTATAGACTTAGGTTCTCGGACATATCAGCTTTGTTCGAGTCGGCAGGGTCCGAAGGCAGAAGACCGAACTGGTCGGGTCGGAACAGTTGAAGCCGATCATTAAGGAACTGATGTCGGTTGTCGGGAACCATCCTGCTCTGTGTCCGGCTCTAACCGGACTGGTTTGTCGTTACGCCCATCTGATGCCGAAGAGACCGAAAACGGTCTGCCGAAAGACACTTGGTCATTCCATCTGCGACATTGTCGGTTGTGGATATTTTCTCTAGACCGATTTTCCCTGAAATGACGCAGTCCCGAACGAAGTGATATCGAACGTCGATATGTTTGGAGGCGTTGTGGTGAACCGGATTTTTCGACAAGGCAACAGCACCTTGACTGTCGCTGTAGACAACTGGAGCCGAGTCATGTTCGACTTGTCGAAACGTGTGCGCCAGCCGACCGAGCCACAAAGCTTCTTTTACTGCGTCGGACGCAGCTACATATTCTGCTTCGGTCGTTGAGGTCGCTGTGCACTCCTGAAGTTTCGACTTCCACGAGATTGCTCCATTGCCGAATTTGAAGCAGTATCCGGTTGTTGATTTCCGACTGTCTATACAGCCGGCGAAGTCCGAGTCGGTGTAACCGACTACGCCTGAGGTTCGGTTCGGACCGAAAAGAATGCCGTGATCTTTTGTGCCAGCCAGATATCTGAACACATGCTTGACTGCGTTCCAATGCGATCGGCCAGGATTGTGCATAAATCTGCTAACGACTCCTACGGCATGAGAGATATCAGGCCGTGTCGCGACCATCAGGTACATAAGGGAGCCGACTGCCGGTGCATACGGTACCGACTTCATATCTTCCCCCTCCGAACCGGATGTCGGGCAGTCTCGCTGAGAGAGCCGAAGATTCATAGGGAGCGGGGTTGAAGCAGATTTGGCTGATTGCATGTTGAAGCGTTCCAAGACACGTCCGATATAGTCGGTCTGAGACAAAAAAAGATGTCGTTTATCGCGATGCCGACTAATCTTCATGCCAAGGATGTGTCGTGCCGGACCGAGGTCCTTCATGGCAAACTTCAACCGCAGTTGCCGAACGAGATCGGCAAGTTCGCCCGCGTGGCGTCCAGAAATTAGCATGTCGTCCACGTAAATGATGAGGAAGATGGGTGATCCATCTTGAGATGTATTGGTGAAGAGACAATGGTCCTCATCGCTTTTGGAGAAGCCGATCGATTGGATGAAGTCGTCGAACTTCTTGTACCATTGTCGCGGTGCCTGTTTGAGGCCGTATAGACTCTTCCTGAGTCGGCAGACTAGATGTTCTTGGCCGGTCGCCACGAAGCCTTTTGGCTGCTCCATATAAATTTCCTCCTCGAGATCACCATGGAGGAAGGCTGTTTTGACATCTAGCTGAATCAGCTCCAAGTTGTCGGCTGCCACTACGCCGAGTAGGAAACGAAGGGTTGTCATTTTCACCACTGGTGAAAAGATCTCGTCGAAGTCGACGCCATATTCTTGTCGGAAGCCCTTCGCAACTAATCTGGCCTTGTACTTTGGGGTGGTCGAATCAGACGTCTCTTTTAGTCGATAAACCCACTTGCAAGGAAGAGCACGTCGGTTCCTAGGTAATTCGACCAGATCCCAAGTCTTGTTTGCCCGGATGGAGTGCATTTCCGACTCCATCGCCAGATGCCAGGTGGCTGAATCGACAGATGTCGATGCTTCTTCGTAAGACGTCGGTTCGCCGGCGTCGGTGAAGAAAATTCCAGGAGAATACCTCTCCGGAGGTTGCGACAGTCTCTCGGATCGTCGAGGTATGATTGGACTGGTCGCATCGGGTATCGAGGTCGGATGGTCCGAAACCGAATCATTCGGCTGTGCCGAGTCAGAGTTGTCCGAGTCGGTAGTGTAAGGTTCAGCTACCCGTGGAGCGGACCGTGTGTTGAGAGCGGGGCCTTCTTGAAGGGTCGGCACATCGGAGAATGTTACCCTTCGGACTTCGATCGGTTTTTCGACTGATGGATTCATAGCCGACTCGTTGAACACAACGTCCGAACTTCGAACGATTTGTCTGCGTTCGGGGTCCCAGAGTCGGTATCCCATTTCGCCGTCTGATCCATATCCAAGGAAAATGCATTTCCTGGACCGAGGTGCAAGTTTTCGGCGATCATCTTTCGGAATAAGGGCGTACGCCTCGCATCCGAAGATCCTCAGCTTGTCGTAATTCGGCTTACTGCCGATCCATAGTTCCTGAGGAATTTGAAGTCCTAGAGGTCTACTTGGCGACATATTGATTATGTGTACTGCCGTGAGTAGAGCCTCTGCCCAGAAGCCATCCGACAGTCGGGAGTGTTGGAGCATGGAAACTATCCGTTCTTGGATTGTCCGATTCATTCGTTCTGCAATCCCGTTTTGCTCCGGACTGTGTGGTGCCGTAAATTCACGTCGGATGCCGCGTTGTCGGCAGAATTTGACGAATTCGTCGGATTTGAACTCTCCCCCATTGTCTGTCCGAAGGCATTTCAGCTTTCGGTCGGTTTGATTTTCTACCATAGCGAGCCAATCGGTGAAGATCGAGAAGACACGATCTTTGGTGCGAATTGGATAAGCCCACACCTTTCGAGTCGAATCGTCAATAAAACTAACGAAGTAAGAGGCACCGCCTAGAGACTGATGCGGCATTGGGCCACAGACGTCCGAATGGACTAAATCAAGAGGTCTCGTTTCTCTTGGTGCTGATGTCGGGTGTGATGCGGCTGCTTGTTTGCCATACTGGCAATGCTCGCAGAATTGATGGTCGGAGAAGGAGAGTTTGGGGATGTATCCGGCTCTAGATAGATGCGTGATGCCGGCCTTGCTGAGGTGTCCTAATCTTCGGTGCCATAGTGATGACACAGGAATATCCACCAAAAACAGGTTACCCTCTCTGAGCGTAACATGTAACGGATACAGGGAGTGTATCTTAGGTCCTCTAGCAAGCAGGAGGTTCCCCCTGTGGAGTGTCCACCCTCCCGAAGAAAAACCGGCACGAATGCCGTCTTCATCTAGTTGTCCGACTGAGATCAATGGCCTTGAGAGCTCGGGTACATGTCGGACATTGTGGAGTACAAGTGTAGAGCCACCTGCAAGGTTGAGCTCTACTGTGCCGATTCCGATGATGTCACAGTGTTGTGAGTTGCCGACCCGAACTGAGTCGGAGTGACGGATCGTATATTGCCGAAATTGGGACCGATGAGGAGTCACATGAAATGACGCGCCCGAATCCAAGAGCCATGTGCTCGATTCTTCAGTCGTGAGCAGAACTTCTGATCCGACTGGATTTTCGATTGATAGTATATTCGGGTCGTCCGGTAGTACATCAGCTGAGGAGCTGACGTAATTGATCTCCTCATGCCGGCCACTCTTCTTGTTGTTCTTGTTCTTGAGTGCGCGGCAGTCGGCTTTGATGTGTCCGGGTTTCTTGCAATAGTTGCAGATTCGGTTATCCCGTGACTGGCTCCGTCTTCGCTGATTGTTCGGCGGTCGTGAGGAATCTCTTCCTCGTATGTTCGATCGGTCTGTCGAACCTTGTACTACGTAAGCGTCGTCTGTTGAGTCTTTGGCGAAAGACTTTCTCCGAGCTGCTTCGGTCAGGATTGCGCTCGTGACTTCGGAGTATTTAACAGCCGTGGTTGACGCGTTGCACACGGTTGTGACGAAAGTTTCCCATGATGAGGGAAGGCTGCTCATGAGTATCATTGCTCTGAGTTCATCCTCGATTGCCGTCCCCTGTGACGAGATTTGGGAGCTTATGCTTTCGTACTCATTGAGGTGTGCTTGAACCGAATCGGATTCTTTCATCCGCAAGTTGTAGAGGCGCCGGATCAGAAACATCTTCGTTGCGGCGACCTTCTTTTCGTAAGTGTCCGACAGTGTTTTCCACAGTTCGAATGCTGTCGTACACGATTGCACCGTAAAGTATACCGATTCCGATAGGTGCATCCGAATCGTGGCGCGGACGATTCTGTCCAGCTTCTGCCACTCCATTGGTTTGTATCCTTCTGGAGGTTCTTCATTTTCGATGGGATCGATTTGTCCCTTGACTATGAGATAGTCCTGCATTTGTTCCTTCCAGAAGTTGAAGTTCGATCCATCGAACTTTCGTAGACTCATTTCTGACGAGCCGGATGTTGATGCCATCAAATTCGGTTTCGGTTGACGAAGCTCGGTTCGGAGTTGACTACGAACCTTGTTGGAGTGCAGCCGGTTGGCTCACCCGATATCGTTCTAGTCGGATTTGAACCCGAGTCGGTTCGGCTTCGGAACTTGCTCTAATTGACTCCGGTAGCTTGAGGGACAGAACCGACTGGTCTTCCCGAATGTTGCCGAGTCGGAGTGAGCCCGGTTCGCTTCGGATATATGTGCCGAATACCGATTATTGAAACCGATTATCTGGACCAATTCTGCTTCGGGTGGCTGCAGCGACGAGAGAGACAGATCCAACTGATCCTCTCGAATGTCGATCAGCCGGATGAAGCACGAATTGGGGTTGTTGTCTTGAGACCGATCTGCACCGAGTGGTTACAACGAGCGGCGTTTGATTACCTCTTCGGATGCCGTTTAACCGAATGGAGCACGATCGTGTCAATGATGCACAAGGGGATTTCACCTCGAGCGGTTACGATCACAACGAACAGAGTACGACCTGATGGCTTACTCCAAGCAAGATGATCTAACGCAATGAGATGCAAACCTGGTTTTTCTTCTTCTTCTCTCTTCTTCGAATGACGCAGGAAACCGAATGCAGAGACGACGGCCGACAGCGGATTGAAGGACCGACTACTGTGCAGGCTCTGATACCAGATGTTGGAAGCAATGTCGTCAGTGCAGAAGATCAAGAAGCACTCGATTCCTGTTTATTCCCTGTGTATGACAGTTTCTATGTCGTTGCACAGAGAGAGAGAGAGAGAGAGAGAGAGAGAGAGAGAGAGAGGCACAAAAGAGTCTTTATTTCATAAAGAAGAATAATACAACAACCAACCTCACAAAGAGGTTACAAGGTCACTATATATAGTGACCGACTTAGGGCAACTACCCTTTATGCTAATTACATAAATGGCCGAAACGGGATGGTGTGAATACGTCCATTATACACATGTATTCGACAATACTCTCATCTGTAAAATTTTATAACTACATAATGGAAGGAGTTGGTTTTTTGGAAAGGAAAAAAACATAAAACCGGAATACACCTTGTTGGTTCATTGCTAAGGAGTTTGAGTGGGCAAGCACCCTACGTGAGAAGGGTAGGCAAGAGAATGTGTCAACCACTCTTGGGCATATCAATTGAACAATTAGATATCTTGGCAACTCATCTTTTTAATCTCATTCTTATACTTGATCAAATAGTAGAAAATGTATTGATTGAAAATACGTATGTTCACACTATTACTTAATCATTTGATTCATTATTAAGGAACATCAGAAATAATTAGCCCAACAACACACTCTTATCTATTAAGTAAACCAACCATGCACACATACAATATATCTATTAAGGTGAAAGCTTGAGAGTCAACATTTTAATGTTTGAGCTCGAAATCTTAGTGAAAAGTGAAGAGAAATCTCAAAGGAGCACCAAAAGTGACCGTTACAAGTTTTATATAATTTAGACCCTTTCTTATTATATTGGCCACAACGTATTTGTCTCTTGCCCCTTTTCCCTTGCTTTCTAGATTTGTGCCTTTAGTTCCAATGCCAATGTCAACATGGAAAGCAAAAGGAAGTGAAATGAAGAAGTATTTAACAAGAGACGAGTAAGCCATAGCATTCTTGACCAAACAACCTTATTAGTAGTGTTTGGTGGCACATCAAACACCATCATAAAAGCATTTATCCCAAATCTAAATAGAGCAATAGACATGAAAACCATGTTGACCACAATACTATGCAAGTTAACTAGCACATTACTATGAATTACACTTCGTTTGAGAAGCCCAGAAGTGCAACCACAACTTAGAACACCTTTTTAAGGAATTAGAATGCTAGTTAGCATCAGTTGAAATAGTATTAGGGTTTATTACTATATAATGTTGTGAGCTTCAAAACTGATTGGCAATTTATTAGAGAGCTAACACCATAACAATGTAGCAATAAGCAAATTAGAGAGAGTTTCCAAGAGACATAAAGGAAACTTAGGCAAGCGAAGAAAGCACACTTGTTGGAGAGTTGACGCAAGGTCAACTGGGTTTTGAACGAGATATTTTTTTCTTTATTGAGAGGCATTACTATGAGGACTAGTTCACAATAGCTAATATTTAAATAGAAGATCTCAAGGTCAAATTGACAAGCCTTAGGTACCCCCTAAAATGAAAAGGATGCAACTATATTCCAATCTCTTTGTATAGAATGTAATCATATAACAAATGGATTACCATGTCTCTCAAGAAGAAGTTGGTTGCAAATTTCAACAACCAACAAGTACCTAAAGTTATCAATACTAAAACACTCAAGAAGAAGTAAGTTGGTGGCATGCTTCAACTCTCAACGAATGCCTAAAGGTATATGCACTAGAACTCTAGCACGAAAGGTTTCATAAAAAATATAAGCTTCCATTGTATGTGCAGATATTACATTTTGAAGTATTTGGTGGGTAATCACCTATGAAATGGACGTAGATCATTGTTTTTGACATTGTAATTGTCTTTCTCATGAAAAAATCCTATTAGCAATTGATAAATTAGTGAGCGCTTGCTATAGTTCATTGGCCTCAATTTTGTTTTTAGTACACAAAGAGTGGTTGTCTATTTATAACTATCTAGAAATAGGGAACGTTATGTCACCTTTGAATTTGATCATTCGCTCAATTTTCCATGAGAAAGAGACGTCTTGAGTATTATGAAATAAGTCCCAACTTTCATTCACATTTTAACACTGGATCTGTTTTGAAAAGTTGAAGGCCATCGATGTGAGCTAGATAATATTTAGTAGTTCTCATCAACTCAACATACTTTACGATTGCTTATAGCATTGTAACTTTATATTATTTCTTGATAACTCTTTATCATTCTACATATGAGAGTTTCGAAGCTACAAATATGGCCTCTTTACTCTTTTCATGGGAAATGTATGACAAGATAAGCGAAGCTTGAATGCAAATACGCTAGAAACAAGACCATTTAATGCAAAGGCCATTGCCGACAATATCTTGATATTTATTGGATAGGCATAAACTATTAGTGATCATTTACATTGTTCTAAATATAGTATGGGTGAGCAATCTATGCTAAACTGAAATGTATACAAGATTCTATCGTGGTTGTGCATAAGTTATTTTGGGCCAATCCCACACTTTCAAAGGTTACGAGCACTCACATTAGTTCAACGGTTTCCTCCTTTTTTGTTATGTGTTGGAAGTTTTGATGTACAACTAATCATTTTAGCAATATGTTATGTTTCGTGGATCTTAGAGTGAAAATATCCTTTCTTGTTGAATCTTTATGCATGTGATTTGCATGTGCGAGACTATATTTTCGTAGGTGTATGGTGTTTATGCCACGATATTCACAGTGTCACATAAGGAATACTTGCCAAACCTTCAAAAGTAATTTCTAACATTGGAGCATAAACAAAGTCTTGTTGTTCCAAAAACAATATATCATAATGGGCTCTTTTGGGTTCCCAAGAGCATAGAAAAAGACATCTTGATGCTGATTCATGAATGGTGGCTTGGCATGTAGACAATATGCACATAATTCCACAACTAATGAGGAAGAAAAAAACATTTTCTGGAAATTTGGATTGTTGTAATTTGAGGTTAGTAAGAAGATGCCTTTGAATTAAGTTCTTACATCGGTAATAAAAGCATAAGAAATTATATATGACACAATGTGATATAACATAGGAATACAATAGTGATGAAGGTAAAAAGTTCCAAGCTCATTAAGTCAATCGTATTGTATGTTTCTATAATCCATATTGTTTTCCTATATGTAATCTCATGAAATGATGACCTTGAAGTCTCAACTCTTTTAATTTTTGTGGAGATTGGAGTTTTGCTCTTGAGAAAACAAATTATTTTTTTGAGCAATATGTTTTCTCATAGATGAATGATCATTAATAACACAAATTTACTACCCCTACAATGTTTTGTGGCTTTAAAGGAAGACAATGGTGGCACAAAGTTTTTGATTCTGGAGGGTCAACCTCAAAATATTACAGTCAAACCAAAAGAAGTAGAATTCAAGAAGATAAGAGCAACTCAGCTTCTCCATTGTCACTAATCGTCAAACTTGAGATTTATTTTCCTCTTGAGGACCTACATCAAGGCCAAAATAAAGGCATATGCATAGTTATGGTTATGGTGTCCCTTTTGAAAGTGAACTTTTAAGTGCTCTCATGTTGCATCATTTAGAAGCTTTCCAAGGCTCTCATAGAATCATATGAGAAGGGACGAGATTGAAGTGGCCAAAAATGAATTCTTTGTGAGTAAAATGGTACGGGCAAAAAGTTTTGCATGCCTTTTGCTTGGACAATATGTCAATAAGCCAAAAACTAGACTTCATTGCCCATATTAAATTTACTTTTTCCTAGTCGGACACCGCGTGAGTTTTGATTAATATATATACCATTAAATATACCAAACACACACACACACACACATAGTTTTCTTTCCTTAACGTATCATTAATTATTAATGTTATGTTAAACTTAACTATTAATTTGATCACATGACATGCCGACAATGTGTTGCCTCTTCCTACATATTAAAGTTTGATGATATATTGGAGGTTATCTCCCACATGGATTTCTAATTTTTATCTTCGAAATTTATATACGTATGCACTGTATTGTATTACACAAACCACTTTACAAATGACAAAATAGATCACTTTCACGGACCACCGTTTTGTCCATTAGTCCAAGAGATCCATCATCATTGCATACTAGCATAAGCACAAGTTACGATGCAAATTCACTATTACCATCCTTTCCATAGTGCCAAGATTATTCCTAGTTTCCAAAACCTTAACGACAATTTGGCATATTGCCTCTATAACAAAACATATTTTGATTATTTACAAGCTTATGGCATTCTAATTTCTTTGCATGTTTAGTTTGAGGCAATTTGCATTAAAGATAGTGGAACTATTTGTCCGTTAATCACTATTTAGGATGTTGTTACCCTCATTGTATTTGAAAGGCAAATAGCAACCACTTCAAGTTTCAACCTCTTTGGCTTGTCTAGAATTGGAGTTTAATAATCTAATTTTCCAAAGAAAACCATGTTGAATATATTGTTTGAAACAAATACACAAATCAATCAAATGCATTTGAAACTTTATGGATTGTGCAATCTCTAATGGATCGTGGGTAGTCATGTGTTTGCATTAGGAGATATCACTCTAAATTCTTAGAAATTTGAACTAATCCAATGGTCGCATATTACTAGTTCAATTGGCACATGCTTCACATCAAAATATGTGCCCTCATGCCAATAAAAATCTTCATACTAGAATATGTTCAAAGTCGTTGCATAATTATATAGACTAATCCAATCAGTTTAAAATAAATAAAAATAATAGATAATCATGTGGCATAAATTTGTATATACAAGCTGAGGAACTCACCTCTCCGGCCACCCGTAAGCTATCTCAAAACTTAGTTTCATCATTTTAATTGTACATCTTCAAATAAAATTATACTCGCTCATTTGTTACACAAGCATGACCTAAATGACCAACCCATGTATCTTAATTTCAATCATAACATTCTTGATCTTGATTATGTTTCGAAGTAACTTCCACTTCACTCTTGGATCGTTGTTCAACATATACGTAGAAGAAGAAGGTTCCCCCTTTCTTGCATAGCCATGGCCCATGAATATAGGAATCTTGTCTTGCAAGCCTAAACATTTTGTCCATCAAGTATTTCTATATATGTGGGTTCTTATAATTTTTTTATATGCATAACATCAACATACCATCGCATTCAATTTTGCTACACGTGTAATATACATTTATATTATTCCCTTGAGTTTTATGCTTATGCTTTCTTTTAGATTTGTTGTCAATAAAGAAGCTTGTGCCCTATCTTTACCATATCCAAACTTTGTATCTAGTTTTATTTTATTTTATTTTTAAGATTCACCTTGGTATTAATGGAAAGATGCCCAAAGGCTACAAAGAACTCATACATGAAAATACAACCACCATACCCACATCAACCAACATATCGAATAGCAAAAGTCCTCATGCATCTACCGTAGAAATTGTATTTACACCATATCCAAACTTTGTATCTAGATGCATTCAATGAATTCTTTATGGATATCATTCTAAGCTTGAGAGAGCTTAATAATTATGCCAAAACTTAGACCTTAGCATTCATACCGTTTCACCTTCAAAATGAATTATCGTGATGCTTCCTTATTTTTCTAACTCAAATCATTGGATTGCCTTAAGTAGCTACTTAATATATATACACATTTGATATTCATGTGAATAGCTTCATTAACAACTAGCAAGAGGTGCATGTCGGTACCAACAAGAAGGCCAATATTTTAGCTTTTCTCTATCCTCCTCTTGGATGAAACTTTTATTTCTTAAAAAACTCATGGATGGCTCATTTGCTAGAGAGAGAGAGAGAGAGAGAGCATGTTTTCAAGTAGTATTTCTTGAGAACATATATTGTTTTGGCCTCACAATTCATGATAATTCGCTCTAGTTCACATGCAAGCACACATAGTTTGCCAATCAAAGCTAGAATTTCTATTACTGCAATATCACAAGCCCAACACAACAAAGAAACAAGAATGTTAATTGGCATGCTTGTACGTTTACAAGGCATGGTAAAATAATGTCTCGGTGAGGCAATTTTTTCGTATAACATCCATTGTTTCCTAGAGTCGAGGTGAAACACAATGTTGTGTATGTTGGGGCAAATATGTCAAGAATCACAAAAGCTATAGATTATTGCTTCTACATGGAAATAAAATGTCATCATAGCTTCTTTGTATCAAGCTGAGCTTAGAATTGCATTTTCAGTATTGTGCCTTTTGCAGTAGATTTATGCATTACTCATGCGTTGGTGCCAACAAGTAGAGTCAATCTTTAGCATAGAATTGTACAACAATGGATGATAACAAGCATGGTTGAAAGATTCCAATACGTAACCGTATAAACTTTCTCAAGAATATTTCTACTTTCATCTAAAAGTTTTGACCACCATTTTTGTTGAATTTTGTCAAGCTTTCTATAAAATGTTGGACAAGTTGTTAATACTTATCGAGATACGTGAGCATTGGTTTCTCGAGAATTACCAAGACTAAACACATGGAAATCTAATGTGAGACAAGACATGAAATCCAAAGTGTGTTTGTTGCATGTTAGGTGATGGTGCTCTTGTAAGAGAGAGAACTCGATTCAAAATAATTATGTTCCAAAGCTACCTTACTTTAAATAGGGTGAGATTGAACCATATGCTCATGGAGTAGGAAGAACTCCCCTAGCCCAAAGAATAAATGGATGCCTTTGGCTCCTTGAGGGTTGCCAAGAAAGCGAGGTCAAGACTCAAAACATAAATGCATTTGGTAGAAGCACTTACTTGATCCAACAAAGGTAAGTTTATTGCTATACTCATCCCCGAAATGTTGGGAGGGTGACATGACAAATTCCTTTTTGTGCCTTGGGGGCTTCGACCTTGTGTGAATATACTAAAGGGAGGAGAGTATTTCACAATCTTCCTAACACAAACATTAGCATCATGACATATGTACCATATTTACATTAGCGATGCATGTAATGAAAACTACAAACATATGGAGCAAGAACAAAAATAATGACAACCACTAGTTGCGTTTGATGTTAGCATTGCTATTATGGGTAAAACCATTTAGATAGTTGACCCTACATCGTCTTTCTACCAAATAGTTTGTATTGGTAGACCGTAGTATCAATATTAACACCTATATATTGTTTGTACACTCCCAAGGTATATCTAATCACCACTTTCTGATATCGATTCATCAAAAAGCTTACCTTTGGAGTTTCTCGAATTCACGAAACTAGAAAAGTGTACAAGAATACACTACCCCAATCATTTATTTGCTGCCTTATATTCGCCAATGTGAACATTAGATTTTAGATTGAGTTGGTGATCATTCCATGTACTAGCTTTAGTAGATTTTAGACGTTCGATTTATGTCCTATAATTTTATTCTCGAGATACATGAGCATTGGGCTACCCCTGCATTGCCCAAATCAAGGACAAGCGTGATAATGGTTCATGGATGCCAAACTCATAAGACTCAATTGTTTGATTTCAAAGAGAGTTCATCTCCACATGTGTTTTTTGGGATCCGAGGAAGAACTTCTTTACCCCGAACATGCTTTATGTATGTGCAAAATTTATCTCACTCTAGGAAACCACACCATTGGTGAACTTCACGCCAGGACATCCGAAATGGTGCTACCAACCGCCTCACTGGCTCTACCCCCCCCCCCCCCCCCAACAACAAATCCCCCATATTGCTTTCGGTGATATCAAAGTCTAGTTGTGTTCAGAAGCTTGCTAGTTATGTTTTGATGCTTGTTGAAAAATAACAGGTTTTGTCGTGCAACCGTTTGTTGTTACGTGGACCACGATTGCCCCCCCTTTTTTATCTAAGTTGTCACATAACAATAGCCAAATATATATGAATGCGACCTGTAAATAGTAGAGTATCTATAGATACTTGGAGTGTACATAGCTTGATTTGTATATGCAATTCAGATTCAGCTAACTAATGGGAAACAGTTTAAAAAATAAAAAATAAGTTTTTTTATGTATGTGCCCTCCTAGTGTTCCCCACCTAGAGTAAATTTCGTTGGGTCTAAGTTTTCCATCCGGGACTTTTTGGGTTGGGCCCTATATTTTGTCATACACAAACAGGGAGTGACTTTATACACAAATAGGGAATCTCTATCTCTCTCCTATCCCTCTTAGTTATATCAATGGATAAGTTGCTTTCGGTGCAAGTTTTCCTTGGCCCTTTTCTTTGGGTTTGTCACATAGGAACGGAGGGGCGAGGTTCTTTTTTCCGTAAAGGAAGTGTGAATAATTAAAACATGACAATATACAAAAAAAAAACACCCTCATGTTTTTTTGCTTTTTCTTCTAAAATCCATGCCCCCCCCTTCCTTGAGTGAGGGAGTCCTGACTCTCCAAGGATGATAATAAAATCTATTTATCTCTTTACAATCACACGAAAAACAGAATCGGAGCCCCCCCCATCTCTCCACACACACACACATTCTACGAAAGGGTTACATTGCTTTGGATGTAAGTTTTCATTCTCGGAATATTCACCCAAAGGCATCCTCTCTGTTGTGCATATGCGTGTGCGTGTGTGCGTGCATGTCTCTCGTCGGGACGACTCTCTATCTGGCTCTCTATTTCGAGGAGACACTCTAGAAAAGGTGACACTTTCCAAGGAGATGTGTGGGACATAATAATGTACAAATCTAGATGCATGTTTTGCTCTTTCAATGAAGAGTGTGTAGACCTCTCTCTATATAGAGATAAGAGGAGGTTTTTGGCCCCTCCTCCTCTACATATAGAAGTGAACATACATACAAAAAAAATGAGGTCTATTTTTTTTTTTCCCATCACAAAACCCACACACACGCACATTCTACATAATAGAGATAAATAATATATATACAAAAGAATGTGTATATTCTCTCTCTAGATAAATAATATATGTATATACAAAATGTGTATGCTCTCTCTCTCAAAAAAAGTGTATATTCTCTCTCTAGATAAATAATATATATACAAAAGAATGTGTATGTTCTCTCTCTCAAAAAAAGTGTATATTCTCTCTCTAGATAAATAATATATATACAAAAGAATGTGTATGTTCTCTCTCTCTTTCCAAAAAAATGTATATATTCTCTCTCTAGATAAATAATATATATACAAAAGAATGTGTATGTTCTCTCTCTCTTTCCAAAAAAATGTGTATATTCTCTCTCTAGATAAATAATATATATACAAAAGAATGTGTATGTTCTCTCTCTCAAAAAAAGTGTATATTCTCTCTCTAGATAAATAATATATATACAAAAGAATGTGTATGTTCTCTCTCTCTTTCCAAAAAAATGTATATATTCTCTCTCTAGATAAATAATATATATACAAAAGAATGTGTATGTTCTCTCTCTCTTTCCAAAAAAATGTGTATATTCTCTCTCTAGATAAATAATATATGTATATACAAAAGAATGTGTATGTTCTCTCTCTCTCAAAAAAAAAGTGTATATTCTCTCTCTAGATAAATAACATATATACAAAAGAATTTGTATGTTCTCTCTCTCTCAAGACTCCAAGAATACATATATCTATGTACATATAGCAAAAGCAAAAAGCAAAAAAAGCAAAAAGCAAAAGCAAAAAGCAAAAGCAGGGCTCATCAGTAGGAGGACAAAGAGGCATGGCGGGAGCTCACGAGACAGACAACAGGATTTGGAGAAGCTTTGGTGTTACACAGTAGTTAGTAATCAGTAGAAGAAGTGTAGAGCCCCTTCAATAGAAAAGAAAGTCTACAGAAATTTGGGGAAATTTGAAGAAGGAAGACTAAGAATCAGAAATGCTCCAAAGGGGAATTCGTAACGCTCAACTGACTTGTTAATCATCTTAAGAGACCCTCCTCCATCGCTATATAAATTCAAAAGCAAGAAGAAAGGAGCAGATCTTATCAGTCCTTCTTTAGCTTTCTGGCCATGGCCATGGCCATGTTCCCCTCTGTAATCTCATCTCATCTCTTCATGTTCTTCTTATTAATCTTTGTCTTCTCTTCCTTCGTCTTCTTCTTCTTCATGGTACCCGTCTCCTCTTCTTCTACTAGATTCTATCAAAGCTCTAGGATTTCTAGAACTACACAACACCTCAGACGCATCAATAAACCTCCCATTTCAAGCATTCTGGTAGGTTATAGCCATGGGAGAAGCTTCTTCTTCTTCTTCTTCTTCTTCTTCTTCTTCTTTTATCTTTTCCCTTCAAGCTTAATTTCAAGGTTGCTTTCTTTTCATCGTTTGCTTCTTTGTGTTATAATTAACGCTTTTCTTGCCGTTTCTGCTTCTTCTTTGTTGCTCATCTGTTGCAGAGCCCAGACGGAGACTTGATTGACTGTGTTCTGCTTTCTCATCAGCCAGCCTTTGATCATCCAAAGCTCAAGGACCACAAAATTCAGGTATGCACCGTCTGCTTTTCTGAAATGTTGCATTGTTGCACCAAACTTTTGGTATCATAATGTCGTGATTTTTTTGGGGGGTGCAATTATGTGTTGCTATGTTGTGATTCTTGGACTGTTTCTTTTGCTATTTCTTGCTGGTTTTTGTGGTGTTTCTTTGGCACCATTTCAGCTTTCTTGCTTTTTTATGCTTTTTTAAGCTTTTTTAAGCTTTTCTTGGTGTGTATGTGTGTGTGTTTCACTGTTCTGGAGCTTTTTTCATGCTTTCTTCTTCTTCTTCTTCACTTCTGTTATTCTTCTTCTTGGTGCCACCAGCTTGAGCCTCCTCCATTACCTTATGGCATGAGGAGAAAGAGAGGGCCATTGAATCTAGAAGCTTCCGGAACCGACCGTCGGGACGGCCCAATGTCCGGTTTCACACCACAGCTCTGGCACCAGACGGACGAGCGCTGCCCGCACGGGACCATCCCGATACGGAGGACCAAGGAAGAAGACTTGCTTCGGGTCTCCGAAATGTCTCACTTCGGGAAAAAGAAGCATCGGCCTGCCCGACCGCGCCGTCCATTCTCGGTCGGGCTCCGGAATTCTCTCAATGAGAACCGACACCAGGTGTGAACACACACACACACACACTTAAGTTCTTCTATAGACACACACACACACATCTACATATATGATCAAATTCAATGTGACTAAGCAAGTGTCGAGCGAGAAAGTGTCGAGAAACAAATGCAATTATTTCCCTCCTTGCAGCATGCCATTGTTTATGCCCAAGGGGAGAACTATTATGGTGCAAAAGCCATAATCAATGTGTGGCACCCATCCATTGAAGCTTCCGATGAGTTTAGCCTCTCCCAACTCTGGCTATTGGCCGGCTCCTTTGAAGGTGACCTCAACAGCATTGAAGCTGGATGGCAGGTATGCTTGAAAAAGAGAGAGAGAGAAGGCAGCCATTTCAAAAACCTCCCATTTCATTTCGGGTTTCGGGTTCTCACACATTTTTGGGGGGGGGCTCGAATGTTTAGGTTATCCCGGACCTCTATGGCGATAACAACACGCGCTTGTTCACGTATTGGACGGTAAGTTTGTTCATTCATCTCATTGTCACATGTTCTTATTAAAACTCGTGTATTTAGGACGGTTTGAGGGGGCAACTTCTACAAAGCCAATGCCACTTTATGTAGCGATTTCCTAGAATTGACCAATTGTGGGGACACAAGGTTAGGTTAGGTTTCATGTGTGTTTGGCTTCATGTTCTTGGGTGATTTTTTACGTGGTGTGAATATCACAACCTAACAAAACCTTTGAGTGTCTCTACTTTTGGCTATGATATACTTGTACATGTATATAAGTTCATGGGTTGAATGGTAGGATACCTCGATCATCTTGACTTTATGATTTAACTTGACCTCACGTTACTAATAATAATTGTACATCTTTATACTCCTTTCCAGAGTGATGCATATCAAGGAACCGGATGCTACAACTTGCTATGCTCAGGGTTTGTGCAAATTAGTGAGCAAATTGCATTGGGTGCAACTATCTCCCCAGTGTCTACTTACGACAACAAACAATATGACATTGACATTCTCATATGGAAGGTAAATTACCACAAAACCAACCAAATTCTTTCTGGTGCCCATGTCATATCATCACGATTCATATCCCTTTTTTTAGGATCCCAAAGCGGGTGATTGGTGGATGTCATTTGGAGAAAACCATGTATTAGGTTATTGGCCTTCAAGTTTGTTTACATACTTAGCCGACTCGGCAACTATGGTGGAATGGGGAGGTGAGGTAGTGAATTCTGGTACCGAAGGCCGGCACACAGCCACCCAAATGGGGAGCGGACATTTCCCTTCGGAAGGGTTTGGCCAAGCTGCGTATTTCTCAAACTTGCAAGTAGTTGATGCCAATAACAACCTTAGGTCACCAGATAGGATTGACACATTTGCCGAGAACTCCGCTTGTTATGATGTTCAAGATGGATACAATAGAGAATGGGGATATTACTTCTACTTTGGAGGGCCGGGATTGAATGAGGGATGCCCTTAGGAGACAGAGTGAGAAGAAAAAAGGTACAAAGGTGGGTAGGGGGGGTTTGTACGTGTTGATTTAAGCTTTTTGTAAACGTGGCATTCATAACATGGTGTACTGGTGATAATGTATATAGCATTGCACGTTTCCTCAACATACAAAGTGAAGGCAACAAAAACAAAAGCAAAGATAAAAAACAATGGTGAGGATTTTCACCATTCGACATTGAGGTGGCTCATGCATGTATATTCCAAAGACACGACACATTGAATCTAACAAGTAGAATGCAACCCTAATCTTGCTTCTTGTTAGATTTAGTGGTGATTATAGGCGAAGATCGTCGTATAGCAAACTCAACAATGTGACGCAAAGCTGATTCTAATAATGCATTAGCTAGTTGATATATGAGCAAAAACTCTTAAGCATGACTTGTTTTAAAGTCAAATGTAAACGCAATCTTCTTAATGTCTCATCACCCAACACCATTCATTCTCATCAGGTCAAATGCTTTTTTTTTACGTTTTGCTTTCTTTAGCCTTTTGCCTTTCCCCAAAAATGTTCAAAGATAAAGATGTCAAAAAAGCACCGCCTGTGAATAATCTCTCTCTCTCTCTCTCTCAAACAAAATATAAAGACAAAAAACTAAAGGATAAAAAAGGTATAATTTCAATGTTGTACAAATGAGGACATTTGTTTTTTGGTTGGATACATACATATGCATGTATGTATATATGTGTGTACGTGCGTACATACATGTTCATTGTTTTGTACTCATTCATCATGTTTTGATTCTTGGGTAACATCATGTCTTCAACACATATTGTACATTTGTATATGATTATCATAGTGCATGTCACATGGATGCAATCTCTCTCTCTCTCTCTCTCTCTCTCTCTCTGTATATATATATATATATATGTAATTAGCTTACCCTAGCGGTCAATCGTTTACACTACTATCAACACATCTCTCTCTCCCCACCCAATTTGACCCTACATTCTCGAATCTAGAGATAGAGTGATTGATGGGATGTGATGAGTCCAATATCTTAGATTGACTAGATGGGGTTAATTCAGTGGGCTAGAACAAGGTTTAACATCAATTATCTAGTATCATATTCCATTTATCCATGGATCATATAATATCTTCACCCTTGTCACACATGCAATTTCCTTATTGTGTGTGGCTCTCCTGTTTACCCTATACCCTATACCATAGATTTTTTTGTTAGATCACCTTCTATGTGCACGCATGATGATTGTTTGGCATGCCTTATTCTGATTTCACACCCATGAAAAGAAATGATTCCAAGTGCACATGAATGAGCATAGGACATTGATTCATTCAACCCCTTTGTGATTCCAAGTAACTCAACCCCATCAAACAGTTATATTGATCACCTTCTATGTGTATGTATGTTTGTGCACGCATGATTGTTTGTTTGGCATGCCTTATTCTGATTTCACACCCATGAAAAGAAATGATGAGTATAATTGTTTGATGGGGTTGAGTTACTTGGAATCACAAAGGTGTTGAATGAATCAATGTCCTATGCTCATTCATGTGCACTTGGAATCATTAAGGTGTTGAAAGAATCAATGTCCTATGCTCATACATATGCGTGCTTGTACCCATGATCTTACTTTTTGCATTCTAAAAGATTTAGCATGCCACTAGAAACAAGGTTAGGCAACTATCCAATCCTTTGTAATCAAAAGATATTGTTGATCCAACTAGGTAGTAAAGAAACCAAGTTTAGTGCTAGAATTTACAATTTCAATGCATGGGTTCCTTCTTACCCCTAAACCCTACTTTTTGGGGTTCTATTGAGGAGAGTTGATATTTTTGTCAACATTCCTCTAATCTAACATATGTATATTCTAAATTGGCCTTGACGGAATTCTAAAGAAAAGGATATAAAATTTGCTCTCTCTGTAAACAAGACATTCACGTTGTTTAAGAGAGCATCTATGCTATGACCTCTTTCTCGAGGAAGTTGACTTTAGTACCGTGGTGAGAGTAGCTTATGATGAAGTCAATAAATGAGTATTCTACAATTTGGCTACATTTTAACGTATGAGGAAGTTGGTAAATGAACATTCTAGGATAAACCTCAAATTAATGCACCTCTCAATAACATCAACATATCTAGCAATGTAATGTGTTTTTTTCCCCCAAAAAGAAGCTACTTTCCTATTAGTTAGGAGAGATTATTACAGAAAGACTATACAAGCTGGCTTATACGTAAATCGAATATTGAAAGGTTGTAGGTATGTCTAAAAGATCTTGTTGAGCTCATTTGCATCATTGCAATTTGCAGTGGAACACTTTGTTCTAGTTCTTCAATTGTTCCAATTTGTGAATGACATTAAAATAGTGTTAAGAACACATCACCTCTAAAAGCCCAATCTGAAAGAGTTATTTTTATACATCATATAAGAGATTTCAACATTCCCTAAATTATTGTGCATGGATTCTAGAGTTGCATGATTAAATGCATCAATATTATGGTGTTGTAGGATGTGGGTTCAAGTCTCAAGTAATAGAAGCTCGTTATAAAACGTCAACAAATTTATGGTGTAAGATCGTGCACACTAAGATAAAATTTCTTTAATCACAATGCGCCTACGTAACAAAAAACAATAAAAAAACAAAGACTATATAAAAAAAGAGCATAGCATAATAATTTCATGTGTTTCTAAAAACTATAGCTATTAGGAAAAGCATAAAGCATGTGCATTACAAGTTTCCTTATTCTGCAATCAACGGTCGAAAAAAACGGAACGTCCTTCTAAAGACAATGTTAATAGCTCTACCAATTACAAGACAGGGAAACTAAGAACAATGATTCAGGTCACATTTTCGAGTTTGTTTGCATGAATTGTTAGTAATATTATTGTCATTCTATTCATTGGTTATGTGGTGGAAAACATTTTTATGTTCGTATAGTCATGCCATTTATTAAACCATGACATTATTTGAATTCTAAATTTTAATGTCTCCACAAAGTATTCTTTATAAATTTGAAGGTGACATTATTAAAATATACATACATGATGGTGGTGTGGTAAGGTTTGTGCTTTGCAACATTATTGTTATGAGCTTAAGTATAGGCCACGGATTTTACAACTTGCTTATTATAAAAGTACTCGTAATTTTTGTAGTATGACATCAGACACACTTACAATTTACTCCTACAACAATGCCTTTACATCATAGAACATTTACATTTGTTTTTTTTACCCAAAACACTAGGAGTGAAAATGATCATGTTGTCCTTTAATACGAATGTTAACAAAGTAATGTTAAAGATAAGAGAGTATTGGGATGAAAGATGATGTGATATTGTTTTTGATGTATTCCAAAGAATTTGTGTTGTAACTTAACGTAATACAATGTGACAAGATGTCATTTCATGATATATAATAACTTATAAGACATCATAACAAGATGAAGTATGACGAGATATAAGGTAATCTGAGAATGTGAAACACGGGAATATGTGATTTCAACTTGTGATATAAACATGACACTACATAGTAAATTACATGTGAAAGCATATACAATACATAAGAGTCATCAGACATTCAACAAATTATTGTGCATAAAGATGGCTTGTATTATATGAGATTCTGAAATTCAAATTCATAAAGATGACAAATAGCGGTAAACCATATTCTTTACAACATTAAAGTGATGGATCAAATATCTAGCAATGGGTTTGATATTGCTTTCAATGTGAATGAAAATTCCTCCTTTCAGTTTTAAGATCATACACACTCTAAAAGAATTGAGTTTTTACAACATTGACATTGACACATTTATAATACGTTGAGTGAATATGAATGCATTTATCTTTAATATGAAATTGCAATATTGTTAGGCATGATCTAGTAAGTTAGAATGAAATGAATAGGATGTAAAGTGATGGCTATTATGTTACTTGGCACTTTCAGTTGATGTATTTCCTGTGTATGATCTAATAAGCTAGAATGAAATGAATGTAGCGTAAAGTGACGAGCGTTACTTTAGCTAGCATTTTCAATTGAGGTATTCCTATTCATTTTATTTTATTGTTAAGTATAGATTGACGAGAAATTGCCAATTTCCAACTTTAAGGATGTCTTCTTTTACAAGGGGGAATGTCTTTGAACCTTGTAAAACATTTGTGTTAGGTGTATTAAGTATGAAGGAATATATTGCCAAATGTTTGGACATATTAAGTAGGTATGTGTATGTGTTATAGGACCATGCAAACCATTGGTATTTAAAAATTATTTCATAAGGAAGAAATAGGCTTATTTTTTAGATGCAATGTTTTTTTCGTGCTTTGTATGTTTGGAAGATGGTGACTGTGCTTGGCTTTTTTTAAAAGATGCATGAACGAGAATTTTCTATTATGGAGGATTCCATCGTAATGAAAATTTGGGGATTGGATGCATTAATAAATTGTGACAAGAAAGCATTGTTTATCATGATTTGATCTTGAGATGAAGATTTGATGATTGATGTAATGGCATTGAGAAGAGATTGAGGCTCATTAGTTAATTTTGATTATGTTTATGATCTTAATTGAGATTGTGATTAAGGGATTCACAAGCTAAGGTGATTAACATACCGAAGTTGTATGTAATTTAAATTATCTTCATACGATAATATTTGATCAATTAGATGTATGTATTTAGGATTATCTTCAATCAACTTAGTAATTCATTCACTATGTTCCAAATCCTTTTAGCAATGTGATTCAACGAGTTGATAGAATAAGGGTTGTGGTTTGTGGAGTGTGTGATAACCCTTATTATATCAACAAATTTGTGGTTCACTACAATTGTCCAATGGGAAATAGATGTCCCTAAGTGCAATGAAAGCCCATGCAACAAGAAAGTGTTCATGAAAGGAGTGTAAGTACCAAGGCCATTGTTTTACCCTCACGTAAAGTGCAAAGTAAAGAGCCAATTCAATAATGGATACGGTTCTACATTGATGGTGTCCCACACGTAATTGGGGGTTAAACCGTGACTATGGTAAATATCACAATCCATAACTCTTTCTTTTGGAAGAACCTTAGTTTGTACCATTTGTCTATGTGTGCTTGTCCTCAACAAGAATAATTATTTGGTTGTATATCAACCCACTATTTTGGTTTTAGATGTCTACATCTAGCAATGACAAATCTACTAAAGAACTTATACATGTTTGCATGTTTGGATTGTCATCATGTGCAACATATACCCTTTTTATTGTTACCCTTTACATTAATACTTATATATATATATATATTTATTTATTTATTTATTTATTTTATTTTTCCAAAAAAAACTCTTTCGATTAGTTATAAAATTTTACAAATGAGATCATCATGTACAAATCCCTATAGGGACGCGATAGTTCCATCTTATGTGGATGCCCACCGACTCAAGAAAGGGAGAGGACGACCATTGTTGGATGACGGTTATTCGTTGTCTTTCAACTCCATCGGAGCCGCCCTTGAGGCCATTATATTGGCTCTTTAGAATGGCTACAATTTCACTCCATATCTCTTGCAGTAACATTGTTGGATGCGCGGTTTGGTTGGAGAAGACCCATCTACACTGTTGTTTCCATAGAATCCAGAGAGTTATTGGCCTGACCAATTCCAACACAACTTGAGATTTGTCATTAAGAGGAGTTGAGTGGACATTGCCGCTAGTGGAGAAAAAAATCTCGTGCTTTTATCACCAAAGTCATGCCCTCCTCCTAATGCTCGTATCTGTCAACTGGGGTCTGCCATGATAGCCAACATATATTTCCCCACTTGATTGAGCCTTGCACCTGACATAATTGCAACAAGCGGCCAACCCCCCGCCATATTCGATGGGACGCTCAGCAGTCCCACAGAGCGTGTCGTATTGATTCTACTGCATTTGGGCACTCTACACAATTAGGAGAGCTAAGGTTCCCACGTTGCCATGCTCCCACCGATAGTGACTTATGTATTAATAGCCATTGGACCGTGGTAATTCACCTCGCGTGTTGTTGTTTCCAGATTTTCAGCCAAAACTTGGTGATAATTGTGTGAGGAACTTGATATGTGTGCCAAACCTTTGCAATAGCCAGCTCTCGGGCGGTTTGAGCAGCTAGAATGTGGCGACCCAATCTAGTTATCCAACTAATATTATATTTATCCAACTAATAGTTATCACAATTTTATGTTGTCTCATTTCTTAGTTTGATGTATGTAATGGATTTTATAACACCTTGTTTCTCTTTCTTTTGTTATGTTGGGCATTTGAGTCATCCCTCCTTATTAGCCCCTCTCGAATTGATGTCGTGGGTGATCACCAAGGGTATTCTAACTTACCATTACCACTAGCCCAATTTCAATGCCTACACAATAATCATATACCAATTCAAATAATTAAATTGGACAATATATAGGTCATGAGCAAGAGGACCACAACGGTCACTTAATCAACTATATTGTTGACCCAAACCTCTTGCATTCACCTTTTCTTGAGCATTCCATGTTCTGACGATAATTTGCATGGTTGTTGCTTAATAAGCCTTACTCCTTAATTCCCTATGTTGCAATCTATGATGTAAGGGTGTCATTCCACCATTCTCCTTATAAAAAAACATACTAGCTAGTTCACCATATTGGTTGCTCGCATACATTCAACACTCTATCACACACACACACACACACACACACACACACACACCTTTCACAAAGTTTCCCTCTCTTTGTTGCACTGTTTTCCTTCTCCCAAAACATACTAGCTAGTTTACCACAATGCTCACTCACATACATTCAACGCTCAATCACATACATGCCATTCAAAAAATTCTTTCCCTCTCTTATACACAATCTACATATTGTGTAGTACACCAAACCTAGACTAGAAAAGATGAAGAGAATAAAATACGGAAGTATATCACAATTGACAATGAGAAATTTTATAAACTTTACAATTGAAGCTCGCCCTTCATTGGTACAACGATCAATATTTATATTCTTTGGTGGGCATGGTGTTTAATGGGCAAAAGGGTTCGGCCATAAAGAATGGTCAAGATCCAAGATGTGTTCCATCATAGTGTCCATACTTCCTTGTTGTCGAACCCTAAACTACCACATTGTCAAACAAAAAATTATGTTGTTGTCAAACCAATTTTTGCATTTAGATAAAGCTATTTGACCTAGGTGGCATTCAATACATGTCAAATTTACATTTTTGTTTGGTGCTCACTTTGACCAAAATCCTAACCTATTGTAAAACTTCATGTTTTCACTTTCATCTCCCTTCATGCATGCCACATAACGAAATTGTTGTGCATGCAAATCATGGAGTGGATCTATGCCATGTCAATTCAAACAAAAAAACTCGTGACATTCCAATCAAGCAAACAAGTCTCTTTGGATCCATTCAAACATGATGTAGTCAATGGCTTGTTGAGCACACCTACCATACTTGTGGTTGGGTTAATGACAAATTTTAAGTGATGTTTCACTAAATCAAATGACTACGTTGACTGCTTCTTTTACACCGGTTGTGGTGGGCTTTGGGCTTGTCAAGTCATTATTCTTCTTCTCATGGTCTAGTTGGTTGCTTCTCCACCAATCGCAATGCCACTCATTGGAAATGTTAATGTTTGACAACAACAACAACAACAAAGGGATATATTTGTCAATGACTACACCCTAAAGATGCTCCTCATCATTGAAGTTACATGTTGTAAGACTAGCGAGTATACCTTTAGGAACAAGGAACCCATAAAGCTTTGGTGGCATTGCATTGAAACAATAAACACAATAATCAATTTATCATATTCCAATTGTACCATAGACCGTAACAATTAAGGTAGCCAAACACCACCTTCTATGCACAGGAGAGAAAAGTTGTTGCTCCTCGAGCAAAATCCTACTAAATGGGGGCCAATCATATCAATTGACTATGCCCAAATTTGTGATGATAACCCCCATATGCTAGCATTATACCAAAAAGTATCTTCCCACATACACATCTCTGCTCTCTCCAAAAATGCACAAGATATTGGTATTGGACGATGGTTGATGTTTTATGTATGTTGTGCTAGATGCATCAGTAATTGGTTGTCTTACTTTATTGTCTTTAAGAGAAAACATATGCATGTGGTAGATTTTGGAGAAACCTAAAGATGAGCAATATGAGAATTATGGTAGCTTAACTCATACGGGCTTGTGTATGCATTGTAAGAATATATATGAATAATCAAACCTAGGAAAGATAGATTGGTGTGGATATCTTTCATATATGGCCTCCTTTACTATTGATTATGTATGCAAAAGGCCTAAAGAATTGTCCATTATAAGGCAATAGATCTGCAACGTATGAAGATCAAAAGGTCAAATGTATGGGGAAGGACACATATGCTTGATTAGGGGATGTTTTAATTGTGCATTGCAATATAGTATGATTTGATTGGGGTGCAAATTGGATCAAAACCTTTATGTAAAGGGGAGATGTAGATAGTTTATGCAAGTGTAGGACTACCATGACCAATCCTCTTATGTGAAGATTGTTTAAATATATAATAAAAGCAAAATTAAGTGCACAAGTTGAGAATGGAAAGGGCATCCAAACAAACAATATTTCAAAAACATCATAGCATCATTGATAATCTTGGTACTCTTTGATTAATAACAGAGTAAACATTTAAAAGGTGCAAGATTGTATTGTAATGTCATAACTTTGACAAATCTTTGGATACATATGCAAGAATTTGAAGTACCACATAAGTAAGTATATGCATGTAAATTCTAATGTGTATATAAAGGTTATCTCGTGTCTTCATAGAGGAGATATAAGTCCACCCACTCTAACCAACTCTCCCTTTTTTTTATGCATCATTGAATTGGAACACATGATTAATGAGTTTGTACAAGGAGGCATTGTGAATATAGCTATATGTAGTTGATGTGCTACATTTGTCATGCATAGATGTACCTTTCAAAAAGCTTTAGATGAACATGAAGGCATTTAAGACATTAACATTGGAAATATAGTTATATGCAATTGACACTGCGTTTTCCCCATACATCAATGTCGTGGTGCTTTCAACAAATACTTTCGAAGATGCACAACATTTTATGCTGCTTGGAAAACATTTGCAATGTATAGTAAGTTTAGTGGCATGTGTTTGTGAGAGGCTAAAGCAAGTCCTACAAATACCCATTTCACCCCACGTTGACAATGGAGGAAGAGAAACTTTGAGGGTATCGCTTACATAGTTTTTTTTTATCAAAACAAAATATCCTTCCATTAGTTTTCAAAAAACCTATCAGGTACAAACTACAAAATAGATGGAAAAGAAGAGAAAAAAGACTATCCCAATGGCTAGCCATGGATCCTTCATTTAACTAAGATCCAAGTCAACATCTAATTTGATTTCAGTATGACTACCCATTCTCCTATGTTGCCACTTGCTTTCAACATACCCGAAAATGTCATCATAATAATTAGAGACCTTTGCACAGGCATTGAAGGATAGAGTTGTATAGCATCCCCATTCTTATCCTACTTAATATATCCCAATAACATGGCAAGACATTGTACCATATCTCCCCGAATCATGTGCGATAAATGGAGACCTTCAACTTGCCTTCATTATAAACGAATTTGCAAGTCTTCTTCTAAAGGAGTCATTCAATATGGTCATATGAATGCCTTTTCTTGGATCATTTTAATATCCTTCTATTCTCTTCAACCCCAAGTTGCTTTTAGGGTATCGCTTACATAGTTAAGCAAATACATAATGTTAGTGATGAAGCATTTGCTTCTTGAGTTAAGAGGACTTAATGAGAGTTGAACAAACCTCCTTCTAGGTTCTAATCTAAAGTTCTAAGTTTCATTCAAATCAAGTTGACAAAAGTCCTTTAACCCTACCTCAAAAAATGTAAAACAAACATGATGCATATAAAGTCTGTCTATAAGGACAAACCATGCATCATGTTCAATAATAAGTCACCAAAATTGATAGAGGCTCTTGTTACCTTGTGACCTTTTGGTTCCCTCGAAGTACAAATGAAACAAGTATGCCATTCATCACTTGGAATCAAGAAAAAGAATTATGATGCATTTGTGAGGCACATAGGATGAATTAAATATTGGGTTCTCAAGAAATCTATTTGGCAATTTGAAACATAAATGTTTATCTAAGTTTACTTGGAAAGAGTTTGAAAATGTCCAAAAATGTTTTCTTATGAGGTTTCTTCAACTCAAGACACAAATTCAACACACACTCCTATTTCTTGATATCAAGTCACTTCCAATTGAAGTCATGCTACAAAAGCTAAAACATTAGTTGCAAGTCCATCAATAATAGAATTTACATTGGTGGGGAATGTAGCCAAGACATATTCCGTATGGGTCTCCAAGATGGGTAGAGTCGTCATACTACTGTCACCCAAATCAAGGCTTAATTTAACCGCTCTTTTTAAAAGACAAGAATGCAAACGAAAAATGTCTCTTGAATATGCTTCTCGTCCCAGTGGTTTGTGATCAACCTCACTCCTTGCCTCTATCTCACAAATATTATGGCATGATTTGCACATTTTGATAATTCATTCTGTTCTTAACACTACACCATATTACAAAAATATCATGTGTTGTGACTGGGAGAATATTTATATGACAATAATAGGCGACAAAATTCTTTCTTGTTTTAGATGAAACTACTACTGAGAGCATTACGAGTCTCTGAATGATTTTATCTCATTCATTTGGTGTGACCGCTCTAAAAGCTACAACTTGTTTGAAAGTTCGTGTTACCTTTTCACTTACCATTCACATTATGTCCATTTTTCTAGAGTTGGGTAAGAAAGGAGAGGTATTGTGAGCAAGCTGATGTAGTAGACATGTCATGAATGTCTAGGGTGAAAAATATATCAAATAAAGTCCGGTCATGATAAAAATGCCCAAGTCTAGAGACGGATCAACAAAGTTTAGATGTGAGGAGGGGGAGATGTCATGGGGAATGGAGTTCGAGAAGGCATTATTGATTCGAATGGCTACAAGCTATAGGCCCTGAAACAATGTCTACGAAACTAGGGACTAGAGTGAGTTCAGAACGAGTGTCCTAGTCTTAACTCGAAGCTTGAGAAATTTCAGAAATTAGAGAGCAGAACGAGCTCAAAAAAGAAAAGAACCTGTGTCCGCCCGATCCGAAATTGTTGTGCTGATTTGATAATTGTTATGGTGATTCTATATGTAGTGTGTGGATTGGCAATAGCCCATACACATACACATACACACTTCTAACTTTTGTCTTTTATAACTACATAGTGTCCCACACAACTTTGTGTCTCAAATATGTATGTGGACACTCACACTCACACTCACTCTCTCTATTTCTACACCTAAATGTAGAAGAGTTAGGTTAGCTATCACTAGTAACTTAGTAAGTAGTACATAGCTAGTGAAGAAGTCAGAAGAAATAGAGAGAGAGAGAGAGGGGTTTCCATCTAAAGCTAGCAGTACATACAGTCTCCCCATTCATTTTTGGTCTTATGTGTCCATTCTCGATCCCTCACTGACAAGTTACAACATCAGAAATAGAAGGAATTCATTTGGTTTCCATCACTAACAGCATTAATCTTTTTTTCTTTTTTTTTTTGCTTTGGTTTTTAGTTTTCTCTCATCACTGTTGCAGATTTGATCTGCCCTTCTGTTTTCCCATCTTTTATCAGGTCAGCAGCTCCCATCTGTCTGTCTGTCTCTGTTTTCTTTGTTTACAAAAATGTCTTTTAAGTATGTATATGATGTAAAGGGTTTATCTTGTTTTTGCTATTTCTAGATATAGCATTGTGTTTTTTCATCATCAGAGACAGAAACAAGGCACAAAAAGAGGAAGACTGAAATAGAGATGCATTCCTCTGTTTCCATGGAAACATATGAGATCTTAGAGAATATCGGCAAAGGCTCATTTGGCTCTGTTTTCCTTGTCTCTCACAAGCTGGAGAAGAAGAAGAAGAAGTAAAAAACTCAAATCCATTTCATCAATTACGTTTTTCTTACCATTCCTCTGTTTTAAACCTTAATACTATTTATCCTCAAACATGTGCTTATCCATGTTTTTCATCCATCTATGGAATAAATATTATAGATACAATGTGTTGTTACCCACACAATGAGGTTATTTATTAAGTTAATAAATTTTGAAATTAAATATCACAGATATGTACTGAAGAAAATTCCCCTTTCTCAACAAACTGATCGATGTCGCAGATCAGCCCATCAAGAGGTATAGTGTGTGTCTTTGTGTATATATGATAAATTACATTGATTTTCTTCACTAATTGGATGAGTTTCCTCTCTATTTCGTGTTATGAAAAACAGTAGGAAATTGTGAGAAAAATATATAAATAATTATATATGTGTGTGTGTGTGTGTGGTTTCTATCAAACGAGGGCATCTTTTTTCTCTCCTTATTCTAGCCTGGAAGGAGCTCCATCGTTATTTTTAATTACCTTTGCTGCTTTTTTATCATATTCAAAAAATTGCAGATGGAGCTCGTGGCGAAATTGGCTCATCCCTACATTGTAGAATACAAGGAGTCCTGGATTGAGAAGGTGGTGATGACCTTTTCGGGTTCATCTTTGAAATCTTTCATTGGCAAGTAAAGTTGGTTAAAAGGATGGGGTTTCTAGCTATAAAACCATTATTTATATTATTTTCCTGTAATTGCAGGATTGTTATGTGTGCATTGTGCTAGCTTATTGTGAAGGTGGGGATATGTAAGTTCACTTGACTTCAACCTCGGTTGCTCTACCTTAACATTGTGATTCAAATCCATATGGCACAACTAAAAGCTAAGCTTAGTTTGTTGGTTCCAGGGCTAACCTAATAAGAAAGTCTAACAATGTGCATTTTCCGGAAGAGGTATTTTTCTAACACATAATCAAGAATACATGTGGCGGTGATAAGACATATCATATCTTTCCATATGGCTTACATCTGAAACATGTTATAGATGTTGTGCAAATGGATAGCACAACTTCTACTAGCTGTGGATCACCTTCACTCCAATCACATCCTCCATCGAGACCTCAAAGTGAGTTCAGACATGCTTATATAGGCTTGCTGGAAAGTTTGAGTCTATAATTGTAGATTCACTTATTGTGTGAAATCTGATTGCTAGTGTTCGAATATATTTCTCACAAAGGATCGTGATATCAGGCTAGGTGAGAAGATACATTTGAAACCCTTTTTTTTGGAATTTTGTATTTACACTAAGTTTCTTTTCTTGTGGCATTTTCCATTTCATTGCTTATTTTAGGGGACTTTGGTTTGGCAAAGATATTAAAACCTGACTGTCTCACCTCGTCAGTAAGTGCAAATGACAGATGCTTTTTTTTGTGGTACGAAAACTTTCTGATAATAATGAAGCCATTCAATTCTCTTTTATCATATGGTGATAGATGGTAGGGACTCCAAACTATATGTGCCCTGAGGTTCTGGCTGATATTCCATATGGATTCAAGTCAGATATCTGGTCACTAGGTTGGTCTTTTAATGAGTAAACTTTCTAAACTTTAATTTTACAACGAGAAGGGAAAATTTGATGATCGCATGCAAGTGATTTTATTCAGGATGTTGCATGTATGAAATGGCTACACATAATCCAGCATTTAAAGCCTTTGTAAGTGTATCTTTATTTTTTCATAGATCTAGAAACACATGGACCTAACATGTTTGTAGATGGAAAACATAAACACACTCTATGATCTTAATATAGGACATGCGGGGTCTGATAAACAAAATAAACAAGTGTATACTTGGACCATTGCCAGCTATATATTCAGGGACCTTGTAAGTTCCAATACTTCATGGCTGCCCCTTTTATCATATTTTGAGTACACTTGTTTTGACCTCTCGAAAAGCTCATATCCTAATGACATGGACTTGTTATAGGAGGGGGATTATAAAAAGCATGCTGAGAAAGAATCCAGAGCATAGGCCAAGTGTAAGTAATGACATATAGCATATCCTATCTACTTATGTGATTCGTATCAACAGGATTTTATTAAACACCATGTGTTTTTAATATAGGCTGCCGATTTGCTGAAGCATCCCTACTTGCAAAGTTATGTCAATCAATGCCGATTGCAAACTAGCTTCCAGCTAAGAGCTCCTCATACATCATCGCAAACTTGCAATGATGATGAGGATTCCATTGCCAATGGTGACGAGAGCATATACACCAGTCAGATTAGTGGTTTCTCTGGAAGAAGCAGCTCTTCTAGGTTGCCCACATTGGACTCTGACTCCTTAGCTGACCTAAATGAAATTGAGCCTTGTGATTGGCCACTTTTTCATGGCAATAAGAAAGATACCTTGGGCATCTCAAATCAAAGCTACATGCTTTTAAATAATCCTAAGGGTGAACATAGCTCTACTCATTGGGGCAACAAAATAGAGACGAGTCATAATCGTCTGAATGAAAATGGTGACATCAAGCATCATCATGATACAGAGCACCAGGGTAACGATTCAATCAGAAATGGTGACTGCCATCTTAGTAAGGAACTGTCAAAGGTCTCTCGTGTAAGTATCAGTGGTAAAGGAAGAGGTTCTTTTGCTGTGGATAGTCCTCAAATGCCTAGTCAACGTGTTGTAATGGGTGCACCTAAACAGACATTAAATTCTGCTAAGAGAATCCAACATGAGATGCGCGCGGTAATTATTTTTCTGCTTAGGACCTTTTTTTTATCTGGGCTTTCTTTTTCATTAATGCATTATAGGGAAAAACACCCCAAATTCTAGCTGAATTACCAGAATATTCCTATGTAGCAGTACGTTGTTACATTATTCAGGTGTATTCAAAGATGGCAGAATACCCCTTTGTATTTAAGGGGTACTCTGATAAAGGTGTATTGACAGAGTTATAGTGGTGTTCTTCTATTCTATACTAGTCATCCTGCGAATCACATTTTTTTTCATGATTTGTGAACCAATTGTTGCTTGATAATAGTCAGCAACCCAGGTGCGAGGACAGATCTCATCGAATGTGAAGCTATCATTGGAGAAGACCCAAGGACGTCTTCCTGGTGGACAAAGATCAAATGTTCCAGAGGCTACAAGAAGAGCTTCTTTGCCACTTCCAGGAAAGCCACCCAATCTCTTGCATCAAAATATCATCCCAGTTGACCATGGTCGGAAACTTGTTGCAAACAATACTCCTTCAAAGTCTGGAAGGTTTCTTCCTAATCAACACATGCCAGTTGTTCCTGCTTCAAAGATGAACATGGACCAGTCTCCTTTTGTGTCTGTAAATACCCCCAGATTAGACCTGATACCACAATTCTCTATCAACACTCATGATATATTTCCCATCAAAAAGTGTTTATTAGCCAATGATGAAGGAAAAAGAGCTTTTCAAGGGGGCATGCTAGAAGCACAAAATGTTTCCGAGAAGGCTAATAGAAGGGCAAGTGATGCTCATGGCCAACATGTTATATATAAATCTTGTGAGGATGAAGGAAAAACTCTAGAGAAAGGCATGTTCTTAATGCATGAGAAAGATGCTGTAAGTGATGCATGGTGTGTTTCCGAAAAGGCCACCAGAAGATCAAATGATACTTCTGGCCAACATGTTCAAAAGAGTGCGTCTAAACCTTATCGAGGCTATAATAAACTTTATGATCATGAAGATAAAACCCTAGAAAAAGCGATGTTAAAAGTGCCTGAGAAAGAATCGACATACAAGGATGTGATTCATGTGATAAGACATAGCACATTCCGGGTTGGATTAGATGATCGAAGTGAAGAACATGTTGATGATAGTGCCACAGAAATTAGTTTCAGTAATGGGTTGGATATGCCAAGGTCAGATATGGATACCTTGTCTATGCCCACAAGCAATGGTGAAAGTAGCAACAACATTAACTATGGGTCAAGCAATCATTGCTTGAATGGCAATCATCTATCCACAGAGGTTGATGATAAGTCATATAATGAAAGGGCAGAGGCGCTTGAGGGTTTACTAGAACTTTGTGCACAACTTCTTCAGCAGAATATGTACGAGGAACTAGCCATTGTACTTAAACCATTTGGACGCGATAAAGTTTCTCCAAGGGAAACAGCTATTTGGCTTACTAAGAGCCTCAAGGGCTTGCTGCATTGAGTAAAAAGCCAATGCAATGTACATATTATATATAGCCTTGTTGCAACAACCAATAAAATATGATTGTGATTACATCCGTGTTCTGCATTCGTTAGTAATAAACCAAATATCTAAAAAGCTGTGTGTACAAGCTTCAGCATCATCAGGTTTGAACACTGTCTCTTCTACAGAAAAGGTAGAGTACAGAGAGCCACATTTGTACAAAGGTAGAAATGTGGATGATGAACCATTAGCAGTTGCCTATTCATTATATCCCTTCAATCCCTGCTTTTAGTCAGAGGACTTAATCCCCACCTTGATGGATATGTATTGTGATTTCTATGATATCACAAGGAAGTCAAAAGCTGAGTTAAGAATCCCTATATATAATTTTCTGTTTCAAAGCTTATAGAGGTACAATAGCTTTGAATGTGGTGTTCCATCATTTACATTGGAGAATTTGATCAGGTGTTTATGAGTCTGTTTTACATCTTCATCAAAGTCATGTTTGTTTTTGACATATTCAAGAATGTATATGCCACTATGTAAGCCAGTTGCTTTCAGAAGCCTGCTGGGTCCAAAAGGCAGTTTATTCTTTAAAGCTATCTTTGACAATTTTTATCTTTTACTGGAAGACTGAAGCAACACTTTACCTGTTTCCTCCAGCGCATGTTGGTCATGGTAACCCCCTACAAAGATGGAGGAGTAATGGGGACTCCATGGAAGTTCCATAAGGAGTTAAAAAAGCAAACCCATAAACTTAGTGGTAAAATCAACTGCCTTCCTAGTTGGAGAGCATCTGGTGTGAGCTGGATACATGCACTTCTGGGTTCTAACCTGAAGCTGTAAGTTTCGTCTACATTAAATACATAGATTGATGTCAGAAGCCCCCTATCCCTGGCACAAGAAAAAGAAACAAAAAATTTAAATAAATCTTCTTCCATTTTTGTGTCATTTCTTGTTGTTTTGATTGTTTATTTGTGGAGTGAGAGAAGAGTTTAAAAAGTAAAGAGATGAGAACATCCGGTAGATCTCTATTTGCCTTGAGAGAGCTGTTGTGCTTTCTTCTATTGATTTGGAAAGGAGTATCTGATTGTGAAAGAAGTCAATCAATCACTGCAATATATCAATGCCATGGGCAGCCATAGATGTAGTCCAGTGTTTTATTTAATGTGTTAACAATCGTTTTTAAACTTATGTACTCTTTGCTTGTAAAATCTGGACATGGACCACATCATGTCATAAAATTTGAACCATGAAAAAAATGAATAGATGTACATTCTGGTTTCAGAACTTCAGTCTTTTAAATCGCGATAAATAAGATTCCTTGACCTACATTTTAACTGCAAAAAATCATATGATGGTGATGTTATTTTCTCGCATGCTGCTTGAGTTTTGTACCATGCTTTTCAATGCTTTGAATGTACAACCTTGATATTTATCACAATTCACCAGCAAAGAAATGTTACATTTTGGTACTTCACAAATTCAAGAGGCTAATATCACAAAAAGTTTTCTGACTTTTGTCCTTAAGTTTCAAATCTTTGCCACCTTGCTATGTACTACAACCTTCATATTTTTCATTATCCAATGGAATAAAGTGCTATTGCTTAGATAATTTTTAATGTAAAAGCAAGTGTTATCATGAACTTTCATAACTTTTGCTCATTGAGGTCCAGATATTCGAGAACTTGATGTGGAGAAGGTTTATCATTTATAATTTGTTTGCCTCTTCATATATTATATTTATATTGCATTTACACAATTGATATGAGTTCATGATACCCATTCTACACATCCACGAGGGCTACAAATAGACCAGCCTACACCCAAATCTGTAAACCTCATCAATTCCTCAGGTGTGAACCTATAATAATAATGTGAGCACCAATGAACTCGAACCAGCACTCAAAGAGAGTTCAATTCTTGAAACTCAAATGATACCTTAACTTGTAACAATCAAAATTTATGGGAATAATGCTCATTTGGGTAATGTGCACCAAGAACCTTGCTTGTCTTGGGAAACAAGCATGAACTTCATAAACAAGTTTTCTTGGCCAATAAATATCCAAATTTCTTCACTCTTCAAATAACACAAACAAATTATAAATCCATAACACAAGTTGAACATATGTGGTAGACTAAGGTTACTATATATACATACATATATAAACTAAACAGTTTAAAGCAAATGAACCTACATATTTTTTCTTGTAAGAGAACATGTGGGATGGTAGCTTAGAGAAATTGCATGCACCGACTAAAGATTATTTCATAACTCATGATGACATATTGATCATATGAGATGGGAATGGCAATGGAACAATATTGCTTTTAATACCATTAGCACAAAAACCATTAAATCCCATCATGCCCTATGCCCCATGCCTAAGATAATGCATTAACTAAACAGTTGTTTAATGCAAATGGTCACACAATATCTTGAAAGAGAAAAGGAAACACCTAGGATGGTCCCTTCAAGAAATTGTATCCACCAATTGAAGATGATTTCATAACTCATAATGACATACCTGATAGTGAAGGATGAGAATAGTAGTGGTCCACTATGTTTTTAACACCATTATTACAAAAACTATTAGATCCCACCATATTTAAAATCCTCAATATCCAATATCTGACACCATACGAAGTATGTGCCCCACATACAATCGCTATGTTACAAAAATCCTTTAAAAAGTAATGGACGTGGCTCTAGAAAGCAGCACAAATAGGCCACAAAATCAATACATCTTCAATGCAATTTCTAAATTCAAAATCAAATGGAACAATCTCTCTTTACTTAGAGCTATTATATTATTTAGAAGACACAAAAAAAGGATGCATAAATAGCTATATGGTCTAATGGGCACTAAAGTTTTCTCCATGGCCCATCAAACAAACCCAAAACACAGATCTTTCTCTCTCTTCATCATGAAAGTTGCTCTAGTTGAACAAATACACAATCTGGAACAAAACAAAATTTCCATTAAGTAAAGACGTTGCAACAGCTGAGGTTATGGCCAAGAATAAACACTACATTTCAATACACTACCTCACTAATGTACACATTGCAAAATGGTTAACAACTTCGAATGACACAATCAACCTTGACCAATACTAATGCCATTAATGGCCGTTATGGTCAGCTGTATGGTTAGCATTTCCTCTGCCACCACCATAACTACCTCTTTGTACAATCACGATAGAAATGGCCAGTTTGACCACAAGTATAGCAAGCTCAACTTCCACCTGATGATCTACCATAGCTACCTCTTCCACCCAAAAATCCACAATAGCTGCCTTCCACCTGAAAATACATCATAGGTTCCACTGGAATGTAAACCATATCTTCCTTAAGTGTTTCCACCTGATGATCCACCATAGCTACCTCCACCAGAAAGTCCACTGTAGCTAACTTCACCAGAAGATCCACCACACCTACCCCCTCCATAGATTCCAGCAAGAGATTCATCATTGCTACCTCTTATGTAGTTTCCACTCGATGAACCTCTGAAGCTTCTACCAAAAGATCATGTGAACGCTTTGGGAACCCAGCCTTTGTCGGCTGTGCAGCTAGTTTCTGTGTCAGTTACCAAACCAGGTCTGAGATCAAAGTTAAAGCATACACCTCACAAAATATGCTTGTTGAACCACATATTTACCTCAAATGATGCCAGCAGTTGTTCAAGGCTTTTTTCTTTGGCTGCTACTTCGTCTGTAAGGAGTGCTAGTTTTTCAGATTCTGTTTCTTTCTCCAGCTCTGTCTTGGCAAAGGATAACTCTGCCTCAGCTGCTTTCTTTATCGCCAGTTGAGCCTCTGTTAGAACAATTTGACACTAACATTAATGATTCCACATACAGCAGTAAAATGCAACAAGCTCTCTTCAAGGAAATAGTTGTATCTCTCTTCAAAATCAAATATCTTTAAATGTTTTCTAATGTATGAATGGAATTGCTCAACTTTCACTTGAAGATCGCAATTTGATCAACCTTTGGCTTTAAAGTTTCTTTGGCTCAAAGTAAATATGACTAAATGAGATTCCGATATGCAGGTGACAGTCAAAGAGAATTGATGTAACTGAATATGATTGTAAAGTGACTGTACCTGAAGTTTCCAGTATCAATTTCTTTGCTCCTTCAGCATGTCTCTCTCATTCTTTCCTTCTCCTCGGACAAGCAGCCCCAAAAGGATTTGGCTGCAACATAGACCAATACAGCAACAAAACTGAGACATGGCAAACCCTAAATCTTTACAAGTTTAAATAGAAGCCAACTCCCAAAAGTGTGCCCTTTCATGTTCATATAGCACAATACTACTAGTCAATCTTTTGCTGTCTATAAACCTCTAGGTGCAGAAATAATGTTGGCAGAGTTTAATCCTTTCTGTCTATCTAGTCAATCTTCTACTATCCATTGTTGCTAAAGTAAGGACATAAATACTTATTTACTGTCTCTGTGCTTTGGCTCTTGGACTTCTTGTGCTAGACCTTAGATGTATCACTCTCTGCTGACATATTCTGTAAAGACACTATCTTTTGTTCTTTGTTTCTCTTTTTTTAGAAGACTTCGATGTTTTTTCTCTTTTTTGTTTCTCTTGTGCGAAATGGTAAGCTACATTTCGGTGTGTCTCTCCCCCTTTAATATAATTTATCTCGTTCTTTAAAGAGATTTGATGCAGTAGAAGACATAATTGATACCCTGCTTTAAAAATAGTTTGATGCAAAGAAGCAATAGAGCAGTGAAAGCACAGTACCTTGTTCGATTAATAAAAAAACCTAATGGTCTACCAGGTAATCATAACCATAAGCAGAAGAAACATACCTTGCTCTAAAAATCGTTTGTTATCAGTATCATATTAGAGCAAAGAAATATTAATACAGCAGTGAAAAAGCAGTAACTTGACAGATGCTGCAAAGATACAACAAGAACGCATAACCATAAGCAGAAGAAACAAACAATTCAGAAGAAGAATAAACAAATAAACAAAGAGGGAATGGTGTACTCTTGCGGTGTTAGCAGATGATTGAAAGAGAACATGAGAAGTTATTTCCGTGCACAAGAAATACCTGTTTGACTCTGTTTTTCTTTATTTAAAAGAAATCACGCAGAAGAAAGAAACTCTAAAGAAAGACATTGTATCTCGATCATCTCTTTATTTAGGAAAGCTTCCATTCAGACGAAGCAATTGCAGTGAAAAGCCAAGATATCCCCCTCTGAATATCTATTTAAAACAAAATTTGATGCAGAAGAGTCAAAATCACAGCTAAGGAATTATAATTCGATGTGTTTCTCTTTCTTTAAATATACCAAGACAAAACATAACCATAAAGCAGAACCTATAAACCATAAATTTTTCATTTTAATAATTCTTTCTTTTGGTCCAGGAAAAGAAGCAACAGTGGAAAACAATACCTTGGAAAGATATGTTTTCTAGGGAAACAGTGCTTGCAATGAGCACACAGTCTCAATTAACATAATGCAAGTATTTAAGAAAAGTCATAACCAGAAAGAAATCATGTTCAAAGATAATGCATGTACACCAAGGCACCATATCCATAAAGCAGACGCAAGAAAGAAAGAAAGAAGTCGAATGAAGAGAGAATGGTGTACTCTGGTAATCTTCGCAGAATTTGGAGAAGGTGAGGCATCAGGTGCATCAGAAGACGTCTGAAATGCAGTTTTTGGCATGAGAATAGCTTCTTCGTCTGCAGAATTATCCATGTTCTCTCAGAAGCGATACAAAACCTGTAGATAAACAAATGTCAAGAAGACGGTGACGATTGAGAGAAAAAACAAAACAGGAAAAAAACGAATAGAGGGAAAGAACGAAGTCTCCGGCGCAGCGAAGTGCAAAGCTCAAGTAGACTACCTGCGGGTTACTTGACTTGCAGGAGAAAAACGAGAAGGCAGTGAAGATTAACAGAAAGAGAAGAAAAGAAAAGAAAAAATTGCAGAGAAATGCGAAGCTTAAGCGGAAGCACCATTACCTGCGGCGTTTCTTTCTTGCTGAGCGATCGCCTGTCTCCTTCGTCGTAGTTCGGATTTCTGTGTGAAGAAAAAACACGTTCATAAAGGCTCCTCTGGGCCGAGACTACACACACACACACACACACACACACACACACGAAAAGAAGCCTGGCTGTCCGTCACGGCCATTTTTCTTTTGTTACAGAATTTGTCCGCAGGCCAACTTAACAATCGGCAACGGTTCGGTTTGAACCAAACTGAACTACGAAACCGCGGCTTAACAGTTCGGTTCGGACCAAGTTTGGGTTTTTTTAACGGTTCGGTTCGGTTCGGTTTCAACAGTTAGAAACACCGCATTTTAAACGGCTTAACAATATTTTTTATTTTAATTTTTTAATTAAAAAAATTGTTTTTAAACAATCTTTCCATTTTTCAACCTTATTCTCACATTTTAGGAACATCTTTAAATTTTAAAATTTGACCTAAATTGAAAACCAAAACCGAACCTTGAAACTTCGGTTTTAATGGTTTAATGGTTTGTCGGTTTGAATTTGTTTTTAACGGTTCCGTGGTTCAATTCATGTTTCAAAAAATTTAAACAGTTCGGTTTTGACCCTCTCAAACCGAACCGAACCATTGTCGATTGTTAAGGCCAACCCAAAAGCCACCCATTAAGCCTTGGCAAAAGTTATATTTTATCATTATGCTTCCTTCCTTTGGAGGGTGATTCTTCGTTGGTTCCTTAGAAGTAGCCAACTACAGTATCTGATGTTATAGTTCACTAAAGTATTGGTAATGACCCGCACTTTAGTAGGTTGGAGTTTGTGAGGGTCCTTCATTCTTCACTTTATTTGTATCTTCTTTAGCAATGGGCACTGTTCAATTTTGGTTTGGTTTGGTTTGTTAGTCTTGAAACCAAATCGATCCATTTATACAAAACAAAAACCAAACCAAACCGTTTATGAACTCTCAAGCCATTTAAGAGAAGGTAAACCAAACCAATGGGCACGGTTGTGGCTCCCATTACACGTTTTACAGAGTACGAGCCTTCTTTCATGAGACGAGTATATCTGTTTGTTTCGATATGTCACCTTCCTCCCCCTGATTGTTGCTCTGCGTGGCCATTCGCTCGCTCTCTTATGTGTAAGTCATTCAAGCAAAGCCTACACAAACCAAGTTCTAGATATAGCTCTTGGATATGATCATATTTGGTGAATGTTATACTGCTATGCATGTTCTTGCAACCATTATTATGGATTTGGTTGCAAATCAACCTAGGAAAAATTGTTTATTCAATACCAGAATTTTGTTACTCACAATGCATACTAACGAAATCTATCATGATGTATACTACGATGGTGGCAGCTCTGTAGGCATCAAGAGTCGGATGTAAGACGGTCATCTTATATCCCTCTATTCTATGTAATAATAATAGCTTTCCATTTTATGTAACAATAATAACATTCCAATCTATGCAACAATAATAATAATACATAGTGTCAATGGATGATATTAAAAATGGAATTGAGCTAATTTGTATAATAACAACAATAATAAAATAAATCTAGGTACATGGTATCAGTATGTATGTATATTGATTGATAAATAAATCAATAAGTTTAATAAATAAAACAAATAAATAGCCAATAATAACAGATTCTGATTTAAATGAACAAATTTCTGTGTTGGTTCTTGTGGATTTTTTTTAGGGTTTCTCAGAGGAGAGATAGAGAGCTCTAGCTTGGAAAGAAATTTACAGGGTGTCACAGAGGAGACAAGGAGCTTCATAGACGTTTCTAGGGTTTCCGGAAGAGGACGGTTTCTAGGTTTTTCTGAGAAGGAAGTACATATTTGTTGGGATTTTTATTATTATCATTTGCTTCGTTTTTATCTTGCTTTCTAGAGGACCCATTTCTAGGGTTTCTCTGAGAGACAGAGACAGAGAGAACAGAGAATTCCGACGAAATTTCTTGGTTCCGAGAAACTGTAGGGTTTCTCAGAGAACATCTCTAGGCTATCTTTAGAGAGAATTGTATTGTCTTGCAGAAGAAGCAAGAAGATGCAAGGAACAGTGGAAGAAACGAAAGCATATGTTCCATACAAGCTGAAGCAAACCCTAACGGGCCACAAGAAAGCAGTGTCGAGTGTCAAATTCTCTCCCGATTCCAAGCTCCTTGGGAGTTCTTCTGCAGACAAGACTATCCGGATATGGAATGCATCTGATGGAAGCTTCCGTAAGCTTCTGGAAGGACACTCAGAAGGGATCTCGGACTTCGCATGGTCTTCAGATTCGCGATACATCTGTTCTGCTTCAGACGACAAAACTCTGAGAATATGGGATGTGACAACAGGAGAGAATGTGAAGACACTGAAGGGTCACACAAATTTTGTGTTTTGCGTGAATTTTAACCCTCAGTCCAACCTTATTGTTTCAGGATCGTTTGATGAAACTGTGAGGATTTGGGATGTGAAGACAGGAAGGTGTCTTAAGACTTTACCTGCGCATTCCGAGCCTGTTACTGCTGTGAATTTCAATAGGGATGGTACGCTCATTGTTTCTAGTAGCTATGATGGGTTGTGTAGGATATGGGAGACTGCCACTGGTCATTGCCTCAAGACACTAATCGATGATGAGAATCCGCCAGTATCGTTTGTCAAGTTCTCTCCCAACGGCAAGTTCATCCTAGCTGGTACTTTGGATGACACTCTGGTAATGTTCTTTCCCTTTTAGATTTTATGTGTGCAAAATTATGTTTGAGAGGAGATGCAAATGGTGATTGTGATGATGTTATATTACCCTCCAGCGTGACTCATGGGATTATCGATTGCCACAGAGCATCTCTCTAGCTGTGTAGGTCAGGATTATAATACAACTTCTGAAATGAATTTTGTTGTTTGATCTTCCATTAGTTTGGTTCTCTGGTCAAGTAGACAAGCAAAGAGTATGTCTAGGGTTGTCTGATGTTTCTATTCTTCAAGGTATTCTTGAAACCCAGCACAACCTTGTAGAAATTCTGAAAATCATGTGTTATGTATATTCTCTTATACGATGCATTCCATAGTGACACATTCTTTTATTTCAGGCATATTGAGTCAGCATCGTCTGTATACTTGATGTTTAGCTAACCCAAAGTTATTTTCAATATTAATTTACTTCAGTAGGATAACCAGCCAAGATTTTCTTTCATTATCAGGACACACATTTTAGAGGTTTTCTGATGTCTTAGTTGTAGATTCATAATAAAGTTAGTTTATGGTATAAGAAGTATAATATAGTATACTTCAAAACTCTGTAGAAGCATAATATAATATACTTCTTTTCCTAAATTGATTTCTTGCATTCTCTTTTCAGCGGCTATGGAACTATACCACAGGGAAGTTCTTAAAGATCTACACCGGGCATGTCAACAAAAAGTACTGTATTTTCTCCACATTCTCAGTTACAAATGGGAAGTATATTGTCAGCGGTTCTGAAGATAATTGTGTTTATCTTTGGGATCTCCAATCAAGAAATATTGTGCAGAAACTAGAGGGCCACACAGATACTGTGCTGTCAGTGTCATGCCACCCAACTGAAAACAAGATTGCATCAGGGGCCCTAGAAAATGATAAAACTGTCAAGATCTGGACTCAAGAATAACCAAAACATATAGTTTATGAATGTCTAGTATTGCATATATACATGATTATAGGTTCAACAGAACTGTTTTCACTCATATCTATGGTTTGCTGGTTTTGCCCCACTGTTATGATTGCACTGCCCTTGTATGGTAAACTATTACATTGTAAACTCTCTGTGGATTACTTGTGTGAAGTGCAAGATAATTCCAGCATGGTGGTGTGTGGATCTCTCTCTCTCTCTCTCTCTCTCTCTCTCTCTCTCTTCATACCGTAAGTCGAAATGCTAATCCATCATGTCTTGAATATCAAAATGGGAATGTAGCACCCAAGAGGATACAAATGAAAGCGTCCAGTGGAATGATCCATGAATACATGCTTAGACTTCCTTTCCTTTTGGGTATGGTTCTAATGCAAGATGAATATTTAGAAAGAGATGTGTAAACAGTTTAGAAACATGAACTGCAATGCGGATCTGCATTCTTGAAGATCCCCCATTTATTTTATGAATGGTGCCAGAAGTTTTGTCTGTGTACTGGGTGTGCATATTGTTTTACTCTGTTTAGTATAGCTGTGAATATAGAAAGAGAAAATAGATGAAGATTTTAATGAGAACGAACTGTGTAATGTCACAAATGCATGTGGGTTGTTATTGGGAGCATTGCTAATCTAGCCTTTGGGCATAGTTGTATATTTGTGAGTTGAAGATTGGCTGGAAAAGTGAAGTTTGTGCTTAAAAATAAATGAAATGATGGAATACTCCCTTCAAATGGCCGTGACAAATCAGACCCAAGATATTACCTCTTGACAGATTAGATGCATGGAAAAATACACCAAAAGAAATGTGATGGGTAATACAGAAAGGGTATTGTGATTTGGGTGAATAGTCGGTAATATTAGGACTACAACTTCTAAAGTCTTTTCCGAGTCCCAACAGTCCCAAACTGAGTTGGGACAGTCCAAGGAGTCGTAAGCAAAGTTAGGACAGCCAATAGTCCACATTTTTGCTGCGTTTTTGCTGATTCCTAATCTTTGAGTTCTACTCTCTTCCATTGTATATTGAACACTCTCTAGCCCCTGTTATCTTTTGGTTTGTCCCAACATTGGAACTGTTGTAATCTTGTATCTCTTTCTTATAATATAAATCATCTTCTTGTTCCAATTCTCTTTGTCCAAACCGTGTTTTCGTGTGTTTTGAGACCCACATAAGCTAGAGGCATAACTAATTCTCTCTAGAATCGTCTCAATGCTCTACGTGGAAAGATTGGTTGAGCAAGGTAGATGGCATACCCTTGTTTCCCCATCTGTTTATGCAATCGCATTTACAGCATGCAGACTGTTGCATTTAAGATTGTTATGAACAGTAAGCTGGATTGACTTAATAACTAGATTCTCAGGTGAGGGATGTTGTGGAGTTGTCATCAATGGTGTTGGTCATGAGTCTTGGTGATTCTCTCCTTGGAAGAAGTCTATAAATTGTCACTGAGTTGTGCCAAAATGGGCCTTCTACCTTTCATGGTTAAATACTTTTCATGGATGTTTGCAATTAAAAAGTGCAAAGCATATTTTATTACAATAATTTATTATTCAATCTCTAAGTCCAAAACCCTTTGTAAAAAACTATTTTAAACACCCTCTGATCTCATAGTAGGTATGTACCGGATGTTGTGCTTGAGCAAATGATGTAGATATATAACCATCCTCGATGGCACTTTGAGATATTTAAACTATTAGTTAATTTCTCATTAATATAGTAATACTGTAGAGGTGTTAACGTATGTTGATGAGATATTAACTAACATATCTCATTGGTCAAAGAGTTTAATTGATCTCATTTATCAAACAGTTTAACATTTTTCGATGATATGGTGTGGTTTATGAGCTTCATGAACCCAAAACATTTAGATAACTCTGATTGCAAGCTGATGGTCCTCTTCCAGGTAATTTTCTGTTTCATCCTTGAAATAAATTCTCGTTTTTAATTTAGACATGGAACTTTGAGAACAGTTGCATAATATTCGACTTCTCCTATGAAGTTAGTTACAGCACAATTTCAAGAGAAGTAGAAAAATGCTTGTGATGTTAGGATGGTTTGTAAATGTGGAAGTTCCATTAAAGTGCTTTTAAGCATGGTAATTAATCTCCTAATCAGAAGTTTTTTCAATTCTCGTCTTCTCTTTTGTAGAAGGGGCAATAGTCCAAACATGATGACAGTGAAGTGGTAAAAAAAACGTATGGTGGCCAAGAATCTAAAGTTTTGTGAAAAGAATAGAGTACTCACAATAAAGAGGTGAAAGCATAGCTACGACCACACTGCTATGACATTCACATTCTCTACAGTGTCCAAGCACTCCCATTCCAAGATAAATATGCTTCTTAAACCAGTACAACCTATCCCCATTATATTTTCGATTCCAAGAGAAGTGCACTAACAAATGGGGTCAGTATATATTTTCACTTATGAAGTCATGGGTTGGCACGTGTAGCATACCTGATGAATTATTAATAAAATGGATTTGAATGCCATGAGACTAATTGAATACATCAACTTCTTCATTACAAGTATGCAAATGAAATTGCATTAGGGGGGATGATACACGTATGCATATGCTTACAAAACAATAGAATACATCGGATCTTTTAATTGGATTAAATGAATATGTATATGAATGAAGCCTGTCATGAAGTTAACTCCGCATCAATCATGAAATGTTTGGCATCTTCACCAATGTTCACATTATAAGGGGAGCCAGTTCCTGTGAACAAATGATTGCTATCAACCATCCAAAACCAGCTAAAAATTAAAATAAAAGTTAATTTGCTTTAAAATTTTCTTCAAGAGTTCATACAAACCTGGTGGAAGAACATGCTTGTGAAGAAACTCGAGACACATTTTGCTATTCACAGCTCTTGTGACCAAGGGGTCCAACTCACCAGATGCTCTGTTAACAGATCCTTTTAATCAATTAAGGTTTCACTATAATTAAAATAACATTTTATGAGGAAACATTGTGCAAAGTGAATGTAGATTAACGAATACAAAAGAATAATGAACATTGATAGCTGCTGAAATTGCAATACATTTAAGTTTAAATTATGACATAATATGGCAATGAGCATTAATAGATCAAACCAACAGTTTGGATTTAACAAATATAAACAAAGTGAAAATTATAAAAGCAAATTGTGTTCTCTAGAATGAAAAAAAGTTCCTCCATAACTGTACTTCAAGTTCACCCAACTTGGTTTCTTTAGCTAATGAGAGAATAAGAATGATACTATTTCCTTACCACAAGCAAGATTCCACTAGAATCCCTGGTTCAGTTTTTTTAAATTTTGGGCCCACTAAAATCATTTAATCACAAGGCAGAACACCATCAATTTAAATTCATGAAGAAATGAGAGATGCATATACCTTGAAGGTACACTATGAGGCAATCACATATGTTGATTCATTAACGTGAAAGAAAACATTGAATGAAATAAAGTATTTATATGGATTATGAAAGAACACTCCAAGGCAGTCACATACGTTGATTAATTAAATTGAATGAAATATGACATATATATGGATTTATGAAAGAAAATCACGCAAGCAGAAAGGCACATCAAGAAGGAAAATTAAAAAGAAAGCTAACATACCATCCCTTTTAAATTAACTTGACCAACAAAGTACATTGAATGTAATTTTAACAAATTGTTGCCCTACGTTTTCAGTTTTTTAGTTCACAATAAAGCAGATGTACCAAATGAAGAGAAAACCGTTGAAGCGTGCAGTCAATTTTGATTTAAGAAATGTAAAAAGATCCAAACGTACCCAAATTTTTTCATTAATTTCGGAAAGACTAGTGGAAAATCTGATTGATCTTGATGGCATGTACCCTGAAGCAACAACAATAACACATTGATATTCAAAATAACAATGTAGTAACTGTGACTGAGAAATATCATGCAGATTTTCAAATACCTTTATAGTTTTGAGCTCAGTGATTAAAGGACTTCCCTCTTCTTTTGCTTCTGCTCTTGCCTTCATAAACGTAGTCCTAATATCCCTCAATGCTTTCCAATCAAAATCTTGTGTATTCACAAGTAAAACTGGTACTTTCCCAGCCAGTTTTTCAATTTCTACCTGAATACCACCATGTAAACATAATTTTATCAGTAACATGTTCCTCATTAACTGATTTTAAGAATCCACTACATTAACCAACAAAGGCAGTTTCACTCGAAAATCTGAATGTGGTAAGTGTGATAACAAGATACTTCATAGGATCTCCAAAAAGCTTAGACTGCACAATGCAGAGGTGTCACTATTAAGTTATGAAATATTCGATTATTGAGGGGCAAGCTAACAAGAACTGAGACCTCCTGGCCTCAAAGAAGAAGAGTTCTTTATTTCTATGGTTTTGAGTCCCATGGGTCACATAAATGCCTTAGATGCTTCGCGTGGTGCGAGGTTTGTGGTTTCAGTGCGGTCGGCCTAAGCACTGCCATTGTAAATCCATTGTGGCTTCAGGCCTTGTATAAAGAAATTGTATTGGCATATACTAAGGTGTTTAGATCTTGGCTCCTTTTCGTTCTCATCGTGTCGGACATCTTGCCTTCCATTTTTGTATTCGGAAGCATTCTCATCGAAGTCCGAGAGTCGTTAAGCCCCCAGTGTTTTGTGTTTGTGTGGGAACTGTTGGGCCGACGAGGGCTGAAGGCCAATGCGACCGAAAGCCGGCTCGACCATGAACCGACGTGATAGAGGGTCGAAGCCGAACTCGACAAGCATCAAGCTCGTGGAGCCATAGGTGTAAGCTCCTCGTTTTCCCCTTCTCCCTAGTCCGAGATCCTCGTGGTCCCGCCCAACTGACCCGAACGTGCAAAATATTCGCAACATCTTCAAAGGTTAAATAGGACCTATGAGACCAAAAATATTACATTTCACGCGATAGATGTGAAAATGAGCAATGTGTCTTCAGAGGTCAAATATGACCTATGAGACCAAAAATATTACATTTCACATAATGCATGTGAAAATGAGTAACGCGCCTTTAAAGGTCAAATATGACCTATGAGACCAAAAATATTACATTTCACATGATACATGTGAAAATGAGTAACTAACTCTTGATGTTCAAGAACTTTACCAATGAATGTTGTAATCGAGAGTGCACATTGTGGTTGAGAGAAAAATTCATGCAAGAACTTCACCATTGAAGCGTCAGCCTCCACATTTGTCCTATGTGATGATACGTTGGCGTTGCAAAAAGGTCTCATTTACAGAGGAATCTAGTGATACATCATGAAACAAGTGTGTTACATCCCATCTACCAAACCATTTTTCCATATCTTGTATCTTGTCAAAGACATGAAATCAATCATGTTAAGGTTCAAACTCTTGACCTCTTGTATATAGTCAAGTGTTATGTTCTAACCAACACATCCAAATGTTATGCATATCTTAGTAGATTATCTATTCCAAGTTCTAGGAGTTTTTAGAAGCTTCTAAAAAGCTCTAAAAGCTAGAACATTATAGAAGCTTCTGCATGAAAATGGGTCTATGCATGGAACTACATGTAGAGCCCACAAACATGTATAAATACTTGTAACCTCCTTGGTTCCTTTTAAGGGATTCAACACCAATCATTGACACATCAATCCAATATTCTCGCTTTGCCCCATCTTGTCTTCTTGATCTTCATCTTTGTCTTCATGCTCTTGTGTCGTTCACATCTTCTTAAGTTCCTCGCCTCGTCGCTCCCAGCTTCTCGAGTTTCTAACCTCGTCAATTCTAACTCCATGTTCATAACCCCTCACTCGTAGCCCCATCATCCATGCTCTGTCGGAGTCCTCAGTTGGTGTGTCCATAACATATCCAACCTAAACACAAAATTTTGCTTTGATGCATCTTTTGGATCTATTTGCTCGCTTCCCATACAATTCTAGGTAATCAATGTAAGGGACTTTTTTGAACCTTAAGCACGTATTCAACAACACATTTGCATGCCCATGATCTCAATAGGGAGTGAACCAGTTTCAAGGAATAGGGTGTATGGTGTTTGTTTCTTAACTTGTAGAAACTTTGTAAGGAAATGTTTTTGGACATTTTCAAACTCTTTCCAAGTATATTTAGGGATGCTACCACCACATACATCCACCCCATAGAGAAACATCAGTATCACCAAAGTGTCGAAAAAGTATTTCTTGAAGACCCAACACTTAATAACTTCATAATTGCATGTGTTCTCAAATACATAATATGTTCTCTTTCTCGCCTTTAAGCCATGTGTAGCACATTCATTCCATCTATGATTTGAAGGAACTTCAAGGCAAAGATATTTGAAGCTTTCCATACATTCAAGTGACTCACTATTGTACATAATGCATAGTTTATCTTTTTTCTAGCTCGTAACAAGCATAATCATTGTTTTAGAGTTGTTGACACTTAATTTAGTATGCATGAAAAAAAATTTCAATGCCTTCATAAGATTTTGTGTATCAAGTAAAGTATTTGCAGAAAGCATTACATCATCCTTATATAACAAAAGCATAATGACTTCATTCCCAATGGCAAATCCTTCAATGTCTTCTTCCTTTACAAAATGGCAACCATTTCTTCCAATTCATCAATGCATAGACCAAATAGGGTTGGTGAGAGTGGGCACCCTTGCTTAACACCAATATGTTATTGAAAAAATATGAAAGTCTATCACTCATACACACAACATATAACCTTCTCATAGATTCAGTAAATTGCAAGCATATATTTACTTGGCACCTCGAGTTCTTCCATTCGCCTCCAAAAATGCCCACGAGGTACCATATCAAAAGCTTTCTTGAAGTCTATAAAGCAACAATATAAACCTTTCCCTCTAAGGTGACTTTCCTCCATTAATACTCAAAGGGTGACAAGGTGATCAGTGGTGCTATAGTGTTTTCAAAAGCCAACTTGTCCATAAGCTCTCCTACCATTTTTTTTTAACCCATACACTTATCTTTGATTCTATTATACATCCAAATAGTTTTGCCATTAGCGCGCCAACCATGATGGTTTGATAGTTGTTTATATTATTTTCATCTCCACCTTTATGTAAAGGTTTCATCCAATTTGTAGTCCAAACATATGGCATACCATGTTGCAATGCATAATTAAATATATCACTTATCCATACATGTGCTTCTTTTCCCGTCCATTATACATTGAAGATTGCTTGCCTTTCGAGAGGCCAATTTCGTAAGTCCTATGCATACATCTTCATTCGTAAACAAGGGAGACATGTGAAAGAGAACCGTAACACATCATCTTTCTAGCAATAGATAGCTTATATAAATTCTTACAATCCATAAACACGTCAAGAAGAGTTAAGTCATTATAACTCTCAACATGTTTCCCCTTTAAACTTCTTCAAAATTTAGCACATGCATGTGCTTTCTCTTGCATTTAGAGAAATTGTTAACTTCCCATATTCTTGCTTTCTTTGAATAAGCCTTTTGTACTCACGCAAATGCTTTTTGTAATTTTCTTTATTCTTGACTACATCCAAAATCATAAGGCACTTTCGAGCTTCATGGCATTCTTTATCAAACCATTTTTTCTTTGAACTAAATTTCTTGGTGCATTTCCAAGATGTATGCTTGGTCGAAAAATATTTGTTTGTGAACGAGAGAATGATTTTCTTAAAAGCTTCCCATTTGCATTCTATTGTGGCACCATGTTGTATCTTTGTCATTTGTAACATATCCTCAACCATCTTAGAATACATGGGCGCTCGCTTAAGGTTCATGCTCAAGTGTGATTGTTAATTAGCTTCAATGTCCTCACAATCAAACCTATGTATGCATTTGAGGTCAATACATAAAGTCCCATGATCAGACTCCAATGTCCATTCACCAAGTGAGACGCATTCAAATCAAAGTAAAAGCATTGTTGATGTTGGGATTAAAGTCCTCCAACTAAACTAGAAAACGAGTTTATATTATTTAATATTTTCTAATTTTTGTTAAAGTTGTATAGTCTCGTTTTTCAAAGTTGTATTACAACTTCTAAAAGAATATTTTGCAGTTTGAATGGGATCCTTGTACAAGATTTCACTCAGCATTAAATAGGTATTTATGAGGCCATAACTTAGCTGTCACGTCAGCATGTAAAGCTCTTCTTCTAAGACCATATTCTATGTATCTTAGATAGCACATGTATATATATACGTGTGCACTCCTACCTTGTACCTTTTTTGAAGCGGCGGGCTTTTGTTTTGCAGAATTGCTTCTACTTCTTTAATCCCTCCTATGTGTTAAACCCCATAATCGTTTATTAGTTTCTATATCTCTGCCTTTAGATATTTCAGAAAACTATCATTCTATCTTCTACTTCCTTACAATAAATAGGTTTAATATGGGATAAGAAAAGTTTGCCAGCGGCATGCAGCTCCATTCAGACCCTCCAATACATACAATATGCAACATCAATCTATAAGAATAAACAGAGAAGTAATGTATTCATGAAGTATCATCTGGCCATATATCAAGATACTCTTAACAGTGAACCCCTGACTTCGTATTTATTCAGCACAAAAAGTTCCTCATAATGGTTTAATTTCAATTAAGTTTACTATACAGAAAAACGTGAAATTTGCCAGTAAAACTGTTTACATAGCCAAATTTTCCTTTAACCTGTGGCAGATCTCATAACAGACAAAAAAAAAGAATATGTTGTTTTATAGTAGTTATGGGAAATCTGGGAATTGTTGACGAGGGTTGCATACTTAAATATTCCTGACATTCAATGGGTGCATATTTCTATTTTTATTTCTTTCATATCATCCCTAAATTCCAAGTATTTTCCAATATTTGACATGTAAAGAGCACACTCATGGACACAAATGCATAGCATTGAAATGCTCTAATTCAAGAAGAAACATTGAAAGCAGTTGCATTATTTCATGGCATAAAAGAGTACAAAAACTTTACCTTCTCAATTGGTTCCCACCATACATCCATGGCAACACAGCATTTGATTCTTTTCTCAATTCCAGAAGTTACTACGGCAGTAGCACCCCCAAATGAATGACCAGCCATTGCAAGATACTGAAGATTTAGCCGACCTTTAAGCATGTCCACAACTAGCCCTTCCTTCCCACTTATCATATTAGCACTCTGTGTCAGTAATCCCTCATCAAGTCTTTCCAACACATCTATAACCTTTTGAACTTCGAAAGCTCTCTGCAAAGAAAGTGCACCTTAGCCTATGACAATATGCTTTGTACCTCATGCCTAATCAGCCTCTTTTGTGAATATCATATGGGGGGAAACTCTGAAACACCCACGGTTTTCTTCGTTACCCCAATGTCCATATGTATTCTTTGTTTCCCCAAATTCCCCATGTCAACCAATCATGTGTGCTATTTGAGAAATTATATTCTCAAGCCTTCCACTTTTAATCAACTCTATGTGCTATTTGAGCAATTATACAGTCAATTCATTCCCCTTTTCTCTCTTTTGGCAGTTTACTGTGGGTTTTTAGGGCAATAATGAAAAGGTATGGACATTCGGGGGAATTAAGAAAAATATGTGGGTATTTCAGGGTATTTCCGAGATTTTTCTAGAATACATGCCATCATAAAATTAGTCTTCATATAGGCTCTACCTTAACATTAAGATCAAAAGACCACATCAATCAACAAATTTAAAAATGAAGTTAATAATAATGTCATTCCAATCATTGGTTTTTGACATTCCAATGCTAGAATCGAATTTGCCTAGTATATTTTTCAATTTCTCACAGACTCATTTCCCGCCGTATCTCACTAAAACTGATTTCAATCAACTACATTTTGGAGAAAATTTAGAACACAGCAAGGAGGAAAAAACTTGAGTCTGGTTTTGGTACATAAGTGCTAAATTTTGTAAGGCATTGAATAATTATCACGAATTAGATGAATAGGTTTTGATGAGTTCCAAAATACAGTGGCCATTATTGTCAGAAATAATATTAATACTTTATGCAGTAGCCAATCCTATTGCGTCTCTATGTTTTCTCCATGGATATGCTACTTATCTGTGTTTCAATTCAATTTTCAAGCCAGAAAATAGTCCCTACAAGTTCTCAATATTGCATCGGATGGAGCTAGAACTTAAAATCCTTTCCCGTACTAAAGTTTAGAGTTTCAATATGGAAGGCCACTTCAATGAGAAATTTAATTCTTTATTTTTATTGATGCAGTTTTACGATAGTTTTTCTATGATTACAAAATCTTCAATTATAGTCAATATTCACATTACAGAGTATCTACAGACAATCATATACCTGTTGTAACTGCTTAATGCGAATGTCCATATTTACTTTCTCGTCGGGTATACCAGAATGAGAGTTCTGCAGCCATTTTATTTTCCCACTATGGTCTGTATAGCAGGCCATGTTGGCAGATCCATCAAGATGCTCTACTGCAACAACAACTTTCAAAACAAAAACAAGAAAGAATCTTAATATGTACAAGTAGGAATGTTGAGTTGAAAAATACGATTGGCAGTGAAATTCTAAATTGCATTACTTCATCATAAATTCACTTGCAAGTTCCACATAATTCAAAATCAAACAATATAGACTACAAAAATTCGCGACTTGGGCATTTAATGTGCAGAGAGCAATGAAAAGCGGCTCAAACTGTAACATTACAAAATCAAGAATGATTAGGTCTCAATCAAATTAGACACCTAGAAAAATAAGAATGTGATCATCACATTGATATCAACTTGCATAGTGGGAAGGAAGTTTTTGAATTGAAAAGTGAAAAGAAAGCTATATCTCAATGTGTTATTTAATCATCGATTCCTTTCCATTAACATTTTCTATCTGCCTTGGGAACTCAGAAATGAACAAAACAGAACATGGATCCAGAATGACTTCTGCCAAGATATGTCAATGATCAAAATTGTTTGTTTTGAGCTTTTCAATTTGCACAATGGTATCATAGTAAAAGATAATGTGTGATTTTTGGTGGGGTCAATAATGATATAATGATATAATGGCTTTTCAAATTGCACACAATATAATGGCTTTGAATAGTGTCAACATATTTAGCAACACAATGTACGTTACTGCCAGAATGACATTCTGTTGAGATATGTCAATGATCAAATCTGCTTGTTTTGAACTTTTTGAATTGCATAATGATATTGCGGTAAAAGATAATGTCTGATATTGGCTGGATTCAATAATGTAATAGCTTTTAATATTATCGACATATTTAGTGATGCACTATAAGATACTGTGAAGATGCTCTACATCAAAAGAAGACTGTATGTGCACACAACACATCCTATCCCATCGAAGAAGTACATTTCTATAGCAGGAATAGCTTGCTTGAATTTAATGATGTGATGCACAATTAGAAATGATAACTAGGATTATTACCATCTTTTGAGAGGTGAAATAAATAAACAGATATAAAATAGAAGAGAATCTATGTTGCTATCTCCATCTTTGCAAGAAAAAATGAGTTAAGAACCTACTGTAACCATGTGAAGCCAGATCACAGCAAAAGGAAGTATATGTAGTTCTAGACGCCCACATGCCATGTGAGAATACAACTACAGGAAATCGTGCTTCTTCATCTTTTTCCTTTACGGGTAACATTGGTCCTCCGAGTGATGCTTGAATAAAAACTCCACTGCACATGAACGAGTGGAAAGCACCTGACAGACAACAGAAAGTTATGCGTTAGCAAGAGATTGATTTTCTCGATATTACCATGCATTAGGTTAGGAAAGGCCAAGGGGTTTCCGAAGTTAAAAAGTCCGCACATAGCAAGCAAGGCAAGTTGGAGATGACGTATTTCATCCAACAGCAATATTATTATGAGCATATGTATAATGCATTAACATATTATTAGTGGAATTAACATTAGAGACTAGATATAGGCAATAATACATTTGGGTGGCCTTACACACCTTGACTAATTGTTGTCTAGACACATAATGGTTATTAGCTAAATAATGGACTACATAACCTTGGCACTTCTTATAATAATCTTTTACTAATGACAAGCAATTAATGAAAAGGCTGAGCTTAACCAAACCAACCACCCTTGAGCAAAGGCCAAGCGACAAATACAAAAGATATTGGCGTTTCATACCATCAAATAGGTTTCATTTTATGCCTTAGAAGGCAACCAATTGCAGGATCCAAATATGAGATCTTTACCTCACTGATAGAGTCCTGATAGCCTCCTTAGATGTTGTGTTGAAGATGATAGCTATTTCCCTTTATATAGTTGACTCATCAGGCTCCCAGATTGTCACATGTTCCCAAATGATTCAAGCCCTAAGATAACCGGGTTCCTACTTATCCTACCCTTAGAACTATAAAAAATAATTTTTAGAATTGGCAATATGCCCGTAACCTACTGCCTATTTTTAAAACATTGCTCTCTTGCAACAATAAATTAAAATAAAGGAAGCTAGATTTAAGTGCATGCTCTTTTCTCCAAGTGGCATCATGCACAGCTCGATCCAACCATTTCATTTTGAATTCTCATATTTGTTTACATCCAAATGTTTAGTCAAGAATTGAGATGTTTTTCTTGTGAATGAAGATTAGAAGATAAATGCTTGTGAGTTACTGCATGTTTAATGGTTATTTTGGTTAACTTATAATCCAAAAATAAGATGCCAATGGGTGGATCAAGGTGATTGATAGAAAACCAATATATGCTTTACAACTATGAAAGGTCCACAATATGGTGGACCTATCTAATTTATCACACTTTCCTGTAGGTAAGTTTTTGGAATTTCACAAATAGGAATACATTTAGAGTTGTTCTTTGCAAACTCTAATATAGGGAGATATCCTTCCCATTTTGCATGATTCTTTCTGACATCATCTCTATGTACCCATTCAATTCGTGAATTGATGCTTCTTGTGATAGCAATCGCGTGGATGTGTTCCATTCCATGGATCATGCTAGGGACCTCTACACATAGAATGGGATGTCCCTGAGGTGCTAAAACTCATTTATTTGGGAACTTTTGAAAACATTCACAAATGATGGGCAATGCTAGGCCCAATGTACCATGTTTGCTATACAAACTACACAAGAAATTTGCCAAAATAGTTATGGAACAAGGGTAGCAAAGCGCTGTGAAACATTCTCGGATTTTTTTCTTATAAAATCAACACCTCCATGATGAGCATAGTTAGAACAAAAAATCACATCGCAATCAGATATGTGTGTCATGTAAACTACAGAATTTCATACCTGCAAGGACCCAGATAGCTAAACGATGTATGGCTGATGAAGGCGGAAAAACCTTTGTAACATAGCCCCAGGTATACATAAGGCTAGGAATCCATCGACTCGAGGAGTGGAAAAATGATGCAAAATCTCGTTTTGTTTGCGAGGTAGGGTAAAATACTCTCATGAGAGGGGCAGCTTGTGCATTTGCTAATCCTTCAACACCTGGAAAAGTGTCTTGCTTTGATCCATTCCGGTTAGCTGGCATTCCTCCATGGGGTATTTCATCGGTCCTCTTGAGTTCAAAATCAGCAAATGCCACAGCATATGGCCCAAGAGGAGTCGGAAGTCCCATTTTAAACTTCTTAGCGCTCAAGGTGGTAAATAGTGATGATAATGACGATGAAGATAGCAATGACAATTCGGTGATAAGGATAACAACAGAATTGATCACTGATGAGGGTGTGATGATGACCAAGATGTTGTGCCCAGAAATGTGGCAAGTCTCAACGTTTAACCCACAATGGCTCCTTTCCTCGCGTTCCTTGATTCTTCGGCTTCTTCGAAGCAAGACGACCAAAGGAACACAAGAATCTATCTGTTCCTCTTCTTCCTGCAAAGAGACCGAAGCAGCCAGGAGAATTGATGGTGCAAGATCTGAGTTGGGGGGGGGGGGGGGGGGAGGGGAGGAGGGAAGGAAGGAAATCACGATGGTCCTGGGGATGGCATTGGATCAGAAAGTGTGTCGTGAGGATCGAAATGCAGGGAGTAAGACGGTAAGAACGAATATGATTGAATGGATGATTGAAAAGAATGAATGATAGAATGAATGGTATTCTTTTTGCCTTCTTCTTCTTCTTCTTCTTCTTCTTCATCTTCTTTTTATCCCATGTGCACAAAAAAGTGAAAAGGATTGGACTGTTTTGTTTGGTTGAAGAAGAGATGAGTGCCTTGAGAGGACGGACAAGCCAAAGTCTTCCTTAGCTTTGGTCCTTACTACTTAGCCAAACCCTAAAACCCCACCACGAGCCCTCGGCCCATCCCCCGCCCATCCCCCCGGACACACACCTCTTGTTATATTCCTTCGCCATCTCTCTCTCTCTCTCTCTCTCTCTCTCTCTCTCTCTCTCTCTCTCTCTCTCTCTCTCTCTCTCTCTCTCTCTCTCTCTCTCCTGCCCCACCCTTAACCTAAATGACATCCATCCAGCATCGATCACGGTACACCTTACCCTATCCTTCTTTGCCCACCCAATCTCGCATTAAGCTAAGCTCTCATGGATCAACGTGCCCCCTACTTCTGTCGCATTGACTCCTTTATCTTTCGCCTTAATGTCCCAATGTAACAATGCTCCCTGTCTTGAATCTCTTTTGTACCCTGTTCATTTGATCATGGAACTTCTCGTCGAGCTTTTTAATGTACTTGCAATTGATAGATGTTATGTATTTGATCATGGAACTGTCCATAGAGCTTTTTAATGTATTTGCACTTGATAGGTGCGTGGCATGAAACCAGCCCCCTTCTGCCCTCCCAATAATATTTAGGATCGAAGATTTTTGTTGACTTTACAAGGTTTGAAGAATTCTTTTCGGTATGGCAATGCCTATGTAGGAGTTAAGGCCGATGCACATCAATACCCCTCGTCAAGTCTTTGTTTCTTCAAACGATTCTATATGGATATGTAAGGCAATCTCTAGATATATGTATTCTTAGATATAGATTACTGAAACAATGGCACGGTTGGGTTGGGGCCACTTTGGCCTCTGGCCTTTGTTTGTAAAGTTTTTTCTATTCCGGAGAAGGAAAAAATGCTTCACGTTTTATTGGGCTTATGTCCCACCTATATGTACTCTTAGCCAACCAGCCATTCAACTCCTTTGTGGTATAGGCTATACGTGTCACAAAATGTTTCATACAAATTACATTGTCACATGTGCATGCTTTTATGGATGTTTGTTGACACGTATCTTCATTTAATAGATGTGAGGCCCCAACGTAGTTCCACCACATTTACATTTCCTTTGTTTATGGAGTTTACACGTGTTGCGATGTTTTTCATGCAAATTACATTTGTCCTACTACCATGTTGTCATGGATGTTTGTCTTTTAGGTCCCTCGTCTCGAGAATGAAGAAGGCATGCTAAAAAAAACAAAAATGGATGACCTTATAGTCTTTTACATTGTCTTTACCCATTTTACACTACTGTAACCACAAGATTTTTTTACATTCTAAGTTTTCTTCTTTCTTGTGCATGCAAACTTTCATCCTCGATTTTAATATTGATCCCAATGTTATAGTAAAATATGAGACATGAAGCATATGATAGGTACTAAGAATTTGCCTATTGTGTCATAACAAGCCATATAGATATATGAAAATACTTCGATATAAACCATAATCCATGAGAAACAAGTTATATTCCAATATTGAGACATGTTGGTGACATTATACATATGTTGATCTTAAAAACTACTTGGGGTAGTGTAGATAGGAAGGAAAGTGTAGACTATGCTTACTTCTCCTATATCCACAAACATGAAACAAGGATGTGGCAATCATACGTCACACGTTAAAGATAAAGTAAAAGCATTGTATTAACATGACACGAGAGACTTCAATCATTTCGTACATTTTTTAACAAATGAAATGATCATCAATTCATTCACTAGTGCTCGTCTCTCAACTCCAAGACACCGACCGTGGAAAACAAGACAATTTATTTAGACTAACTTACAATTTATACATGCTTAATCACTACACTAATTAAGAATATATAGATGCTTAAATTAAAAGAATAATAGAAAAGAAACACAATTTCTCAATCAATCAACACAGAAAGGCTACATGGAGGAAAATGACTCGTTGTAGGATGCAAGGGAGAGAGAATGAGGATTGTGATGTAGCTCTAAAGTTTGGTTTGTTTACCCTCAATACGGAGCTCGGGAAATCCCAAAATGGTATCTTTCACATTACAAACCCATTGGGCGTTAATACCTAATAAGGGCTAGTTCCCTCGCAAAGTGCAATATAGGCATGTTTATCATGAATGCAAGAGGTAGTTCCTTTTGCAAATATGTGTTTTCTATGTACTTTTTTTATTATAAAAGATTTTCTTCAATAGTATTAAAAACAAGACGCCCGAAGGCTACAATTTGAACCTAGCTACTAAGGAGGTTACAACTTTTTTCTTATACAATGATGTAAAATACTCCTAAGACCCAATATCAAACTTTGTAAAGGATGTTTACATTTGTTGATATTCAAGAAAGAGTTTATGGAAGTCGATATTGCCATTGAGGCTCTTGAGTTGACATTGTAAATAGAGGCACCTTTTTCCATAAGTGAAGAAGCTTTTTCCTTTTCTTGTTCACAGTCTTTGGGGAACCCTACATATTGTGATACTGGCCATAGACTACTGCCAACAAGTTCTCCCATATCTCAAACAACACATTAGAGAGATGAATGTCTACTGCATCATAAAGTCAGTTACATCAATATTTCCATAATGCCCATAACATTATTGCGGTCACAATTTTCCAAATTTGGACAGATCGCACATGCTTTCGAGGTTGCTTGAAGGGACTAACTAATATCAATCTTCTATTATGTATTGTCATTGCCTCACGAGCATCGTTTGCCTCATACAACATCAAGCTGGAATATAATATTCCCCACATCGATGATCCCCATGAGAATAGGCAACCTACATTGATTGTTAGGAATAAAGACATGACTTTCTTCCGTACTTGTTGAGCAAAAGAACAAGACCATAGGACATGCTTGGTAATCTCCTAAGGTTCATGGAAAAGCCACATTGCCGCAAATTGGGTGCTACATTCCCTTTCAATGAATGACCAACTGGTAGTGCCATGTGCACTAATAACCATCGAAAGAGAATAAATTTAGTTGGCCCCTTGAATGACCATATCCATTTCTAGTAGGTTCTCAAATGTAGAGTGGAGACACTCCAATTGGTCCAATGTTTCTGAGTTGTTGGTATCCATTTTGAGAGAGCAACAATGATCTTCCAAGTTTTACTGAGTACTGAAAGAAGGGGACCTTTACGATCTTTTCCCCTAAGGAGTGTGACCAAAGCCAACCCCCAGGATCCCATGTTAATCTTACAACAAGATCTTTTGCGTATAACCACAGGATAGCACACATATGAGCAATTGATGGATAAGTATCAAGGATCCATTTCTTTCCAGTTTTAGCAACCACTCTAATTGGTGCACTTCGCAAGTCTTGTAGATAACTACAATCAAAGGTATAAGATTGCAATTTATTGTTGTCTAGAACCTCAAAATAAGAAATGCACCCATTAGGTGAAACGTCCTTAACAACCATCAATGTATCATTTGTGAAGCATCCAAACCATAGATGTTCCTGCCTAGGTTGGAAGGTTGTAAAAAACGAAGAATATGTTGTTGATAAGGTAGCCATCATTACCTTGGCACCATGAACTGATTGTGGATGTGCAAGTTGATCTTCTTGTGACATTTGTTGAAAATGAGTCCAAGTTCTAACAGATGCAACTGGCCCATTAATTTCTGTGTACATTTTGGACTATGTTCAATATCATATATTGGAAACATTAAGGGTCCTAGGGATACAACAAAAAATGTTTTTATTGAAAACATGCCATTCTTTAACAAGCATTTTCAAATTAAGCATGAACGGTTTTAGCTTGACATAATGCACATTAATATTTGCTCCCAAAACATGCTTCACAAATTCACTTTGCATCATAGGGCAATGGTAATAGCAAAAGGCATTGCATTTATACATCATAAATGAGATGCTATATGTGGACACAACAATCATCTATAGATTCACAAGATTGCCTTTTGCATGATGATGTCGTGATAAAGCTTGTGCTTTCTAACATTAAGGATTCCAGTCTCGTTGGAAATCTCATTCCTTTTTAATTCGTGCATTGATATTTTTTAGCTCAAATGCATATTAACCAATTTGCATGTAAATACATTCTTTTCATTTTCATTCTACACGATAAGGCAATGTTAGATGCAAAGCACAAATGCTTGCTCTTTAACATTAAAGTTGTGGATTCACGTCTCATTGTTCTTGTGCTAACTACATCATCTTTACCACACCCCCAACAAAAGGCACTATATTACGTGAACACGAGGCATACTAACCATTTGCTCGTAAATACATTCTTTACGTTTTCTCTCTACAAGATAATGCAATGTTAAATGTGGCCACGAATGGTTGCTTATTTAAATCCTAGATTGTGCTCTTGTCAACATAAAAAAAATGGATTCAAGTTTTGTTTTATGTTACACTAATACTAAAATCACTCTTGAAAAAATTAACCTTACCACACCCCAACAAAAAGGGCATTATATTACGTAAACACAATTGGGGTAACATTACAATAATTCTTCATAATTTTAGTATTAGATCACTCCTAAGAAAATTATATTTGTCACAAACCCATTACTTTAAGGAGTATAACCACTGGGGCTTTATTTGACCATTGTAGTGGACCAATCGTGCACCCGCATGTTATATTACGATAAAAATAAAGTTGGCATTACACACGACAAGATTTTATGGCAGATAATTATAAGTGTAACACACCACCTGATAAATTCTAACAATAAAATGGCATATTCAATGGTTGTGTCATTATTAAAACATTAGAAGTGTGCATGTCATCATACTTTTTTGATGCTACAATGCGACTCCGATCCCTAAGTTGTGTGATCGAGTGTGAAGTAGCGTACACACTCAACAAAGGGTTAAGATTCATGATGGTTACAATATGTGGTTGAAAGTGACAAACATGCATTCTCACATTATATCGAATCCAACATTTAGGGTTGATATTTGGAATGCAATACATATTCCAATTAGGACCATTTAACATCTCCTCAATATCACCACCTTTTGAACCATGTTTTCTTTTATGTCAACCACAGAAGTGGCCCAAAGAGAATTTTGCTCATACGGTCCCGTTGGAACTTACATTCAACATTCCGGAATGAGATTCAGTAATCTATGGTTTAGACACATTGTTAACTTTTTCATCGTGTACCATTATATATACATATATACTCCTAGGAATGTTGACATCTACCGCTATTGGCAAGACACCTTGTTTCCTTGAGACAAATTGTTTTGAATCTTCTTGGATCCCAATCCATGGTGCGTTTTAGACCCACATTTCTATTGCATAGAGCAAAGCCAGACTTTTGGGTCACACCATTAGCTTCACTAAATATATGTATGTAACATTAGCTTCACTAATTAAATGTGACATTAGTTTTCCTAATTATTATATGCATATAACATTAGATCAACTAATTATATGTATGTAACATTAGCTTCACTAATTAAATGTGACATTAGCTTTCCTAATTATATGTTGCATATAACATTAGATTCACTAATTATATGCATGTAACATTAGCTTTCCTAATCACATGTTGCATATAACATTAGATTCACTAATTATATGTATGTAACATTAGCTTCACTAATTAAATGTGACATTAGATTTCCTAATTATATGCATATAACATTAGCTTCACTAATTATATGTATGTAACATTAGCTTCACTAATTATATGTATGTAACATTAGCTTTCCTAATTAATGCATATAACATTAGATTCACTAATTATATGTATGTAACATTAGCTTCACTTTTGAAAACTTCCCCAGAGTTCACCTAACCTTCAAGATTTTAGGATTCTGCAGATTTCCCTGAGATTAGGGTCTCGCAGAACTCAGATTAGGTTTTGTTTATTCTTTCTCCGGGTTTTCTTGCTGCTGTAACGGCGTGGCATATCGGTCCATCCTAGAAGAGATCGTACGTATGGATGTTGTATCAGAATGCGTGTCGAGAAGCGGATGCGATGATTCTGAATCTCCACCTGGAAGCCATCTCAGGGTCTCATTCGGAAACATTGAATCCCGCAGGTATGGGAACTTCTTCTCTTTCAAATATGGAAACCGTAGACCTTGCAGGAATGTAAGCTTCGGATCTCGCAGATATGGAAACGGCAGATCTTTGGAAAGAGAGGAACATTTTGGGGCAAACGGAAGAGATGTACGCGCAGAATGTAGGTATGGAAATTGTCCATCTTCTAGCTATGAAAGCTGCGGATCTTTGGAAAGGGAGACACATGTACAGAGAAAGGAATCGGATTTATGTGTAGAGTTTCTAAAGAGAAGCTGCGATTTTGAAAATCTTCCTGGAAGCCATCTCAGATGTAGATACGGAAACTGTGAAGTGCAAGAAAGAAAACTAAATGTTCAGAGAAGAAGAACTAGTGTATGTGTTGAATATTGTAGTAAGAAAGTCTGCAATTCTGAAACTCCTTGTAGCAGTGTCAGATATTTAAACAGTGAATCGTTGCAAAAGGAGAAGAGAGAAAGAACAGGTGTTTGTAGAGAAGAATGTGGTAAGAGGTTCTGTGATTCTGGAACTCGTGGAACCGATCTGAATAGTAGGTATGGAAATGATGAATCTTGCAATAGAGAGATGAAGGTTCAGAGAAAAGGAACAGATGAATGTATTTTCTGGGATGAGAAATGTCTTCTAGGTCTAGATTCGGGCAGAGTAGGAGAAACCCATGGTATCAAATCCTCTGCATCTGAGTATATAGATCGAAGAAAGGAAATCAGCGTAGAAAGTCCTCTTCCATGGAGGAAATCACACTTATCTCATTGTTCTACCAACCAAAAAGTGAAAGATTCAAATAACAAGAAAGATATACATCGCAACATGCTTGACAGCATCAGAAGAGATGAAAACACTGAAAACAGAGAAGAAGTTGAATTCACTTCGCCACTTTCTCCATTGCCATCAGCGAGAAAAGATTTTTCAAATGAAGGAATATCTGCAGCCAACTTTGATAAGGTGCAGAAAGGCAATCCTTCTTCAGGGAGGACTTGTCCACGTGTGCTTATTGATGTTACCAATAAGTTCAAACTAAAGTCACCAGGTTTGCAGTCTTTCTGATGAAGATTTTGCTTTATTGAAATCTTGAACATGATTTTTATGTGGATGTCTGTGATTTATTGCTTCCTTGTAGTTGTAAAACAACCAGTGCAGGAAAATGATATACACCGCTTATGTCAAAGGCAGAAGCAAATCGAATATGGGAAGAATACGTCAGGATATGAACGTTACATCGAGCTGATACCAATGTATTATTCTGTTTTTCCAGTTGATGATGTGAACTTTGCAATAATGATTGGATGATCTTTTTGAGTTAACCCTTGCACTCTTTTAGTCAGAAATATATTGCTTAATGTATATTTTTGGTTTAAACTTAACTTTTAAGGCCATCTAATTGGAAACACGTTGCTAGCATTGATAATTGTATATATTTTTGAATCCATAGCAGTATATGTTTTTGAATAAAAACTGCAGTCTTTTCTTCAGGAAGACATTGCAAAATATCAACAATATGTTTTGACAAAACCCTATCAGTAGGATTAATGTTTATATATGTTTTTGATTAAACCTTAGTACTCTTCTAATCAGAAACGCATTGTTTAAATTCTACATTATAAGGTCTAAAAGGAAAAGTAAAGATCCTCATACTCCAGATCCCAAGCAAACATGCAGTAAACGCAGCTGGGACGGACAGATTCGCAAGTGGAGAAGATTGTTACATGATTATGATCCTCCCCTTGAAGAGGGAGCAGAAGAAGCAGAAGATTTCAGTATCTTAGAGACAAATGGGAAATGTGAGAATCAGGAAGATAGTGCACAAAGTTTGAAAGTAACAAGTGATATATCGACAAGGTATTGTTCTTTTTATTGTATTGTGCATAACGTCACTATATTTTTGTTTGTTTTGTTCAAACATTAAATTTTGGTTGTGTAATGTTTGAATGAATACACTGTAGAAGCTCATGTATAATTATCATACATAATCATGATTCAGGTCTGAAGGACAGAAAGCAGGAAGTGGTTATTCAGAGAAAAGCTTGGAGCTCTCTATCTATGAAGATTGGGTGGAGTCTTGAAGATGATATATTCTCATGTCAATAGTTTTCTGAAGCTTCTCAAAGTGATGCAAATAGCTTATCATTCTTTCTTTTTTTTGAGTTTGATCCATTCATTGGTTCGTGCTTGCGCAAATTTTTATGCCACTATAGAAGAAGTCATAAAGAATTCTAATCTCTGTGACAATTTTGTAGTAAATCAAGGTAAAGGTTATCTTCTTCATATCAACCCAATGGTGTTTTCTTCAATTTATATCCACAAATTGAAGAAATGATCACCATTTTATATTTAAGACCACGCCAAACGTTGAAGCCTCTATCTCTTACTTACAGCTCAAATTTGCCCTAGAAGTTACACGAAGAAGGTTTGAATTTGTATATGTTTGATTGCCTTCAAACCAATTATTGTATTGATGGTCATATGGTTCAACGCATGGAGAAAGGGCTTCTATTCTCTTTTCTATTTGAGATATCATTACCAATGTGAAAGCCTAGCTTTTTGTAGGAACTTAAATTATTTGAATGGGATTGCGAATCTAGAAGTCAATCCAAGGGCAGAAGAATATTTGCTACTCATGGTCACGAACCTAATAATGTGCCGTCAACAGGCTGACATTTTCTTACCAATTGCTTTTAAAATTCCCTTTCTCACCAACTGCTAAATTAATTGGCACTTGGAGTTAATGATGCAGTAGATTATATAGATAATTCAATGCCTTGACTGTTTACACTCATTCGGTGGTAACAATAGCTGATTGTATGCAAATTAGGAGTTGAAGACAAGGCATTTCAGCCCATTCTGATAGAAGGACGTGCCGTCATGGGATTCAACTCATCCGCAGCCATAAAAGTCTATGGAGTTCTGATTCTTATATGGGAGAACTTACCCAGGAAAGGATCAGTTAAGAGAAAGAGTGCAAAATTACTTTCAATGAAGAGTGATATCAAATGCTGCTTGAAATGACCATTAGCAATCCTTCTCTCAGAGTTGTTGAACTCAATACCTTGGTTTTGTGTGCATGTTGCTATAAGAAAGTTGTCCAACAATTGGCAATTCCACTAGCCCCAAAAACATCACGAAGACAACTGACCCATTGATAAAGAGTTTCTTTTGAATACAGGTGTCGTCAATTAAATTTTACTCCAGGCAATAGGAGTCAGCAACAGCTCGCCTCAAACTTAAATTGAGCTGTTAAAACCATTTCAAAACTGTTTGATGGTTTGCTTTTGCTCGGTTTAGGCTCATGCTTTTTTAATCAGTTTGAGCTCAAACTGAACTGAATCGGATTGGGCCAAACCAGTTTACAAGCCTATTAAGGCGTAACTTGGTTTGGTTAAATCTGTTAAGCCAACCATTCTAGGAACTGGTTTGGTTCAAGTTTGAAAACTTCCAAACCAGTGAGGGGTTAACTAGTTTGGTTTGGACAAGGCCAAATTGGTTAAACCAAAACCATTTGCAACCCATTGTTGATGGTAGATGCAAACCTAGTGATAGTTTTTAAGACACTTTTGAGTCTTTAAGTCCTATTTTAGAGTGGTAAGTTGAATGTCGAAAGCTTAACTTAAATATTTTAAAGGGAACATTCTTAAATTTGAGTTAAAATGGAATGAAAAATATTGTATCAACATAGCTTATATGATATGTTGAACTAAATATTAAAACTAAAAACCGAGATATACTAAATGCATGATATGGTTTGTAAAATCTATGTTGTTACGGGCATTTTTAACCATAAGTCTCAATCTCAAGCCAATTGCCGAATTAGATTGTATTTTGCATGTAGTTCCCCAACATAAATGTCTTTGTAGCATTTCTAGAAGAGTACCATGGGGCAAACCTCTTCTTCTTGCAATGCTTCAGTTGACTATTCTCTTTCATGGCATGATGATGTCTCCAACTTATTTGTCTCTTGGATCTTTGCTACATGAACATGTGAAATTGTAAAAAGGTTAGTTGAATTGTATGTTCGACCACAAAGAGCTGCCAAGGAGAAGCTCTTGATGAATTTTCACTCATAACAAGGTAGTCTTTAATGCTGAAAAGAGATGTCATTTTCTCAAATTATTTGCAGGCAAAATAATGTTGACATAAAAGGTCCCATGAAAGAAGTATTTTAATCAGCATTGAATGTGATGGCTATTTATATCATTCTTAAAGACGAAGAAACTTCCTTATAAATGGATCACAGTCATTAACATTAGTACAAAATACTTACCCAGCAATCTTGATTCTCAATGTTTGAAGTGGAATCATGAATCTTTTCTATATTTATGTTTAGGTTTTTTTAGCTAAAGTTAAGGGGTAGCTTTCTAAATTCTATCTACTAGTTTTACTAGATGTAGATCAAAATTCTTTGCAACCCGAGGTGGGTGTGCTACATTTCACACCATAGAAGCCCCCCAACTTCAAAGGCTAATGCTTTTGTCATGAAGGTTATGGATTCACCTAACTCCATAAGGTGTACATTCATGTAGAGAATACACAAAATCTTTCTATATAGATGGCCCTTGTGTCAAAGCTATCACATTAACTAAAAAGTCAATGCTATAACATTAGCTCCTTTTGCCAAGAATGCAATTGCTAATGTACACTTGGTGAAGTCATTCTTTGGGAGCAAACTTTTAGTGTGCATGGTCTCAAACTCAAATTTGAAGAATTTTGTTAGTGAATAGAACCAACTTTGTTGGTTGAGACTTGAACCACAACCTTAATGTGACAGAACACCATGCCAATATATTTGGATCCTAGAATTGAAATGTAGTAAATTGGTGATTGATAAAGCAATTGTCAACGCCGACTTGTTGAAGCTATTCTTTATGATCAAACTTTCACTATTCAATGATCTGAAGCTCAAATTTGAGGAATTTTGTTAGTGAATAGGACAAGCTCAGTTGCTTGAGCCTTGCATACCAACATTTATGTGACAACGCACCATACTTATATACTTTTGAATTTTAGAAGTGAAATAATGTAAATTGGTGATTGATATATGATATAAAAGATCTAAAGTCTCAAATGTGATCTATAAATACAATACTTCCACATTGTGTGTAACATCTTGTTAGGTCATAAGCATGATCAAGATAATACACATTTTGTCGGGTATATGCTAAAGTTACACTAAATGGAAGCAAAAAATATGCACGCTTAGCTTACACTCGTGTAGTCTATAAAGGAGAAAGCGAGACCTTATCTTCCACACATCTAGTAAAAAGATGTAAAGATAAGATTTGGAAGGGGAAAGAGAACCTCAATGGGTTTTAATGTGAGCATGTGTAGGACCTCTATTGCCCAAAAGTGCATATGCTATACGCGTTCATTTTTTTAATATATCACATTTATATGCGTATAGACATCATACTTTGACATACTTACTATTCATTCCTCTTGATAGAAGGAAGAATAGAAGTGTCCATTAACCCCAATAGAATTTCTACTTTGACTACATTTTGACATGAATTTAATAGTGATTAGATTATACGTAATATAACGTGTTGGTTCACAGTTAGAATATGAAACACGGAATTTCATGTGGCAAATTTGAAATCAAAATAAGAATCTAATATGGCATTATGGTGTCATTAAAGTACCTCATGTGTAATGTGATACATGAACTAGGACAATATATGTACTTGGACACAACATTAGGATAGTACTACTGATTGGATACAGTTGAGTTTAAGACAAATTCATATTTATTAAATTATTACATGAAGTGAATGTGACAACATTTGTTGGTGGTGTTGATATTTAGATGCACATAGTATTAACAAATTCATAAGGTGTCGAAATGCTACTATTCAACAATATCATCTTTGCTAATGACAAACACTTGATTAAAAAAAGATCTAAACTAGCTTTATTTATGGTGATATTGGCCTCTAATGTAAGACAAGTAATTGAGCACGTCAAGTCTAAGGTGGATTTATATTTGTGTTACATGAAACGAATGTGACATTAGTGTGTTGGTGGTGTTGATATCTAGATGCATATAATGAGTCTAAATGCCATTGTTTAACAACATGTTGTTCACAAATAACAAATAGATTATTTGTAAATTATGCTTTATTTATGCTCAAACCAATCTTTGATGCAACATGCATGGGATCAACATACAATCATCTAATGAGTTGGGTTGAAACAATATGTGTATTTGAAGCTTCCTTAATTAACCTCTTTCTCTTTGTCTCTATCCCACTCTCTCTCACACACACATGTAATATATGGATGCTTATTTATTATTGATGCTATGTGCTTCATTATGCATCCAATATGAAGTTAAAAGTCTGTTTGCATTCTAGATTTACTATTTGTAAAGACAAAAGAAAAGCCATTGCTTTAAAGGCTCCACGGAAACAATATATCACAAGAGCAAAGTCTCAATTCATAGTCATACTTCGAAGTCTAAAGGTTGAGAAATGGATGAGGAAGTTAATGCACCGCAAACTTTTCCAAAACACCTTCGTCAATGCCACGAGCATTCAGAACTCATGTGTCTCGTCATCAAACTACCACCACATATCAAAGTTGGTATTCAGATTAGGTGGAAGAGAGAATAATAATCGGAAGGTTCTTGGTTTGGAAGGATTTTGAAAGATCATCCACATAACACTTTTGGTGAAAACAAAACATTTCACATTTCATTCTTCACATTATAGCAATTTCAATCTCTTCTAATTTCCATATAGGAAATTCTACCAAAATTCCTTGACCTCATGACAACATGTTTTCACCACTTGTTGCCATAGCACCCTTTTTCGGCTCTTATGTGAAGCAATCCTTGGTTGAAAACCACAAGGGCGATAATGGAAAAAGGCACATGGAACGTTGTGAGGATGCTGATAATTTGAGCATTTTTTAGCCTTGAAAGCCGCATATTAAAGTATAAATATGGTTCAAGCCTCAAGTTGTAACATTTTAAGGCTCGCGTTGAAGATGTGGGGCAATGATTCTGATGGTTCAAATGTTACATAATCACATTATGAAAGGCATGTGAGAGGGTGAAATAAGGGGCAATGATTCAAACATGTTAGTGACAGTTGTCCAAATTCAACCATTTTGAACCATACATGAGCATAATGCCTTGAAATGCCATTCCTATCATTTTCGCTCCTTGTTTTGTGGAAACAACAGGTGTTAATATGTTTTAGGAGCAAACTCTTAGTACATGCTCTCAACTAAATTTACGAGGAGTTTTTATAACAAATGTACATCAAACCCCACAACATTAATGTTACAAAAGCACAACCTTCATAACTAGACCATTGTGTTGTAACCTCATGAGGCTATAAGCAATTATGCCGAGGAACATCTAAAGGTCTCTTGTATGTGTTCAAAAGGCAACACTTTCATATTATGTTTTGGAGCAATTGTTTGTGCTATAATAACTCAAGGAATCTATTGGCAACGATGAATGATGTAGAGAGGCAACACAAAATGAAACTTATAGTGACAATTTGGGGATAGTCTCTCCATAATGTAGAAAGTCAATGGTTTTACGTTGTAAGGATTGAGGCTTGTATTGGTAGGACTTAAGAGACACTCTTAGAGTACATTGTGTTTCTTATGGAGATAATAACTTTTATAGAAAAAGACATTGATAATGATCAATCAGCAAACTAGTGAATTGAATATTATCAGGCACTTAAATGATGGTTGTGGGTGTCGGTGGTTCCAAAAGCAAAAAGCAAAAAGCAAAAAAGTAGAGATGAAACATCAATTGTGGCCCCAAAAAGTTCTCTTAATACAACAAATATTGCAAAGAGCAAATGATGGGGACTACCCATTCTTGCGACATTGATAAATGACATGTCACACACACACAAACACATGTATGTATATGCATACATGTTTTTGTGGCAAAGCAATGCCTAAAGAGAGATACATACACACTTTTGCTTGAGAATACATGATGTCTACATACATGCATGATAATACATTTATTATGTATTTATGCGTATTGATACATACTAATGTATGCTTGGATTTGCAAAAACAAATGTGAATTGATGCATATTCCAACAAACTTTTGCTTGCGAATCATACATGCATAGACACATACACATGGCCACATACATGCATACATATCTTGGTCTAGGCAGTAACTATCTGTTTTTGCTTGCAAATGCATGAGTGCATACATACATTAGTAGATGAGTGTATCCATGTGTATCCATACATACACAAATTTGGTTGCATATTTGTCTTCATACATACATACATACATACATGTTACTTGAATATGCTTTTTGACAATATAAAAGTGATATAAGTCAATATTTGATGACTATTTTTTCTACACTTTTAATGGGCTATCTCGAACATATAAATGCACCTTCATTACCATATACTTCTCAAAAGTTTACACATTGTGTTGTGAGTAATCAAGTGTTTTACTTTACATTTTCCCTGAAATTCCCAGATTCTTTGCTATTCCTAGTACCTACATGCTGTTGGGAAGATCAATTCCAAATCCCATGCTATAAGTAAATACTTTGAGCAATGGTTCATTCCAAATCCCTATGATATGACTGTATTCTTATAGTGAAGATTGATTCCAAATTCAATGATATGAGAACACATTCTTAATGTGAAAATCAAAAGTATTTCTCGACATTATTCATTCATTGGCGGTCTGTTGGATCTACCACTAACTATGAAGATCTACCTCAATTATGCTCTGTTATGTGGTGTGATGTTGCTATTACATCTTTGTACTACTGAAAGCAGAGTTATTCACCTGGATAATGATGATACTGATCATGATGAAGACCTACCCTTACATTCAATAACTAATGGAAGAGGAAGGAACTTGTTATCCTCTTATAATCAATCTATGTATATATCTAAATACATTGTGGTGGACAAAGATGGTAATGGGAACTATAAAACAGTGCAAGAGGCAGTGGACTCTGTGCCAGATTACAACAAGAGATGGGTCTACATCCAGATCAATGCTGGCTTGTACATGTAAGATTAACAAGGTTACTAAATAAGTTGATTCAGATGATTTATTTATGTATGCAATGTATGTGTGTGTGGGTGTGCAGGTATGATGGCATATATGTGTGTTATGTATGGGTATACCTTATCACTAATAAGAATCAAGTAATCTTTATTTACATAAAACTTACCCTTATTACATGTATGTATGTCTGTATTATAACTTACATGTCTTGTAAGATCTATGCATATCCTTACCCTGGTCTTTAATTCTTAAGTTCTACATGACATTGAAGCTGAGGCATGATTTATATGTGTGTAGTGAGAAGGTGACCATTGCATATACAAAACCATTCATCATCTTTGAAGGGGCAGGAATGACATCAACAATCATAAGCTGGGATGATACAGCAAGCTCATACGGCACTGCAAATAGTGCCACTTTTTCGGCAAATGCGGATAGTTTTGTGGCAAGGGGCATTGGGTTCAGAGTATGTTGTAAACAAAGGCCTGGTCTCTCATTTTTTATCATGAAAATAAGATCAAATTTTAAGAGCACTGTAGTTCTAAATGTTGGATTTGTTCTCTAAATGTGTATAAACACGAAAAATTATGTGTATATATATGTATGCATATATTTGTTTGTGCTTATTGTCATTATTTGTTCTTTTGTAACTAGAATTCAGCCCCCCCTCCCTCACCTGGTGCTTCAGGGGGCCAAGCAGTTGCTGTCTTCGCGGGCGGAGATATGATGGCATTCTACAAGTGTGGATTCTATGGAGCTCAAGATACTTTGTTTGATGCTATAGGCAGGCATTACTTCAAAAAATGCTATATTGAAGGTTCCATTGATTTCATCTTTGGATTTGGCCAATCTACTTACAAGGTAAAAAGCACTTTCAAAATGTACTTTTTAATTGATTTTGGGAAAGTTTAAAAACTTTCTGACCTCTTATGATCTCTCGCACTACGAATGTCCGAGAGAAATCCGTAATTTCGCATCTGTATTTAAAGACATTTGTGATCTCTTTCCTTTCATTGTTTCAGGCTTGTGATTTGTATGTGAATGCTCAAGAAGGTTACATATCTGGCTCAATTACAGCCCAGAAAAGGCAGGATCCAAATGACGCGAGCGGATTTGTGTTTGTGGAATGCAATATCACGGGCACCGGCGAGGTGTTCCTAGGCCGCGCATGGGGCTCATATTCGCGTGTCATCTTCATGTATACATATATGAGCTCCATCATCATTCCAGAGGGTTGGTTTGATTGGGGCAAACCAGATAGAGAAAGGTATAATCCTCTTACACTCCAAAAATGGTGGATAAAATGCATGCTTGATAGTTTGCTTTAACTCAATCCAAAAACACATGAAGAGGTGATTCAACCCAATCTAAAGTCATTTAAAACAACTAGAAAAATAAGAAACAATCCTTAGGGATTGATAGACATGTCTTTTGATCCATTCATATGCCACTTGTTTAACAAAGACCCCTAATACTTAAACCCCCAAGCTTGATAGTTTGGTTTAAGTCAATCCAAAAACACATAAAGTGGTAATTCAACCCAATCTAAAGTCATTTAAAACAAATAGAAAAATAAGAAGCAATCCTTAGGGATTGATAGACATGTCTTTTGATCGATTCATATGCCAATTGTCTTTCCTAATGTGTTTTGGACTAAAAGAAACAATAAAAGGAGATGATTTTATGATCTAGCTACCTATCCCGGTCCCCAGCTCACACGTGTCTTGTTATTATCCCAACCCCATTTTTGTTCCTAGTGTTTTAAACATTGTGGCCAAAGGGTTCCCAAACATTTGTTTTGTAATGAAAATAAGATAGTAGATAGGCAGTTGAGGCATCACCTAAACTACCAATAACAGTGGGTGATATTTGTTCTCGAAACCTTATTTCAATATGCGTAGGGCATTCCACTAATCGCGCGTAGTGTTACTGTAGTCTCCCTCTCAATGATTAAATGAGGTGTATCCATTGTTCAAAACATTTAATTTGCATAACAAGTTTAGAGTAGAGAGGTTTAAACGTCTTTACTACAGTCGGAAAAGAATTTTGCCCCATGGAAATGTGTATTTTGTCATTGGGTTATATCTTAAAGCACATCAATGGCTAAGAGATGGTGTACTCTCTTAAATAAACCTACAAGCTCTATCCCTCACATTCAATGCTCATCATCTCTAACACAATAAATTGTCGAGACATTTCTTCCCTTGGGTCATGAAACTTGTGGTGGACATCAATATATCGTCATCTCTCTTGCTCAAAACATTGTTCAATATTTCTTTTGAGGGTATCCATTTTGTGGGTCGAAGGTTAAAAAATTAAGATTTTTTTTGCCTCTTTCTTGAATCTCTACCTAGAGGCTAGTGAAAATGATTTTCCAAGCATGTCGCCAAGCACACTATTTGTGAATCCATTATAAGACCATGTTATCGCCCACATTGAAACTTAGTCATGATGCCAAATCAAATGGGTAGGTAAATGCCTTTATTGGTTCTATTTACTTGAATTTAAAGATATTTCTAGAGATCCGGGGTTCTATTGATTAACTTGATATGGAAGTACTTAAGTGCCTACTTTTTTTTATGGAATTCAAGGCAAAAATTTGAACCACTTGTAAATAACTTTTTGAGAATATTTTTAAGGCCATCTAGCACATACATGTTTGATTCAATTCCAAGTCTTGCTTGTTAATTATTTATGGTAAGTGCAGTGCGCCTTCACATGTGAAGTCTTAAAATGAGATGTCATTCTTAGTTCGGAAGGCAACGCTTAAGTTCCGATGGTAAACTAAATTGTTCTCCGTACCGGTGTAAAGTTCATGATCTGATTAAGCACTAGCAAGTTCATGTTTTCTAATACTCTCAAAGGTGGTAATGAATGTGTTTAAACAATGTGATAGTGCAAACAAAATGCAATTGTATGGTGTGCCATTGGTCCCAATACACGAGACAAAGTAGGCTTAGCTCAAGGATATTATGTTTGTAATAAAAGGACAATATCTTATTTTTGTTTAAATTTACATTAACATTTTTAGTAACTTAACCTGAAGTAGAGGTTTCACTTATCCCTTTACACTCATAGAAAGTATAAGATATGTAAAGTGGCTTGAAAACATACAAATATATAATAAATTTTAAAACAATTTGACACAAAGGGAGTGAATATTGACTATGCCAAGAGAAGTATGTCCTCTATAAGAACATAAATAGTATGATGGTAATCATTATTTGCCTGCCTACATTTGCTTAATGGAAGCATGACCCATCCTCATATTTTCACTTATAATCAAATCATTTGTGTGTATAAAGTATATCTAGATATATTCGTAATGATTTAAATTTCATTGGTTTTATGCATCTTTTACTTTGCAGGACTGTTTACTATGGTGAGTATAAATGTTATGGCCCAGGGGCGGACAACTCAAGGAGGGTACCGTGGTCTCACCAATTGACTGATAGTGAAGCACAACCATTTTTGGAAATCGATTACATTGATGGTGGGAGTTGGCTTCAAGAATCATAATATTCTTGGATAAACACACATAGGAATACATCCCAAGGTTTTCATCATAATGCATAATTCCATTTTATATTTCCATCCACGAGTATGGATTGTTACCGTATGTAAACAAAAGCACAAAGATGTATGCATTGTCCAAGTCATTGGTGTTGAAAAAACACCGACTAATGTTGGTGTTTAATTGTATAGGAACATCAATTGAAAGCACTCCATTATTTCAAGACCTATGAACACTAATATATTATTTGAAAGAAATAGATTCCACACATTGATCTAAAATATTCTTACATAATAACAATAGAATGCATTAAAAAATATTTGACAAAATATGCTTGCTATCACAATTGCAAGGTAATGCAGGTGAAGCTACACATCACTTTGCCTAGGATTTGCCTAGGAATTTAATCATTTTGTAAATGCTAGGACTGAAAGCGGAGCATATTCTTACCAATAAAATAAAGGGAAAAGTACCAAGATACCCTTGAAAGTTCGTCTATTTATTAGAATGCCCCTGGAAGTTCCAATTTACCAAACTACCCGTATGTCCAAAAAATTACACTTTATAAAGTAATTATACACTCAAATCTTTGGTAAATAGGGCTAGTTCGGCTCCATTTCTTCCATTTTTGGTAAATAGAGCTTGTAGATTTGAGTGTATAATTACTTTATAAAGTGTAATTTTTTGGACATACGGGTAGTTTGAAACTTCCAGAGGCATTCTGGTAAATAGACGAACTTCCAGGGGTATCCTGGTACTTTTCCCTAAAATAAATAATGTGGTTCAAGATTAATAATGCCAAGTATTTTTTGCATGGTTAAGAAAGTTCACCTTTGTACCGCATTAGTCCCCTAATGTGCTTTTTGGATCAATCAATTGTTTAGCAAAATAAACATTTTTTATCCAACTTTTGTATATTCTACAATCAAAATTTGAGCATCTTCTAGAAATAAAACAGATAGCATGGTCTAAAATAAATGACGTGCCAATATTTTGAGCATTTTTAATACCTTGTTGAAAATCTATATCTCATGCTATGTAAGGACTGTTGGTTTGTTGAACAAAAACTAAACAAGTTTAACCCCACTTTTCTCTCCACAAAGATGGTTCACCAAAATCATGGATACTTGAGAAAATTACAAGCACGATTTGCTATTATCACTATAAACGTCATTGAAAATAATATTAAGGTTTTTTCAAAGAACCCTCATTTTTTTAATTCCAACATTTCTATAATTAACACTAATCTTTGTTAAATCTACAATAATCTATATTAGATGATATTGAATGGACTTTGGAAGGGTATTGGATGATTGCTTATTGATAATTGAAAATTACGTGTCATATATCTAGAATGGAAGATAGAAAAATGGTGTACCCAATAGAAGAAAGTAGGGATATTTTGATACTTTTGTGGAAAGAGAGGGATTTTGGGAGCTTTTTCTCCAATTTGAGAGAGAGGGAGAGAGTAAACAAATGGAGCATTATTTGATAAACAGACTCCTCAAATAATCATTTCTATTTAGTTTTTAAACCATATTCCATGGCATGAAACCATGACAACTTTTCCCATATTACAAGAATGTCGCTGATCTTGAGAATGGGGTTAGATGCCATCACCCCAATTGAACATATATATTTAGGTTATTTCAATTAGTGTTTCAATTGCAACATGTTTACATAATTCTTGCATCTTTAGAGTAATAATACAAACAGAATATGAAGCACAGTTGAGCACTGCAATAAGTAAATTCCAAAGCAATAGTTGAACAAATGATGTTCATAAACAAGCAAAGAAGCTCAAAAAAAGTTCGCTATCCATGTATACTTTTGAACATCCATAATGCAAAATCTACATTCCAAATCTTTGGAGAACTTTATAAATTTGGGATATCGCATATAGGACTTGTTCCACACTCTGTGCATGATTAAAGAGATGCCTATCAAAGATTCAAGAGATGCTGCACACTGCAACATTCAAGAGATGTAAAACCTCTTGAATGTCTAATTTCTTTCTATTTACCTATTACTGTTCACAAGGAGCAGCTATGAGAAGGCATACGAAACAAAAAACCTATTGGTCAATGTAAACCATTAGAAGGTTTCAGCATTATTCCCTTTGTCACACTTTTATACATGTTCCCATAAATGTTTCAGAGATTTCCTTAAAATTATTTAGACCCCAGCTTGGTTGTACAAAAACATGGTTGGGTTAAAATGCATTGCTAAGTGATTCCACTGAATGAAATATCACGCATATACAGAAATTTCTGTACAACCTGAACACCTATTTACTTGGCATTCAATAGCAAGCAACATTTTGATACTTTCCAAAGCAACTTTAAATTAGGTTGCATAAGCAAGCCTTTCAAAGAGGATCAGTGATCGAACGGTTTCTTGTCTCCAGCACTGTTCAGATTTTGTTGCATGCCTTTCTGGCATTCCAACATCAGAGCGGAACATTTCTTAGCACAAGCTAGTATTTTTTCATCTCTTGAACACTGAAGATGGTCAGATGCAATTGCGTCTTTAATCCCTGGTATGTGATATCAGGCATATCTTTCTCTTATTTTCCACTCCTTCAACAAGCCGATGCCTTGCAAATTGGGCATTGATTTTTTAGCGAAAGCCACTCCTCAATGCATAGAAAATGATGGTTGTGCCCACATTTTAACATACCTAGTTGGCTACCTTCTTCGAAGTCCAACTACATACAATTGAAAGATGTTAATTAAAAGTAAGATGATAACAAATCAATCTGATTTACGACTTGAATGCTAACAAATTTACCTACCAAATGCTAAGATTATTTAACGATTGTAGATTTACCTGGCATATGCTGCACTTCATTTCAGAATCTTCTTGGTTGCAATCATCGTTTTGTACATACGTGTGGCCTTTCAAACATCTTGAAATCATGTCCTCCTTCAAACCCGTGCACACATTCCCTATGCTTTCTTCTAGCGCAAGGAGTTCCTGATTGTCATTTAAGCCCAAATTACAATTCTGTAACCAAGTGCCAAAAAAATTTAAGATAAAACAGAAGTAAAAAGATATACTTCATAGGACATGTTGTCAATATCTAGGCGCAAATCTCTATACTGATCTTGTGACTGTAACCCTCCCGCAAGAATCAAGTTGGCCTCCCATAATAAAATCCTCTGTAAAAGAATGCACAACATCATAAATGTATTGCTCCATTGCCTTGCTTCACAAACACTTCTTTTCCATTTCAATGAAGCTTGACTAGAAAAATGAGACAGAGAAAGTGAAACCCCTAAAGGTTAGCAGCTTTTAATTAATTGGATTACCTCAGACAATCCATATGTAAAGAACTCTTGGTTCTCAAATCCCTGAAATGGAAATTGCCTAAAAGATCTGAAAACAGGAGTCTCAGATGTTGATCGTACACGATAACCTTCTTGATACTCTGGAGATAGCACTGCTCCATTTAAATTTGGACTCTGAAGAGCACTTGTATATGCCCTTTGCATATCAGGAGTTGATAAATGCATATCTGGACTACTCATATAAGACAATGGAGATGAGATAACTTCATGAGACCTAGTTCGATGAGACATTCCGAACATTAATGGCGGTCTAGCTCTAGAAGCAGAAGGTGATGCAGAGAAAACAGAGGAAGCAAAATTTGGAGTATTGGGAGAGAAAACAGAATCGATTCGTAAACTTCTTTGTGAAATGGACTCATGGCTGTAGAGACCAATTCCTCTATTGACACTTCCAGCCAAATTTTCTGATATTTCATCATTAGAGAAGGACACAGATGAAATTATTTCATAAGATCCTGACGAAGTTCTAGATGTTCCTTGATCTCGTCTGATGTGCCCATCATTTGATGCTTGTGAAGCAGTATTGATATGGGGGATGTTTTCATTAGAATACAGATTACTAGACTTCATAATCGTGGGCCTTATCAAACACCAACTGCCTGAACGGAAAGACGATGTTGCACCTTGTCTTGACCCTGGAGATGATCGGTCTACATTCACCGATAGTTTTCCTTCACAAAACAAACCTCCAAGTCTATAGCGTAAACGCCGACAAACCATAGAACCACTGCAATTTAACGCATTTTTTTTATGTCCCAATCCATCATTATCTTCATTCCTATGAGATCTTGATCTATGTTTGTTATGTGGTGCAGTCATACAAGGAGGAACCTCTGAGGAAGAAATACAACTCAACTTCCTTAAACATTGCTTGCTTTTTCTGAACCTAGATCCATAACCTGAAAACATACTTCCTTCCCTCGGAAGCCTTCTGGTATTGCCAATAACTCTCCCAAGAAAGCTCGGACGAACAGACGTTGGTATTCCTGGGGGCACTCTTGTAATTTCCTCAAATTCTCCCACTGAAGATAGTCGTGGGGTAGTTGAAATCTCAATACAATCTTCCGTAATCATAGTTCCTCCAACCATTCTGAATAGAAAGTGTATATCAATCCTTTTACTTGACCTTTCTTTCTGAAGACGTGTTTACATCTCTACATTTAACTCCAGATATTAATAATCATCCTCCCAGACTGCCTTTTATGATACCATATGTGATGCGAATCTGTTCAAACATAAGGTTAATGGATTTAGACAAAGATTTGAAGAACTTGAAATTTAGGTAATCCAAAAAATACTCTTCAGATGAAGCATACAAAACTACGTCCATGATGCTCCTTGTTTCTTACCAGATTTCTTGATTTCAGATTCACTATATAAATTCAAATAGCTCCAATGAAAAATTTACCAGTAGAAAGAGCTTACCTAATTATAACTACGCATTGATGATTGAACAATTCCCTATAAAGATATCATTTTGAAAGAAATTTAATCGTTGGGATTATGAATCATACCGGTCATTTTGTAGATCTATTCATTATTGTACTCATATATAGAGGAAAATTTATTCTAATTGTAAATTAGTGGAGTTGATTTCAACACAGAGCAGATGATATTTTGATGAGAAAATGCATCACCAGATGGATGCAAGTCTTATGTACCTCATCAATACACAATCTATTACTATGCCTCTTGGACCTAAAATGCAGATAGCAAGACGGTGATGCGGTATTCACCACATCAAGAGCTCAATTAAAAGAACCAGAAACTCCAAAAAATTTACGTGAAATTTGCATTACTTTTAGAACATGGGAATATTTTCTATATGCATGACATGAAGGCTTGAACTCATTAATTATAAAGTGGCAGTTGCAAGAAAAGAATGAGAAAACGAAAAGAAACAAACTGAATGGACAGAAGACAGAAAGTTCCTCTATTTTATAAGTAAATCTGTATAGACAAAAAGAAGACATGCATGATAATTCTATTACAATCACCACAAAAATATTGAATTCATCCACAATAGCTGAAGAATTTATAATATCAAGAATTTTCAATCTTGCATTAACACAATATTATCCCGAATTACACCAATGCAAAACTCGAAGCTCTACTTCATATAAGAAGTTATTTTGGTGTCTTTGGCATTTATTAGAATATAGAGACAATCTAGCGAAATTAAAGCCCCCTAAACAGGAAGATAACTAGATTTTGAACATACATATTATAGGCAACACATTGCTATTCATCAGTGATAAAAAACAGTTTTCAATCAGGATTCAATGTGAACTTCATCCATCAAATATATTCAGTAGAATGCCTAAATTTTTCTTTAATCAGGAATCACATTTTTGTAGCATTGCATTTAAATGTAGCCCAGGAGAAATGACGATGATTCGATTCTGTACTAACTACATCATGCAATTGCTAGAAATCCTTGCAAAAGGAATGCTATATCAAAATGCTTCAAAGTGTCTTGTATACTACAGGAATGCTTTCCAACAAGAATTAAGAAATATTTCAAATTGTTCCGTGCTAAAACAAAACAGTATCAGAACCAAAATTAGAGAATTGTGATTCTGGTGTACCTTACTAAACCTTTTACTATGTTCCTTATCAAAAGATAGCATCAGAAGAAAAGAAGTAATTTAACATTGCCTAATTCCTGTCCTGAAGTCCACCTTCGATTGTCTGCCTAGAAAAATAAGAAATTCTTATGAATGAAGATCTTTCTCTAGCTTCATATGAATAAATTTCATTCTCAAAAACAAATTTTGACGCCATAGATGAAAGCTATCATTTAAAAAACCTTAATTCATAGCTGTACGTTTGATAGAAGGAAATTTTGACCATTTCAACAGTAAACCGAGTAGAAATTGATGTTTTTCTTCAAAATTCCTTCAAAAAAGGATTGGATGAAGGAATAAATTGATCTAAACTAGAGAACTTCGTCTATGAAATAGATGCAGGGAAAAAAACTTATATCATTTCCTGCAATGGATGTGAGAAAAACTTCTGCCAAAAATCTAAAACTTCATGACTGTACATCTGATCGATAGAAATTCTCGATAGTGACACATGTTTGTTTTTTTTAAACACAAACGAAATGGATACATTGTTTTTCAGTTTATCAAATCCCAGCAAAGAGAAGGGAGAATCTTATGCTCACCTGGAATTGGAAGCTGGTTCATTTGAAGGAAGAAGAAAACGCAGAAAGAAAGAAGATCGAACCCTAATCTCGTTCGATCTGATGGCGAAGGAAACCGCAGACACGATAGACGAAGGCAGGAAAGAACAGATACGTTATATACATATAAATTTATAATATATATATATATATATACATATACCTCTCATATTATTATAATTTATTATTAAAAAACAGAACTTTCTTTTGCAATTATAATTGAATAGCTATGCTTCCATTGATTTCCAAATTACAGACATACATACATATACTGTTATACTATATACACATACATGCATACATACATTATACATACATGCTTCTCTCATTAAACTAATAAACAACAGGAAGGCTCGACCACACGAGACAGGTCTCAACAGTAGTTACAAGACAAGGCTAGAAATGCCTTGAATGGATGCTTGAAAGAAGACAAATGGGGGAGAGGAGGGCGGGTTCTTTGCCACAAGAAAGGACTCGAGGCAAGGTTACAAACTTACATGAAAACAAGAATCAGGTTTGTCCGAGAATCAAAGGAGGCAAGTTCCACAGAAGTTATAACGTATGCTGGTAATTTTGCACAACAAGCAATCAACTTTTTTGAATGCGCGATGTATAGGATATGTCAACGTGCTTGGGTGATTTTCCCTCATCAACACATTAGAAACACAATTGTTCTTAACTCACAAAGACCAAATCCAAGGGAAATGTTGTGCATATGTGACACATGTTTAATATTACCGCATGCACTTTCTAGTACGGTATTTGTATGGAAAGAGGTCATGGATATGGATACATGCATTCAAGTCTCCCATGCATTTGCATGGACAGTCAATTTTTTTGCTTCTTGCTCGGTTTGTCTCCTACATTCAAAGCTTGTATAATTCACAAGGAAAATCCTGAGAAACTAATGGTTGAAACTTACATTAGAAATCTTGTGTCTCATTTTGATATTATTACTATGTGAGGAAAAGTAATACCATTTATTTCTTCCATGAAAATAACATGGCTTGGTTGGACACCATAATGGAAATGCATGTCTTCCAACATCCAAGGAACATATTCATGCATTCAAGTCTCGCACAAACCTAATAAATATAAGTCCTTGACATGGAACTTAACTTTTGTACTCTTGTGAAATAATAATAATAATAAAAGTCACCAAAGTCAATAATTGATGCTTGAGCTATGGTTCATTTCACTTTGATGTGGTTAGTTTCTATGTGGGGGAAAAGTGAAATTTGTGTGAAGGCTATGGTTGTCAAAAACATGACTATTATTTGTGAGTATTAGGACTTAGGGGTTAATCTATAGCCCCAATTGTGAAATTTTGGAAACAAGCCTAGGTCAATGCGTGGGAGGTATGTCATGTTGGTGTGGTGGGGCTACAAAGTCGTGGTAGTGGTATCATAGTAGAGGTGAGTTCGGTTATTTTAGGATCTTTTTATTTTATTTGAGTTCATTCAAAACAAAATACAAGAGGAACATTTTACTACATAATCATTGCTCCCACCATTGATGCTAGTACACACATCGACATCATTGTGTTGCTTGTTGACATTGTGTTGTAGCGGTATTTCATGTGGTCCACGCCTCCAATACATTGCATTAAGATCAATGATTGATCACCATATTTATATCATCCATATACAAGTGTGTATTAAGGTCATGATTGTGGATTTCTGACTTTCATCATTGATTAGGCCATTCTCGTGTAATCTGTAAAAGATGATATCACAATTGATCATTGGATCTCGCGAAATATCAGAGATAGTATGAACCATATGTACCATGCGTGCATTTGCATTCGCGAATGTTTCAATCATTCGCGTAAGAAAAACACCCTTAAAGAATGATCAATACCATACTTTTGGATTAACTATTTATTACGAGGTAAATAAGCCTAAAAAATGGGGAAAAAAAATACAAGAATGTTTGAATAACATTCGCATTTGTTTTCCAACATATGAAAACGAATGTTATGCTAGACGAACACGAATTTTACGTTCTATGGATCAAACTATGCATGAGCTCAAACCAAGCATAACATAGTTTAATGTTCCACTAATCACCCATTATTCATTTAGCGAGAATGCACAACATGTTATCGCTTTGCGTAAGCTACTTGTTGCTAAGATAGACGAGTAATTTCTTAGAACTCAAAACAAATGTGATGTTGTTGTGAAAGTTGTTAAAGGTGCTCGATTTGCAATAGTTTCACAAAATTTTGAACATCAAGGTTTTCCAAACATATCACTTGAACAATATGCCAATTCATGGAGCGTACAAAGGTTATGACTATTAATGAAGAATATCAAGCCATCTACATTTCCTAGGGCAATATCATGGTTGTCCCTCCCCTAGATATGGCTCATACATTTCTCCAAAATGGTGTTTTTTGCATACTTTGCATAGTGAAGAGAGAAATATTGTAAGAAGTTAGTACTATAGCAATACCAACATGAAAAACCATACATATGCACAAGGGCTTACCTATCAACATAGACCTTGGGGGAATGATTGCTTGTTTCGATGTTAGGGAGGTTAGTCCTATTGTTGTGATTGAATTAGAGAGCCATACTAATTTGTTTGTTGCTTTACTAAGATGTATCTTGATGATACAATTGGAAATGACATCATAACAAAATGGATGCATTTCAAGTCACGTGTTCTTTATCTTTATAATATGAGTTCAAAACATTCAAGTCAACATTCTAAAGATATGTCCTATGACCATTCAAACCATAGAATAAGAGACTAGGTGTCTTTTCGAGAACTTTATTTGTTTTTCAAGGATGACCTTTGGATGCTTCCATTTCCTTGATATATTCTAAATCTCCTTAGGATAAGCTTCAGCTTGTACAACTGGACTACGCAATAAAATAGCATGTAAAGGCGGTTTTCTCTCACATTTATTCCATATTTCAAACCCTAAACACTTGGGGCATTTGACACAACATGGACTTTGGCTTGAAATAATTAAGAACATTCTATACCATACACTACAAACCCGAGGTATAGTGTCGGGTAACAATATGGAAAAGAATTAATCCTATCCTTTTCGAAATTGGTAGAATTTTAATGTTTTGTTGCAATATCTTAACTAATAAGCATAAAAGATAGTGATTTGAAAAAAAAAACAGCGGCGAAGATCTTGTCTAGCAATTGAATATGCAAATTTATCAACATACTAAAAATTGAGCATATGCAATATATGATTCGTTAATATATGAATTGCTAAAAGATTCTTCAAATGCTTGTTCCAGCACCAATAGCACATGTACAAATAATTTTGACATCCTTGTCACTCTTCTTGTTCTTGCCTATATGCTGTAACGTAATCCAAATTTCTTAGTAATGGGATGAAAGTCTCCTATTGTGGACTTAAAAGGTTCGTTAGCTTGGTAATTCTCAGTTTTGAAAGCCTCAAGGACACTAAGGAGATCCAACTATATGAATTAAAGAAAGGTGCCACATTTGCCTAATCCTTAGGCCTTTTCAAATAGGCAACTTTGTAAGTCTAAATGGTCTCTTATGAGATCCCAAGTTCCTCTTCATTTGAGTTATCTCTAGTATTTACATTTTCATAATTAATATAGCTCTATTTATGGAGTAAATCAGTTAAAATACTTTTCCAACATTCTACAAGGATCGATTGTTTTATTGTTTCAACTTGATAGCTAAAACATACAATATTGCCCTTCCATACTGGAAATGTGCCCAAGATTTTGGGAACCTTTGAATATGTGTCTTAATTTTTATATGAACAAATACTAGAAATTAATGCAGAATCATTTATAAGATCTCTTTAGATGGTGAATTAATGTGAGATTATATGACATAGATTATACTACTGCAATTTGCCATGTTGGATTATGTTCTAGACATGGGAACCACCATGTGGATGGATTCTTGATTGTGGAAGTATAATGTAATGTTATTTATCAATGGATCTGCAATGCGAAAATTAGAAAAAATTATGTATAGTACAATGCCTATGAGTGCTCAAAGACTAACCTAGAAAATGACTCTAATTTACGATGCATAATCTTTGAACAACAAATTGGGGGCACCCCATATAACAATTAGTGGTGCACTACGACAATCCAGACAACAAAAGGACAAATATAACCGCTTAAACCCTACAGTAAAGAGAAATGTTACCATCACTTGGCTACTAAAGTGCAGTACAAGGTAAACAAAGATCCCAAAGCTGAAGATATGACCCCCATTGACATCACCTGTAAGAAAGAACACATGATGCATAAGGCACAAAAAGAAGGCAAATATATAGTATATTGAGATTGTACAAGACTTCAAGATCTGTAAAGCTATGAAATTGTGATGCTAACATTTTTCACTCCTGTACGTCATACTCTAATTGGTAGCATGCCATTGCATCTCTTGAATTGGATATTCTATCTTATGTTCATTTAAGCACTCTGACAAAGATTTACTCTCCTCCAATGCCACCCTAGTCTGCAGTCTCCATTTGAGGAATTGTTATTCATAATTTCTGCAATTTCATCAGACTGTAATTATTTCCTATGTCATTGCTACTTCTGGTGCTGTTGGAGCATCCTATCTTCATAATTTGTCGGGGGGGCTATGTGTTATTCAGTCATTTCCCCATAAGCTGCCATTCAAGACGGGGTATATGCTTGGGTACGTAAATGAGAGGCTAATGCAAACATAATTGTTTGGTGGAGGTTCTTCTTTCTCCGCTTTGATTAGCAATTGCTCTTCATGCACTTCTTTTCTTGTTACCTTCACAACTGTTGTTTCTTAACCTGAAATAACTGATAGAAGCAATTTGTTGCGAATTGACCTTCACATGGCACTGTCTTCTAGCAAACATTTCATATGATTAGTTAAACCTTAAATTCGTCTTCCAAAATTTGCTTCTTGCTGTTTCCTGACCCTGATGTTTGCCTGTTTCCCTTTGAAGATCAAAGAGATAATGCAATCCTCCAGATCATTTTCGCTGCATCAATGTACTACTTTACCAATAACTATTTTAGCTCTTACATCTCGTCTCCAGTGGACTCAACTATTGATAAATATGGTTGTCAAAGTTGATGATGATATAAATCTTGAATGTTTAACAATAAAGAGTGAAAAATAGACTTCAATTACCTTATTTCATTACTATAACAAATGTTACGTGATTGACATAAATTTCTTCAAACGTTCAAACAGATTATCAATAGGCAAACCATTTCGCGCAACAACGAAGGGGCCTCTCAGGATCCACACATTGACAATTTAATAGATATGGCAACTATACTCATATAAACAAATAAAAGAGCGCCCTAACCATTATTCAGACAAATCAGGTCACATATACAGCACAAAACCTACACCATCCCAAAATTAGCAATGGGAGTAAGAGAGCAGATATCGTCAGGATGCATAGGTGGTGTAAAAATACACCGTTAACAGAAAGAATCTCTATGTAACAGAGTTTAAGAGAAGGAACTTCGATTTAAGCCCTCTCCCCCCTGATACGGCGCGCAAGTTGTATGTCCTTTGGCATAATGGTGACTCTCTTGGCGTGGATCGCGCAGAGATTGGTATCCTCGAAGAGCCCCACGAGGTAGGCTTCAGAGGCTTCCTGGAGGGCGAGCACGGCAGAACTCTGGAAGCGGAGATCGGTCTTGAAGTCCTGTGCGATCTCACGGACGAGGCGCTGGAAGGGGAGCTTTCGGATGAGGAGCTCCGTGCTCTTCTGATACTTCCTGATCTCACGCAGGGCTACAGTGCCGGGGCGGAAGCGATGGGGCTTCTTGACGCCGCCTGTGGCGGGGGCGGATTTGCGGGCGGCCTTGGTGGCCAGCTGCTTGCGAGGAGCCTTTCCGCCTGTAGACTTGCGAGCTGTTTGCTTGGTCCTGGCCATGGCGATGGCGATGGATTGGATCGAAAGAAGCTGATTTCGACAGAAGGAAGGAGGAGGTTCTCTGTGTGTGAAGGGCAGCGAAGAGCAGCAGGAAGCAGAAGAAACTGATAAGAGAAAATTGTAGGGAAGTTTTGCTTTTTAAAGGAACAGTTTTGCTTTTGTGTTTTTTGAAAAACAAGCCTTGGGGCTTCTTTTCCCGCCCAATTTGTTGATCCAACGGTTGATCTCCGATCGCGTTCCATCGAACGGTGCAGGCTTCTTCAATCCGCGTGCTCGTATCTCATTGGCTCTTCACGGATCGACCCCTGGCCAAACAAAAACAGCATCTCTTTATTTTAGCCCGATAAGAATTACAAAAAGAATCACTTCCTTCCTATGCAACAAACAAGTTACAAGACTCTTTTAAGCCTCAAAACAATGCCCAAACTCAAGCTATTGTTATCATTTGAATCATCGCGGAGGAGTAAGTTAACACATTTGGGCAAACCTGCCGAGCTCCATGACACTAAAGACGAACCTGCCTCTCTAGCTCCTTGTTATACTACCCGGAATGTCATCGTTTGTGTTCTTGTTGTATTCATCGAAATGCCACACATTCCTTCACAATCACTAAAAATACGTGCCCTTCTTGACTATGTGAAATTTGGAAGCACTACTAATTAGAAAACCTGTTATTTAGTTGTGTTGATTACATGGTTCGCAATCAAATAAAAAGATTGGTGGCTTTCTTGCCAATACAAAAATATGAGTGACTTTTTGTCAAATACTCTGTAATTGAGTGGCATTTTGAAAATGGTCCTTGATGTGATAGATATATACTATGTTTAGGTAATGATCTTTATATCATCACTTTTTACATACTCAGGTTCAAGTTCATTCTCTAAGCTTGGATATAGCCTTATAGGTATGCTCTTTGTCTATTCTTATCTGGGCAAAATAATATTTGAGAATGAGCATTTGAGTGAAATATAAACAACCAATGTCTTTTGCTACATAGGAAACCCAAACAAAAGCAACAATGCAAATGGAGGTTCTCGAATCTCCCCTTAAGGTTCATAAGATCGATCACAAGTCACTCTCAAGAGTAACATAATAATCATGTCCTCTTTAGCTCAATTACATGAGCATAAACATTATTGAAAACTTGGACATGGGAGGGGACATAGAGATTACAACAATTTCATATGACAATCTCATTAACATTAAGTTTGTATGCTTTCAATGTTATATGGTGGCTATATTTTTATTTGCCCATGCACTAACAACATGAGTATCTACTTTTATCCTTGCTACCACTCTCTTTGTAACTACTCGCAGTGTTTACCCATAACTTTTCTCCTTCACCGGTATATATGCACGCTTCCCTCCACTTCGAGGTTATAGGTTGTATTCAATGCATTGGGTGCTTGATCTCCTAGACTTGTCATGATCAATTTAGCATGGGGCATTGTCTTGTTCATTGAACTCATTAGTGTGATGTTTATTACAAGCATTATGATGTACCAATGTGTGTGGGCCTTGACGAGAGCCTTATACATGCAATCGATAATTGTACATTATTTTTAAGTCATTTCTTCAGTAAAGCCAATCAAACTACATTCTCACAAATAATTATGAGATACATGGAGAAGATTTCATATGTAACATACACCATCCATGACATAACATACAATACCATCCCAGGACAGGGTTGTGTGTGAGAATACATGGAGCTAAAGGAACCAAACCATGGCACAACATATTGACCAAGGTGCACCCATGACCAAACAAACAAGTGTGGAAAGGAGGCCATTTAGAAGGATAGGATGCATGAAGAGCATCAATCACTAGGAAAGAAGCACTTGCAAACCCAACATAGGCATTGGTTTAATGAGAGAGATTGTGATGGATAATTTTGTGGTGTTAGGAGGCACCCAACAAAGGGACATCCATTTTTCAATTCATGAGTTTGAGGGAGATGGGGGAGGAATCCCTCAAAGAGTTGTATTGTGTCAAGGTATAAAAGGTATTATTTACAAACAAGTGGTAAGAAGGAAAATATATGCAAAAGAGTTATGGTTTAGATGTCTAACTCTTGAGACATATCGAAGATGATGATTGGCCTCTTAAGCATTGTCGAAACATAGTTCTTGTAGTTCTCAACTATGCAAAACACAATTATCGTAAGGCTACTTAATGATATTTTTCTTTAAATGTCATTCACTAAAAGTATTTGATGTTGGAGCTCATTAAATGTTGTCTACTCCCAACATAGTTTATTGTCAAATTAAAAAATGACAAAGAGTACCAATATAGGGCTTCTTAGGCATTTTTGCTCATAGAATCTTTAAGAGAATCCTTCATGAGAAGAAACCCATCTGAATTTCATGTTTCTCGGGTTTCAAACAAATTATCTTGACCTCAATGCTTTTGGTGCTCATCGAAGAGATGCATATAATCAACTACAACCAAACATGATTTTGTAAACACTTCTTAGTTAATGTATTGTAAACAATTACAATGGCGTTTGAACACAAAATATGAAGCCGTTGTTAATTTATGTATTGGTATTGGTATTGGCAACCCACCATTATTTATACATCATATTATTGATGTAGTGTTCCAAAGAAGAATGCCAATAAGGAACTTCCATATAAGACCCCTCAAATATAGTATTTGAATGCTATCTATACATTCATGGAGCTTGTGCCTATCGTTACTAATGAATACAATGAGATTTTTTTTGTTTAGAAAAGACCATAGATGTCCCCAGTCAGAGCAATAATACTTGCACCAGCAGCTAGTAGCACCATGAACCATGCAGTCACCTTTTCTCGCATCGATGCCATGTTATGGACATCCCTGGTATATGACATCATAAGCGACAAGTTCAGATACATATAAAGTGACAAAGATGCCCCATGCAAAAAACTAGATCATCAACCAAGTGTAAGGGTCAGGAATAAGCACATGGTATATGAGAAGATAATAACATTGAAAGAGGAAAATTTGATCCTTGGGATATATGACAGGTCTTCTAAAAAAGTGAACAAGAAGCACGAAGAAGGTATATATAAATTACCTTAGAACAAGTGCACCCGGGAAGACAAAACCGATGCACACTGCCGAAGTTGATCCCGTGAGTTGAAAGGCATCATAGATATCTGGGATAAAAGATGCACCAACAAATGTTGCTAGAATGATGCTAGTGGTAAGTATGACAAAGCGGCGTGTATCCACAGATATAGGCACTGCCCTTGGGAAGATAAGGCCATCCACATTTAGTCGAAGTGAGAAATTTAGTAAAGGGTACACTAACATTAAATGAGCAGCATATCCAACTCGGACTATATCTGACAAAATGGCTGAATGTGGCACCCCAAGATCGACATCAAAGTTGGATAGGACATCACTTAGAGTGTCCTCTCCAAAAAGCAAAAAACAAAACACGCTCATTGCTACATAAATCGATGTGCATAATCCAAGCGAGACTCGGACCACCTTCTTTGAATCCGATGCTCTCTCTAGCTCATTCAGAATTGGGTGCACTATTAATAAACCGAAAAAATATATAGCATCAGAGCAGCAAGACAAAAGCAAAAGTTTTCACATTTGAACTTAGGAGTGCTTACCGCTATGATGACAGATATATGCTGTCACTAAGATTGGTACTGCTGAAAAATAAGATAGGACTGTGGATGCATCACTGCTAAATTCTGGAAATAACTTTGGCATACTAATAGTCCCAGCAATAAGCTTGTAAACTACTATCGCAGCTGTCACCACCACAAATAAGACAGCCAGAAAGACCGATAATGCCGAGGAAAACTCCAATGAATCTGAAGAAAAACCAAAAATTAATAAAACATTGCTGTAATGTGATAGCTTTCATGATTGATTAGTAACAGAAGGCCAATAAGAACATCCATTCTAATGAATGAAACATGGTCAAATCATGGATGCTGTGTGTAAGCTCTGAGATGGTGAAGAGAAATTTGTCTGTTCTTTAAAACAATTACCAATATGCCGAAAAGATGCCAAAGGAGCCAAAATGAATATTGTTGTAGTTAGCATCACAAATAGCCTTGAATTCCACCAAGTTTGTCCTCCTGCCCACTCCTCCAAAACTCCAGAATGATGAGCAGATGAAGATGTAGAACCAGACAGTACATCAGCTACAAATGGCAAATATAATTTGTGAGCTTGAACGTTTCTTGAAACAATGCATAAAAATCTTCAAAACAATGAACAACCTATGCTCGTATGGGGCATCACAGTCACAATGTCAACCTTAGATATATGCTAACAAACAACCTCTGACCCTCAGAATATTTATTTTCTCATATTTTCTCTTGACATGAATGTTTGTTTTACAAGCAATGCCTCTCTGTCTAGATGATAGTGATCTAGAAGCATATTTCCCATACTTCGAACAAAGAGACTGTGCGTCCCAATGGTAATCAATTATAAAACAACGAGCCCAAAGTTTTGTACAATGATACACATATATTAACCTTTGAGATTTCTACTACAGACATATGTTAAGCTTAAAAAGAAAAATAAATGATAGTTACCCATGAGGATAAGATAAACAACAAGATGCCTAAAGATGATGATGCAAATTTAATGCTTAGAATTTGTAATGAAGGCATATATTAAGCTAAAAAATAAACAGCCTGCTTATCTATGGATAACAGCCATCCCAAATTGGATGGTGATACAAATGTTATGTTTAAAATTTGTAATGACGGCATATATTAAGCTAAAGAAGAAACAAAACGTGCCTATCAATTGATGGTTACAAATTTTACCTCTGAAAATTTGTAATAACGCCATTTGTTGTGCTAATAATAAAAAAACAAAGAAAGCAAATTTGTATGAAAACAAAGAAAACAGACATACCTATGATGATGAGATAGACCACAAGGAGCCCAAAGTTATTGACAATGATACAAATCTGGAGGAGCATACGACCGAATCGGCCAAAAGAATCAGCCATGACTCCACCATATGATACAGCTTTGCTTTCAGATGAATATCTGAGCAAGAAATCAATGGATGTATTTGTGAAAAAACCTAGGAGCACAATCAAAATACATCCAGGTATCAAACCAACTATCGTCATTGTGGATGGAAGACCCATTATCCCTGCTCCAACTATAGTGGTAGAAAGACTAAAAATTGCACTATAAATAGATGCTCCACTATAACCATCGTATTCTTGATCGTCCTCTTTCTTGGTCGGAAGCAATGGGTCCTTCTCAGAAGCTCTCATGTATGTCTTTTTGCCGCTTTTGATTGCGTCTTGTGACATTTTTTGCAGTTCTCTTCACCTTTTAACGAAGGAACTAGTTAATTTGAAGGATTGTCACTGCATAGAAGGAAAAGAATTTAATTTGAAGCATATCATCTGACGAAACAGATTAAGAAAATAAGCGGAGTCGATTACGAAAAAAATTTGAAAATAAAATATTGAGATTGTTCACAGTGGAATTAGATAGATACCGATAGAGAGTCTGCGGGAGGGAGAAGAGGAAACAGAGAGGGTTGTATGTTCTTTCTACTAATATGGCTATGGAGCTTTAGAACAAGGAGAAGGAACAGAGAGAGGAAGGAATCGAATCGAGAGAGACAAAGAAAAAGCGAGTCTTTTTTAATCTGTTAGCGTTGTTTTCGCTTTAATTTCCATGGATTTCGAAGATGTTCCTTCTGCGTGTCTGCGGTAGAGACGTAATCGGAGGCATGGGATGGCATCATCGCTGAAAAGGCCTCCAATTACGTGACGAAATTTCAAAGAAGGTGAAGAAAAGAGCAGAACAGAACAGAACAGAACAGAGGTACAGATTTTTGCTTTTACAGAATGTGCTTTTCGTTAACACGTCAAAATGCCTTTCTTGCTTGCTTTCATCTCTGCATACACATATACATGACATGCATGTATGCCTACATGCATACACATACATATGTACTGCTTATGCATACACATACACACATGGATGATATGCTTATGCATACACATATGTATATACATGGATTATATGGTTATGCATACACATACACACATGGATGATATGGTTATCCATACACATACATGGATGATATGCTTATGGATACACATACACACATGGATTGTATGGTTATGCATACACATACACATACATGGATGATATGCATACACATACATGGATGATATGCATACACATTCATCCTCTATCGCCTCGCCTCGAACACACTTATCATAACAAAGTCTTGTCTACTTCCTTGCTCCTCTCGTATACATGTATATGTATGCGCCGGTACTACTTCCTCCTCGCCCCGTCCTTCTCGAACTACTTGCAACAAGTCCTCGAGTCTCGCGTGTAATGCACTCTAGCATGTACTTACATTACCCCTCTTGTTAGTGTTGCCATGTATATGCAATCTAGCATGTGTATCTGACCTCGAATATGTACCTCGTGTGTGTTTTAATGTTGTCTTCTCACCACCATCATTGTCCCCTAGCCATGCACATGATTGTTACTCTGCTTATTCTAGGGAAGAATAGAATTTGAATGCTTTGTGTGTTTGGATCGTGCCTTCATTACTTTTACCTCCTTGATATGAAATCTTCGATAATATTTTCCCAATGTGTGACATTGTTTTTGTTAGAACCCAATATATATCAATCACTCTTCATATGCAACCTTCTCTTTGTGTGTGTGTGTGTGTTCGTAGTCCAAGTGGAGACATTACTCATTTACGACCAACAAAGTTTTCAACTACTAAATCCATTAGCACTAGAACAAACATATTTTTGATTTATCGTTTTTCATTTACGACCAATAGAATTTTGAGAACCTAAACTCATTAGCACGAGAACTCGTGCTAAGATTGTTCTGTTACACTCTTGCGTCCTTAGATTGTAATGTTTGACATTTCTACATTTTTAATCTCATTACGATATGTAATGGAATAGTCACATTGATCACATCACTCGTGATGTGAGAAGTAAGCAATTATATGTATTGACACATTTTTTTTCATCCACAACCAAATCCAATAGCTCATGCAAAATTCATAAACTAGTGTGTTCACATGAGATAGAATTTTTGATTCCATAACTTCTGTTGACTCTACTTTTTCCAACAACTTTTGGTCATCTAGATAGACTTCACATAACGATACGCCACATAAATCCAACATATGGACTTCATTCAAAGGTTCTATAAAGGATTGCCTCATATGCAAGTTCGAGCTAATATATTAGTGTTTTAATCGTTTTTCATAGACAAGCTATAATATTGTAATATAAATGGTCAACATAACTTTTCCCACTTGTTTTACATGCATATTGACGTGTGTAATGTATCATGATAATTGGATATGTGTTAAAACTCAGTCCCTCGTCACTTATTCAAGTAGTATTCATAAAATCAAATAGGTTCATATAAAATATTGTTTAGCTATGGAACATGCATTTAGGGAAGTCTGATCTAAAGGTCACGATGCTATGGATAATATTATGGTTTTTTGTCCCAATAATGGCTTAAAAATTATTTCATCAATCTTCATAAATCCATTTATTTTATCCTAACATGTTCATATCAATCTCTTCATAATTTTGCTAACCTACATTCTATTTCATTAGCATGTTGATGGATGTCCAATTATGTTATCCAATAGGGTAAGATAAATGTTTATGTTTTGTTAAAAATGCCTTCAAATTCGTCTAATTAGTTAGGAGTGGCATGATGGCAAATACGTTTATGTTAATGTGCGTTGAAATCTAATACAACCACCAATTGGGGCATGGCCAATATGTTAATTCAAACAAAGGCTTTCCAACAATAATCTAGGCAATGCATGATGAAATTCTTGCATAACTTACAATATCAAGGACATCTTTGAAGTTATGGACATTCATGGTCAATATGATTTGAGGGTTCCATTTGGTTTCCCATCGAGCAAAGTTCTTGGGGAAATCTTCCTTTACGAAAGTAAATTTGTTCAAGACGAATTGAGAAAGGTATATACCAACTTCTTACTTTGTTCATCAAGGGTCAATCCTATTGTTTTCAGTTGGATCCCACTAGAAATGGGTTTTTAGGCCCAAAAGGAATTGTGTAAAATGTTTGATGTGTTTGTGTACATCCTCTTAGGAAAGATACTTGGGCATCATCTTGCTATGTCAGTGGACCCACCTTGGTAGCTAGGGAGTTTTTGTTGTTTACTTCATATCAGCATTACTAATGAATGGATAACTTTGCACATTGTAGCTAAAGTTCACTATTATTCTACTCCTTGAGTGTGTTATGCCCCAAATGAGCCAACACAATGCATATCTTGGAGTGTTGCACTTCCAAGGGTCACTATCAAATCCCAAGGGGGTCACCTTCCTCGTGGTGGGTTGGTCGAGAAACTGGAAGACATCACTCCCCAATGGCAAAGATCACGTCATACAACAACGCATAAAAGCACTTACCTCTCGACTCCATGCGTTACGGGCATGACCATATAATATCCTGTGGTGAGAATTTACCGTAGTATTCTATACGCATGGATAAGTGCGAGGGTTAAACGAGAGTGTAAAGAAGGGGAGGATTACTTTTAATCCTCGGGATTGAGACAACCCATTAGGTCAAGTGTGAACTTGCTTGGGGGCCTTGGGTATTGCTATAAATATGAGGCCTAGCTACCCTCATTTCATCATCTTTTGACTACGTAGAGACTCTGACGTTGTGGTGGGCCAACTCTTGTAGCGAGCGCGCCAACACCAAGTATGACTTGATGCCACAACGGTAGTATGGGACGCTGATCAGGCTTGAGTCCGTCTCGATCCCTTCACTCGGGGGTGGTCGGGTGGATCGGCACCCTTCTTTCTCTCTCTCCTTTCTTATTTCATATATCTTTTATCCTTATCATATGCTTACGTTAGATCATAACTCTAACACCATGCAATTGTGGAAGCCTCAAAAGTTAACAAACACCTAATCACTACCTAGTTAAGAAATATTTTAGTCTTACCAAAATAGACAATTACTAGGAAAGTGACTCGCATTTGAGATTTTTGCATTTGAAAACTACTAGAATCTTGCGTTGTATTAAGTTCAAAGGTTTATTTAGATAATATTGTAATTGATTTTGAGATAAATTGATAGGAATAAAGACATTGAATGTTTCATGGCAATATGAACAAACTCACATTTATTATGAAAAATGCAATTATATCACCTCACTTTAGTTATTATTAACCATGATAATATAGGTAAAATTAATTTATATCAATTATCACATGGATTAATTTGGATTGTTAGGTTAGTTACAGTCTCATTTGGTATTTGTCTTTTTACCACTCCCAAGTGATCAAGACATCCTTGATCATTTTCCAGGTGAAAAATCATTTAGACTGATCATACATCCTAGACTAACTTCAAGACTTTGAACATTTGCTCATCCTTAAGTCTCCGACTCATATATTCTACTGTTGCCTCCACTTAAACATTTCAAGTGCTTCACTTTGACAAGGGCTCTCATCTAACACATACATTTCACATATTAAAAAAATTTCGTAACATAAGACGAGTTCAATGGAATACAACGGAGTCCTCTAAGATAAGGTGGTTGAAACTGTCCATTGAATTGATTCCATCTATAGTTAGAAAATTAACATAATGGTAATATGGTGTCCTAAGAGTTTATAATACAAAGAAGGCTACATATGAGCTTAGAAGAGAGTTAATATTAAAAGAGCTTGAATGTGGCAAATAATGCGTCCACAAATCCTTGCTATTCTTGTGAACAAATGGAGAAATAACCACACATACATACACAAGCACAAATAAAGCTTTGTTACATTGCGTCTTTAGGTTGTCCTGGTGATTATATAACTGTTTACATGCAATTTATGCAATACACATCTCTTCAGATTTGTATCAATGGTACAAACTAATCCCAATTAAGTTTGGTTCAGTTTCACAAAGATAATGATCTGTTCAATTCCACATACATACATGTCAACACAAAAACAGCCCTTGATATATCATTTGGATTCTGCTGCAACAATATGCTCTGCTTGCAAGATAGCATGAAAGTCTACCTATATCAGTGAAGCCTATAATCTTCTCGACTCTGGAGAATGTCTATCCTCCGCGTGCTTCTCGACGTGTTGCATCATGTAAAATTTCTACATCCACACCATCTGGTGGAAGTTGAACGTATCTCACAACAGAACCCCTGATAAAGCAGTTCTTTATTGAAAGCTGAAATATACAATGTGCATATTTAAGAAGAAGTATCAAGAAACCAGTCATGATTAAGGTCACATGTATATGAATAAAGGATGAATTTTCAATTACCATATGGGGATACATGGCTTCATCGACTACTCTCGTGTTCTCAAGCTTTATATTTAGGTACTGATCAACGGAATGCAGAGTGCCCCTTATAGCCAGATCATTCTTCAATTCTACTGTGACCTCTTTTCCTACCAATTCTTTGAAGTAGGAAAAAAATAACTGTAAAAAACAAAGAGCAATATTCAAGCACTAGCATTGTTCAAGCTGCATGTGATAACTTAGACTAACCAGTTTATCCTTACCATCTTCAATAAACACAAGAAAAAGATGAATGGCCCCAATATCCTGAAATGTGTTTGCCAAAATCCCACTTGACACCTGAATCAGGTACCACAGTACACTATCAAATAAGAATACAAATTGTGATATTATATTCAATAACAAGGAAATAGAAATAGACTGTAAAGAGTTGAAAATGGACAACACCACAAACAAGGTTGCAAATTTCCCTGGGTTTTCATATCCCTTCAGTGGAATTGGAAATTTCTGGTAAATTTTAAATGATGAACATGTCCCCGATTTTGACAACACTGTAGCAGAACCATAATTATGAGCCAACCTCAGTATTAACTTTTGAGAAGTATCGTTACTGCTTGCAAAGAGCTGAAGCAACTTCATAACCAACCACTGACTAACATAAGAGAGTAAAATGTTTTCTGATACTAGTGGTGACGATGACCCACATGTAGCTATAGATTATGACACATAAAGATAGTCTCCTAAATTACTATATGCGTTACTAATTTACCTCACTGAATGCACAACAAGATTCAATGTTGATGAACTCTCAAGATTGAAGGATCATCTCAAGCCTCCATGTGAGGTTCACAAGACTTTGAGATTCAAGTCCAGTTTCACCAAAATGGATTGATTCGATAAGGATCTATGACGACAAATATTCGAGTAGCACCTTGCCACCTACACTAGTTTACCTTCATGGGAGAGATGTGGCAGATGTATAGACACTTTCAAGTGCCCCTGAATGAAAAGTAAGATTGCTAAATATGTTTCAAACATACCTAGGTCAAAGAACCTGGATAAAGACGGAATGTGAAAAAGAAAGAACAACTTTTTAGTGTCTATTAGGATAACAGCCAAATTCCATCTACAAGATAAATCAGATGCCAAAAGATGTAATATCCATCTGCTGTGAGAAACTTATGAAAACAGTACAAGAATGATAATGATGGAATGTGAGATGCTTATGTGATATAATAATACAAGGATTATGTTTTGCAGATTCCAAATCTAGCTAATGTTTACATGCCCAGGGTAGTACGATGATGAAGTGCTCCGGAAGTTCCTACTTACATCATTAATGCCCAAGAGTAGCTGTAGTCTCATACATCAGCATTCATGTAAAGTATACTAAGTGCATGAAACATTATACCTAGTTTCTATGATTTCTCTTGAAAATGATAGAAAGAAGCATAGCACTCAATCAGAGAATAGTATTTTATAAACATATACGCCAATACCCTTTATCATTACAAGGTGCTGAGCATACAGACAGATGGATGCCATTTACATACATGATTACAAGATTAGACGTAATAAGTCAAGTGTGGAGTTTACAAACAACATTCTTAACCTTGTCACCTAATTCGCACCAACATGGCTTGTATTGAACAGCGATAGGCAATCAGAGCATCTATCAGATGTGGAAAGATGCTCAATTTGAACCTCCCTTCTGATCTACTAGGGAAGAAAACTAGAAAGCCAAAAGTTCAATCCCACTGCCTTGGAATGCTCTGGGTGGAACTAGGATAGTGCAGATGAGGACGTACTCCATCACCTTACATATTGATTGTATTCAAACGACTACTATATACTATTAAGGCATTTATCTAAGGCATTCATACTACTCCTACGTGAAGCACTATAGATTTCATCCATTTAAGGCTTAAGAGTATCCGCTTCCTGAATTTTCGTTTGTGCACTTCCTTCTCAGCCTCGTGCAATATGCTAAAGTTACGTCTTGACATATCACAAAGATTCAAATATCCATATTAACATATCTTCAAATTTTATAGCACGTACAATCACCTTGTATGTGTGCTATTCAAATATTTCAAATGTGTTATAGTTATGTTGAAATCCAATTCCCATGTAAACGAGATCTGGTCAATCATCAAACTTTTGTAGAGCAAGGGCCAATCAAATCCAAACAAAGCGTACATGTCAAAGCCTCTATTCTCAATATTACCGTGCTAGAATACGAGAAAAGTTTGCATTTGTATACATGCAATGTGTTCAAGTACAAAATTCATGGCCTAAAAGTAATATCCACACACTGATATGTATATTGGACATGATAATTTACGATAAGTATGTCAATGAGTATTTTCTCCTATGTTGAAATCTAGCAATACAGAGTATGTTGAAACGTAAGGATCACAAAATGACGTCAAGTATACTAAGCAGTAAGAGTCATCCATGATACATATGAGCTCACACAAAATTATGGTGTAATTAATACCTATCTCAAAACCCTGGAACGGTCACTCAGCCACACAAAATTATGGTGTGATTAATACCTATTTCAAAACCCTAGAAAAGTCACTCTCATCATATAAGATCACAATGACTAGAGTTTGAATCACAGATAGGAATCTATTATACACAAGCCATGTTAGAAAGAACAGTTTAAGCATTGCTTTGCAAGACAAATCTAGTGGATACAAGACAATAACATTTTGTGCTTAGTTACTCCATATATGCTCTACAACGTATAGAATTTCTCAGTATTTTAGCCTGTGAGAGAAAAAAAACTTCAACGAGTTTCAACAAGATATCAGCGATTGTGCTGATATCGCATGAGTACTTGTCCCACGCTGCTATATCGGACGGTCACTACTAGATTCCTTCTTTCTTAGCAGAATATCATGCATTAATCGTTACATTGCAGAGAGGAAACCGACAAATACAGAAAATTTCCTTCCTCAAAAGTGGAGACATGCAGTGCTCTAAAGGACATGTATTTGATACACAAGAGCAAACACGGGAAACCCTAATTGAATAAGATATCCAGCTTACACGGGAAGAAAACGGAAGACATTACCTGTCTTCTCTGTTTCCTCGTCAATCGATCGCCAGGAACAAATCGATGGGTGCGTGTGTGTGTTTTTACTGAATTTTCTTCAGCAGATGTAATAAAACAGACAAAATTACTAGAATAAGCTTACAACATGTTCTAGTATGTACAAATGAGGTTTTCGTTATTTTCAAATCTACCCCTTTGTCTCTCTCTCCACACACACACACACACACAACCCTAATTGAAAAATATAGAAGCCATTCTCCTCCGTTTACTGGTCGGCCCACCGATCGATTGACAAGAGTGAACTGCTTTGCGTTTTCTCTTAATTTCTTCATGCTCAAACGGATTAACTTTGGAACATTGCTATAATAGGCTTGTATGTATTATTAATATTTTTCAATATGAAGTTTAGGTTATTTTCAAAATTCCCTTACTTTGTTAGGATATGCGATGAAACTTAGCATTAAGTGCATATTGTGATCTTGTATGTATTACTAGTATTTTTTAAGAGTATTGTTAGCATTATGTACATCTTTCAATCTTGTATGTGATGGAACTTAGAATAGGTTGACACCTTGGATTTTTTAGAAGACTAATTGTTATATTTAGACATATATGTGGGTTGTATTCAACCCTAAACCCTTTCCCAATCACGGTAACCTAGATTTGATGACCCCACGTTTATATTTTCTTTAGATTGAAAACTTTTGTTCAATGCTAAGTTTCATTGCATATTCTCACAAACCATATGGAAAGGAAAATATATATTCCATAGCAAACATATCATTTCAACACTTAAATATCATATTTAACTAACTAATTAAGATGTATAAGCATGAATACTCTCTCTAACGTACAAATACAATATTAATTGCATCGGGGAAATAATACAACTATGGGATGTGGTTGTAGATAATCAATCTTAGTCCCATTTGTTTTACGTTCGTGACATTCCTCTTATGTTTTGTTTAATATAGCATGACTGAACCAAAGAGATGAGTTTATTGTGATCTAAGAACGATCATTTTAATTACTTTGAGGGTCTCATTGGGGCTTTTTTTGTTTTCAGTGATGAGATGTGATTTCAATGTAAGGCGATGGGTTTTTTTGTAAGGGGAATGTAGGTGACAAAAGCCAAGAAAATGAGTTTCATTTAGCACTCCTTTTACTTTATAACCCGTAGTTTAGGGTTTTTTTGTGTGATTGTTGCTTTAATTGTTAAGTTAGAGGCAACCCCAAGCATTAAGTAACGAGATCCAATCTACACTTCAACCAAAATGATGATTTTAGTGTCACACTAAAGAGCATACATAGAAGGTTGAGTTTATGTATAAGTCGTATTAACATATCAAGCTCTGTGCTTTGAAGTATGAACATCACTTCTTAGGAAAGAGACAAGCATCAAGAAAATTCGCGCACTTAGATCCCGTGGGCCAATATTGATGCTATAAAATATCTAATCTAATTTAATTATATGTTGGTTACAAATTGTAGCGCACGAATGTCTTTGGGTGTTTAGTAGTGTAAGTGTTTTGAGGATTTGGTTCTTCCCATTGTTACATGACCAATAATGTAGCCATGACCTTGAAGGACCCCGTTGCAACACACCCAATTCAACAACAATGGTTGCCTATTTCTTTGATGGAAGAATTGTGCAAGGCATGCATGAATGTAACAACAAATTAACTAAATAAATATATACCTCGAGTAACATACCCATCTCCCAATGGTTTCATTGTGAATAGTAAGATATTACACAATTGCACTTAATGCTTTAAATGCTATTGCATCACGATGCCGTGTGAATGCATGTCCAATCAAGCATGGGTTGACCCACAGGGTTATGGAACATAATATGAATGAGATGAACAAAATTTAAGAAATTGGCTAAGAAAAAGAGATATAACTTATTATAATAAAGAATGTAGCATAAGCTACGTGGAGATTTGAAATTGAAACCTTTTATGGTGAAAAAAAGATAAGCTAACCAATAAGGTAAGGATATCAAAATAGGATATTTTACGATTCATATTTAGGATTAGATTTCCACGCTAGATACATTAGATTACATATGTTTCACCAAACTACAAATCCATATTCTTCATAGAAGGAGTTGTTCGCATACCCATCCATGCATGTTGGACCTCCCCCTTAGTCCACCATACAAAGCAAAAGTTTTAAAGACACGCTACAATGGTTTCTAAGTTTGCAAAAGGTTAGCATTGGGAATGCAATTATCATGGTCTTGTAATATGTAAGCAATGTCGTGGTTTTCGCATATGCACAAAAGTTTGAGAGTGTCTCTAAGAACTATTGCAAACATAATCTACGTACCTCTAAACAAGGAAGACCCAATGACGACAAATCCATATGTTTGATACGATCTCAAATTACCAGAAACAATAGAAATCTTCAAATACATTGGGCTCTAGATCTCATGTTGGGCGTAGAGTAAAAACGTAGCAATAAAAGTAAGCCTCCAGGGGCAAAGAAGGCTTCAATACCTTGGGCTCAAGTTGCTTGTTATGCTCATGATACTAGAGGTAGTCTACTGTTTAAGAATAAACCTTGAGCGTAAAAGAAGGCACAAGAAAAGTGCAACAAGGTGTGTGATACACTGATATGCATGACATAAATGTACGAATCAACTAGGAAAAGGGTGATGGAAGTGAGCCGAGGACTACCCAAGGGTCATGGCCTTTCAACACAAGGCACACACAAGATGACCAATACATGTAGCAGCAAGGGTCAACGCACTATGATATTGGACGTGCATGCAAGTTTCAAGAGGTAGCCCACCGATATATTCCTCACATAAGTCTACAAATGTGATTGTGACACATATCGGCAAGGAGAAAATGCGGAGGAGGTGGACATAGGTCGTAAGAAGGCGTCTCTCGAGAAGTATCTAACCAGCCCATTCGAATAAGAAAATTGCACAAAAAGAAGGAATAGAGGAGCTTAGGTTTGTGAGAGGGAGCCTGTGTGATTTAAAAGCAGCCAATGGGATACAAGCAAGCGGATGGAGGGAGATGAGATGGACCGTCGGATGAAAGGAGACGGGTTTGCTTGAGCACCGTTAGATGAGGAGGAGGATACTCAGAGACGAAGAGGCGGGAAAAAAATTTTAAAATCACTTTCAAAAATTTAAAACTGCGAGTCATATAAAGGAGCTCTGCACTGCTTCAGAACGCCATATCCATCTCAGCTGTACCTTCTTCTCTCACAGAGCCCGTGTCTTCGTCTGTGCCGTCTCTTTCCTGCAGATCCTTTGCATTCATCTGCACAGAAGCCTTAGCCCCGATTTATAGTTTGTCTATCCATCGCCATGGCTAGGACCAAGCAAACTGCTCGCAAGTCCACTGGAGGAAAGGCCCCCCGCAAGCAGCTGGCCACCAAGGCCGCCCGTAAGTCCGCCCCCGCCACAGGCGGCGTCAAGAAGCCCCATCGCTTCCGCCCCGGTACTGTGGCCCTGCGAGAGATCAGGAAGTACCAGAAGAGCACGGAGCTCCTCATCCGAAAGCTCCCCTTCCAGCGCCTCGTGCGTGAGATTGCGCAGGACTTCAAGACCGATCTCCGCTTCCAGAGCTCTGCCGTTCTTGCCCTCCAGGAGGCTTCCGAAGCTTACCTTGTTGGTCTCTTTGAGGATACTAACCTGTGCGCCATCCACGCTAAGCGAGTGACCATTATGCCCAAGGACATCCAGCTTGCTCGTCGTATCAGGGGAGAGAGGGCTTGAAGAATTTCCATCCTCATATAATATACATTTGTTTGAATTGGTGTATCTATACACCACCTACTTGCATGATGATTTATATACCTCACCTTTAGTCGCTATGCCTTTAGTGTAGCAGATGCATTGCTGGGATTGGGGGATTGCAATGGACCGAAATATATGGTCTTTTCTCTCTTCACACTGTGCTTGGATTTGATTCCCTGCGTCACAGATGTAATCACACTCTTGGTTTGATGTAAGAGTCAAATTTTCTTCTCTTAATGATCAAAATTTAGCTCTTATTATATGTATATTATGTTTAGAGTGTTTGGGGAAAACGAAATAAGTAATTGTTGAATGTTGATAAGTGGAGTTGTTTGTGGATGTGAATTCTAGTGTTTTGAATATTTAAACAAATTCACATGAGTTTTTGCATTGCAGGAATGCTTGCTTCAGTCCATTCATTCTTGCATTAGTTAATGTTGTTTATGCCATTCCTTAAAATATGTTTTCACTGTACTGTACTCATATACTTCAAAGATTTCTGAATGGGGTTGTAGCCAATGCATTTGATATTACATATGTATGAATTTTGAATTGTTGATGCGGCAAATAGTGAATGAACTAGCAAGTATTGTTTTGTTGGTTTCTGAAATGCTTGATATCCTGTGTGCAAGATGTTAGCTGTTCATTTGCACTGTGAGTGAACAAATTACATAATCAAAGTGGAGTATGAGACCTTTGTATCTTAAACTTGAGGTTTTGATGATGCAATGTACAATTTGTAGATATGGGTGTGAACACTATCTCCAAATAAGCCACCCACAAACTTGTTACTCATTATCACTAAGGTGTACAATAAATTTACTTGACTATCCATAGATTATATAATATACACATGTTTCTAATGAGATGTGAACAGCTGCTTGAGAATGTTTCTGGTTTCTTGCCAATTCTTGTGTTGCCCTTCCTTGTTTGTGTGTTGGTAGGGACACCCAACTTTGGTCTTCATCATGTAATGCTGCAGAGAACCTTTGCTGATTGCCAGTTTGAGTATTGCACATTTAGTGCCTATTGTAGTTGGTCGAGTTGTGTGTAAACAAGTTGCCACTTGTTGTATACCGTTTCCTTTCATACATGTGCATTCATTGATATCCTTCCTTGGGGGTATCAAACCGTGCGTTAGACACTTTTTTCTACATTCACAAATGTTGATTAGTATTGGGAACAATGTAGAGGTGGTCATCAACACGAGGCCATTCTCATGAATGTAGGATGTGTTATTGTATCCAAACACTCGTTATCGTGTAAAAGGTCTAAAGTTATTTTATGCTCTTTTTCCCCAAAGCTTTCTTGTAAGCTGGTTTGATAGACACACCATCATGTTATTGGTTCATTTTAGGTTTCACATTCATTGGTTGTGAAGTTGTGCAAGTATGTATGTGCCATTGATATACAAAATGTAAAAGCAAATTTGAGAAATTATGTGCTTCTAAGGTATTAATATGACATTTGTATTGCATATGTGAGTTATTATTCCCTTGAGTTCATTTGCTAATCTTACGCAACTATTGGATTCGTTGGGCATCTCTTTGTGATAATTAGGCATGCACCTTGTTCTTGTAAGCTTAAGCACATTGAGATAATTCTCCTCTGGCATGAGCATTTGTTCACTTTGGCATAAACACATAGTAGATTACATGTAATAAATACATAGACTTTGTGATCACAGTCCAAGATGAAAGGAATGTTCGTCGTTGTGTGGTTTAATGTTGTTTCTAATGTAAGGCTGACTCCAATTTTTTTTTTAATGGTTACGATGACGTCAACATCTCACACACCCATGATAAAAGAACAACATTATTTACTTGTATTCGATGGAATGTAGTGGAAATAATCATGATGAACATTGAGGAACACCATGTCTATGTCTAAATTGAATTCAGCCAAAGTGTAAAAGGGAAAGAAATCGTGACAACGGGCATCATGTCAAGCATTGTGTCTGGATCATGTCAAGCTCGGATCAATATTAGATCAAAAGCATCCATTCGTTTAGGGACCACGAAGGCGAGAACTGGGTGTTGTATCCCTTATTTCGGAATCAACAAGAGGGGGGAACAATAGGATTAGAAATGGCACCCATCACTTATGTGCCGTCTATCTTGTGTTGGTTGATCTACGGGCACTTATCCCATTCCTTCTATATATATATATACATATAATGTAATTGGGCTACAAATATGAACCCTAAACCCTAAACTCTCATCCCTTCTATATCAATACATTATAGGGAAAAGTACCAGGATACCCCTAGAAGTTTGCCTATTTACCAGAATGCCCCTGGAAGTTCCAAATTTACCAAACTACCCCTATGTAAAAAAAAATACACTTTATAAAGTAATTATACACTCAAAACTCTCATCCCTAAACCCTAAACTCTCATCCCTAAACAAATATTTATAGTTGGGCAACAAATATAAACCCTAAAATCCACTCCATTTGGCCTAAAGTTTAAAAGGAATGGGAAGAGAAGAGGTGGGGCGACGTGGTGCGTGCTCTAACCGTCAGATGGAGGTGGGTGCTCGCCCCACAGCCGTCGGATCAAATGGGCGGGAAATAGCACAGACACAGAGAGAGAGAGAGATAGAGCGATTTCGAAATTTTTGTTTGAATTGGTTTTGAAACATTTTCCGCTTCTGCTTCAAATGCTGTATTTATAGAGAGGCCTGCCTCCCTCCCCTCCCAAGATTCTCAGGTTTCAGCAACAGATACCACACATAGAGAGAGAGAGAGAGAGATTTCTGCTCGCCTCCATCTCCATCTCCATCTGAGACGAAGAGAGTCCTAGCAATCTCTTTCCAATCCATCTCCAATTCTCTGTTCAATCCATTCTAACCCATCGCCATGGCTAGGACCAAGCAAACAGCTCGTAAGTCCACAGGCGGAAAGGCCCCCCGCAAGCAGCTTGCTACCAAGGCCGCCCGCAAATCCGCCCCCGCCACAGGCGGTGTCAAGAAACCCCATCGCTTTCGCCCCGGCACTGTGGCCCTGCGTGAGATCAGGAAGTACCAGAAGAGCACGGAGCTCCTCATCCGAAAGCTCCCCTTCCAGCGCCTCGTCCGTGAGATCGCACAGGACTTCAAGACCGATCTCCGCTTCCAGAGCTCTGCTGTTCTCGCCCTACAGGAAGCCTCTGAAGCCTACCTCGTGGGACTCTTCGAGGACACCAATCTATGCGCTATTCATGCCAAGCGGGTCACTATTATGCCCAAGGACATCCAGCTGGCTCGCCGCATTAGGGGGGAGAGGGCTTAAAATTTTCGTTGTTATCCCCTGCTGATGGTATACGTATGGTCTGTTTTGTTAAATTGCTTCAGTTGAAGCTTTGTTGTGTTATGTGGCATTACCCACATTAATTGTAGATCTCTCAATGGGTTAATGCAGTATTCCATTTGATGTTGCTTCTTATCAACGCTTTAGTTGTTGGTTGTCTACTAATTATTGGCTTGTGGCATCTATCATAATCTATTTTCTATCATTTGTATAATGGAATTCGAATTTTTTTGGTAAAAAGTAGATAGTTTAATTCTATGTTAAATGGATGGTGTAGGGTTCTTGAGGGCTGGTTTCTTTGTTTGATATTCTGGGTTGTCATGTATAAACTAGTGCATTGCTTGAGACAGAATGTGTAGTTTGATCTAAAGTTATTAGTAACCAATTCTACGATATTAGTTTTATCAAATGTATTATTGTATTTTCTAGAAGCTTTTAGTTTTATGGCATTGTTCGTTTGATTGTGAAAATTTCCAGCTGTATTGTGGCAAGCATATACGAGTGTTTTTATCAATCTGTTGCATAATGAAGGCGAGAAAGTCATACAATGTAAACATGTGGTAACTGTTTTATTGTTTATATTTGCACTGATCTTCCATGTTGTGGCAAGACCACATGAAGCAGTACAGAATTCCAAGAAATAATGCAATGTCTATAAATGTTTACAGCTACAAGCTGTAGCATGGGTGCTTGTTTATTAGTTGTAGCACCTGATGTGGTGAAGAATTATCTGCAATTTATAGCGGGAACTCTGCAACAAGATGAGTTGCCTGTTTAGTTCATCTCCTACAAATACCTATGGAATGGTATGTCCTATATGATTGTGATGACAATTTTCTTTTAGACAAATGAAACCAGACCTGGGGTGGCCAGATGATAGTTAACCGGAGTGAAGGCTAATTCAGAGCCAGAGGTGGGTCTCAAATCACTTTGCAGAAGTATAAAGTTCGGGTGGTATTGCTTGAGCTCTGCAGAGGGGACATGTTGGGTGAGATTGTAGCCACATCTTGACACATTCAGCATGAAACATGTGTCTACATGATGGGATTCTTTTGCAAAGTTGCCCTGCTGTCAGTAAAGAGATGCAAATAGCACAATCGCCAAATCTGTCTGTAGGTATGGTCTCTGCATGTTGGCTTGGGTGTCCAACATTGATTGCATCCACTGATGAACACATGATCTTTATTGCATTTGTTTGGAGAGGTAATTCTGGAGTTGATGCTGGATTGGTGATTATATCAGCTGGGACCTGAGCTTCACTAGTGTTGTCATCTTCACTATTGGTGATGATATTAGTATGATAGCCTGCTGTTTGTTGGTTCCATAACTCTTCATGATTGGAGGGAATGACTCCATGTGCTGCTTCCTCATTGCATGTTGGTGGTGCTGATTCATTGTTGCAATTGAGAGAAGAAGCAGCAGAAGAAGAGATTTCTCGGTCAACATGTGGCTTGGAGATGTCCGCCATTAGGGTGAAGGAAGGCACAAACATGTCGATTTCATTGGGCCTCAGCAGAACAGTATTTGATTGCCTTGGAGCAGAATTAGTAGTATCATGAACTACAATTTCACTCAGATGGTGGCCAGCCCTGCCTGATGATGGCTGTGGTGAGGCCACCCATCTTCGCCAACAGTAGAATATGGAATGTAAGGCGGCCATGAATATGAGCAACAAGGAAATTTGAAGTATGGATATGACCACGGTGTAAGCATGGCTCATTCTCCCTCTCTTCCTTTCCCTGCTTCTGCCTCTGCGTCTGCTTTCTGTCTCTTCCTGTCCTTCCTCATTTCTGCCGTCTTATATGAGGAAGAGGAGGAGGCTCTTCTGTGTCTGCGTTTCTAGGGTTTGCGTTCTTAGGGTTTGCGTTTTGCTACTGATCGATCCAAAGACGACAGGCAGACACACACACACACACTCACTTTCATTCCATCATGGAAACCTTCGCTTTTGGTTTTGGTTTGCGTTTTCTTGCCTGTTTTTCTCGCTCTCACACAAACCTTCATCATGCATGCATTTTGATACCTTATTAAACCACACATAAAACACCATACAAACAGACATAGTAGCCTAAACCCTAACCCTAATCCCTGACCACGACTAATGGCTACTGTCTTCTCTTCAATGTGTGTGTTTTGTTTCTAGGGGTTGTTATTGTCTTCTCTTCCCGACCACCATTGGGACATCCAAATAATTGATTGACACTTGTTAGTTCGTTTGCAACAAAGCATTTTAGTTGCAAGGTTAGCTATTGCATTGTGTTGTTGATTGATCTAGTTTTTTTTGTGTGTAGGTGGCTCGCTCAATCAATTTGTGATAAGTTCTCAACGAATTCAAACGTCCCCTTTTAAGAATCGGACATGCACATCTAAGTTTAGGTGACAAACATCCCCATTGTCCCCTTTTCTTGCTCCAGATAATAATATGACACATTGATACTTGCCCATTCGAGGCCATACAAATTCTTTTCTAGAAACCTTTTCAGCTCCCTTCTCGAATTGTATATTGTGAAATTCAATAAACTCCATGAACTTTGCAACCTTTACTCTAGTAGTAGATTCCATTAGGTTTTGGCTCATTTGTTATATTAGAGCTATGTGTTTTTTATTATCTTTTTGCCATTGTCTCTATCCTATCAAGAAGAAGATGATTCAGAAATAGTACTTTTAAAGTGAGGAAAAAGCAATTCTCAAAGTGATACCAATTGCGACCGAACTATCAAACTTAACAAGGATTTCAAAGTTAACTCATCTCTAAACATGGCTAACCCTATACCGAATGTTTGGTTAGACAATAACGATAAACACCCTCCTTTTCTTGTTCTACATCAGTGATAAACACCCCCCTTTTCTCGTTCTACATCGCATATTGGACCATAGTCTCATTCCACACTTCGCAATGATTCTATCAAATTCTCCTTGCATTTGTTATATTTTTCACTTGTATGAAATAACCTCGACTCAAAGTATGCTTTTCTCATAATGATTGCATAGATGGAATTTGCATTTTGTCGTCTCCATTTAAAACACACTCCGGTAATGATGTTTGCAAGGAATCAACCTACAAGTTGGACCACGTCCAGGTCTAAAAAATATCGAAGTTCACTCCAATCTGAGCGGTTTGATGAAGTGTTACACTCCGGTAATGATGTTTTGCAAGGAATCAACCTACAAGTTCAACTTCATCGCTCAAGACCCCCTCACGCACGAAGTGATAATGCACATCTATGTGCTTTGTCCGAGCATGGAATACAGGGTTCTTGGCGAGCTAAATGTTGCTCATGTTGTTACAGTAGATTAGGATAAGGGTCGGTACCTCGATCCGGAGGTCACACAACAGTCGCCAAAGCCAAATGGCTTCATAGGTGGCATTGGTAGCGCCCTAGTACTTAGCCTCAGTGCTCGACAGAGCCATTGTTGGCTGCTTTTTGTTGCTCCACGCAACAATCGCGCTACCTAGAGAAAACATGTAATCGGAGGTGGATCGGCATCCGATGCATCACCAACCCAGTCGGCATCGGTGTATCCGACTAGCTCTTCAGTTATACCATATCGGTATAACAGTTCCTTGTCCTTCGTGCCGCTAACATACCAGAGTATCTAGTGTGCGCACTGAAGGTGCTTGACGGTCGGCTTCTGCATGAATTGGCCGATCACTCTGACCGAGGAATTGATGTCGGGTCGAGTGATTGTCAAGTATATGAGGCTTCCGACAATTTGTCAAACCGTTTCTCATCGCAGGACGGGCATTCCGTCATGCCGAACTTGTGCAACATATTTAGCACATAGTGTCTTTGTGAGAGCAATATGCCATCGGGGGTCCGGATCACCTTGATCCCAAGAAAATAATGAAGGTCCCCCATGTCCTTCATTTCAAATGTGTTCGACAGCTAGGACTTCACACTGCCGATTTCATCCTGTCCGGGTCCGACGATGACTAAATCATCAACATATAGCAAGATGCACACCGGACCGTCCGGACCATTCCGGATGAACAGTGAAGAGTCAGACTTTGAGGCCGCAAACCCCCATCTTACGCAACCGGTGCGTGATCTTCGCATTCCAAGCTCGAGGGGCTTGCTTCACTCCGTAAAGCGACTTCTTGAGTCGGCATACTGCCGACTTGTTCATCTCCGATTGGAATCCCAGGGGTTGGATCATATAGACCCGTTTTTCAAGGTCACCTTGAAGAAACACATTCTTCACGTCCATTTGGTGAAGATGCCATCCCCTTGTTGTAGCAACAACCAGTACCACACGAACCGTCGTCATCTTCGCTACCGGAGCGAAGGTCTCGTCGTAGTCGATTCCATGGGTCTATGCGTATCCCTTTGCCACTAACTGAGCCTTGTACCGGTTGATTGAACCGTTGGCATTGTACTTTACCTTGTACACCCATGTGCAACCGATCGGTTTACCTTGTACACCCATGTGTTGCTGGCATCGAGTGCCCACATTTCTTCTTCCATAGCGGCATGCCAAGTTGTGTCCTTTGTCGCTTCTGCGCAGCTCTCTAGCTCACACACTTCCGCCACTTTGGTCATATACGCATAGTGATGCGCCATGTACTCATTGTACATGTACCATGTAACAGGGTTCCTCTAGCAGGAAGACCGACGTAACTTGTCGTTACCTCGTTTGAGGCCCTTCTTGGCCGGTTCAAACTTCATTTAAGAAGATTCGCCTTCTTCCTTTCCGGAGTCGGATTCGCTCCGATTTGACTCATCGGTGTTGGTTTTGTATTCCGACATCTTCTTCTTCCCCTTCTCCTAGTGCGTCAATTGTCTCCTCGGTTCCTTGCGTGGAGAGAGCACGACAGAGTCTCCACTACTCGCCGGCTCCTCATCGGACTGGTCATTCCGACCTAATCGCTCATTCGGCTCACTTAGATGGAATAAGGTCAGAATGTCATTCGGAGTACCGAATCCTTCATCTTCTACTTGAACCTCTCCGGGTTCATTAGCCTCATCCTCCGGAATCGGGTCTTCGTTGGGAGTTGGAGTCGGTAAGGAGTACCATGATGCCGTGTCATCAAACTCGACATCTCGACTTACTCGGACCTGCTTAGTCTGGGGGTTATATAGCACTTATACCCCATTTGCTCATGCGAGGAGCCGACTAGGATGCACTTCTCTGACTTTGGATCCAGCTTCCTCCGCTTCTCATATTGTACGTGCACATATGTTATGCTACCGAATATCCGAAGGTGTCTCAAATTTGGCTTTCGCCTGAAATACAGCTCATGTGCTGACACCTTGTCTCTGTTCTAGTTTTGGATGTAGACGGCCATGCTGACCGCCTCAACCCAGTAGAATTGGGGCATGCGCTTCTCCTCCAACATTGCCCTTGCCGTGTCGACAATCGACCGGTTATTTCTTTCGGCCACACTGTTTTGCTCCGGTGTGTATCTGTAGCTGAATTCTCTCCGAATTCTGTTCTGTTGTAGATAACTGTTGAATTCGTTGGAAAAGTATTATTTTTTGCCATTCGACCACAAGCACTTTATCTTCCTCTGTATTTCCCTTTCGACTAAGCTTTGCAGGTTCCGGAAACAATCGAAGACTTCACTTTTCTTCTCTATGAGGTAGATCCATGTGTGCCGATTGTAGTCGTCGATGAAGGAGATGAAATATCGACTCCCACCAAGACTAACGTTCTGTGCCGGTCCCCATACATTTGAATGGATTAAGTCGAGCTTGTTATGGCTCCAGTTTTGTTCGGTGGGGAATGGAAGCCGGTGTTGCTTCCCGAGTTTGCAAGCTTCACATATTTGGGCCTTCCGGCCACTAAACTTCGACAATCTTAACACAACCATTTTCGATTGCAGGTCCTGAAGCCTCCGGTAATTGACGTGGCCGATCCGCTTGTGCCAGAGATCAATGGCAAACATGGTGGTGCCGGCATCATTAGTGTTGAGGATGAACATCCTCCCTTCTCTACGCCCTTGCACAATTATCCGGCCTTCTTTCTCAATGAAGCAGCCGAGGTGCATAAACCGCACCTGCATTCCCTAGTCGATGATTTGTCTGACCGATACTAGGTTCTTGGTGATAGTTAGAATGTGTAATACGTTCATCAACTTTCCCTTTTGTCCGACATGTTTGAAAGGGACTTCTCCGACATGCACGATCGGGTGAGGGGTGTCGTCTCTGGTTTCGACAATCCCCGGTTCTTCCAGTTTCTTTAAAAATGAGAACCACTCTTTATGGCTTGTCGTATGGTTAGATGCTCCGGAATCAACATACCACACTTCCTCTGATCCGGAAGTGGTCTTCTTCATTGAGTTCGCCTTGTGCTTCATCACGAAGGCTGGCCCTTTTCCGTTCTTCCCGGTTCTGGATCCTTCCTATCCTTCTGCGTAGTGCGAGTTGTGCCGCTTCCCTTGTCCGGTATTGCTTCCTATCCTTCTGCGTAGTGTGAGCTGTGCCGGATCCGGATTTATTCGAATCAGCGCGCTTCTTCCAACACTTGCTTTCTTAGTGGCCTTTCTTGCCATAGTACCAACATTCTGTGTCGGCCTTCGATTGCCAGTTTTCAGCTCCGACTTGACTCCCCTTGCTTGTGGTGGGTCTGGAATTACTGTCAGCACTGTCTTTATGCCTTCAGTTCTGCTTATGTTGGCCGCCTCCATTGCGTGCTGACCCACCTCGTCCTCCACACCCATGAGGCCGATCCGCCTATGTGTACAACATCCAGTTGTCCGATTGAGTGGTCCTAGACCCACTCGCGTGGTTTTCTTCGACCATCAACATCGATTGCAAGTTGAAGAAAGATGGTGGTTTCTCCCGCGTGCAGATAGCCGTCCGGATTGGCCCGTACCGTTGTGCTAGACCACCGAGACAGATTTGAACCATCTCGTCTTCGTCCACAGTCACGTTGATGGACTCGAGCGCGTCACAAATCTCCTTTATCTTGGTGGTGTAGTCGGTCATGGACATATCCCTCTATCGGATATTGTTGAGCTCTTGTCGGAGTTGCAACTTCCCTGCCATGGTACTAATGGCGAAAATCTTCCGAAGATTTTCCTAGGCCTCCCTTGGCGTTTTTGCATCTTTAATGTAGTTGAGCATCTGATCGTGCACACCGGACGGGAGGCAGGACAATACTTGGTTTGCTCCTTGCTCCCATGCCGAGAAGTCTTTGTGTGCCGGCTCCGATATTACCTCGTTGGTTCCTTCCACATAGCTCCAATATCCATGCCCCAGTAGGTACTGGTGCATTTTATATTACCAGGATGCATAGTTGCTCCGATCGAGCTTTTCTGTGGGAAGCAAACTTGCCATACCTCTGTCCATTTCGGTTCTCTATCTGTTTTGCCAAGTATTAGGGTTTGTCTTCGAAGTGTCTGTCAGTTGCCGAGGTTCTCAACCCTCACGCTCTCATACCATGTGAAAGTAAATGTGCAGAAACGTTCGACAAACCGGCTCAGCCGGATAGCAACAATAGAGAGTAAGGTTCAATGGAAGTTTAGCACATAGAATATGCGCGGGAGAGACAGAGAGAGACAAAGACAGAACATAAACTCTATTCAGAAAATACTCTAAAACTATGTACATAGAATGTGCTCAGAGAGCACTTTTATACAAGTGCATAAAGTATTGACAGGTACTTCAATGCTCAGAGCGACTGTCACTGACTCCCTAAAAATATGCCTACGTACTAGGTTGGATCTGTAGGCCTGTAACGGCCTACCGGTTTCAATCCGATCCGGCTTCTGGTTCCGGATATCATCCGGACACCGATCCAGTTCTCCGTTTCGGATACCGATCCGGATCCGGTTGAGCTTGCTCGCTCAACAATTTTGTTTTGCTTTCAATACATACAAATGGACTTGGTGCTAAAAGGCGATAAATTTACTCATTAAAAAGTTGTAAGATATCTATTTTATGAATCATATAATGAATTCATGTGATTTTCTTATCGGAATATGTTATGTATGCATAACATGGGTGAGGGTAGGTGACTAATATTTACAAAACATAAGTGAAGGATATGGTCACTAATCTTTATGTTAGAAAAGGACTAATGTGTTTGGATAGAGGTAACAATAGGTGCATGCACTATCATTACCTTGACAAGCAATAAAGGGAGTCTTTTATAAAAGGCACACCTATTCAAAGGGTTTGGGTAGATGTATAAATATGAGGCCTAGTTGTCATGATAGATACATTAAGTGAGAGGGTTTTAGTCATGAGACTAGCACAACGAGCTAGGATTTCATTGCAATAGTCATGTTAGATGTATAAATATGAGGCCTAGTTGTCATGATAGATACATTAAGTGAGAGGGTTTTATTCATGAGACTAGCACAACGAGCTAGGATTTCATTACCTTGACAAACAATAAAGGGAGTCTTTTATAAAAGGCACACCTATTCAAAGGGTTTGGTAGATGTATAAATATGAGGCCTAGTTGTCATGATAGATACATTAAGTGAGAGGGTTTTAGTCATGAGACTAGCACAACGAGCTAGGATTTCATTGCAATAGTCATGTTACCCCTTTGAAGGTAGTCTCCATCCTAATAACCATTGGTATGATATGTTAGTGGTAGATTGGCTATGTCTTGATCATAACTTGTGTTCCTCTACTCAAATCTATTTATTGATTGTACTTTAACTTGGTCTATTATTTAGTAAGAAAGGTGGTGTTAATAGAAGACTTCACTCATTTTGGGTGGAGGTTGGAATTTAAATTACTAGAATATGGATGACGTGTCAATAATTATCAACAATTTTGGGCCCATATTGCTTGGTACCTAAGTCTTCACAAGTCAAATGACATGATGTTAGCACAAACCTCTCATGTATGTCCCTCACACTCATACCCATTGGCACTATCGACCCCTAGTGAGATTACCATCTTTAAGTACATACACTCATAAAACACAACCTATCTCTTGCTAATTACTTTTACTAGAGAGGACAAATTGTACAAATTTCACAATCAAACATGTTCTTCTGCAAGAAATCAATGTTGGTTATGCTTAGTATTCATTGAGTTGAATATTTTCATTTCAAGTCACCATCCCCATTGTCAACTACACTAGCATCATATCTACAAGAGGTTCAATATCAAATGGATCATCTCTAAAAAGTTCATCTCTTTGGTAGTTATGCCCATAGTACGTAAAATTCATGTTCGTCTAGCATAACATTTGTTTTCCTACGTTGGAAATCGAATGCGGATGTTATTCAAACATTCTTGTGTTTTTTTATTTTAATGTTTTGTTTTTTGTTTTATTCCATTTTTTAGGCTTATTTACCTCATAATAAATAGTTAATCCAAAAGTATGGTATTTATCATTCTTTGAGGGTGTTTTTCTTATGCGAATTATTGAAACATTTGAGAATGCGAATGCATGCATGGTACGTATGGTTCATACTATGGGACTTATACCCATGGCCATAACTCTTAATTATGATAAAGAACATGGGTCTATTTACCTTTTTGCACACTTCATCATTGGAGGACATTACATATTGGCACATAATTTGCATCTTTGAAAGTCAGGTTATCAGGTTCTTGGCAAGACATTATGGGAAAGCAGTGCATGCACCACATGCATCATGTAGGTGCATCATGTAGGATAGACGAGCATTAGATGCAGGTAGCATCTAAAAGTTAAAAAATGTTTTACAACCTCCAGAGATGTCACACAACACGGTTATATCTCTGTTATTAAACACCATACATAAAATTTGCTATCTAAAACTGTTTTCCAATCTAATTTGCCAATAACTATTCAGGACATATTGATTGACAACCCATTCAAACTAGGATTTTGACACATTCAGGATAATGAGACTTAAACTTAATGTGGCTGAAAAATAATGAGCAAATATATATTTATATCTATATATATATATAACATTCAAACCGTTCTTTTAGTCAATATTCCAAGGGAATTTCAGGCTCTGTGAAACACATTCGCTTTTGATACCAGAAACTTGAAATCTGAATTGTTTTGCAGGATGGCATATCTCATCGGCATGATGGCAGCGTGACACCATGACAAGCAACAGCAAACACAATATATATTATAATAAGAACAAGAAGGATTAATACAAGCCTGCAAGAAAAATAGTAATTTAGCATTAGATGTGAACACTAGCGAAATCTAAAAATAAATAAAACAAGATATATTTGAACTTACACTAGTCTACAATTCCTCCACCACATTGTACTACGAAATTCTCGTGCTTGTTTACGAAACTTAAATGCCTTGTTCTGAATACCAGCAGTTTTATCCACTAGCACCTCCAACCTCTCTCCTCGTTCCAATACTTTGTCTATGTTGTCAATCATGACATTTCGTACCTATATACATAGCAGATTATCCAATTGATTTTTGTGGGAATTAACAGAATCCATCATTTGATCAACACATAGGTAAATGATAAGAGCCACAAAGATGAAGCACCAGTGTTGACTTGACCTTTTAGAGATCTGAACCTTTTTGTACAAACTGTAGGCAGATGATCAACGTCTAGTTTGTTTGCATCTTATTTTTGAGGTTTACTCTATGCATCCTTCCAGTTAAGAAATTTACCAGACAATTATAAATGGAAACCATGAAACACATTTGCAAAGGAAATAAAGAATAAATAATGGCATTTTCAGGAGCATGGGTTCATCTATTTGCACAAAATGATTTATGATTTAATCAATGGTCCCATGTTTAATAATCCAATTTTTTTCACAATCCATCTCTCCTCTAACAATGAATCTCTTTTTGATCCACTTATTCTATCCTACCAACAAATCTATAGCTACCCTAACTATGAGTCTCTTATTAATCCACTTATTCTATCCTAACCCCTTAATTAATCTCCTCTTAATCCAGATATCCTATCTAAACCCTTTCATTAATCCACTTATTCTATCATAATACCTACATTAGTTTCTTCTTGATCCACTTAATTGATTAATATTCCTCTTTTACATATTATCAGCACAGATCAAGTTACATACGAAATTACCATACACCTTGATACACTTTGAACAAGAAAATATTGAAGAAAGAAACTGCATACCTGACTAAGTTCACCTTTCATGCGGTTTATTTGGTCCGCACTTGCATCATTTGAGTAGTACTCCATTTGCTGATTAAGTACTCTTGAAAATTCATCATTCATTGCATAAGCAAGAGCTGTTTGCGAAGTCCGACCATAAGCTTTCATGAATTTGGAATGAATGTCTTCCAAGAATGCAAAAGGTATGCGCCCTACAGATAGCAAGAGAGGGACGTTCAAATATGGTTATCAATATTCATCGTGCTCTATAGCAGGGTATCATATGATGCTTATAACAGACGGAAATGGATTTATAGTAATTTCTCATATTGCATCATATTTACTGATGTACTATCTGGAATGAGTAATGTTAGAAAGCTATTGTCATACCTATAGTTCGCCATGGCTCTGGTTTGATTTTATTAACAGCAGATGTGCAGAATAACACAATATGATCACATCTGACGTTTACAGTTGTGACTATGGTTTGATGAAAACTTATAATCTTTTGGCGTGAACTTTGCTGTCTGGGATCAAAACCACACTTAACACTCAAGGACTGAGGTTGAAATTGTGATTGCTTAACTCAAACAGACGATGTTGAACTAAAAAGAAGGATTTATCCAGAAACAGATCTGCTAAGTACTTTAAAACATATGCGATCATAAGTTTTATTACAAGAAAAAACATCAATTTATCAGCATGCTGTAAATGACATAAACTAACATGTGTCAACGCGCTTGGACTGCAAAAATATATTATTTGATTTGGAAATGTTTTTCAAAGAACTGCCTAATTAGGGCTTAAGGATTAAGTGCCTGAAATATTCTGGTTTTGCACTTCCATTGGGAATATCTAGAAAATACGAATATCCATGGTGAACTATCTTTACCTGAGAAGCAAATGAGCTTGTCTTGGTTTTGAGCAATGATTGAGAACGCATTGTTTTATATTAACTATTAGAAAGATAGTGATGAACATTATAGTTCAAAATTCAGAACATACATTTGTGTTCCTGGTTAGGATTACACAAGCGTATAGTTAACAGTCTCTCTCGATGTGAAAGGACAATAAAATATCCTGGTTTAGCAAGGAATGAGAATGTCCAGTTTTACATAGAATGTTGAATACGGTAGAGAAAAGGGTCACTTGAAAGACGGTAAACAAAACCATTGTTTTACATCACATGGTTATTAACAGCATTAAAGAAAGCTGTGATCCTAACAACAGCAAAGACATCTTCGGCTTGAAAGACAGTCTTCAGCCTAAGATGTCGTCCAAATGAACCCTAAGTTACAACCAATACTGTTGTAAAGGAAAGTAAAATTCTATGGTTTTTAGCAAGGGATGAATGCTTGATTGTATCCCAGATGTTCAAAAGACAGCACAAAATATTTGTAGTTGGAAAGACAGAAATCAGATTTGGGGTATGATGAAAGTAAATAAATGAATACAGTAAAAAAAACTGCAGCTTGAAATAATTCTTCGGTCCATACTTTTGAGAGGGTGAGGGTGTGGAGACTTACTGCCAAATGTGTCGTTTGCCATACACAGGAAAGTGATTCCTTCCGCCTTAGTAACATGAAAGATATAGCGATCTTGTGAGTATGAAACACGAGTATCTGCAGCGCTAGGCAATTTCTCAAGGATCTGTCGGGCTACAGCACTTGCGTTGGAAGAACCGGAGCTATACTCAGCCAAAACAACAGAGCCACGAGCCACCATAGCATAGAGTATAGACATCTTCTAATTTTTTATGACTTCCGAATTCTTCTTCTTTTTTTGAACGAAAGAAATGGAAGTAAGAGAATCTGAGGGAGGGAGGGAGGGAGAGAGAGCACACAAAACCAGAGAGACGAAGGCGAGGTCAAGACGTTGGAATCATGCCCGGATGGCGAGCCCGCAGGCGCCGATGATCAGATCATGAAAGATAAAGGGGAATGGAGTGGAGTGGAGGAGGGGGAGACGAAACCCTAACCCTAACCCTAACCCTAATAGCAGGAGATACGGTTGCCTTGTTGTTATGTCTGTGTCAGCAATTAACAGGAAAGCGCACACAGGCTGGAAGGGAGAGCGAAGAAGAATCCATCGAGAAGCAAAAATTGAGTAGTTTTTATTTAATTTATTTGTAGGGACCATATTATTTTGAAGTTGTATATACATACATACATATACATATATGTACAGATGTGTACATAGTACATACATATGCATATAATGATATATATATATGTACTTATACACATATGTATCTATGTATAATGTATGTATGTATACATATATACCTGCAGTCTGCAGATAGTGAGGAGAGATAGATAGATAGATATATTGATAGATAGATTATATTATCGTCTTCGAGGGGAGAGAGAGAGAGGCTATGGAGGCACATGGTGGTGTTATGGACACCGGACATATTGCAAGCTCTATGTTTACATGTGTTTGTGTGTCTTGAAACGATGCTCTTATTGTAAGCATGAACTCACTTCGAGTTTGATGTTCTCGTTGTCTCGCTTTTGTATAATGTGCATGCACAAACCATGACGCAATTGTCCTTGTTGTAAATAAATAGACAGGTAAGTGGACATTTGAATTCATCGAACGTTAAGGAATAGAGATATGGATGACAACATAGATGTGGATAAACCGAGGATGGGAAGAAGAGAGAGAGAGAGAGAGAGACTATATGAAGAAGTTGAAAAGGCATTCTTAAGTGGAATTTCCGGATGTTAGAGCATGTGGGGATCATTTCCCTAAGTGCATATTCACGTTTTCTTGTGGCTTTAGAGGACATTCCTCTCCCTACATAGATAGGATAGGTAGATAGAAGAGATTAAGAAGTGTTGTAACAAGTGGAATCGACATACAATTAATATAATTGTGTGCTTTTACCAAAGAGAGAGAGAGAGAAATAAATAAATATTAACTTCTTCTAAGACCAAAATTGGCCCATGAGACAATTGGTTTACAATAAAAAATGGGGCATTTACCCATTCATCGAAAGTAAAAAATAAAAAATAAAAAATAAAAATAGAACTTAAGCCAAAGAGTTATAGGGGGGAAAAAAAGCATGTTCTATAAGGAAACGACTTTATACTAGGCCTAGTTTCATTTCCATCCAAGTCTCTCAAAAAGAAGCAGGAGGTCAAAGGGTTTCGATGTGGAGGTGGCATGTGGTCCCAATGGAAAAGATAATGCAACCATAGTTGCTAGGCGGCGTAGCTCAAGTTCCTTTATCTTCTTCATTTTTCTACTTCGCGTCGAGTTGCTTTGAAGCCTGACATCTGAGGGCATTTGGTTGTTCTTTCCATTTCTGCTTCATGAAGAGAGAGGCTGAGTGGTGTATGTGTGTCCACATTTATCGTCTCCCCTTGTTCTTGAAATTTTATATTAGTTACATGTTGGTGAATATGAAATATGAAAATGATTATGGTTAACATTTTGTAGTTTGTCCTCCCTGTGTTGTTTTAGCTCTAAGATATACCTACCTAATCTCTTTATATCCGGGGTGTCTAATAGTTCGGAGAGGGTGGGAGAGGGTCCTAGTATGTCTTGGTATTACATGATACAAGGAGGGCTAAGAAGGTACTAACATGGCATTCGTTGAGGGTACCAATGCTTGGTCAGGTCAATAGATAACATGCATAGAACGTGGGGAAAAAGCAACAACATAGAGGAAGGTGATGATATGCTAGAAAGTTCATAGGTGAGTCAGGTCACGTTGTGTGTGTCGTTTTATATTGCAATGTTATTCTATAGGTGCAGTTTGTTTTTACATTGGGTTCACATTGTTTTTGTTGTTCCATGCATGCGAGGAGAATAAAATGTTGTTACATTCTAAACAAAAAGGAAAACTTTCCTATTAGTTTTGTATTGAATAATTTTTTTTGGTTTAAATTAGAAATTTATATTTTTAGACTAGAACGGAATAGTAAAACCTCTGTTATACAAGTTAACTTTACTAGCCTTATAGGGTTGTCGTGTTGTTTGATAGAAAATCATTTAACTACTTAAATAGCTACAAGTGCCTATATGCAAACCTAATCCACTATTGATCATTTGCTCTCTTGCAATCAATTTGGGATATAACATGGTGATGCGGAATCTTGAGAAAAGAGGGCGGTTATGTCAAAGCAATTGATTCGACAGAGAGAAGATAGGGATACCTCATATAGTCAATGAAATGCGAGGATACAAAATATGATGTCAACGAGATATTACTTTTTGAAACAAGAGAGAGACAAGTGGCTGAAATTGTTGAATATAGGTAGCAACAAAACATATATTACTGTCGAATATGCCCGATTTGTGTCAAAACATTGCCCAATTCTAAATAAGGTTAATTAAGTGCTTCCATTTTAAGCATGGCAACCGACCACTCTTTCAAACAGGACACCATCTACAACTCAAACAATCCTCCACATTTATTAGATTAATTTACATATACGATAAAATCCACAAGAAAACATGTAAATGCAAAATTTCATCATTCCTTATAGAAAAAACATTATTTTTTGAATGGGAAAATGCAAATATGTGAATCATACGAGACACATCGTGTAACCAAAAAGCGTAGGGCCATGGTTTAGAAAACATCACATCAATGCAACCCTTTTTCCTTTTAAGCATGTTCTTGTTATGCAATTGTGTTCATAAGGGTGACTGTTGCCTTGAGAGTGATATTGGGTGACCAATAAGATTGTGTGTGTGTGTGTGTGTGTGGGGGGGGGGGGGGGGGGTTTGAATATATTTCATGCATGGGAGTAAATGCGAACAAAAATACACGCATGCCCAATGCCCATCATACATGAGGCTGAGGCGAATCAACATTTTCCTAATTGGACATGGTACAATACGTTTGTTTCAAACTAGAACTAGTCACTTCTAACCTTCTATTTCTCTTCAAGTTCCACTAATTTATACCTCGATTCTATTAGTACGAAAACCATCTAGACCCGTAAGTTTGATGAATATAGAGTCCGTTTCATCGCAAGCGCATACATTCATGAGAAAAGGCCAACCCTCCTCATGGACGAGAGAGGTAGATCAGGAAGCAATGTACAAATTGATAGTGTGTGTTCTTGTCCAAGGGATGCATTTGTTCTTGTAGAGTTAAAACGAAGCGAGTATGCAGAAGGCCTTAGGACGAACCAACAATAATAACTTGTAGATATAAATAATATGAGACAAGGTCCAATGAAAGGAAAATAAAATAAAACAGAAAGGGATCGATCCGGGAAGCTATGGAAACAGCCAATGAAATGAGAGCAAGCGGATTAAAGGATCCTCAGCCGTCCGATCGGGCGGGGATTGCAGGGAGCCGTTGGATGGACGGGACGGGACGATGGGGGCGGGAAAAAAGAAGAAGAGAACGAATGATGTTTCAGAAGCCAAAATTTGAGGTTTTGTTTGAATTTATTTATATAAATGGCCTTCTTCATCGCCTCAGTAACATCGCCTTCTCATCTCTGACGTTACCTGCTGTCTCTTCTTCTCAGAGCCTGCGATTGTCTCAGAGCAGATCCATCTCCAATTCTCTGTTCAATCCATTCCAATCCATCGCCATGGCTAGGACCAAGCAAACAGCTCGCAAGTCCACAGGCGGGAAGGCGCCCCGCAAGCAGCTTGCCACCAAGGCCGCCCGCAAGTCCGCCCCCGCCACAGGTGGCGTCAAGAAGCCCCATCGCTTCCGCCCTGGCACTGTGGCCCTGCGTGAGATCAGGAAGTACCAGAAGAGCACGGAGCTCCTCATCCGCAAGCTCCCCTTCCAGCGCCTCGTCCGTGAGATAGCGCAGGACTTCAAGACCGACCTCCGCTTCCAGAGCTCTGCCGTGCTTGCCCTCCAGGAAGCCTCTGAAGCCTACCTCGTGGGCCTCTTCGAGGATACCAATCTCTGTGCGATCCACGCCAAGCGGGTCACCATTATGCCAAAGGATATCCAGCTTGCACGCCGGATTAGGGGCGAGAGGGCTTAAAATAAAGTTCCTACTTTGAAGCCTTGGCTTATTGAAATTGGTGTATTTTTACACCACCATTTCTCCCTGATGATTGGTTGCTTCTGATTCTCTAAATGATGTATTGTGACTAAAATGATCATTGATGGCGTGAGTGGAATCCTGATTGGAGATCCTTTAGCTTCAAGCCAATAACCAGGGATGTAGTTTTCTGTGATTTTATATTTCGAGCTCTAAATTAGTTTTACCCTCTTTGTCTCTTACTATTCTCAACTGGCGACTTAGTTCTTAGTTTTGTCTCCCCATTGCCTCTGTGGTTCATGTCTGTCTTATTGAGCGATAATAGTTTTTGTTTTATATTATTTTTGTGTGTTTTCGGTTCTTCTATAGAGAATTCATGAATATGGGTTACACCTATATTAAACTTTTGATATAATCTAAAGCATTTGGGTTACACTAGGCATTGGCATCTCCATTTATCTTAGTCTTTGATTTTAGCCGCATGGGTTGAGCTAACATGAGAAGTCATGTGAATTTCTTGAAATCGAATTACTTGAATTGTACGAGAAGCTTTTAATATTGTACCTAGGGCTTCATCAACTCAATAACACAATGTTACTACCAGCAAGTGGTTGCCATACTGTTAACATGAGGAATTTTTATTGTTATTGTTCACAACTGGCTTTACTATTGTTGATGCATGAAGCTGTTTACTTCACTGAATATTGAGATACGAATGTAGATAACTAAACAGGTTGATGTTTAGGAGATAAACATACATAACTGCAACCTTAATCAGAATTTAATAAGTTTGTTGGTGACTGCAGGGTCCAGTGACATTTCAGGTTTTATAATATCAATTGAACATATAAACCTCAAAGGAAAATGGATACCTCATTTGTGAAATTTGATGAAAAAACATGGGGTTGAAAACTAAAATTTGGATGGTACACAAAATGGAGAAGAAAAATAAATGAATTTCTACACTACATAAATGAAATGCACAAGATAAGGTTTTGAAGCAAAGAAAAAGATTGTATATTGACAAAATCCTCATACTGTTGCAACTCACATATTTGAGCATTGGGATGGTACAAAGTTTAGGAAATACACAAGACGATGAAGAACTCAGGTTCTTTCTGAATCTCTTGATTGCAAATTTCGAACAGGAATGACATCAGCTTTTTAGTAAGGAGCACCACAACCATTTCATTGTTTTATGTTAGATTTCAAAACCCTAAAATCACCCTTGCCTCTCCAACCCTGCCAGGGCTTATTGTTATTCCTTTCTTGAGTTTGTCGCAAGGGTCCATCACCACCTCCAACTTTTGGTTTCTTATTCTGCATATCTTTAGAACCTTCACTAGTAAACCCATTACTATCTTTTTCATTCTTAGATTCACCCCTATGATAGTGCATGTACACACGATTAGTACATGACGCAAAATTATGAGAGTACTTTACTGCGATGTCACCAAGTTACCTTGGTTCTATCAAGGAGTCATGTTTGGCAGCATTAGCACTGTCTACTCTATCCTTAGCTGCTGTAAACCTCTGTTTGAATAGAGTCTCAGCTTCTTCTGTCAGTTTCTAAGAAAATTACAAGATACACCCATAGTTATCATACGATACAAACATGTCTGCACAACAAGAATCTAAAACCTAAACTAAAATAGTAACTTAAGTATTAGAGCTTTAATATCCATTGGGAAAAAGCCTTACATCGACAGATGCATTACAATTTTGAAAAGACATTCTTCCCACTAAAGCACCTGGTTTTGGGTCTCCTTCCATGATCACAATACTGCAAAAAATGGAGAAACATGAGTATAGAGTGTTTTTTTAAGGAAGATTATAAAAATCAATAATATCTCAAGAAATGCATGCTCAGCCACAGGCATTTCATTTTTATTAAGGAAATACACAGGTCTTTGAAAAAAACAAGCATTGACAGCCTTATAACAAATGTATAACTAAGTGAATCAACAAGCCAAATCTGTGATGTACCTGAAATAGAAAAGTACAAGGCATATACGTCTTATAATTGAAGATAATGACTTACTAATCAGTGCTAGACTTCGTCAGGTCACCATGTGTATATAACAAAATGGAGTGACCCCAATGTCCCAGGGCACCCAGTCCCCCTAGTACTGTGGGAGATGGCCACCCATCATACAGCTAACCCGCTCAAATTGCTTCGGAGCTGGTTTCAGCGTTTTGAGGCAGTTATTGAAAAACCGTTTGCACCCTTGTGAGGCAAAAGGCCAGAGGACTCCTTTTACTTCTTCTGTGCCATATCTACGAGATTGACACAAGTCTTGAGAGGAGTAGCACCCCTTGAATCTTTACGGATGTGGCATTTGCACCCTATTGAGAGCTAGTGCTTTGTATCCAGCTTTTTGTAAACTAGGCTAGGCAATTTGTAGTTCCATGATTTAGAACCCAGTTTGCAGTAGTATGGAACACATATTATCCTCTAAGAAACCAATGCCCCTTAGTTGAAATCAAGAATCCTCTGATTTGAAATGGGTTGATAAGATACTTACAATAGGTTGACAGAGTTCTAGAAATGGAGACAAAAAGGAATATAGCCATATCTGAGATTTCATAGTGCTGATACTAAAGATAGAAGCACAAAGCAGAAACTGAAATCACTGTTTTCTTGAATTTTTTAAATGGCTACTATTACAGTCTTGATAAATGAAACCTGACATGTTTTGGGAAAACTTGCAATCAAGATTTCATATTTTATAATTTCACAAACCTCAGCAATGAACAATCTGAATATAACTGCACACCGAAAAAATGATTCAATGCACGCTTTCGTGTCACAAAGTATCTTATTATTTGAATGCTATGAGATTTACCGAAATTTAAAATCTCCCGGAGGTTCTCTACAGCATGAAGCGTCTGAAACAATTTGTTCTACTTGTAATAGGGGTTGACCAACAAAAAGCATAGAACTACTATAGATATTAAAAATCAAATAAACATGAGATCTAAAAATATGTCTTGATGGATGCTCAATAGATGCACACTGTATTGAATGAATCGAAATTATACAATCTCTCTGAATTTTGAGCAGAAAAAGACAATATACGACCTTTGTTGCCTCAGTATCGGATTTTCTCAATGGAAAGAGCAAAAATTTACAATCTAGTCGTGACATGAAAATCTAATTCCAGAGTGAATATTCATTATAATCCGTTGTCTGGTGTTACAGCTCTCCCTTTCCACAATTATCTCTAATAAAAAACTACCTTTTTTAGAGGATTGGAATTCCATTAGCTTCAATAGACCAGACAATAAATATTTCTAGGAGAATAAATATTCCTTTAGGCATACCATTTTCTTCCTGATGAAGTCACAGTGGTAGGTGCAATCCAATGGCTATCATCAACTGCTGCTGCCTCTTCTTCTGCTTTTTTTATAGCTTCCTCTTTCTGTTGTGCTCTTTGCATGAACTAAAACGTTCAAGAAGTCCATTACATTCATTTCTTTTGATAACAATGAAGAAACAAATTTTAATCATTTTACGGCAAACAAACTGTGAGACATCATTCAAATTTGAGTCAACTTCCTATTCTTTAAAGATCCTAGAATTTGACTCCAGCTAGGTAACATGGTATACTAACATCAAATGAATTATCTAAAATATGAGATATAACAACTTCAGCTGAATATTTCTAGCATGAGAGATGGCATCAGCATCTTCAAATGAATATTTCTAATATGAGAGACATGGCAGAGCCAACTTTAAATGAATACTTTTAACATGACATATGGAAGTGACAGCTTCGAATGGATCTTTCTAACATGAGATATGGCTGTAGAAGCTTCAAACGAATAGCTCTAACATGAAATATATAGTAGCCTCAAATGAATCCTTCTAGCATGGGATATGATATCTTCAAAAATAATCTTTCTACATGAAACATGGTAGCTTCAGCATCTTCAAATGAATCTTTCTAACATGAGATTTGGCAGAGCCAACTTTAAATGAATACTTTTAACATGAGATATGGCAGTGGCAGCTTCGAATGGTTAACATGAGATATATCTGTAGTAGCTTCAAATGAATAGCTCTAACATGAGATATGGTAGTATCAAATGAATCGTTCTAGAATGGGATATGATGTCTTCAAAAAAAATATTTCTACGTGAAATATGGTAGCTTCAAATGAATTTCTAACATGGCATACACCAACTTCAAATGAATTTATGTGACACGACATACAGCAGATTCAAAATTAACCGGTCTACTGTCAGATATAGAAAACGCAAAAAAATCCACACAAAAAATGGACTCGATAGACTGGTAAGAAAGACACAGGAATATATTATGAAGACTTTCTGAACCCTAAAATCTTTATAGCGTCTTAAAACCAAAGAATTAATTCGATATCGTGGACACATGGGATGTCATCACTCTCCAAAGACAAAATTCAAACAGAGAATCATTACCAACCTTCAAGTTCTGGAGAGTACTAGAGAACTCTCGCTTCGCCATAGTCAGAAACGCCTCAGAAAATACGATACAGAGTAGACCTACCCCGACATACATACATACATACATACATACATACATATTGTACATATATATAATATATATATATGTATATATAGTACATACATACACATACATACATACATACATACATACTACATACATACATCATACCTACATACATTCCTACATACCTACATGCATACATGATGATGCATATACAATAAGAAGACCACATGCCATTAGCAATAGGTATGCGTATAGTAAGGCCTAAAGATGCTACACTTGATTGAGCCACATGATGGAGATGTAGACAAGAAACCCCAACAAGAAGGAAACTTGAACATGTAAGAAGCATGACATCAAGGACAAGGTGGGAAACACCAAGATGAAACATGCTCAAAGTGAGCCAAAAAACTCACTAGTATTCAAATGTGGGAAGAGGCTAATGCCAAACAACATCAAGCTCGGAGTTGGAGAAGTAGGCACACTTATGGCATATCAGTATATATATAAAACTCTGAAGGAAGGGTCAACAATGAAGACCCATCACAGTAACCAATAAAAGGAATTCATAACCCCACATTGACAACATCCATATGAGGAGTGAAGAAAATAATATGAGCAAAGGGTCAGGTCAATAAAGAAGCCCCATTATAGTAACCAATAAAAGGAGGTCATGACCCTAATAACGAGGAACTTATAGAAGGCCAAGAATCACCATTATCATGAGCAACATTGATCTCACTCACAGAATCCAAACCAAAAACCAAAGAATAGAACCTAAAGAAATGAGGTTGAAGAGCCATTTAAATGTGCCAATTATCAACATGTTGGGTGTGCACTCCACCAAATTGTCAATATATGACCTTTGAAAATATTTATTGCACATCTAAACAAGCAATATTCCAAGATCCAAAGTGATCAATAAACGCCTAACGGAGTAGAAAACCTCTTTGGGATGAAAATGTGGCATGAGAGAGTAGGATATGAGTGGCATAGTGTGAGGTCAATAAACCAAGCTTGTAAGAGGAACTTATTAATACATAAGGCTAATTAATGATCACAACATGTGTGGAAAGACAAAGGGTATGTTGTAGGAGTGCATGTATTTAAAGAAGATAGTTGTGCTCTAAGTAACCGTTTTGTGTTAATGGTATGAGAGTGTGAAGCACAAAGGTCTATGCAAGCACATCCCAATAGCTATATTGAGAAGGCTTGGCCAACAACCAACGTAGGTGTTGATTAGTCATCATCATTGATTCTTGGGGCCAAACAAATTCTCTTCCTATTGTAGTATGTTTAGTTCCAAATTTCAATATTAGTTGAGAGAAGCCAAGTTCGATCCTTGCCATGGGCTAGGCCCCATCTCATAGGTGACTATCAACTCTCCCGTGAATGTCGAAAAGATACATGTCTTTCTCAACAGGAGAAAATCACATGAATATATTTATATGATTCATCACTTAGACTGGAATCACATATCTCATATGTTTTTGATTAACACCTATTAACATTGTGGTCTAACGGATTAATTACTTGCTTTCAGAGTGAAGGATTGTGAGTGTGTCTTACCATGAGTTGGGTTGATATTAGGGTAACACATGTTAACAATGTGGCCTAATGGATAAGTGCCATGCCTCTTGAGAGGAAGATTGTGACATTGTGTATTGTGGTGGGTTGGATTGAAACTAGGATAAGCTTCTTTCAAGTAACAAAAATCCTATGAATAATTAATTGTGAAAACCATCAGCCTTTTGGTGATCACATAACGTAAATTTCCAAGGTGATCATTTAGTCACCACCCCTAAAGACCTACATTTTTGTTAATAAAAGATGAAGCCTCATCTAGAAGGCAATGCTAACAGATTGTATACTTTTTAAGTGGCATTGCTGGATTGTTTTGATATTTCACTAATAAATTTAGACACAAGTAATGCATAGTCTTTGTTCTAAAAAGCTTCAAGGAAGATTATACATCCAATAAATGATAATTGCATTACATCATCCATGAGTGAACCATAAATAAAGATAGGAATTCACAAAGCCACTAAAAACATGAATTAGTGCTGAGAATACAATAGCTAAATGCATTTACAATATCCATCTATTCTTCAATAAACTTTGCATTTAAATACCATCTCCTCATAGTAAAGAGGTATGGATGCTCCTTGATGTTTGCCATGCTTACCAAAACTGTGAGCAATGTCACGAAAACGTCAACAAATTTTACCACAAACCATGTTCTTAAACATATAATACTAAATGACTCGCCAAGAGAAGCGTAAAATAAAGAAAATAAGAGAAAGGCCACAAATGAAAAACAGTGTCCCAAATCAAAGGATTTGCATTTGAGAAGTCTATATCAAGTATAGCTTTTTAGGTCTACCAGATGCAGCGAAAAGGATATGTATCAGTGAGAAGTAAACTGAGTTGGGATATTCTGTAGCTCTACAGATGCTAAATAATTGTCCAAAAAAAAGATGAACGGGAGCTATACGATTACACAAACAAAGTTTCATAAAAAGCATGGAGAAAACAGCATGACTGCTCCTTACGCTATCCTTTGTTAAGTACATATGCACACAATCTCACGTACAAAAATGTTGCAAAATTTCATAGGTAACTTCTCCGATTCATTCATAATTAGTGCCACACAATATAGCAAAAACCTCATTAAAAAATAAAAGCAGGATTCATGTTGTCTCCTTAGTATTGTATTTATCACTAATAAATGGTTTTATTAGAAAGACTTATTGCATAAACTGGCGATATTTTTTTTACCAAGGAAAAATATACATTACAAAAGGCAGACACTTAACTATGTCTGACTGCATTCAATATCTGCAAACTATGTGGACCACGCAGACAAGCTGCAGTCTTTTGCATTATGTCACAGTAACCACAACCAAAGAGCTTTGAAGGCTCAGTAATATTCTCCCAGTTTTAAAGGGATTCATATCATATTGATGTCACTGGATGACACAAGTGCATGCAGAAAAAAATTCTTCGTTCTCGTTCTCTGATTCATCTGAATCACTGCCACATGAAATTTCAAAGTTATATCCTGAAACGACATTTAAGGAGCATACTATTGCTAGTCTCTATAATCTTACATTTTGTACGCTCTCATAAGAGAAATTGAGTGACAAAGAGCCATAGCAGGTGGGAATCTCACATACATTTCTGTATAGTGACAATTTTGGAATATTCTAGGTCTTATACAATGCATAGAGACAATATGGTAGCCAAAATCAACATTTTGATGCGCTCAATAATGGCTCTGGCAGCTCCAGAATGTTACCTCTAATTAAGTATTATAATTGAGAGCCTGGTTCATATTAGGTTTTCCATGGGGACTAATATACTTATGAAATTCTCCAGTACCTTGATTTTTTTAAAGTTTTAGCATTTCTAGCTTTGGAGCCTAACATCAGATACAAGACCATGATACATTTTCTACCCCAACAGTTGCATTATCAAGCGCATGATGGTGTGAGCAGGAATAATAGTGAAATGTTACAATGACCTGTGGGACAAAAATATTTATATCCCAGTGTGTCATAACAATGAGGAAAAAGAACTTGTAGGGCCCGAGGGGATGGGACTTATGCAAGGATAAGAACATGGTTGTTCCAATGCTGACTTGATATAATCTGTGTCATAAAGTAAGGGCTCCAATGTCTAGGAAGAGGATGACAGTGTTAGGTGTAAAGGCCCGTAGTTAACAAATTAGGTAATTATTCGTATATGTGAACACATTGTTCACCTGGACAGGACACCTCCTTTTGTAATGTGAACACACCTCTTTCTTTGTAGGGTTAACTAATATAATAACCTTTTTTCTTGTGTACCAATCAAGGCGGTTGGGTACACCCAAAAATCTGTGTCTACTCTCTGTTTGCTGAACATCATCCCTCAATAGCTGCTCCCTGAAAATCATCCCTCTTTTCCTTTTAGACAGTCTGATTATGTGTGTAAGGGCTCTAGAGTCTAGGAAGAGGATGAAAATAGATTTTCTTCTGTATAGACGCCACAAAACAGGAACCATTACATACATAAGGGATAACAAAAGGTAATGATCTGTCTTCTTATTCTTTCCTACACTAAGTAAGAGATTTCCTAAATTTCTATAATCATGTTCCTATGCACATTTAAGAAGAGCCCATTGCTAAACACATTTGGTGAAAGAATAGAATAGAACTTTTATCATCCATGAGGAGACCAATTTTGACCTTTGGGACCAAATCAACATATCATCCATGTAAGTGACTCCTTCCTAAGAAGGGTAGTTACTATATATGTGCTCACCCTTCATGGTGCACATTTGAGTATGACCCTCATGAATTAACTTATACACTAAGCATGCGATAAGTAAGTGATATTCATCCTCAACTAGGATTTCATATCATACTGTGGGTATCTTCATATTTGGGTGATGATGGCATGATGCAACCTCAAGACCTAGCTTTGTGTGCAAGTTCAAAGAAATGTTATGGCTCTTTGAGACCAAGGCTCATTGGGGTAGGGAGATGAGAGATTGGTTGACATTTTAGCATCTACTTCATCCTTAGTGCCTCTAGTAATCTATCCTCAATGACCACATACTCCATAGCATCATGCCAAAGTCTGTTTTGATCTTATTAGTTTTTTGTACCTTACATCCTATGTTCCAAGTTTGTTTTGGCAATCTATGACCAAGCATATTCTTGACTTCTATGATAAAGTTGTATATTCTTTGCAAGGCTAGTACCTTTTATGGGCCGAGCACTTGTCTACGTATAGGTTCGGATGTTGAGGAGAACAATTTTTGGATTTTCTCTATTTCATTCCATGCTCTAAGTGAGATAATGCCATCCCACACTTCCACTCCATAAAGCAACACTTGGACCACCATAGGATTGAATAGCATCATTCTCACTTCCCATCCTTGAGCATCACTTTGGTTGCATTGGTTCTCAAACACATAATAACTATTCTAACCCGCTTGAAGTCTTGTCTCATTGCATACATTCTTAACAAATAGAGACCCACTCAAAGAAATATCATATGACACTCTGAAAAACAGGATGAAATTTCTTGAATCTATGGGTGATGAAATTTTAGATTTTTTCAATAGCATTATTGGTGTTACAGGATGATACCACTCTCACCAACTCTATTTGTTCTATGCATTCATAAATTAAAACATGCGGTTGCTAAGTTTGTAAAGGACGAAATCATTGAAGAAGTCGTCATCAGGAATGTAGTTATCAAGCTTTTGTTGTAAGTATGGGGTGGAAATCCACCTAGAAAGAGTTTGAAAATGTCAAAAAGTATTTCTTACAAAGTTGCTTGAGAGGTAGAAACAAATACCATACAGCCTAATACTCCTTGAGACAGGATCATTGCCCATTGAGATCATGGCCATGGAAAGGGTAGTCGAATACATGATTAAGGTTCAAAAACGTCCCTCACATCGACCTCCATGACTCACATAGAAAGCAAACAAAAAGTCCAAATGACACAAACACAATTTTTTGTGTTCCGATTGGATGCAAGATATAGAAAAATAGTTTGGAAGATGGGATGCAAAACATTTGCTTCATGATACATCAATAGATTCCATTGTGAATGAGGCGTTTTTGCAACGTCAGTGTATCATGACATGAGAAAAATTTGGAGGCTCATACTTCAAACATTATACTACGTATGTTGCACCTAACTACAAAACCATATTCTTTGTTGAAAGGGGGAAACCACACACAAATGCGCGTTCCTGTTGTTTGCCATATGAACTAGTGCATCCATATAACTTAGTTAACACTCACTACAATGTGAGACAAGGAGTTGGGGCAAGTGATGAGAGAGTAGTTGATTGTGAAGACTTTGTGCTAAACAATTTTGAGATTCTGAGTGTTAGACTATGATACAATCCTCGACCAAACCCAATCCTTTGCTCGAATTTTTCTCATAGTCACATTGTGCACTCTCAATTGCGACATTCCTCAATAAAGTTCTTGAACATTGAGCATCACTACTCACTTTCACATGATTACATGAAAAATCTATATTTTGGTCTCATAGGTCATATTTGGCCTCCAAAGAAGATAATAAAATCTATCTATCTATCTCTCCAATCTAAAGACCCTATTTAGGATTTTAAATACATTGCCTCTAATGGCTTGAATGGAATGCTACCTTGGATCTAGTTTGAGGCATTAGATATCCAGTCTTGTAGATTCAAGGCATTCCATCTCTTAAGACAACGTGTGTCAGATAAAGAGAAAACGAATGTGCATGATAATGATTAAAGTTACGTCACAATGTAGTTCATCTATGTTGAAGGATTTAACATGACTATTTTTATCGGTCTCTTAAGACAACATGTGACAAATAAAGAGAAAACAAATGTGCATGATAATGATTAAAGATACTTGATAATATAGTTCATCTATGTCGAAGGATTTAACATGACTATTTTTATCATTCTCTGTTACACTTAATATGTATCCTACGGAAGTTTTGGTGTGAACATAGTTAGGTTTCTGTTGGGTTTCCAGCTACCTGTAGATATTGGTTATATCAATCATTCTACATCTTTGTAATCACAAGCTCGTTTTCCCTATCTGCTGAGTTTTCCTAAGTCTTTTAAGTGATCTTGTTGTGTGAAAGTCAGTCTACGATCCCTACATTTTTTTTCAAATGGTATTAGAGTAGGTTTAGGTTACTTCCTCTATCCCATTATTCCTAATAGGCATGTAGAGCTCTTTCTCTTTATCTCTTTCTTTCTAAGAAGACATTCAAACTCGTCGTCTACAATGACGAAAGTCCAAACAACAGAAAACTACAACATAGGCGATCTTTCTCTATTTTCACATTTTCCGAAAGTAGATTTTGAACTGATTCTTTTGAGTACTTAAGTGCCAAAATCGGATTTTTGGTTCTGGAGATACTGCCAGAACAAATTCTGCAGCAGTCTCAAACTCTAATTGCACATCAATTGCCAGTTTTCAGCACAACACAATAACTCTTCTCTATTTCTTTCAGCCCATTGCTTGTACTATTCTTCAATATTGTCTCACTTTAGTACATTTTGGTGAATAAAACCACCAAGTACTACAATACCTCATCTATATTTCTTGCTGTAAATGTATTTTTGCAATGGCTGAGCAAACTAATCTTTTTGGCATGCTTAACATAGAAGACAAGTTGGATGGTACTGACTATCCTATACATGATGAAATATGTATTGGTTGCAAAGCAGCCATGGGACATTGTCATCAGATTTGATGAATGTTCAACTTCAAGTTCTTCTCCAAACTCTCCCTCCCCTTCAGAAACAGCTAACAAATAATGCTTCAACCTCCATTCCTCGACAAACCACTTCTTCACAACTTAAGTGGGATGGTAAGGATGCTCAAGCCTATGCTTTCATTGCATCAATCAAATGTCACATTGTTCCACATATCCGATGTTGCACCACCTCCAAAAGTGCTTGGGATGTGTTGAGGAACCTATATGCTCAATGGTAAAACACAAGAGTTGCTATGTTCAAGCAGCAACTTGAATAGACAAACATGCAAGAAGGTTGATCAAAGACATCAAGGAACAACTACTCAACATTAATAAAGTGATTTCATACAAGCAATTAGTCTTTTGCAACTCTTCCAAATTCATATCAAGGCTTGATCACTACAATAAGGCTTCTACAAGTCATAAAGAGAGCTTCAGATTTGATTAGCTAATCTCCTTTCTCTTACAAGAATCTCAATCTCGAGCAAATCAAGATGTTTTTATAGTAGTGATCAAGCTTTTGTTACCTCTTCCAAGTTCAAAGGCCAATCAGGACAAAAGTAAAATCTCGACTTCTCATGATGAGAAGAAGAAGAAAATTGGCAATTATTGTCATAAACTAAGCCATGACATTAGTGAATGTCGAAAGAGAAAAGGTAGTGAAGAGAAGAAAAAACAATTACGTCTTATTGTTACCACCACTTCTACTGGTAAGAAGGAAGAAGCACACATTGCTCAACAATAGTGGGCATTATCCATATACACGGTGTATGATCCCTAAAAGGACAACATACGTTTATTAGTAAGAGAGTCTAAACATGCTTGGCATTTTGATAGCGGTGCTTCTAAGCACATAACTTCTTGCAAAGATTTATTTGTCACACTTGAAGATGCTTGTCATAAGATGGGCACAGTTACCTGAGCCAATAATGCTTCTTACATCATCGAAGGCATTGATGAGATTCATATTGAAGTTGTCAATGGGAATGTAGTCACCTTGAACAATGTTCTCTATGTCCCTAGCATAAAGAAAATCGTTCTTTCGGTTTCCGCTACAACAAATGCACAATAGATGATTGTACAATGGGTGATATCATTGCCATAACATGTAGCTTGTTCAACAACCTTTACAAGCTTGACATATATTAGAAATTATATGACCAAAATGCATTAGTGGTAGATGCCTACACAAAGCAATTCTGAACTATGCCATGCTCAGTTCAGCCATTTGAATTTCAACAGCCTTGCACAGTTTAGTAAGTATGACATGGCATACAATATTCCTTCCATTCATGTACCATCTAATCATGTTTGTGAGGGTTATATTTTAGGAAAGGTGCACAAATTTTAATTTCCAAAAGATGCAAATGTTTTGGCAACACACAAGCTTCAACTTGTACATAATGATGTATGCGATCATAAACCCATTACTCTTCGCACCGATAGAGGGGGTGAGTACATGTCTCAATAGTTTAATGCTTTCTTGAAGGACAGTGGTATTATCCATCAATGCACCACTCCATATACACCACAACAAAATGGTTTGGCTGAAAGAAAGTACAGATCTCTCATGGAGATGGCAAGATGCGTGCCAATTGGTAAGAACCTATCTCACAAGTTTTGGTTAGATGTTGTAATGTGTGCAAACTATGTTCTAAATACATGTCCCACAAAATCACTTAACACTATCACTCCATACGAGGCTTGGAATGGTCGCACACCAAATGTTGATCACATGGGAATATTTGGAAGCTTGGCTTATGCATTAGTGCAACTACAACAGCACCATAAGCTACAAGACAAAGCAAAAAAACAAAGTGCATTTCTGTTGGCTACAGCAGGGATATCATATTTGCTGAAAATGCAGATCAACCATTTGTGGATTGCTCCAAAGAGCCAATTCTTGATCAACCAAATGTATTTGATACTTTATTACTATTGCTCCAATGCTGTGTTTGAAGGCGATCAATTAACCCAACCTCGTGGAGGTAATGTGCAGGTTTTGCTATCAGCAACACCATGCTCCAAAACAGAGATGTAGCACATCCAAACAATGCACAAATTGATCTCTTGCAACAGCCCATTGTGGTTAAAAATGAGCAACCAAAGATTGCAGATATTATAGGTCATTAATCAACATGATGTGACATGGAATTGGAGGAAGAACAAGCCTCTTCTAAGCAAGCAAAAACAATCCCTAAATGGCTGCTTAACACCATTATGGACATCAAACTCACATTTCCTCTTCAAGGTAAAACCCAGTCAGTCAATCAGCAAGCTGAACTGCATTATGTGCATCATGATCTTATCGCTGAAATTTGCACTGAGGAGTCACTCTCTCTTGAGGATGCATTAGCACATGACCATTGGGTTGAAGCCATGAAAACAGAACTTGAGTCCATCTATAGGAACAACACTCGGGAGTTATGTGATCTACCTAAAGGTAGAAAAGCAATTGCCACCAAGTGGAGTTACATAGTCACGCATAATGTGGATGGCAGCCTTGATTATTTCAAAGCAAGACTTGTATCAAAAGGCTGTTCCCAAAAAGAGGGAATCGAATATGAAGAAACCTTCGCCCCCACTTCAAGGATGGCTATAAGCAGAGTTAGTCTAAGATCCCTGCATTTTTTACAAATGGTATCAGAGCCAGTTGGTTATTGATTATTTGCAGTATACAACTAGACATGACATTTCACCCAACTAATACGGCAAAACAAAGAAAGCCCCGTTTCTTTAATGATGGATTGCCATGCTTTACCTTTCTAGTTTTTCCATGCTTCATGGAAACAGTTTTACTCATAGTCACACAATTCACAATAGCGTTGTCGACATTCTTTCCATGGGTCAGAATTGTGATTTATTCTACATAAACACAGATGACATAGATAGCATGTACATGAACACATGCAAAATATCATGGTGGAAAGACCAAAGGAAAATGTTTTCCATAATATTTAGACGCTTAAGAAACAGTGGGGAATCTGTTTGTATATTGTTTCAAGCAAGTTGTGGATGAGTAAAACATATACATTCAGAATTTTTGTTGTGGTACCAAAATACTAAGCACGTTGTAAAAAACATCAATATTTTATTCTCCCTACTATAAGTGCATCCCTTCTAGATGTGACTAAATTATTTGTCAATTAATCTGAATAAACTTTTCTGCCATTGGGATCCTAGTTTTGTTTCATCATACAATCAATGCAGCATAAGTGTTGGAATATCATTTAATCCATACTGCTTAAGCTTTAGTTTTCCAAGATTCATACAGCTTGAGTTGTTGGTGTAGGTACATAACCACTAATGAATAGACTTCCAAGTAGATTCTAACAAAGAAATTAGGAGTAAAGCTTATACCAAGAGTCCACTCACCTGAGAGAGACTAGAGATATGGCCAATCTAATGTTAGCCTAAGAGAGATGGACACAGTAATGGAATCCTCGAGCCCAAGTGCCCATATGCAGAATACACAAAATAGGCCCAGGAATTCCATTTTGTAAGAGTTTTAAGAAAATGTCAACTATGGTCCATTGATGGATAAGCAATGGGCAGAGGCATCCATTTGTGTTTAGGATTGTGATGAGACCGCAATATGCTGCTTAACAGTAGCATTAAGTTTACATTCATCACCAAATCACTGACCTATAGTAAGGAGCTCATGGACTAAGGCTTTAAGAATGGAAATGAACATAGAATTGAGGAATCTATGTTGATGACAAAGAGAATATACATATTTTATATTCAAGATTCAACTTCTTACAAACATTACTTAAGAAGTGTAACATAGCATCATTTTCCTCACACTAGAGATGACCATCAGCATATGACATGGTGCAACACAATGGCAGCATACATTGTTAAAATTAGCCATAGGTAAACGTAAAAAGGAGTGAAATACCTTGGGTCAAATTCTTTCACTTCCGTAAGAGTTTTGCCATGGTTGTCCATCCACTTTATAGATCTTCGCTCGATAAATTGTGCATTAGTAGTCTGAATGTCTTCATCGTTTGTCAATTTGGTGCCATCTTCCACAACACCTGTCTTGACGCTTGGACATTTCAGATTACTTTTCAATGGGACACCAATTTTCACTATTGAAGAATCATTACACCGATCCGAAGCTTCAAATGGATGAAATGGTTCTCGAGGAGGTGTAGGAGGAAGAGGAAGCGGCTCGGAAACCATACGTGTTGAAATAGCATCCCCTTGCAAACAACAAGAAGGATGAATGGATTCCACCTTATAGGCGGTGGCTTCTTGACCAGATGCTGTGCATATGCAGCACAAGTAAGAAGCACACCGGGAATCGATGATATTTGGGGATGCCAGCTGAGAATTACTTCACAAACCGGAGGAACAAATTTCTCCTCCTTTACAAGTTCTTGCATTCAGTGTATCTTTAAATCCTTAAATATCCATAAGATTGTCATTGTTTTGCATCATCCACAACATTGGAAAGAGTTAAATCATCCACAATGTCCAATTATTGATTGCATCATAGCAGACTACAATCTCAGATTTGTATTAAATCTGGTTTATGAAGTTGATCTCTATTCCTTAATAGAGTGTGCCTTTCACTTCATTATTACTCCAAAATAAGAAGCATAATCCATGATGAAAAGACAAAATTTTCACCATACCAGGTGCTTTTTGTGCATTGACAAAACAGTAACAAGCAACAACCATCTGAATAAGGCTAAACTGCAGTTTCTGTAGGTGATGAGGACGGATATCTTCTTCTTATGAGCTCAGAGAGATGGTCAATTTCAACTAATTCTGTATCTGCAGTAATATACAAGTTTCTTCTTAATCTGAACTAAATAGCGGCAAAAAACAAATTGGTTTCAACTACTTTGTTTTAGCAGTCAAGAAGATGAGCTTCTTCTTATCTGTTTAATTAGAGCACTGGCAAACATACAATTTTGGGTAATTATTTTTCAATGGAGGGGGAAGATGAACTCCATCTCCTAAACTGAGCAAAACGACCATGAAATAACAAGGTGTTTCTTTCAAGTAGTTATGTTTCCACAGTAGTAGAAGGCAGAACACTTCTATTTGACAATTGAAAACGAGAGATTGCAAATATTTTCGTTTCTGTGGACGTCAAAGAAGACAGATTACTTCTTATCTGACCAAAAACATCACTGGAAAACGTGTGATTTCAAGAAATTCTGTTTGTGAAGTCTGAGAGTATGAGAAAACATCTTTCTCGTTCTCTTAATAAAATAAAGAACACATACAGACGAGTGATTTTGAGTACTTTTATTTCTGTCGTAGAAGAAGACAACTTTTTTCATATTTGCGCAAAAAGAATCACTGTAAAGAGAAATTTAAAGTACTTCTAATTCCGTGGGAGAAGACAATTTTATATTTCTTTTGTGAACAAAAGGAGCACGAGAAAACAAGAAATCCGAGTACATTTTTGCTACTGCAGTAGGGGAAGGAGAATTTCTTGGTATTTTCTGAGAAAAGATGATAATGGAAGAAACAAGCAATCTCCAGTAAATTTTACAAGTGAAAGGAGGAGGAAAGAAGGAAAGAAGAGAAAAATGACAAGGAAAAAGGAAACAGAGATTGCGATGAGGACCTGCAAGGGCACGAATAATGAGGAAAGGTCCGCGCGCGTGCTTGGCCTTGTTCTGCAGTCTGATAACTCGGAAACTGTCTAGGGTTAGGGTTATGGCGATGGCGATGGCGATGGCGATGGCTGTGCAGACAGAAGAATGCCACGACAAACAGACGAAGAAGAAGTGATCACGGTTTCCTCACGTGAGTATAAAATGGCGTTTTCTCACATTTTCTTTTACTTTTGTTTATCTGTTTATTCGTATTTGCAAAAATGATCTAATCAATAGACATTATTTACATGCTTTCTATTTGTTATTTCTAGATACATGTACCTTTTTATGTGGTTGTTTAAAAATAATTCATAAGAATAATTATTTTTATGGTGTATGGTGTATGGTGTATGGCGTATGGCATATGGTGTATGTATGTGTATGTGTATGTGTATGTGTATGTGTATGTGTATGTGTATCAATATGGCTATGTGTGTGCATTGTCTTCGTATCCTCAACAATTCTTCTTGACAAGTTTGTTCACATTCCTTGTCAAACTTCAAAATAATAAGAGTGAACTTATGTGGATACCGCCAAAGTTTTTATTCTCTTACGAGTTCCATGGCATTCTTCGTTGTCTCCTATAATTTTTCGGTTTGTAAATACATTTATTTAGTCATGCAAACTCGGAAATTTGAACAACTTTTAACTAGGTGAGAAGTCACCTTTTTCGCTCACCCCACTGAGTGCTCATGAAGGGGGAGCATCTCCCTTTCTAAAATCAGTGTGAAGCCAACAACCTTGGGATCAACCTCAAATCACCATTGAAAATCATAAAGTTATTATATTTAATAATCCTAGATTGGGCTTCCTTTCCGTGTTTGTGTGTAACCTTATGGTCTTATTTTACATCTACGTAAATCTTATTATTTTACTTAATGCATCATCAATTTGACTAACGCTTTGTCTTGATGGATCACGATGTGACCATTCACAAGTTAAAGCTATTCAACTCAAATTTCTAGACAATGTACCATATATTTTGCAATGACTTTTTGGCTTAGTTACAATGTTGCAATCTTATCTTTTAACAATGGGAATCATATCTATGGCTCATCTAGGAGATCATGATTCATAACCCATATAAATGATCACGATGTTTGTCTTCATCAGCTAAGATAGGGCCAACCTACCCTATGATGTATTCATTCATTCGAGTTCTTTAGTTTTCCCTATCTTAAAATAGTGGGTACATTTTTGCCTTTTTGCAAAGTCATGTGTGAAGATTGGGGGATGAAAGGACAAAGTTTAAAGGAAAAAGGGAATACATTAGGCAAAGGTTTTAGTTAAAATTATACCCTTATATAAGCCCAAACACTATACACCCCACTTAAATGCAACCCAAACTATATGTAGATCCTTGGCTAACTTATGCCTTCACTCTAGAAAGAAAGAAAGAAGAAAGAAATATATATTAACGTCTTCTAGGACCAAAATTGGCCCTTCACTTGAGAATGTGTATGGACACTACATTGTCCGCCAAGGAAGGATTCTTGATAAAAAAATAGAGAAAGTGAAGGAAAGCATATTTTAGGACCAAAATTGGCCCTTCACTTGAGAATGTGTATAAACACTACATTGTCCACCAAGGAAGGATTCTTGATAAAAAAAGTAGAGAAAGTGAAGGAAAGCATATACTCTAATATGTGATATGAAAACAAAATACTCATTAAATGGACATGACCCTTCACTTGAGAATGTGTATAGACACTACATTGTCCACCAAGGAAGGATTCTTGATCAAAAATAAAGGGAAATCCAAACTAAACCCACCTTATCTAAACAAGGCAAACTTCAAATTGGACAACTAGGATCATATCATCCACATTCATCACAATGATTATTATATGCTCACGACAACATTTATTACAACACCTCTTGTATCACATCCATCCATATACTCTATTTGAACAATGGATGTGTGCTTCCAAATACTCACATGGATCTATTCACAACTTCAAGATTTTTCGACATTCAACTTACGAATTTTGATAACTTAAAGCCCAATGGATATTCCACAACATACCTCCTCCTTGGGATTTCGACATTCAATTGATATCTTTGCCAGTTCTGAGCTATAAGCACTACCAGAACCACCCAAAATTTTTAGACCATTATGATTGGATCAAATTATTTGGCCAAATCTATGACCTTTTCCTACATGTTTTTGCTATTATCCTTGCTTCGTATCATTTTTCCACATATCATTACCTTGTACTTAATCTTCCAAACTCACTTTGTCTCAACGATTTTCTTGTCTAGTTTATCAACTAGGACCTGATTTTGAAGTATTTAAAATACCCTTTTAACAACATATTAGCATTAGTATGAACGAGACAATTTTGAAGGGAAGGAAAAAGGGGCAAGAGGCACATATCTCAAAGACACCATATTGTGAAAGGGGCCAACTAATAAAACACGCTAAATGTTATGGCATCAAATATAGAGACATACATGTAACGTATGCAAGCAAGAGCTAGTAGAGGATGAACATCACTTGTTTTTTACATGCTCAACAAATAGTGCAATTTGTGAAAACTAACAATAGGCTTGGTTCGGTTTCCGTTCTGAGCCGAATTGAACAAAACGATTTATATAAAACAAAAACAAAACAAAACCAAGCCATTTATGAAGTCTCAAGCCATTAAAACCAAATTATTTAAGAAAAGGTAAACCAAACCATTTATTTAAAGCAAACTTGTTAGGAAAAAGTTAAAATCAAACCAAACTATTTAATAAAAAACTCAAACCTAGCTATTTAAGTCAAACTAAATAAACAAAAATACACTAAATTAAATAAGCATTTAAGTTAAAATTAATTAAGCCAATAAAAAAGTATTAGTTAAACCATTAAATTAATAAATCATTAAGGGCCAAAAACCAATAAACCTTTAAACCAAACCACTTAAACGTATAAACTGATAGACCTGGGTTTTAGAACTGAACCGAACCGTTTATTAATAATCCAAACCATTTAATATTCAAGAACCGATAAACCATTAAACCATGGCTTAATGGTTTGAGCCAAAACCAGGGCCATAGCTAGTGAAAGCTCCTATGTGTATGCCTTATCCATACATCGATACTTTGTGCATCGAGTGTGAATACCCCTTCTTAGGAAGGAGATGACCGTGAAGAAAAGTGATGTACTTTATGGGTCCATAATAGCCTCTCTATGAACGTTAAAAAAATATACTAGAATATCACACACACAAACATTCATTAATCTTTGATCCTCACCCTGAGTTAAAGTTCAAACTATAAATTCTTATTGTAGGTATTCAAGCTCCATCATATATTGAGTGCGGTTGGCTTTAATTGATAGATAAGTGTGTGTTGTGATAAAGATTGCTAATGTCTTCATTCATTAATTAATTTTAATTAGTTTGAGAATATGGGTTGAATCATTTGCCAAACACATTTTATTAATTAAGGTATTAGAGTTAGTGTGAGAATATGGTTTGTTGGGTGTTCCAAATTCACGTTTTCAATATGCTTAGAGTGGTTGACAACCTCTCTTGCCCATCTTACCAACAAGACGATGTTACCTCACTTGATCTTGTAGCAAGAAGTTGGTATATTCGGAAATTCATCAATAAGTAAATGTATTCACTGATACTTCGTCAAATTAGCCTTTATTGAAAAGGTAATAAATAATTTTGTTCAAAATAGAAAGAAGGTTATGGCTTAACAAAATATTTGACAAGTTTTTACCATTTACCTAACCATTATGGCTCCAAATATAAAATATATAGCATAGATGCTTCATATATCTCTCCCACCCCAATTTTAGCTTCGCAATATATGAGTGTGTCTAAATTTGTCCTCTTTCGTTTTTAGCATTTTTCATCAATATATGCAAATATGTGTTATATACCGTTTAAGCAAATATTATGGTAAAGTTAATATGTGGTGTGATTCCAATTTCATACATGTGCAATATTTAAGCACAATATCTGAGATAAGTGACACAAATCCATTGTTACAGAGATCCATGTGTGCTTGTGAAATTGAGCGAAACCACTAGAGTCTTGAACGAAGGAAGAACGGGGTTGAAGATGTTGATGTTAGTCTTTTTCATAGTCGGATGTTGAAGATGGTTCAAAAGCTCACTTGATTTTTACTCTCTGTTAGCATGTGCAGGGAACACGTGGAACTTTCCCTAGAGAACATGTGTGCAGATGGGTGGTTAAGTGTGAGTTCCCTTATTTTAGAGTATGTTTATATGGTAATTAATAGTCGGCAATGGTTTGGTTTTGGGGTGAACGGTTTGGTTCGGTTTCAACTGTTAGAAATTGTAGTTTAAATGGTTTAATAGTTTAAAAAAAAAACAGTTTTTTTAATTAAAAGCTTTTCTTTTTTAAGTTTGATTCTCACATTTTAGGAAAATCTGTAAAATTTTGAAAAATTAAAATTAAAAATAATGAAACATTTAAAAATTTTAAAATTGAATTTTGACCTAAGTTGAAAACTGAAACATGAAATTGCGGTTTTAATGACTCGGTTTAAATGGTTTCGTGATTTGGTTTGGTTTAGTTCAAGTTTCAAACATTTTAAATGGTTCAGTTTCAAACCGATTCAATTTTGACACTCTCAAACCGAACTGAACCATTGCCAATGGTTAATGGTAATAGTGTGTGAGAATGTGTGTACCCAAGAAGGTGCATAAATGTGTGTTCGTGTGTGATAGTCATGTTTGTGTGTTGTGTGAGTGCACACTTATGATATACAATATTGATCTTAACTTGTGTGTTATATACATAGGTACCAATGTGTGGGGAAATTTGTATACGTTTGTGTGTAAATGTGCTACTGTGGTAATGCATGCCTTTGTTGGTGAATTTATACACACATATACATGCATATGTATATTACAACTACTAGTGTGTGTATGATATAGGCAAAGCACAATAAAATTCACGATTTTTTTTCCCATTTTTAACCACATTTAGTTTTCTTTTTACTCTTCAATTTGATTTTTTATGTTATTTATTCTTCTTGTTGTTGTTATTCTACCTTTCACTTACTCCTACTTTACACCCATCTCAGTTAACTAATTATTTATATTCTTTTACACCCACATTTTCCATTTATTCCTTGACTCCAACCTCACTTTCTTCCTTCTGTCATTTCGATTATCCAAATGTTGTACTTCGATCTATCTTATTTACGACTCATCAAACATTACTTGATGCTTAGGTGAATTTCGAAGTGTAACGATGTCTCTTACTTCAATGTGCGTTGACTTGATGAAATGCTTTATGGATATCAACTGAAAGGGGATGGTGGTTGTGTGATGAAGATGAGGTTCATATTGTGGGAATGTCACACTTTTAGTGTATAGAATGGTAAGCAATGTGTGATCATGGCATGTTTAGGATGTTACGGTGATTATTCTTATAAAGTAGAGTTTGAGGGTGGTGTTATAGAGTCTATAATTGAAGACAATGGAAGAGACATTGTAATACCCGAGGAAGAAGAAAAATGAAGATGAGGAAATTTCTTACATGGCTCATCAAAGGTGATTATAAACATTGGCTCATAGTTGTGCAAAGAAAGAACCAATGTTATGTACTAACCTCAACTACATCAATTCATCGAACTTACATAGGATCCTACAATCTCACTAAATGGATTCTCCAGTTTGTTTACATATTAATGCAAAACAATCACAACCATTTCATGGATTTTAGCAAAGACTTTGAGCTCAAAACATGCCATGCAATACTCAAATATTAAAGAGTTATCACTTACACTGCAAAAGCATTCGCCATATGACACATGGCCTAAACAACATCAAGTTCTCTCCAATAACTCATGTACTCAACCTATTAAGAGTCTATTACTAATCAATAGACCAAAATAAAGGAAAAAGAAGGAAAATAGATTGGATAGAGGAACCCGTTCCACTTGATCACCCCCGAGCTATGATTTAGACATAGCTAACCTACCACCGACATCCCATACCGCCAGATATTAGGATGACTAATACCTTGGAAGAGATAACATGATCGTTGAGACGAAAGCCTAGCCCACACCACTAGTGTCTAAGACAACAGCCTTTCGACGTAATGTGCTTATGAGGGTAGTTAAGCCTTGTAAAGAATCAAGAGATGGATTCTTGTGAAGTGGAAGAGATATGAGTTATGTGTGTGTGTAAGAGAGAGAGAGAGAGAGAGAGAGAGAGAGAGAGAGTGTGTGTGTGTGAGAGAGTGAGAGTGAGAGTGAAACGCAAAGAATACGCAAGGTAAAAGTATATTAACAAAGGAGAAAGACTCAACACAATACAAGGTGGGAGGAGGGTGCTTTATATAGTCACCCTCTCTCTTCATTAACTATAAGGCTCATGGAGCATGGGGAATGTGAAAGCTCATAAGTTATGTGTCATAGAATATGATTCTATGACTCATACTAAATGCTAGAATACAAAGAGGTGACTTAATGGTGACTCTTGACCGTTGGAGTGTCTATTCACTCTCAAGGTGAGTTCACACACTAGACCAAGTTGAGCTTGATTCTCAACAAGCCTCATATTTATACCTTTTCTTAGGCCCCTTCAATAGATGTGCCTTTCTGAAAGGCTCTCCATTCATTGGTTGTCCAAATCATGATAGTGCATGCAACTATCATTCCTTCTATCCAATCACATTAATTCCCTTTTTAACATTAGTGAACATACCCTTCACTTATGTAAATATTAGTGACTTATCCTCACCCACGTTATGTATATATAACATACTCCCATACTTCAAAAGATTGCACTCATGCAATATAAAGTGAGGAAATTGTGCCTTAAGAGTATGCTCGTGTTCCCATGTGGCATCATCAATAGGTTTATCCATCCATTTGATCTTGAATAGCCAAATCTCTTTAGAACGTAAACGTTTAGTACAAGAATCAACAATTCGTTCAGGAACATGAGGTTTGTAAGAAAAATTCTCTAATGTTACAAGATCTTGGATTGGGATGGTGTTATCACCCGAGCCTAAAAATGGTTTTAAATGACTGATGTGAAAAACGGGATGAATACCAACGTTACGGGGTAAGGCAAGGTGATAAGCAGATGACCCAACTCGCTTAAGGATTTCAAATGGGCCACAATATCGTGGGGCTAACTTAGTGCACTTGCCTGTAGACAATGACGTAGAGTCACGCCAATTTTTTTTTTGACCAATAGTAAATGCACGAGGATGTCTATCCTTATCAACATAAAATCGAGCACGATCTTGAGCTGTCTTGACATTTTCTTTGGCAATATGCAACATTTGGTTCATGTCTTGCAAAAAATTGCGTGCACTATCTAATGTATCATGATGAATCGTGAGATTGACTAGGGCACGTGGCTGAAAACCATACATCAACATAAAGGACTATATCTAGTGGATATATGTTTAGAGTTATTATAGGACAATTCTAAGACAGGAAGGTATTACTCCCACTTAGGAGGGGTTTTTGCTACATAAGCTCGAAACCTGTCCTCAATAATTTGATTTACTCGTTCAGTTTGTCCATCAGACTAAGAATGATCTGCGGAACTCATGCTCAACGTAGTTTCTAGTTTCTTAAAGACCTGAGTCCAAAAGTCACTAGTAAACTTGGAATCTCGATCACTAACAATATCCATCGGTAATCCATAAAAACAAAATAACTCATCAACAAATGGATAAGTCAATTGTTGAGCGGTTACTGTGGTTTTGGTAGGAATAAATCTAGCCAATTTTGTTAGTTAGTCAACGACAACCCAAATGGCATCGTGACCCCTCTTTGTATGAGGTAAACTAACAATAAAATCCATCGAGATACTTTCCCATTTGTTGTTGGGAATATCTAAGGGGTGTTCCGACTTATTAATCTAACATTGTAAGCATTGAGTCACATATTTATGCACGTCAGAGCGCATCTTAGGCTAGAAAAAAATACTCGAGATGAGAACGATTGTGCGTTGTATTCCAGGATGACCAATAGATGGTGCATCATGACATTCATGAAGAATTTTCTGTTTTATGTTTGATAAATCTAGAACACAAACCTTTCCACTACGGTAGATCAAACTATTTGTAATGTGAAAGGTCGCCTTTGAGGGTAGGGTGCTAGTAATGGCATCTAAACTAGATTTGGCTTTCGTTTAGTATTTCGAGAAATAACTGTCATCAAGGTATTTCCCTCGAAGGTGATCTAAAAGATCATATTTTATTTCCGTGAAGCTAAGCATGTTAACTTCTTTAATGCAACTAAGAGCATCCACAATGGTGTTCATCATAGTACGTAAAATTTGTGTTCGTCTAGCATAACATTCATTTTCCTACGTTGGAAAACGAATGCGAATGCTATTCCAACATTCTTGTGTTTTTTTTTTCCCAATTTTTAATGTTTTTTTACATTTTTTCGGCTTATTTACCTCATAATAAATAGTTAATCTAAAAGTATGGTATTTATCATTCTTTGAGGGTGTTATTCTTTCGGGAATGATTGAAACATTCACGAATGTGAATGCACGTATGGTACGTATGGTTCATACTATGGTGTTCATAGAACCCTTGCGATACTGTATGGAAAAATCAAAATCTTGCATAAGGTCAGTCCAATAGCCTTTACGACCAACAAGATTTGGTTAGTCACAAAAATACTTCAAGGATTGATGGTCTGTTGTAACCACAAATTGATTTCCATAGAAATAATGCCTCTATGTTTTTAGTGCATGTAATGCCGTGAACAACTCTTTCTCTTAAACCGAATACCGAGATTGAGTAGCATCAAGTTTTTTACTTTCAAAAGCAATAGGGTGACCGCCTTGATAAAGGACAACACCAATAGCATAATCACTAGCATCAATTTCGATTGAGAAAGGCTTGGAAGGGTTTGGTAATAGAAGAGTTGGAGCCTGACACACATGCTCTTTGAGTGTCTCAAATGATTTGTCAAGTTGTTCATTCCATGAAATTGGTTTGACAGACTTATGTGGATGACCTTTTAAAAGGTCAGTTAATGGCGGTGTAGTCAATTTAGAATAATTACGAATTGATTTTCGTAAAATTCCAACAAATCCTAAGAATGATCGAAGTTCACGAATATTACGATCAATGGGCCAAAGTTTAACCTTTTTAATATGAGAAGGTTCAATTTCAATGCCATTTTCCGTAAGTAAATGACCTAGGTACACAATAGATTTTTGGAAAAAATTACATTTTGAATGTTTTGCATAGAAAGAGTTGTCACACAACTTTTGCAAAACAAATCGAACATGTTGAACATGATCTTGCAAGGTATGACTATATATGAGAATATCATCCAAGAAGACGACAACAAAATCACTGAGTTGATATCTGAAAACGTCATTCATCGCTTGTTGGAATGTGGCTGGAGCATTAGTCAACTCGAAATGCATGACTAAAAACTCATAATGGCCATAACACGTATGAGAAGCGGTTTTAGGAATATCGTCCTCGACAATGTGAATCTAATGATAACTTGTTCATAAGTCAATTTTCGTAAAATATAAGGCCCCATGCAAACGATCAATCAAATCATCGGCACGAGGTAAAGGGTATGCATTTTTAATTGTTATTTTATTCAAATGACGATAATTGATACACATTCGCCATGAACTTTCCTTCTTCTTAACTAATAGAACTTGCACACCCCAAGGTGATTTACTATACCTAATGTGACCCATACTAATGTATTCCTTAAGTTGTTTGGCGATCTCATCCTCTTCTAATTGACTAAGTCGATAAGGTGGAATGCTCACAAGAGCAACACCAGGGATGAGTTCAATTTGGTTGTCCACATTACATTTTGGTGGTAACGTAAGCGGCAATTCGTTAGGAAACACGTCTTGAAAATCGTCTAAACTAGAGTTGAGTAATTGTCGTTCATAATTTGGTAATTGTGTGGCATCAAGATTAAAATAATAAAATTGAAGCGCGAGATCAATTATGCACGAATAAATTGATGAACTAGAATACTCATTTAAAGATTTAGAAGACACAAGTGAACGAGAAGGAAGTTTGGAACATTGAATAAAATGTTTACAATTATTAAGTTCAAATGTGATTGAGTGATTAACCCAATCAATGGACAAAGAAGGGTTTTTATTAAAAAACAAAGGGTATCCTAAAATAACATCTGCGGATTGTAGTTTCATAACATGAAAGTCAAGCTTCTCCAGATAGATATCTGTTTGAATTGGCAGTTGACAGACAATGCCAATGATGTATTGAACGCCTCAGACATTTGCCATGTGAACTCGATAGATATGATCACTTGCGTTTATGTGGAGTTGCATTTGCTGCACCAAGTGATCATTAGGAAAATGGTGAGAACAACCGGAATCAAACAAGAAATGTGGTCGTGTTCCATTGATATACCCGACTTCTCGGAGTAAATCATTAGGTCCAAGTAAATGTGAAGGAAAAGTGCATTCACATGAACTTAAGTGGTTGGTATGAACTTCAATAACATCAAAAGACTCACCTGTGTGACTCGTAGATTTGTCTTGAGGAGGGGTGTTCAATAAACTAGCATCGATGTTTGCTGAAGAGTGGAGATCGATGGACGAAATCACATGACCGACCATCCGGATGCACCTGGCCAAGAATTTCTATTTCAGTATGGCCAAGGAGACAACGTGATTCTCTTTGTGGGTGAAACTTCAGGCCGTATACGAGAAAAAGTCCTCCTCGTTGAAGCTCATATTGATCTGACAGTTGTTCAATATGATGATTATAGAGACGGAACCGGAGACCTCCCACATAAACACCTTCAATCAGGTGTTGTCTGAGCTCTCCTACCAAGGGATTAACTTTGAAGAAGAAGTTAAAGCCCTTGCCCTCCTTCCGAGCTTGTTGACGAGTTGGGAGGTATTCTACATGACATTCGCCAATAGCTGTCCAAAACTGAATTTGGACAAAACAATTGGACAAGTCCTCATTGAAGACATTCGTTGAAAATCGATGTGACTCACCATCGATGAATCGGCAGAAGCCCACTACTCGACTGAGTCGATCAAAAGAACCATCCGACCAAGAGAACAAGTCGAAAGAACTGATCGAAACACTAATCGGCTGAGGAGGATGGAAGACCGACAATGATTGAAGTCGAGGAATAGTCGATCAATTGATTTTCTGCACTCATTGTAGAAAGATTGGTCATAAAGTTTCTAATAGTTGGTCAATTAAAAGAAAGGAGGATGGTCGGCGATTCAATCGAACACGAGGACAATTTGATTCAACCTGTTCCCCTACTGACAACCAAGTTAATGTTGCCAAATCTAGGTTTGGAGAAATCCTCTCCTTGGAGGAGTCATTGACCGATGAAGTCCTATATAGTGCGCAAGATGCGCAAACATGGCTACTGAATTCCGGAGCCACATTTCACGTGACCCCCAACATCGAATGGTTTTCAGATTATTTGGTCAGAGCCAGCGACACAACCCGACTAGGAAACTGGCAGGAGTGCGCAATTGTTGTGATCAATAAGGTCACCATCGAATTGCCGAACGACAATATTATCACCCTACACCAAGTTCGGCATGTACCCGAGCTGAAGAGGATTCTGGTTTCCATCAGCATGCTAGCCGAAGCCAGGTACCAAATGACTCTTAGTGAGTCATCATGGATGATTAACAGAGGAAATATGAAAATCGGGAGCTGATGCAAGTACAACAACCTATATCCACTGATGGCGATCAATCCAAAGGGCATAGTGAACGTAGTTGAATCACCAGATTCAAACTTATGGCATGAACGACTCAACCATATGTCTCAAGCCGGACTGGACCGGCTAATGGCGATCGGTTGCATCCTGAAACTCCAATCGAAGAAGAATTTCTGTGAGCATTATCGTTATGGGAAACAGACAGGAAGTCCGCACTCTCTTCATTACGAGATGGTATGACATCGTCTAGAACTGGTTCACAAAGATATATGTGGCCCTATGCCTAACAATCAACAACAGTTCGGTTTGAACCGAATTGAACCTCAAAACCGCGGCTTAATGGTTTAAACGGTTCGATTCGGTTTCAACAGTTAAAACCCGCGGTTTAAACTGTTTATCAGTTTTTAATTATTTTTTTAAATTAAAAAATAAAATAAAAAATTGTTTTAAAATAATCTTTTCATTTTCATGCCTTATTCTGACATTTTGGGAATTTTTAAAATTTTTTCCTAAGCTAGCAACTGAAATCACGGTTTTACGAATTTAATGGCTTAACGATTTGAAATTTTTTTAATGGTTCGATTTAACAGCTTCGTGGTTCAGTTCGGTTCAGGTTTCAACATCTCTAAACGGTTCCGAACCGAACCGAACCGTTGCCGATTGTTACCTATGCCCCAAAGATCACGAGGAGATCACATTCGTAGATGATTGTACACGGAAAGTCTGGGCCTATTCGATTAGGTCAAAAGACGAAGCGCTCAAGGTCTTCTCTCAGCGGTTAGCCAAAGTGGAGAACTGATCATGACACTAAGTGAAGACACTTCGGTTCGAAAACGGAGGTGAACATACCTCTCGAGCGTTCAAATAGTACTTATCCGAAAAAGGGATCCGGCACCAAAACATCGTTCCCTACACCCCCATGCACAATGGGGTGATGGAACAGATCAACCAAACGATCCAAGACAGGGTGGCGGCAATGCTCTAGTAATCCAAACTGAAGTTGGAATTCTTGGACGAAGCATTGCAGACACTAGTATACTTGATAAATCTATCATCGTCGAGAGCGATAGGGATTGACGTGTCAAAAGCACTATGGTCATGCAGACAACCGACCTACGACAGGCTCCATGATGCGAAGCCTACACATTCATCCCCAAGGATAAAAGGACCAATGTGGTGCCCCATGCACTTAAGTGTATATTTCTCGGTTGTGGACTAACGGGGACTTCGGCTATCGACTATGGGACCAAGAGAACCGGAAATTGATCCGGCGTAGTGACATATTCTTCAATGAAGACTCAATTCTCTCTGAACGGAACCAATCGAAAAGGATCGACAAAAAGGTCTCCTTCGATATTAACAAAGATGTCGTAGAAGGACCGACCCAATGGGCCAAATCAAAGATTCGACAAACGGTCGAAATCAACTGAGCCAACAACTATCCTATCGAATCCGAATCAACAAGAGGTCCACCAATCAAAATCGACTTCGATTCGACTGAAAGATTGGCAAATGCCAAACCCGATTAATGAAAATAACATATGGAAGTTGGTCGAGTTACCAGCTGGAAGGAAGTCGCTACCCTGCAAATGGGTCTTCAAATACAAACATGTGTCAGATTCACAGAAGCCCAAATACAAAGTCAGCTCGTCACCAAAGTTTTCAAATAGGAACATGGGGTCGACTACGATGAAATCTTTTCGTCTGTAGTCAAAATGACCACCCTTCGGCTCCCTCTAGGGGTTGTGGCGACGGAAGACTTGGAGCTAGAGTAGCTCGATGTCAAAACGACCTTCCTACATGAAGATCTCGACGGAGACATTTACATGTCTCAATTGGCAGGCTTCCGGCGATGGGGGAGCAAAGTCACCTCGTCTGCAAGCTGGAAAAGAGCCTATATGGCCTAAAGCAAGCGTCGAGAATGTGGTATCAGAAGTTCAATGCCTACATTTGGTAGCTTAGTTATAGACGGTCGGACTCTGATCCATGCATGTACATTTAGCAATTGGTCGACGAGTCCCAGATCTACTTGATCCTATATGTCAACGATATGTTGATTGTAGGGAATAATCGAAGCAGAAATCGGATGACTAAAGTAGAGCCTTCATGATAAATTCGCGACGAAGGAACTCGGACAAGCACGACATATCTTGGGCATGAGGATCGAGAGAAATCAGATGACAACTTGTCTCTTCGGCTCTCCTAGTCCGACTATGTCCAGAAGGTACTAAAATGGTTTAACATGTAGAACACAAAGCCAACCCTGACTCCGCTTCCAACGTCGACATGACTAACGGACGAGGACTCTCCTTTGACTGACAAAGAGAAAGCGCTCAATGGAAAGATACCCTACCCATTGGCCGTAGGAAGTATCATGTACGCAATGGTGGTGACCTGACCTAAACTTGCATATGTCATAGGAGTTGTTAATCGATACATGTTGAACCCAGGACGAAAGCATTGGGAGGTCGTCAAGCACATCTTCAAGTATCTAAGAGGAATCGAAGATGTACAACTGACTTTCGGATTGGCAAATCCGATCAAACTCGAAGGCTACACCGACTCTAACAATGTTGACAATCCAAACAATCAAACTATGTATTCACCTATGGTGGCACCGCCATATCATGGAGATCGAAATTGCAACAGTGCACGATCCTATTGACCACATAGGCCGAGTACATTGCCGCGTCGGAAGCAACGAAGGAAGCAATCTGGTTGCACTGACAATCGGCCGAGTTTTTGGCTACAAGCCAAATGGATCATCCAACGTCGATCATCAATTGCGATTCATAGAGTGCAATACACTTCATTTGGAAACATGTCTACCATGCGAAGACGAAATATATGAGGTGCGGTTCCATCATATTCGGGAGCTCGTAACGAAGAAGAAGCTTGAAGTTTGGAAGATCAACACCAAGGTGAACATCGTCGATTGCTTGATGAAGCCGCGCCCAGATCAACGCTTCAGAGCACTCAGGGCAACGATGGGACTATGGCAAGCGACCAAGCAGAAGAGAGTCGAACAAACAATCACAATAGGTAAGTCGAAGACCGACTCGATCGGTTGAGCGTGTATTTGGAGCAGACGATCTACTAGAGGCCGAGAGTTGAAATTAGACATGAGCCGATTCGAACGAACGAGGCAACTCGGACACAAGCCGATCCAAACGAGTCGATCCAACCGGCCCAGTCCGGCCGAACCGGATAACATACGATCTGTATGATGTCGAATTAGGCTAGATTTCGACTATACCTCCGCTAACTCGACTGAATGCCGATGAACTTGTATGTATACACTTGTAACTATAGATTAGACTTTAGATCTAGGTTCACAAGGGAGATAACCCCAATTATTTGTATACATACGAAGAGTAGCCCTTTTTTGGGGGAGTTTGTTGGCATAAAAGGTTGACTCCTTCCACTTTGTGTTCTTCGTGTCTTCGTGTGAACACGTCGTCAAGTTAGGGCTTTTGTATGTATAAGCCCAATTGTAACATTGTAGAGAGAGAGAGTTTTACAGAAGACAATAGCAAAGCCTCCATTTGAGCTAAATCATGTCTATCTCATCTTCTACCTTCTTGCATATCTATATTCCGTCTGTGTTGCTTGATGTACACATCTTCTTACAGGTCCTCACATATACTTCCGCATATCATATTTAACACTTGTTATTTTTCATATTTAAAGTTCATCTAAAACTATGCCTCCAATCCCCAGTAGTTTTGGGACAAAACTTTTGCAATTCATATAACAACAATTGTTTCCAAGGTTTTGATCCTGCTAACAATCCTTGAATCACCAATTTTGCAAACAAAGCTTCGAACAGTTGTAATGGATCTACAATCCCTAATCCTCCCTAATCCAATGGGCCCTTAACAATCGTGAACCAAGAGACATTTGCCCTGTCATAACTTCCATCATTACCATACCACAAATAATTCCAGATCAATCTTTGTAATTGCCCCATACATGATCTGGAAAAACTCCAACATGACATAATATACCATAGGCTAGACAACAAAACTTGATTAACTAATATCACTCTACTTGCAAATGATAGTTTAGCTTTACTCCAAAACAACAATTTTTTCCTAATTTTCAATAACAACGAAGCAACTTGAATTTCTAAAGAAATATTCAAGTTGACTTGGCATCCCAAATAGTGCCCTCATGAATCCATCCAAAATCTAGATGCGAAACATTATTATGATTAGTTTTGTCTCTGCCTCTTTTTCCACTTCGTCTTATCTCATTTCCTTTTCATTTCATTCTTCTTCTAGATACAATATGATATGTCTCAAACTCATATTATAATGAAGTAAATAGATATAGAACTCTATAATCAACTATAGTTTTTGGGGACTTGAAGTGACAACGTTAAGATTAAAATCTTTGATCTCTTTGCCCTCTCCTTAATACATGTACAACACAAAAATATATGATATATGCAAATAATGTTTTCCTACATAAGTTTTTTTTCCAAAAGAGAATATACTCCATTAGTTAAAATATACATGAACACGATCCCTTTCTCAGTTAGGCCGTGCCAAGATTATCCTAGCCTACATACGAGATCTCACTTATTTATCTTACACTTTTACATATGACTCAAGCCATCCTTTCAGATACATCACCTACCTTCACTATCCCACTTGCCATGTCTTTCACGCCCCTCGTTCAACTAATGGGAGGGGGAAACAACCATCTGGGTACATCATACTTCCATAGTATATCCATTCCATTTGTTGCGGCCATCGGTGTCGTACACCATCTTTTTTGAAAATTCAGCCTCATTAGGTCTGCAGCATCATTAGTACCATTAATCCGCTCATATTGAGCTCTTAGTGTAGTTATGAGTGTGTGCCAAATTAGCTTAATCGATTCAGCTGGAGGGCGTTTGTGTGCGGAAAATACCCTGGTACACCTTGCTGTCCATATATGCCATATAGTAATGGGGGCAAGCAACATCCAAAGATCTTCAAGTTTTTGATTCTGTACACAAGTTGTAGGTACCCCGTTGTCAGGGATCATCCGAACAATGCCATTCTCCCCTCTGTACTTAGCATTGCATGTGCTATCGTATGTCGCCACATCAACGTCAAGACACATCCAACAAGCATGTCCCCAGTTGAGGGTGAACGAACTAGAGGCATGGCAAAGCAAACGAAGTGCCCTTCCCCATACAGCCATTGCATCGCGACATTCCCATAGACAATGGGAGATGCTTTCTATCTGTCTACATACAGTACATCTAGGGTCTACATTGGGGCCTTTACCCCACGTCCCTACCAGCAAGGCTCTATGTGCAATAAGCCATAAACACATCATTATCTTGCGGTCATATTTGTCATGCCATATCATTTTCCAGAATTTATCTAGTCTCCTTTCACTTATGCCCTCCTGCATCCAAAATTTCCTTGCCGCAACCTTGTCATGTTTTTGTTCTAGAAGAATTTGCCTCCCAATCTTCGTGTTATACTTGAAAAATTGAACCAGCTTTTCCCCATCAGTTTGTCCTTGAGTTCTCCAAAAATACCTGGCTGGGTCCCATGATAATTGATCCAAATGCCCTTCTATAGGCCAACACACTGTCGTCGGTGTGATCTCCCTTGGCTTAGGGTCAATAATCATATTCTTGCCAGTTTTTACGATCAACCTAATCGGCTTTTCTCTTTGAAAGACTGGTTGCTCACCTCTTGCCCTTCCGTGCTCTAGTTTGTAGTAGCATACCTTGTTCGATTCTACTTTCATTCCCTTAATGCCAATTAAACAGTTTTCAGCATCTATAAGACCTGTCCACGCAATTTCAGAGGTTGTTACTTCTTCCTCTTCCAAGGTATTCTTGTAGCATGCAATGGCATCTGTAATTCTCTTGAGCATGCCTTTACCCCTGCTTATTCTCCATATTCTAGCCTTTTGAGTGCCCACCTCATTGGACAAAAACCTCTCCCACTCCACTAATGCATTCCCTTGGGCATTGATTAACTCAACCCATTTGAAACCTGTTTTTTGGCCTATCATCAGCCCATCCACATCTCTAATCAATGGGTTCCACACAATTGGCATGTATATCCGCGCATATGCATCATTTCTCCACCTACATATTATTAGAGATTAGGTACTAAAGTAAGCATAAAATAAGGATATATCAATGATAGATCTAGAAAGAAAAGAGAGAAAAGAGAGAAAGAAGGGTGCCGATCCACCCGACCACCCCCGAGCGAAGGGATCGAGACGGACTCGAGCCTCGATCGGCGTCCCATACCACCGCCTTGGCGTCGAGTCGTACCTGGACGATAGCGCGCTTGCTACAAGAGTCGTTCCACTCACGGACAGAGTCTCGACGTAGTCAATGCATGCCCAAATGAGGGTAGCTAGGCCTCTTATTTATAGTAATTCTCAAGGCCCCCAGCCATGTTCACACTTGGCCTCATGGGTTGTCTCAATCCCGAGGATTAAAAGTAATCCTCCCCTTCTTTAGACTCTTTGTTTAACCCTCACACTTATCCACGTGTATAGAATACTACGACAATTCTCACCACGGGATATTATATGGTCATGCCCGTAACATACTCCCCCTCTTTAAAACATTGCACTCTTGCAATGGAAAGTTAGGGAAGTTAGTTCTTAGAGTCGTTTCGCGTTCCCATGTGGCATCTTTGATTGATTTATCCATCCATTTTATTTTAAATTCTCGGATTTCCTTAGCACGTAATTTTTTTGTTTTAACATCGAGAATTCTTTCTGGTACATGTGGTTTAGAAGATAAATCTTCAGAAGTAACCAGAGTTTCAGTTGTAACTGTATTGTCGGCAGAACCTAGAAGTTCTTTTAGACGACTTACATGAAAGACTGGATGGATTCCAACACCATCGGGAAGAGCGAGACGATAGGCTGATGATCCAATGCGTTTGAGGACTGTAAAAGGTCCACAAAACCGTGGGGCTAACTTAGCGCACTTACCCGTAGACAATGTCTTAGAATTGTGAGGTACACGTAAAAATACCTTCTGTCCAGGGCTGAATACACGAGGTTGCCTGTGATGATCGGCATAAAAACGCGCTCTATCTTGAGCTGTTTTTATATTATCCCGTGCAATATGCAACATATCTTGCATATCCCGAAGAAAGTTTTGCGTACTTCGCAACTCATCATGATGTATATTAACATCAATCGGGGCTCGTGGCTGAAATCCATACATCAACATAAAAGGACTATATCCCGTCGACGTATGCTTGGAGCTGTTATAAGCAAACTCCAAAATTGGGAGGTAACGTTCCCATTTTGTTGGTTTTGCACCAACGTATGCTCGAAGCATGTCCTCAATAATTTGATTTACTCGTTCTGTCTGTCCATCGGATTGAGGATGATCCGTGGAGCTCATGCTCAACGTAGTTTCTAACTTCTTAAAGACTTGCGTCCAGAAGTCACTAGTAAACTTCGGATCTCGGTCACTCACGATATCCATCGGTAACCCGTAAAAACGAAATAACTCATCAACGAATTGGTAAGCCAATTCAGGAGCTGTTACCGTGGTTTTAGTAATCCTCCCCTTCTTTAGACTCTTTGTTTAACCCTCACACTTATCCACGTGTATAGAATACTACGACAATTCTCACCACGGGATATTATATGGTCATGCCCGTAACACATATGATCCCCTTTCTGATTTCTTGCCATGCTTTCATAATTCCGATAGCACAAAGACTCTGCATACTTCCCCAATATTTGGACCTCATTTCTGGCAGAAAGCCCCAAAATGGGCTGCTAGGCCAACATCCACCTTGTCTTGGCAGCCACATCTTCCATCTACGCCGCCATAGAACTTTCCAAGGTGCCTCAGGAGGTTGTAGGCTCCGGACCACTAGTTTGCCTAGCAAGGCCTTCGTTTGCATCACGGGATCTATCAATCCCACCCCCCCTTCACTTTTCCTTTTTATAAGTGTGGTCCAAGCAATCTTTGCAACGGCTTGTTTTTCCTCTGTGCCCTCCCATAAGAAATTTCTAATGATCTTTTTTATCAATTTCATCGACTTGGGCACGATTATCCAGCATGCAACAGTGTGCCATATAGTGGCCATTAGAATCTGATTTGCAATCACAATCTTTCCCGCAAAGGATAGTTTTCTTGCATTCCACCATATTAGCTTCATTTTTATTTTATCCACTAGTAAATTGTAGTGTTCTGCCCGATCAATGTCCATAGCAATTTTGAAGCCCAAGTATCTAGTAGCTTCTCCTTTCCTCAACCATCTAAAATTGGGGTCGGGGACCCAGTTTAACATGGGTTTATTACTGATCCAAATGCCCACAGATTTATTCCAATTTATTTTAGCATCGGATCCCCTACAAAACTCATCAATTGCATTTTGCAATCTGCCCAAGTTGTGTGCATCACCTTTGACATAGGTCATTGTGTCATCAGCATATGCCGTATCAAGCACCATAACTTCAACATCGGGTAAGGTAAGGCCTTGTATTTGCCAAGATCTATCAGCAATTTGATAATGCAAAGCTTCTGCTGCAATTATGTATAAATACGGGGCTAATGGGCATCCTTGGCGTACCGAATGTAGCATCTTAAAGCTCTTCCCCATACTTCCAGCCATTAACACTTGGCTGGATGCACCTCTGTAGAAGGCACCCATTCCACGGATCCATTGTTGTTCAAAACCTAGGGCTGCCATCACTGCTTCTAGGAAATCCCATGAAATCCTATCATATGCTTTTTCGAAGTCAAGTAGCATTACTGCTAGGTCCACTTCTTGCTCCTCAGCCCATGCTGAGTATTCCCAGAATGTTATCACATTGTCCACAATACTCCGGTTTTCCAAGAATCCAGTTTGCGTTGTATGTATAATGTCCCCAAGTACCATTTTCAATCTCTTACTTACGACTTTGGCCATTATCTTATATGCATTGGTGAGGATCGTCAGTGGTCACCAATTATCAAGCGTTGCTAGGTCTTTACCAGCCTTGGGTATTAAATAAATCATGCCTCTACACATTGTTGTGGGCATTAGTCCTTCTACCATAATGTGTTGCATCCCTGCCAGCATGTCATCCTTAATTAGATCCCAATACTGGATGTAAAAGTATAGAGGAAGTCCATCAATTCCTGCACAGCTTTGTTTGTTCATATCCCCAATAGCATCCCACAATTCATGCATACCTATAGGGGTATTTAGTTGGTCCATCATTTGAGCCGTAACTTTCCTTGGTATCCTCTTTATTATATTTCTAAAGGCAACCTGATGAATCAGATCCTTATTGCATACATTTAGTAGTTGAGTATAATAGCTTGTGGCTATTTCAAGCATTTCCTCTTTGCATGAGGTCATTGTGCCATCTGTCTTTTTTAAGCATGAAGGTTGAAACCCAGATCCTTTACATTTAACACCTTTAAAAAAACCTTTAGTAACCCGATCTCCTACCCTCATCCAGCTTGCTGCCCTACTTCGATAGGCATAGGTACTCCTAAGTTTTTGGTACCTCTCTAATTTGCTTTTGGCCTCCTCAAGTTGCGCCTCAATCCATACATTATGTGGGTATAATTCTCTTAGTCGTTGCATAGAAGCAAGTGACCATTGCATTCTCTGCATTTTCTCTCTTATCTCTTTTCTAATTTCAATCGCTTTTTGTTGAAAAAACCCTGCACATGCCTCAAGTTTCCCAGCCAGCCTATGAGCAGGGTCAAGGTACCTCCATCTGATATCATACCATATTTTCCGTATATCATCGGTCCATTTAGTATCCATAACCAATTCCTTACACACATTCACATTATGTGGCTTGCATCGATTGTTTTCTTGTATGTGTAACAGAACTGGGGCATGATCAGAGAACATTGTACCCGGGCAAATAATGCATCTACCTTTCCTATCCATGAGTCAAGGGTCCAAATACCATCTGTCCAGCCTAGACATCGTCCTCCCGTGCACACTTCCTCCTACTCTAGAGTAGCGAAGAGATTTTTCTTTTTGCATTTGAAAGTTAGGGGCATTCCAACAATCTATCACATTATATGCTAAACAAAACTTATCCCATGCATTCTTCTCTACCCCCTGTACCGTTCCATTTGCATTGCCTCTTCTATCTTCTGGATGCTCCACCATATTAAAGTCTCCTCCAATGATCCACAACTCAGCATCTGGTTTCTTGGCCACTAGTTGCAACCAGAATTCTTGTCTTTCAGCAGCTGAATTTGGGGCATAAATGTTCAATATGCCCAAGTGCCCACAACTGTGTTTTATCCTTATGTAGACAGCACGACCCTCTATTAAACTACCCATGCCTGTACAGTCAGCAATAAACTTAGCTTTCATAGCTATAAGTACTCCCCCCTGAATCTGCCTATCTCCCGTAGCTGCTGACCATGTATTGGTCCAATTTCCGGGGCAAATGCTTCCTATTTTATCGATCTTGTCCCCATCTAGATGGTGCTCCTGCACCAAGATAATATCAGGCAACACTGCCTTAGTGCATCGCTGAATTTCAGCAACCAGCACATTCTTTTTCATCTGGAATTGGGTGCCACCAATTCCTTGTATATTCCAAGTTAGCAAACTGAGATTCATATAAGCTGCACCTTCTGAGGCCCAGCCAATGCATTTTCCGCTTCCAATATGGTAGCTAATATCCGATCTTGGAGATTTTCCTCTTCCAACTGTGTCAGCATTTCAGGGACGTATACCATGAACTCCGTTATCAGATTAGGAAGCTTCCTAAATTTCACATTTATGAAGCATATGCCTTGTTCATTCGCCTTGCTCGAACTCCAAATCAAGGCATCTTTCCATTGTCTTTTCATTTTCATCCCTATTGCGGTACCATATGATGCGTCTACATAAGCATCCATTTGTTGTTCCAAACACCCGAGGGCTTCTTCTCTACTATGTGGCTCCTTAGTTCCCAAGGCCAAAATATAGGACAGACCAGCAACCCCTCCATCACTACATTTGCCATATATATTGACTCTACATATGTTGTCCTTCTTCATCTCACTTCCACATAGTTCCTTGAACCACTTTTTGCCCGTCAGATTCACTTTGATCTGTTGTCCAGTATTTGAGAGGGGGCCCGCCTTGTATTGAAGATTCCAGTTCACTCTTGGCCATTTACGCATCCCTTTATTTTTTTCCATCCCCTTCATCTCCTCTTTTTTAGCATGCATGTGCCTTTTCATTTTTGCTATCCCCTTAATATCTAGGGTTGTCACCAATGACTTAGACTGCTCTTTCAATGGGCTTACGACCTTTCCTATGTTTAATTCTCCTACCTCGCCTATACTTTCATGAAGCATCTGGCCAATAACGTCCCCTACCAAGTTGTCCTCCTGGTGTAGTTTCGTCGTATCATTAATTACTTCCACATAATTACTCTCATGAGTTGCCTTCGTTCTTTCTTCCCTTTCATTAGGTTTGTATTCATTGTCCTCTAAGGTTAAGAGCGCATACTTATTTCTAAGTGGGAGCCATTCTTGTCCGACCATGACTTTTTGTTTGCCTTTATAGGTGTTATGTTTCCATCCATCTTCATTCTTACTCAATGCATGGTTCATTCGTTGATTTTTCTGTTGCATCAGACTTGTTTTACATTTTTGTCCTTGCTTCCCATTTCCATGATGCATGTTCTCCTTTCCTCTAGGGCATTCTCGGGCCATGTGCCCCATCTGTCTACATGCAAAGCATTGCCCTGGGAGTCCCACATACTCAACAGTTTGTACATGGTCAGCCATTTGTTTACTGCTCAACAACATTGATTGCGGTAAGGTCTTTACATCCGAAACAATTAGTTTGATCCTCGGTGTTTCACTTATTCTCTCCGCAAGAGTCTTTTACAGGCATTGACCTCCCATACTTTTGCCAATGGCCGGGAGAAAGGATTCCCATTGCTTAGGTAAACTAGGAAAAAATGTCGTTACCACTGTAGGATTGCCTATATAAGCATCGGCTTTACACATGTCAAAGTCTGCATCCCAATTGAATACATGGGCCCTCGTATTGTGCCAAATCAATGGGCTGCTCTCAACAATTTTGCATACATTCGTTTCCGGCATCACTATAACATGGTAGAAGCCCTTTCCCATAAATGCAATGTCCTTCAATCTACCAAGGTCTTCTTGTAGACAACTTTGCAGCCAATCACGCAATATTGCTCTATTGGGTCGACTACCCACCACTTTTACTACAAAGGATTCCCGTTTAAGATGTGTTAATTCACTCTCCATTAGGCATTCTTCCTCCGGGGAGAGAACAAAGGCTCCCATTGCATGCATTGAGGGACCATTTTGATTGTCCACCCCTTGTGTTTCCTGTTCGGTTTCAGCATCAATGCGATTAAATAGATATTCGTGACATACCTATGTCCCATTGATGTCGAGAAGGTTTGGGGCTGATGTTTGTGCAGGCTCTGAAGCAGCCGAGTCGTTTTTCGAAGATCCTTCTGCTGCCATCGCTCCTCACGGCTGAGTCGTAGGTCGATGTCTTTGACAATGTCGTTTGATCCTCCCTCTGCTGTCGGCGCCTCTGATACTCTGTTATCCCGTCGCCGCCTCCTGGTTAGAAACATTAACTTGTTGAGCCAATGAGCCGCCCTTTCATTTTGTTTGTATCTCCTTCGTGCTTTTAGTTTGTGATCACACACCTTTCCTACATAAGTTTTTTTTCTTATACTTAGCATCATCATACATACATAATTTCTCCTCTTACATGATGTTAAGTTGTTTTGCCAAGATATTTGGTGCATGCTTTAGAAATCATATTGTAATACAATTCATGTGAGGTCTATTTGTTTGTGTAGGCCTTGCAGTGACAAAAACTATTTCATGTTCACTTATTTGTTTCAAACTAGAGCACAAAAGGGACATCTAGCAAGAGATATACCACCATTTTTCTTGTTTGATTTTCTCGTCTACACAATTTCATATAAGCTATCTTTTTTTTTGTTTAGTTGTAGTTCAATGCATTTGAACCTCCTAGATATATGTGACACGGTCTCACATGGACACATGTGAACGAAGTATGATTGTCATTGAGGGTGGTCAATTTCACAACGAATAGTCTCGAGTCAAAGTAGTTTCTACATGTTTGTTTGTATTATGACAAAAAAATAGTACTTACTACTGTTATAAACTTCTACATTCAATAACACCCGCATATATTTAAGAGAGATATATGTGATACACACATTAATATAGGTATGTGGATTTATTTGTCCATACAATATGTTTTTTAAGGCACATATCCACATGTTCTCGATATGTGTATGCTCTATAGTTTTCGGCGAAATTGATGGAGGACAAACACAAATACATATGCTTGTGATGGGTATGTGTGCTCACATTGGTTCTTCCCTGGGGAAGCAAATTCACATGAGTAAATTTAGCATCGGTAAATGAAAAAAATACCTCAACTTAGAAATTAATCGTCTATTCTTTTACTAGAGTTGTTCTAGGTGTCACAATAACACATTATTTTATTATTTGGATTACCGTAATGATAATACATGTGTGAAGTACTTGTTAGATATATTTTCGGCCAGAGAGATAGACCATATTATAATGTCATCCCAACCAGTCTCCAAGATTTGTTTCCCCGAAGGCTATTTTGATTCTCAACTCAAGCTTGAGAGTATCGCCAATACTTTTTTACAATGATTTTGCATGTTGATAAGAAAAATGTAAAATGAAACCATTTCAAATTTCAAAAGGATCCATGTGAATAGAGAAGTTGAGCGCCCTCATCATCTAAGTAGTTTAGACTAAAAACTCTTTCGAAACTCCATTTAGAAGTGTCTATGAAGCACGCCCAATCCAAATGCATTACGTGTTTAAGATATGTTATATAAATGATATCGCATATTGCATGGCCAATATTTTTTGTCTACCAATTTAAAAAAATGCAAACTAGCTTGAAGTTAAGCTCTACGTATCTTTTGATTTCTCATTCTTTCTCCAAATGGTAATAGTATAAAATGTCAAATACTTTGATCCTGTATCTACTTCGTACATCCTCTAATATGTTTTTTAATCAAAATGCATTTTCTTATAAGAATCAATATATATGCATACTAATTCATCCACCATGACCGAATATTTCCTCGATAACATTTTGTTGCAAGACACCAAAATACTCATAGCGTTTTGAATACATATAAGTTATCACAATACTCATATATAGTGTAAAATATACTATTCTATAGTGGTATTCTAGTAATATCCAAACACTTAGGGAGCTTCTAGTAATGTAGCCAAGAAATTAAGGTTATTTTTATATTTTGGGTGGCATCATAACCATAACTTGTGAAATTAGATGTCAGCTATTCTAACTCAACTTATGTGACACACAAGACATATGGGGAATCAATAACTTCATGGCCAACATGTTAACTTTACTTGGTAAACATTGAATACAAATATTGTTAGTGAACCTATTTGGAGAAACACGATACCATTACACAACCGAACACCTAGATTCAATAGAAAAGTTAAGTATGGTATAATCACATAAAAAGGAAGTGTCGATGAGTTTATTCATAAACAAGTCTCTTCCAAGTAAACATTTTAAATCTTCCATTCACAAGTTAATATTATTCAAGTGTGTAAACTTGGTACATATTCGTTAAAGCATCTACTATTATAAGACACTACAATTATATCCCTCTAGAATCATTCCCTAATCGTAGTATGTCATTCTTTGATGAGGACATCTATGTTTGCCGATCATTCTTTGATGAGGACATCTATGTTTGCAATTAAAAATTCGTAATCTTGTAATCATGCCATTGGGTTGATTTTTGTTTTCATTTCTAATGATACCAAACACATCTCATAAACTTAGAGTTATTTACTTCCCAAGACATTAGTGAATTTGCATAAGTTGTATGCAATCTACAACTTGGTCTCTTATTGAAGGGTCTAGAAACAAGAACCCTTTCCCCCATCGCGATGGTTTTGTTATAGGCTATACAAGTAATTTCTAAACATCAAAGAGATTGGGAGATGGTTTGTGTTGCAAATCATGATGATCAAAGAGTAGGTTCTTCTCTTTCAGAAGGTTCACACAAGTATAATGGTATATCTTTTAGGCTTGTGTGGAGTTGGCCAAGAAGGGATCCTTTGTTTGGATTGTAAGATAAGGATAATCATGAGCCCATCAAAATGCTCTCATGAGCTTAAGAACCCAATGAGGTACCCAAATGTAAGGCCTATTATTATGTCAAGTAGATCATTGCATGGCCGTATCATTTTGGTTCATTACATAAATCTCTTTATTTTCATCCCAAATATTCTTAAAGTACAATCATCCTTTGTCATTGTTACCCCTTTAATTATCTACACACTCATGACATGCAATTTAAAGCTTCATAGTTCCAGGAAGGAAAGGTTTGAGAAATTGCTCCAACACACATTGATCACTTATGTGACACAAAACAAGGTTTATTTGTTGAAGAATTGAATCAAACGAGTCTAAACGATAGAACCAATTTGTGTTTGACACTGTTAGCAATGTGTTTAAACTTTAAAGGAAACACTTGTGTTAATAACGAATATTCAAGTCAAGAGCTAAAAGAAAATGACTATGGGGATTCGGGAATGATGACCAATAAATAGATGTCCCCAAAGAGAAGTCATTGGAGAAAAGCGACAAGGTGGAGCGGGATAGCACAAGTGATAAGATTCCAATGAAAATCAATTGGGTAAAATGACATGATAAGAATTGAGTGTCGAAAGGATATGATACGAAAAGGATATAAATAATAAGAGTCATGTAACCAAGGTAGAGTGTACATTGGGAGACTAAATCTAAGGAATTCAAAGTGAACCAGAAGTTGGCCATAATGTCTTAATCCTAGCTTGATGATATTACAGTATAGCAACAACAAGCTAAGGATTTCTATGGCCATGACTAAGACTGTAGATCCAAGTCCCAGTAATGTTCAGAAGAATCTATTCAAATGTTTGACCCATACACATATTCATATTTTAATAAGTTCGTCGCACTATTTTTTCCTAGATCGGCCTCTTTAATAAGCTCCATAGATCATATTTGACCGTCAAAGATGATAATAAAATATATTTGCCTATTCATTGATCTATCAAAGAATTTATCTCATGTTACATGAAAAGTAAAAGTTGTTTAACTTAATTCTATTTTTATATAAATCTATAGTATTTGATTATGAGTAGTCAAGCAATGTTGAAATTAGTGAGCATAATTATAGAATTGTATACACGATAAAAATAACCATAAATTCCAATTTCCCGCCAATATGGCTTAAGCGCAATGTTATGTATATATAATATATTGTTGCTATAGAAACTTGAACCATCGACACAAGAGCTCCAACATTTGAATCTTCGCATCAATATCAATTTAAATAACCAAATCCAACATTTGAATCTCTACATCAATATCAAATGAAATAGACAAATACAAAGAAGAGGGGGGTGTGCGTTAGAACATAGATCCTCACTTCCGTGTGGTATCAGAATGACACAATACCACACACACTTTCTCCACCTGATCTAGATATAAGATTGGATACACATCTTATGCAAGACTAATGTGCTTCTCGCTAGCCAAATATGCACCTCTTCACGTCGTCTTAAAATAGAGACTTGTAGACCGAAGGGCACAATAATTGACACCAAGCTAGCAAAACTATGTGTGAGGGAGGAACATCATATGTACAGATGAAAGAAATAATCTAGTATCCAAGGAAAATATGGTTGTTTCTTCGAAGACCTCTTTCGACCATTTGCACCATGGTATGTATTTGTGTTTGGGGCTTTTTATAACATGGGTCTTGAGTGACATAAATGATCAACAATATTGAAAGATAGGGCACTCCCACATCAAGTAGGGCTAGGTGATTCCTCCACACGCACATGGGGGAAGAATGAGTTACCCACACATTCTCCACAAATAGATAACAACCATAATCAGAAGCTGGAGTCAAGATTTGTCAACCATAATAACTAGAAATCGAATAACATGATCGATCGATCATATCTTCTCATTTATACTATTACTATCTTGGTTAGTGTTTGTTAATTCTCGTATCTTTGGAAGTATGAAGATTTTTGTGGGTCAGGCAAAACTATAGTTGGTGTTTTGTCTTAAATTGGGAGAAATGACCAGACATCTTCGTTCGTCTTGCATTCTTTCGCACTCTCGGCTTGACGTCGCCGGCCTTAAATTTATTCTTCTTACTTTCGCATGCTCGGTTCAGCGTTTTGTTAATTCATGTGTCCTTTGCAAGGACAAAGGTTGTTGTGGGTCAGACACAAGCCACGACCAGGGTCCATCTTTGGAGAGAAAATGACCGGACATATTCGTTCTTCTTGCATTTTTTTCACACTCTCGCTTCACGTCGTCAGGTTCGTTCTCCTTGCTTTTTTTCACACTCTCGGTTCAATTGTCTTAGGACGGACGAAGGTTATCGTGGGTCGGACAAGCCACAAGGTTATCGTGGGTCTTTCGAGAGACAGAGAGAAATGACCGGACGGACAATCTTCGTTCCTCTTGCTTTCACACTATCCCAAGGCCCCGGACAGAAAACACAAGTACCTGAGTTCAAATCCGGCTTTACCCACAACTAAACATACTGTGCTGCTCACACATATAATCTTCTCTACCATTCAAGTGAGTTCTGTTATAATCATCATTATCCAGACCTAAATTAGCTACTTCTGATCTTCGTTAGTGTGCTAATATCGCCACTCTATTCCCCTTAATTACAGTGATTAAGCCCCTCCGATTAGCTCTGATTAGCTGAGAGTTGGCATTATTAGCTCGATTCGTGATGGGTTTTGATCAATCTCCTGTGTCCATTTCTACTGATTCTACCCATCCAGCGAATTGTGTTACGCCAATTCCATCTGATGATTCTTCTGCTACCTCTTGCATTTGTGATGATGGATCAGTAGGAAAACCCCGCTCTAATCATTCTGCAGGAAGTATACGCAATAGCTCGCTGAATTACCATAGCTCCATCGATCGTTCCACCTCTCAGGAGGAGCTCTGTGATAACATTCTGATCAGCAGCTCAGAAGACAACAACAACAACAACAAGGACGATAGTGGGGCCATTAAGGTAGTATTTAGCACTTAATCTCTTCCTTAATAAATTAATTAAACTGTTTCCTCTTTCCTGGCTCATCATTTCTTTTCTTGATTTGTTCTTCTTCTCAGCAGCATCAGATCGTTAATCCGATGATTGAGCCGCCTGATACTGCGATTAGCGGCAAAAGCATCCACGATTCCGCGATTAAGAGACCCATTGCAGGCTTCATAATGCGCAAATCCAGCTCATTCTCTGCAGTCAAGGCAGAGATGCTGAAGCTGGACAATCTTGATTACCACACATTAATGCATGATGAGACTGCAAAGGCGAATCATCAGAATCCTGCGAGCCCACAACTACAGCAGAGATTAGTGCCGCACCGCATCAGTACGGGGGACCTGATTAACTACCCTAATGATCTAGATCGCAACCCTAATTACTATCCTCGAAGCAGCTTCTCAGGGATGGCCACAAGCTCCAAGATTACTGCTCATCGCCATAATTACAACCATTCTCGACATAAGCAGATGATGATGATGAGCTCCAGTAAATGGGATGATGCAGAGAAATGGCTCCTCAATCGTAGCCCGCCTCAATGCCTGCATAAGCGCCATCATCCTTACTATAATGATCCTCGATCTGTTGGCACTGTCACAGCGCCGCCGCCTCTAATTCGATCTAATGATCACTCGGCGGTGGCGTTTTCATCTTCCTCCTCCTCAGACTGCCGCACTGCGCCGCCTCGATTCATTCATTTCAGCGGCCATGAAGCAGAGCCCGAAGCTTCGTCCGCCATCGCCGTCTCTGTTAAGCTCGGCGGCAAGACCATTACAGGCAGCCCTGCGTCCCCAGGGCAACTGAATAAGCAGAGCCTCGGCCGGATGATCCGTTTCGGCAAATCAGATGGCGGCAGTCGGAAGAATAAGCTAGTGAAATCCATGGCGCCGCGACAGAAGGTCGTGGGGGATTCAGACGCTCATCAGATGCAGTGCTGCATGACCGTGGTGCAGAGAGCGGCGTCTATAACGTTTTCTGATCTCCCGCCTCCTCCTCCTCCTCCTCCGCAATCCGATGATCATGGCAGCAGTAAGGAGCTAAAATCCATGGGTTTAGGGTTTAGAGGTTTGAACTTTGGGGGTTTAGGGCCAACCCTAAACTCTAAATTGTGAACAGAAATCATTAATTGATGCCTGCATTATTCTGTGATGTTTTTTGTCTAAAAAGCAGAGTTTAGGGTTTAGGGTGGTCAACCCTAAGCCCTAAATTGTGAAACAAAAATCATTATTGGATGCCTGGTTTATTCTGTCATGACTTTCTCTGCAGAGCAGGGCAGGATTCTGCATGGGTTTAGAGTTTAGGTCAACCCTAAACCCTAAATTATGAAACAAGAATCATTATTGGATGCCTGCATTATTCTGTGATGACTTCGTCGGCAGAGCAGAGCAGGAATTCTGCATGGGTTTAGGGTTTAGCTGAACCCTAAGCCGTAAATTATGAAACAAAAAATCATTATTGGCTGCCTGCATTATTCTGTGATGACTTTGCCTGCAGATCAACGCAGGATTCTGCATGGGTTTAGGGTGTAGAGGTTTAGGGTTTAGGTGAACCCTAAACTCTAAATCGAGAACAAAATTCATAATTTGGATGCCTGCATTAATTCTGTGATGATGTCGTTGCAGATTCTGCATGGGTTTAGGGATTAGGGGAACCCAGAACCCTAAACTGTGAGCAAAAATTATGATTGGATGCCTGCATTAATCCTGCGATGATTTTGTCTGCAGATGAGGGCAGGGCTGTGCATGTTGACAAATCGGAGAAGATGAGCGCAGGGATGTGCATGAATCAGGTGGTGTGGCAGGGGCAAGATAAATATAAGCGCAGCAACATTGATTCAGAGGAACTAAGCTGGAGATCACCGGCGCAGGTGAATGGCAGCCTAATCATGAGGTCGGAAGCGCCGAAGAAGAGGGTGGTGGTGGTACGGCCAGCGGGAGGAGGCGGCGGCGGCGGCGGCGGAAGTGGCGGCGCCGCCTCCACGATGACGATGATGAGAGATGCCTCCACCGAAGTCTCGCCCAGATGTTCCACTTATAAGGCGGAGGCGGAGCGTTCTGCTGCTTCGCCGCCGCCTCATCATCATCATCATCAGAGGCGGCGAGACATGGGCACGCAGATAACGCCCCTGCCTAATAGCTCCAGAGCCTCAGCCGCCGCCACGCCCCGCCAGGAGAATCTTCTCCTCTCCTGCGAGCTCGTAGATCCGAAGGAATCTAAGAATCTGTATGATTCGCATGGCGCCGCCGCCGCCGCCGCCATTAAACCTTCTGCTTCTTCCGCCGCCGCCGCCGCATCGAAACAGGGAGATATACAGCGCCGCCTCTTCGGGAAACAAGGGGCGGATGAGAAACAGAGTTATTATCCGCCCGCGCCACCATCAGATCAATCCATGGATCTGAGCAGCAGCAGGAGCAGCAGCAGCAGATTAGCGATTAGGGCAACTAATAGTGCCCCAGATCCAAACCCTCCCGCTCATGTCCATCCTCATGCTTCCATTTCAACTGTGCCGCCACCACTCGATAGCCTGATCGTGTCCACCTGCTGGTTCGATCAAGACGAAACTGCACGATTCAAGCATTCCTCGAAGTAATTAGATTGGATCATGTTCATTTAATCAGGATCGTTAATCACCTGCGCACAGACAGACACAGAGAAATCTATCTATCTATCTATCTATCCATATATATATGTGCAGACAAATCTAATACTTAATGTGAATTACAGAATTCCGCCAGTCATCAGAGTCTTTGAATGCAGGCATGTCCATTAAGGGCATGTCTACCATATCTTATGTATCTATCTATATATATATAGATAGATAGATAGATATAGTGAAAACCTAACAAATTACAGATGGCATATAGTTCTGATGTTCCTTTAATGTGTGTGTGTGTTGATGTTTCGCAGAGAGATCGGTACGGCAGAATGAATCTAATCAATTGTTTTGGATGCGTAGGTTTGTACGCGAGGCGGCTCGGATCGATGCGTGGGAAAAGCATCAGAAAGCAAAAGCTGAGGCTGAGCTGAAGAAGCTCGAGGTAATGAAATGAATCTAATTGATACTCTGAATTGTCTAAATTTTGGATGATTAATGAATCAAATTGATACTCTCAATTGTCTAAAACTTGGATGATTAATGAATCAAATTGATACTCTGAATTGTCTAAAATTTGGATGATTAATGAATCAAATTGATACTCTGAATTGTCTAAAATTTGGATGATTAATGAATCAAATCGATACTCTCAATTGTCTGAAATTTGGTGATTAATGAATCAAATTGATATTCTCAATTACTTAAAATTTGTATGAACAATGAATGAAATTGATACTCTCAATCACTTAAAATTTGGATGAACAATGAATCAAATTGATACTCTCAATCACTTAAAATTCGGATGATCAATGAATCAAATTAATACTCTCAATCATTTAAAATTGGGATGATCAATCAATCAAATTAATACTCTCAACTACTGAAAATTTGGATGATTAATGAATCGAATTGATACTCTCAAATCAATCCATATGTGCATATGGACCTACTGAATTGTAATCGAGGAACTAATATAGCATTGAGCATCTTTGGATGGCGCTAGATGAAATTGGAGAGATTGAGATCACGAGCTACGGAGAAGATAATGAACAGAGTGGCTGCAGCCCGAGTGCGGGCGGCCGAGATGCGGGCGGCCGTGAGCGCTCGTCAGGCGGAACAGCTAGCCAAATCTCTCGAGAGGGGTAACACAAATCATCATCATCATCATCATCATCAGAACCAATATGTGAACATAAGATCGAGGGGTAGCAATTACTTCTCTGAATCATTGGGTGTTTGTTTCCCTGCTATTCTGCCATGAAATCAGTTTTTGCATCTTTTCTCTGATTGATTTCACTGATCATTCCTTCATAGAATGGATTTAGATGATCCGATTTCAATACAAATCTGCAATTGTGAGCAACCACCATCAGAGATTTAGCTCAAAAAATGATTGGGGGGTAGGGATTGGGGAAGGTAACACAGTTTACAGTTAATGAAGAAGTGTGTACAATATTTTGGACATGGGCGGCCCATTATTTACAATTGGGTGGACAAATTACAATGACCGGTCCATGATCATCTATCCATCTTTGAACCATATGCCCAATAGCTCTCATATAGAGTAACATACATACATCTATAGACTATACATATATGTGTATGTCCATCCCATCTCTTCTTTTTTTAGGGTTTACAATATTGGTACCAAGGATCGATCAAATTCTGTGTGTTTTGTAGTGTGCTCATGAACTCGTTTACTCCTAGCGACCAAAATTGATCGATCCGTGCTTTTACAACGTGTTCTTGTTCCCAAGGGCCAGAGTCGATCCGTGATTTTACAATTTGTTCTTGTTCCTAGGGGCCAAAGGTCGATCCGTGCCCTTATAGTTATGCTCCCTTATGAATACAGTAACTTGTATTTGTATCAAGAATCAATCTTTCTTATTGTCATCACGGCTTGTATTCGTAGGGAGAATCAATTTGTGCCTCTAGAATGTGTACTCGCACCCCGAAAATCGGTCTTGTGTTTTTTATGGTCATGATTTGAATTCATATCAAGAACCAATCCTTCTTGTTATGGTCAAGACTTGTTTTCGTTATATGGAGAATCAATTGGTAATTTTAAGGTTTAGGGTGAAATAGTATTGACAATTGATCCATGGGTTTATGGTTTGTATCCTTGCTCCTACAATTAGCATTTTATTGAGAATCAATCCGTGCTTTATTGGTTTGTGATGGTGTTTAACGTAACTGAAGGTTTGTGACCGTGTTTAACATTGAAGGTTTGTGACACTTGACAAGCTAGGAATTGCGTTTGGTTACCACACGAGTGAATGAGGGACAATAGAACATTTGTAGATGCATAAGCCTCCGAAAATCTTAGATGTGCCTATACAAGAACGTCAAGCTTATTAGGATTTCCTTAGCCTCATTCTTATCTACATCCAAACTATAGATATTGTATTGACCAAACCTTGTTTAGTTTTTCACATATTCATGCACTTTCATGTGTGTTTTACGCCTCCAATACCTTACCCGAATTGGATTGTGCCAATATGCTAAATCAACTTTTGGTTCCTATGTTTATATGCCTTCAAGGCACTCTTCTGTAGACACGTCACACAACTATGAGTTTACTTTTTATTCTCGTGCTCATTTGTCTTGTCTTCTTCTTTCATACAACACATCATGCCCTTACAAATGTAAATATCCTCGTGTGAAGCATGGATGGAACATCAACTGACACAAAGAAACCTCCTCGATGGGGTAAAGACCATGTGATGTATGTAGGAGAGTGCCTCAAATTTCCATACAATACAGGTCCTAGCGAATGGCCAAAATGTTTGATTCCTCCATTTTGTCCATCAAATTCAAAGGTAACTACCAATTGTGATGCTTTCGGGACGAGACTCTCCATGCTTATGACATATTGTTCTTGAAAGTGCAAAGGAGACTGCCCAATATGAAGTCTCATGCTCAATGTACTATAGTTGTACAAATGCTTTAGTTGCGTATTTCCATACTCTCTTGAAACACGCCCCCCATAGAATTTGACTAGAGCCTCTTTAAATATTATTTTGGAATGGATAACTTTATGTTTTGCTTTTCAAAGTGAAGAATATTTTTAATGAACAAAAATGACAAATGACAATTATGATGTAAACTACCATCCCAGTGATTAATTATTCAAATCCGTGCTTATGTGCAACTAGAAATTAGGAGTTTGTGAATGATTTTGAAACAAAGATACATGTACGAATAGTATGGAAATGAAGTTGTATGTAGTGTGGTGATGGGGGGTTCATTCAACAAAATATTTTTAAGAGTGCCCATTAATATAATCACAAATCAAAGTTATAAGTCGGCATGCACATGATGTTGTAGAACTTGAATACATTATGAGTAAATAAATTATAGAGGTGACATATAATGGAAGAATTAATGATGACTACTACATGGAAAATTGTTAATAGAGTTTAAACACATCATGCCATGCCCTCCTGTAGAGGGCATAAGCTTCTATCTAGGCAGCATATGGTGGCAAATTGCAATTGAGAGCTCATTTGAGTATTGTATGCTCGAGCATCAAATAACTAGAACCGTACGTCTCTAAGCTTTGACTGTTTAGTAGAAAAGCTCTACAATCCCATGAGGCCAATATATGAAACTGTTTTAATATCAAATTAATCTCCAAGTATGAGGATACATTTCAATGAAGTGATTAGTATATATTTTCTCCTTCAAATTTAGCTATATAGGATATATTTCAATGAAGTGATTAGTATATATTTTCTCTTTCAAAATTAGCTATATAGGTTATATTTCGATGAAGTGATTAGTATATATTTTCTCCTTCAAATTTAGCTATATAGGATATATTTCAATGAAGTGATTAGTATATATTTTCTCCTTCAAAATTAGCTATATAGGTTATATTTCAATGAAGTGATTAGTATATATTTTCTCCTTCAAATTTAGCTATTTAACAAGCTAAAAGTCTAGTTAGAATTTGTATTTCACCTTTCATGCCTCCATATTTTCAACATTGCGATAACAAGTTGGCTTAAAGTTTGTTTACATTTTGACTCTCCATCAACATTAGTTTCTGATGCATACACATCAAGGTGTGTTCACAAATCTTATTGAAGTAGGCTCAAAGGTAAGCTTCTGCAATAAGACACATGTGCAAATATGTGATCCTTAGTTGTAGGTCTCTCGCGAAGGAATATTTAAATTACGACCAAGCTCCATAGTTCATTTGTGCCATGAATTATCCTTGGCAACTAGATTGATGTTGCACATTGTTTGTTTCACAACTAATTTCTAGAAGGGAGATTATGCCCTCAAAGTCTCGGCAAATGGGTGGGCCAATTTCTTTGAGAATGAATTGGTGCAACATAAACATGATTACGACTAGAGAGGTGACTCAATTAATTACTAGATAAAACACTTGATCTCACCAAAGTATTAATTAGAGGATTTTTCCCATTCAATAATGCATGGATGATGGAGTGGCTTATTTGGTTGGTAAAAGTGAAATACCAAGTTCTTCTACATGAGCATGGGCAAATGCAAGATTCCTACTTCTCATTGTTAGTGTAATTTGTTAACAAAGCAACATGACCCTTAGTTTAAAGAGAAACTACAAGTATCCTTCTATCTAAAAACATATTATTGCATCTCCCAAGATCGTTTCTCTTGTGACTTTAAACACTTGGCTTGTTAGGACATGTTTGAATTTTGAGCTAATTTGTAATTTTCGAGCAAGTGACACCTTCAAGTTAAATTCATATGTTAAGAATTGTCGAAAATAAAGGAAAGAGTTGTAGCCATTGAAAGCATTACTATGGCCATTGTACTCATTCCTAAATTATAAGATATGATAATTATATGAAAAATATTCATTGCCTTCCAAACTAAAATGCTTACATTAGATATCTAGGAAGATATCTAGACTTCAAAGTCCAATTCTCAAACTTCTTTCCTTGTGTTCAGTCATATTGAAACTCAATTAGTACGATATTAACGTGATTGCATGTGTATGTGTGCATACACAACTTTTGAGAACTATTTGCGATTGTTTAAAAGATATTGTTGGCTTGATAAAGTACATTTACCTAATCTCGGCTCAAGGATATGCTTATCATTATATTGGCCTTGTGGAACAAGATTTTATTTTTAAATCAACACAATATCAAGTCACAGTTGTTTAACCTCCATGACTATGAGTACACCATCAATTGCACATGAGAGAGTTTATCCATCTTACCACTATGACAAATGACATTGCGGATGGCATCATGAGTAATGTGCGGAAGAGTTGGGACTTCTATTAATTTGCAAGTTCAATCCTCATTTGCAAATACTTAAAAAAGGCTACTTAAAGAAGGAAAGATGAGAATATGCAGACATAGGGGATTACATGTTGAAGCACAATATGAGGCATTTGCATGTCTATTATATCACTCAACCATGACATGTTAAAGCGCAAGCTGAAGTGATCACCTTTACACATCATTCACTAGTTAAACATAATAGGCAATTGTGTAACAAACAAACTATTGCTTATGTTTCATCAACTTGCATCACTTATACTTCGTAAGTGAGATCATATAAAAAAATTGGCTTGTTCGTGGTAAAAATCACACTTTGTTCAAGTTACACATCATGAATAATAAAATGGCATACTTACTCATCATGAAATTATAAGTCAAACATGTAAATAATGCAAGTACTTTACTAAATATAGTTGAGATGCACAAATATGTCTACATCCATAATTAAATGGTCTAATTACATAATCTAGCTCTAGTTTTTTTATCTTCTATGAATACCCACAATGGCCTTACCCACGATGTCTCTACGAGTTTAGTTTCTCACATTTAGAAATGGTATGTTCTATGGGTACAAATCCACACAGCTAAGAAAACATGATTGTTTCAACTTTCCACTTATCCATGCTTTAATGTTATATCATCAAGTCCCAATTGGATTAACACTTCGATCAAGAGCTCGTGCATCAAAATATCAAGTACTTAGCTCTCTATAACAATGCTCATAAAATATACAAACATTTTACTTTATTTTCTATCTTTAGAGTTGATCAAATGAAAGCAAAACTTTATAATTTGATATTTTCAATGCAAATGTGAATTGTAAATTTTTTGGGTATGGAAATGGTATTCCTTCTTGGAAGAGTGTAGAGTGTCTTTCATTTGCATGAATCCAAGATATAATCAATGAAATGACTCAAGACTTGTGAACAAATATTTATATATGAAATATTTACTTACAATCGTATTAAATTTGGTCTAGACTCTTAGCTATTAAAATTTTGCATTCTGAGATAAGGATTACAAGAGCATGCCTACGTTTACAAACCGGTGAACTTAAACTTTTGTTTCTTGGCACAAGTGAAAATTGCAAACATGTGCAAATGTATGAAGTGGTAAACTGCAAATACGTCTCAGAGATGATGTAGGGGATGAAATCTAGATGTTGAATATTTGGTCTTAGATAGCAAAATATTATTTTTGACATTAGATAAAACAAATATGCCTAAATTTATGAAGTGGACATGCTTAGGACAATCTTTTACTTGTGACAAGGAACCCAAATTGAACTACAATGGAAAAACATCAAGAAAATAGTGGACATTGTCCATAAAACAATGTATTCAACCATGAACTTGAAACCATTCAATCATAACGAAAGATCCAACCCACTTGTAAGCCTTATCTGAAGGAATTCATAGTCTTGGAGGAGCCTTACAAGTCTTGCTGAAGTTAGTCTTGGAGAAGCCTAAAAACAAGTGTTTGGACAAGAGTTCACATATTGATAGGGTATTGCCCCAAATATGTTCACTACATGACAATTTGGACATTGGCTAAGCATCAAGGGAGGATTTTTATTGGACATGACCCTAAACCCTAAAGCACTAGAACAAAGTAAATGTGACTCCTTATCATCAAGCATGATAATCATTCGAGGCATCACATTAATCTTGAGCTTTAATAGCTTCCATACATTCTCACATTGTTTTCTCTTACTAGCTCAACTTATTTGCACCTCAAAAGCATATCAACCTCCAGAGTTGCATATCCATGAGCGTACAAAGCATATCATCAGTAATTTCCTATAAATAAACATGGTCATCTTGGATCTAGTTAACCTTACAACAATAAGGTAACCATTTTGATCAAACCTAGAAAGAACAATCAATACACTTCAAGACATGGAATGATATAATTCTATAGCTTATCCACATACAATAACAAGGAATAACAAGGTTTGTGTGTGCAGTAACTTTAACAAAGAATAGCTTCTCAAGCTCTCCATTGTTGCTGAAGCAACATACGAGCAACGATGTCAATGATACAATAGTTATAGGATATAGAAACCCAAAATCTTTTAAGACGTTTCGAGAAGAAATTTATGACTTTCTCATCGAATTGTTTAAGTTTAGGAATTAGTTAAGAGTAAAGAATGCCATGCCCACTCCTGTGGTGTTCTCTCATTTAATCCTCTTTCCAAACACAGTTTTGTATACTCTAGTTTTATCTAATTGGACCACCCGAACTATCTTGGCGACCTTTGGATGTCAAGATCTTGAATGAATGGAAAGCTCGATGCTTGAGCTTCTTCTCCCACTCCGTAACTCTTGCCTCCATGGAGATCCACTGTCTCTTAGCTTTAGCTTCCATTAACAAGTGTTTGGACCGAACATTTCCAAAGCTTTGCCTTACATTCTTCTGCATTTCACTTGCTTTACATGATAGAGATGTCAGACCCCTGTTCCTCGCAATGCTTTGCCTTATGTTCATCTGCATTTCACTTGCTTTACATGATAGAGATGTCAGACCCCTATTGCTCGCATCCACAACAAGAGGAGCACCCATCTTCATCAAGTTTAACGCTTCATAAGTGATAGATGTCAAAGCTGTGCAACAAATAAAGGAAAATGGAAAGAGAGTCAGAATTCTCTTGATTTCTGCCACTAACATTCACATAGTTGCTAATCTGTTCGATATAGTGAAACAATACAATAGGGCAGGATTCACGCCACAAATGGCACGCAAAATCAAAGAACTGATGAAAGAACTTCCAAAGAGACAATTGTGAGTGCTGACATTGAGCAATATCCTGAGCCACATCGAGAAATATTAAATCCTTTACCGACCATATGACTATCCTTCAATTCGTCTCGTAATGTTGCAAGATGATATCCATATAACCTTATCTACTAGTGGTCTATGTGCAGCATTAAGCAGGATTGCTGCAGTTTTTCAGCTTCTCATTCCCTGTCATGTTTCCTTTTGTCGAGTTCTACTCCATCCCTGTGTTTTGAGCTGTTCATTATCCTAACAAGAAATACTCATTTTGGTCCTGTCCTCAAAATGTTTCACTACTCCCCATATGAATTGTAACAACTTCTCCATGTCTGTTCACCAGGTTTCCAAATTACATTGTATATCGTTTGGTTTGAGTGTGTATAAACATATTATCCTCATATGGACTCATAGACATCTCTGCTTTATTGCTTAATAACTGTACAAGAAACAGTTTCGTATACAATTGCTTGATAAATAATAAGTGTACACAATCAATATATCACTTTCTAGACAGCATTCTTACCCACAAGAAACAAGTAAAAATTTTCTGTATCTTATCACTGGCCTCTTGTTGAGCTATCACCTAAAGCTATACCATCGGAGCTTGGGGAAACCTTAGGGTTGGGTAAAATTTCCCAAACATGCCTACCAGCAACCCTTGAGCCAGAAACAGAGTTTCTATGGACATTATTAATAAAGACAATAGAAATACAGGAAGCCTAAAAAGAAAGATTTAACCTTGAAAAGGGAGAAGAACTAATGCTTCCCAACATGGATATAGAACACCAGCTTACGAGTGAAATTAACAGTGTTTCTATGGGCATATTAACAAAGATCTAGAAACAGGGGCAGTAAGGAAGAAAACAAAGACTTAGCAACAGTGGAAGCAGAGAAACCAAAAGAAAGGGTGAGTTTTACCTTGGTAAGGTAGAGAAATGAAGCCATGGGCAGGGAGGCCAAGGCCGAAACCAATGAAGGTGAGGCCGACACTGAAACCTAAGCCGCAACCGCTGCCGACAAAACCAATAGATTCAGGGCCATAGCCAGGACCCCATCCGACACCGCAACCGACTCCGATGCCCATCCCCCAGAATGCCCCATATGTAGGATGCACAGGGTTCCATCTCTGGTACCTCCTAAACAAGCCATCCATTGACATTCAGACTCTGATTCTTTTGCCTTTGTGTTTGTTCTTGGAGAGAGATGGTGGATGGATCTAAGTATTATGCATGTATGTATGTATGTATGTTTGGGTTGGAGAATTGTGTTTCCTCTGCAGATATGTGCAGGTATGTATGCATGTATGTATGTATGTTTGGGTGGGAGATTTGTGTTTCCTCTGCAGATATGTATGTAAGTATGTATGTTTGGATGGGAGAATTGTGCTTTCTCTGCAGAAATGTGCAGATATGTATGTATTTGCTTCCTCTGCAGAGGGTAATCACTAACAGAAAACACAGCATATAGGGGCTCATCCCACATCTTAAAATGAAGCCAAGAGGGATTTGAACCTCCACACTCATCCAAACATATCTTTTTAGGCTTTACAACTTTTGGCCCCCACATCTCATCATAAGACCTATATCTCTATCAAAGATAAGTCTCAAAATTAACCATGAGTCTTCTTCATTTTATCTCATTAATCGCTCATAACAACCTCATATAATCAGACAAAATGGGGATGGTGGACTTACCCATACAATTTGCCTGGACCGAAGGCATTTTATGATCCAACCATTGTTGGCATATAGGTTGGTGCATCACGGAGAAATAGGGGATGAATTGGTCATATAATTTGCCTAACCATGGGCATTCCATGAATTTGCGAAACTTGAGGACATTAGGGTAAATAAAGAGTCGAGTCTCTAATAGCCCTGAGTATGCCCATTTATTTGATTATAGCTTTCTCCTTATTTAAAAATGTTTCGCATTGGAAAAGTGCCCAACTGGTGATTCGTGAACTCAACCTAAGTAGTAGTAAGCCAATAAAGAAAGAGAGAGACATGGCAAACATATGGCCAAATGGACCTACAAGACCGAAGTCACAACCATAATCCATGGCATAAGGTTGTGTTCACATGTGGTTGAAGGACCATGATGATCGCATGTTGAGTCCTTAGAGCTTGAGTAAAAACTAAAAACTTCACAATTTTATGCCAAGCCAATCTCAAACTAGTGCTCACATAAGGGCGTAACTTGAAGATTGGCATTGTGAGCCCTTATCGGCGTACTAAAATAAAAAGTTACAAAATAATGTTAAGCCAATCTTGAACTACTATTCATCCATCACAAAAAGGATCTCTATTTTTGTTTTCAATATGTTTTGCAAATGTGTCAAGAGTGTCAGCAATTGTGTTCAACCCATACAATTACAAGGTCATGACACAAACCACTTTGATCCACCATCAAGGGGTAAAAAAAGAGTATTGTCTTGGATTTTCATTTAACTTTGTTGAAATTGTTCATAAACATCCTTTCTACTTTTTATCTCAACTTAGGTATTAACCATTATTGAAAATCATCCCATATTTTACCATGTTTTAGAAAATCCATTAGATAAACAATCGTGCATGGCTTCTCATAAAAAGAGTTGGTTTTCAAAAGCTTTGAAAAAGTTGATCAAAATCTATCTTGCTTGTTGATGGGTAATATAAACTAGGCAAACAAAGGTATGAGGGTTGAAAAAAAGCTTGGATGATGACAATTTCAATACCATCAAAAGTAGGCATGTATGTGCATGTGGAAAACAAGAATGCAATGGCAAGGCACTTTGTTCATGATGGAAGAAGCTGAAATTTTGAGTAGGCACTCACTGATTTTACATGGAGAATTATTGTAGTAAGTGCAAGGATCAACACAAGGCTTTAAATTTGTCAACAAATTCCCTTTTTTAATTGTTTAAGTTTTATAGTTTCAAGCCTTTTGGAAATATACTAGTCAAGTCAAAGATGCACAAGGGTAACCTTGTTTCATTATATATGAATGTCCAAATTGCAATTATTATTTAATCCGTTTTGGACGATATAAGGGTGCAACTATGATTGTCGAAGTTGTGCTTGAATTGGAGTGATGCACTATCCGAAGAGGAATCCGAGAATTAGAGAAAGCAAGTGTAGAATTCAAGCATGTAAGTAATCCAAGAAAGCCCTATGGATATGGGGGATTTTATTGCTAGTGATACTCTATAATGTAATATATGCTATTTCCTACACATCATGTACATGTTTCTTAGGTTTTCACCATGACGTCAAGTGACACTCACAATTAGAGTTTTCAAAAAAATTAAAACTCAAGCATCATTGAAGTACAAAATAAGCCACTACTAAAGGGAAGATAGGCTCTTAAGATATATACAAGGTTGTCAATTTGTCTATGTTAAGGACTAATGACACATGAGGCGTAAACCATACACAAACTTGTGTGTAGAATGTGACGAATAGTGAGTTGTGTCATTCAATGGTCTATAATAAAAGTTTCATCTTTTACAAAGTGAGGATCCAAGAACCTTGCCACAAAAGCCCAAAGTCTATAAACATCCTCAAAATTAGTGAAGAAACCAAGAGTGGCACTCACCACTCTAAACCTTAATGGTGAGCTTAATTCATCATCAAGACATTGTATTACCTTTGTGCAATCCTCCTCATTAATGTGAGCGAGAACCCCTGTCCCAATGGAGATATTGTGAGCCCGTGCCATCTTTTGCACCATCATCGGTTTTATCAAACATCCATTACTATCAAATAGATTGAATGCCATTGATGCACCCCTCTCAAACTTCACCTTTGGTCCATATACATGTACCAAGGGTACATAGCTAGAGCTATTCGATGATGAATGTTCTACGAGATGGTGAAGCTTCAACATGGAGCTTACAAGCCAATTGATCAAAAACCCTAGCCTATCATTGGTCTTGTTTAACCCAAGTGCATCAGCATGGTTAAGACCTCGGCAATATATTTCTGGATCCCTTCTAACTACATTAAACATTGATGCATCATCCACGAGGTGATCGAGGTCACTATCACTTTCATAGCCATCATTGTCATCGTCATCATATAAGGATGACGAGAAATCTAAGCTATCTTCACTACCATCAATATAGTTAAATGATGAGCTCTCATTGTCTACATTAAGGGTAAGGTGATTCTTCTTGGTATCTAGAGGCTGAGAGAATGACCCTGGATCCGTTATAAATGCATTGGATCGGCGGTGGCGGGGGCCGAAAATCTCGTGACTATGATATGACAGCCAAGACCTCGTTTTATCAGTAGATTCGGTTTTCCGAGGGTTATGAATGGGCATTACAATATCCGATTGCCTTGAGGATTCCATCTCAGTCAAGGCACTTTCTTTAGAAGCAGTTGAGCTTTCACCGGGCTCATATCGCCGAAGAGATGGACTCAAGCACCCACTATTACATCGATTCGATTCTACGCTAGTCTCCCGATCATTGTAACTTAGGCTACTTTGCCCTTCTATAAGAAGGCTCTCCTCTAAGACCGACCTAGGGGTGAGAGGTCCGCCTATCTTACCCTTGGTTGCAAGGTCATTTATACTATCTCCATCTCCTTGAAACACATGGATTGTTGGCAATGGTAATGCAGTGTCGAGATTTGATATAGCCTCGGCACTAGATTCAACGGAATCCTCTTTCATTTTAGAATGCTGACTCACATCAGCTCCATCCGACATAACCCCTTCGGGAATTGCCGAGTTTACTAGTCCGGAGAAAGCAATTTCAGCATGCCGAATGCTTCTTCTACATTCCCTCTTATGTGCCCTTCTCTCAATATAGTTGTAATTATGTACTTCTTCTTCTTCTTCTTCATCCACAACAATGGGTGCAACAAGCCTCACCATGCCCAGATTATTGCTCCTCGAATCATGACCAGAGGATGGGCGGAGGATGCCCATGGACGAATTCTTGACAAAGAGGCACCCGAAGCCAGTCGGATCGGATCCAAAGACTTTGTAGAATGAAGTGACTATGAAATCGGGGCGGAACAGAGAGAGGCCGAGAGAGTCCATATCTTTGGGACCCGCCGCGGATGCATCGAGAAGCACATGCCAGCCGTTGTCTTGTGCCAGAGACATCCATTGGTACGAATACTTGGTGCCCGAAATCCGAGATTGAATGGGGAACACGAACAATCCCTTGTTCTCTTTCGGAACATCCGTCAATGCGCAATTCTGGACAGCTTTGATCTCATCTTTTGCTTCTTGATTGGCTTCCTTCTTCTTCTTCTTCGTCTTCTTCTTCTTCTCCAAATTAGACCCATTTTCCTCTGAATTGGGTTGCTGCTTCTTTCCCAAATTAGCCCCATTCTTGCCTGATTTGGGCTGTTTTAGCTCATCCAGATTGGCCCATTCCTTCTCCCACACATTCCTCTTCTGCATAAGCTGCAGCTTCATCTCTGCCGAGCAAACGGAGAGAGAAGGGAAATGGAACCTCGCATTCATCACATTCTCTGCTCCACCATTCCTTCTTGCAATCTCTTCCAAAGAACACACAGACTGGCTCTCATAATCAAACATGGTAAGCAGCCTTCTCCCATGGCCATCATTGAATGGATAAGACTCCCCCACAAGCTTAAAAGCAGAGCTTTTGCTATCTGTGAAGAACAGACTGTATTCTCCTTCTTGTATGTTAAGGAACCCCATTATCCTTCTCCTTATATCAAATTCCACAGTTCCTTCCTCTGCATGACAAGATTCCATGGAAACTAGGTCCCCTGATGCCTGGGACAGAACAAAGGAAGAAGACGGGGAATCGAGCTCCTGTTGAAGATGAGAAAAGAGGCCATGGCCACTGTAATCTAAGCAAACGCGGCCATCTTCCGCTTGGAGCTCACTGTATTCTTCTTCGCGGAGCTCGTCCACGATTAGGGTTTCAAGATACTCCGGATGGATGGTTGTGAAGCTCTCGAAAGCTTCTTGCTCGGAGGGAATGGATGAGGCAGAAGTCACCATTTGAGCTTCTTCGGTATCTCCATTAAAGCTGATATCCCTTCTCTTTCTTCTTCTTCTTCTTCTTCTTCTGTTTCTCCTTCTTTCTTTTTCAAGAATAGCAGCAGAGTTTCTGAGGCCTTTGAGTCTGCCTAGACATGAACCTAGAACAGAGTATTTGCTAGAGGAGGGCGATATTCTAGCCTTTTTCTTTACCAGAGAGTGTATTCGGAGAAGCAATGACCTGCAAATTAACCCAAACGAGAAGATTTAAGAAATGGAGTTCGGAGATTATATAAGGATTTTAGGGTTTCTCTTAGGATGTTAGGGTTTACAGAAAAGCCTAGAAAGTAAGCGATAGAAACATATTGGGATTGAAGGTTTTTCTTAGGGTTTGGAGTATACATAAACCCAAAAATCAGACCTAGACCTTAAGAATTAACATAAAGAGAAGCAAGACATTGTGTCCAGAGGAATCCATAAACTTTATTATAAGACATATGTTGATTGGGAAGCAGAAAAGGAAACAGAATTTACTGTAAGTGGAGAAGGCAAGAATTTTAAAAACAGAGTTTTAAGCTTTTTCTTGGGGTTAAGGGTTAGAGGAGACACTAAGAATTAAGGAGAAGAAGCATATGGGGAAACTGGATTCAGGTTTTTTCTTTAGGTTTGGAGTTTAATGAAACCATAAACTGACCCTAGACAGGGTTTAGAGCATAGAGAAAACCCTAACCCTTAATAGATAACATCATAGAGAAGACCCTATACAGGGTTTATAGCATTAATAGATAACCTTTAATAGTGATTAGGGTTTAGGATTTAGATTTTTTTGGCATTTAGGGTTTCTTACGAATTACTCTGAATAAACCCTTAAAACCCTAAGAATTGATATCAAGAGGGGGGAGGAAGGAAGCACAGAGATCAGCTGAGATTTTAGAAATTAGGGTTCAGTTAACAGAATCGATTTTAGAGAGAACAAAATATGTGCAACAAGAATGCAATCAACGCTCAAGTCAATGAATTGCATTGAAGACCAACCAATACAGACAATCATTAAATGAAAGAAGACAACAACAACAAAAAAGCATTTTCATTTTCAGAAACATTCTCCATTGATATAATGAAACAAATAGGCCTTCATCAAGTAAGTTACCTTATGGAATCCACTTGAGAGGAGAACCCCATCAGTTTCTTCTTCTTCCTCTTCCTCTTCCTCTTCCTGTTCTTCTTCTTCTGCTACTCTGCATTGAAGTTACAGAAAGAACAGAGACATATGGAAGAGCCAAAAACAGAGACAGGGTAAGAGAGACAGAGACAGAGACTCTGTTCTTCTTTTTGAGTGTATGTGTAAGAGGAATCAGTTGGGTAGATATACAGAAATATATAGATAGATATAGATAGATATGGTTTGTTGGAATTCACCAACAAAAAAGCTAGATTTCTATTGAGAATCTCCACTACACCTTCACCAAATCCAATGGTAAATATAAGATACACAAAACCACACACATAACATGAATGTATGTGTGTATATATATAATCATAGGTCTAATCCTTCACCCTATTGGGAAGTGTTTCTACATACTCACCATGGGATGAATATTTCAATGGGGGTAGATACATAGACATTATGTACATATATAATACCATATCTATATAGATAATAGGTATACATATAGATAGAGAGAGAAACTTGGTGGGTGGAAATCACCCACAATGGTGGATTTTTCATGGGTATCAATCACTTTTGATTGCTAACATCCCAAGATATCGAATTCTATTGCTAACTCCGATGCAATCCCACACGTTCGCGTGGCACAAAAAACGGGTTCGCTCCATACGGACTTTCTTATCTTGCCCATTGCCCATTGCATTGGTCACTATTTGTGTGGATAGTCAATCATATATGCACATATGGCTCTGTTTATTAGGGGGTATTTATGAGGGGATTGGGGTTGAAGTTGTGTTTGATCTATAGTTCAACCCATTGTGTAACATGCGAGAATAATGCGTCATCAAGTTATTTTCACACTCCCTGTGTTAAGTCCAATATTTGTGTTCGTATGGCACAAAGTATTTTTCACACAAATGTGGGCTTCAGATGACGAACACCAATTTCTTGCTTGATATGTTGTACTGACTTGCGTGCATAATGCACCAGATGGGATCGCTAGGTTGTTTTCAATCTCTTCGTTTGAATTGCCCCTAGGACCAACTACACTAAGCTTGGTTTTTATGTTGTTTCCAAGAAAGTTTTCATGTATGCGTAGAAAGCCACAAAGTCCAATAGTTTTGTACCCAAATTGTGAGACTAAAGTACTCAACATGTAGATGTCATTGTTACTCACATTACCAAAACATGAAAGGAATGCCGACAAGTGTTGCGAGTAATTATGGAAATCACTACATTACATCAACTACTCATAGGGTTTTTATTGATATATGCTAATCGGATTCATCATGGTGTTTGATCCTACTAGCATGCATGTGGTGCAACACTAGAGATCAACATATTATATGACTTTACAAAGTTGGCAAATGAATTTTCTATCATAATTTAACATATAATATAACGGAGTGACCGTAATCATGTTAGCTTAAGTCACGAGTCTCAATGCTCACGTGATATGAACCATCCATATGTCATGAGAGTGTCTTCTTTCGTAGAACCGTAGTGTAAACGTGAGTTGTCAAACCATATAAGTATTGTATTGTCTTGAACATGAAGTTATTGAACCAAGTAGTTGTGATATTTATATTACAAACTCATTGTAATTCTATTTATATTATGAGATTTGTAAAGATCTGATGGCCCTTGTATTATTGTTTGCTAGCCTTTCATCTATGTATGTGGGTGAAGTTTCATTGTATTGTTGCTTTCCTAATAGCCACATATATCCATACTAAGGAAAATGCAACTTTGAAAGTGATGATTAGTATATCATTTATGTTTTCAATTTTATTTGCTTGGAAATGCTTCTCTATTTCCAATATTTTTTTCCCATAAAAAATATCCTCCATTGGTATTACTCAGCTTTAGAACATTTACATCCAAAACAACAACGTAATTTATAAGCAAGACATGCATTTTGTCATTTAACATTGGCGGTCATTTTTGAACTAAAAGAATGAGGAAATAGACATTACCGCCTCATAATGATTTGTTAATCAATCTTCATAGATAGTTGTTATTCTTCAAGTAACATACATAATCATGCTATTCACCATATTACCACTTCATAATGATTTGTCAATCAATCTTCACAGATAGTTGTTATTCTTCAAATAACATATGATGCTTGGTATAAGAAGTATATTTTGTTTTGGAATAAATAAATAAATAAAATTGTAAGCTTCTGGGCTGACAAGCTCAAGTTGTAGCCTTCGAGTGTTTTTCGTTAATACTACTGAAGAAAATCTTTGAAGGAAAAAAAAAACATACATAACACGAAACATGTAATGTCTTTTTTTACCAAAGCTCAAAACCATTACAATATAACATTGATAATACACATTTGGTTGCATGCTTTGTAGCTACATTATGATAGCATTGTTTGATTCCCAACGCATTACAAAAAATAAAACCTTGTGATGTCTGACAACTTTTGCAAATTTACATCCATGTAGGAATGTTTTCACTTTTCTTTCCATATCACTATGAAACATTGCTAACTCTTAAAGAAGTCATGCATGTAACCTATGTCTTGCTTGGATTCCTGAAGAAATGCCATGAAAAATGAGTCAATATGCAATAAACATACTCATGTAGGTATGTGCATGCGTGGATATCAACACAAACTTACATGTCAAGAGGGTAATATGTCATACTATATGACATATACCTAGAAATGTTCAACACCTTCAAATAAAAAGATGAGGATGAATCCTAGTTATAATGGGGATGGAAACTTCCATGAAACATTACTCACCCTTGATATATTTTCAATTGTTTCTTATGGAAATAACATGTTATGTAAATGACTATAGTTACATAAATTGTATTATAATAGAGTAAGGCATGCTTTAGAGTTGAGCGAATATGGTTGTCCCTAGTATGTAACTTATATGGAAAATATTAGAAACATCTTTGCCTAATTCTTGTTTGTATAAGATTGCAATAAACAAATTATCAATGGTCATTGTAAATGGATGGCAAGTAAACACATCATGCTATTACCCATGAGATAATTTATGTTTCATTTTTGTTCCTAAGTTAGCAATAATTTATTATTCTTTAAGAAGCGAGATAGGAAATAATCCACACCCACAAGGTAAAAAGTATCTTTCTTTTAGCAACGAGCCAAAAGATGGATTTGATTTAACAATTTGTGAAGTATAAACATCAAATTTAAAATGGACATCAAGTGATATACACGAAACACGTCAACAAGGCATTGTTGGTGTGTGCATTGAACATATTATACACCTGAAAGCCAATGTACAAACACATACATATTGTCCCAAAAAACGTTGAACCACTCCCCTTCTAAGCACCAACTAGATATGTACGTCAATTCAAATAGTTTGAAAAAACTTATTTTATAAGCCCAAACTAGATGGACCACAACAAATAATTGAGATGGTTTTGGGAAGGGGGGTCTTGGCATAAGTAGTTCCGGTAGTTTCTTTCTTTGACAAGAATATTTATACATATGATGGTTGGGGTGGTAGTAGGTACCCCTGAATGCATGTCAAAACATGTGCGTATCAACATGGTACATACACATACATCATTGTACTATATTCTTCTTCGTGGATTTTGGTGCCTTTTATTATTAATAATTAAATCATCTTTTCACAAGCCTCGAAAGGAGACAATGTATACGTATGTTGAGAATGGAATGAACAGTGAGAACCCATGTAGTTTTAAGCTTGAGACAAAGACACAGGGAGTTAAAATAGATGAGGGTGTCAGGAATCATTATAAGCTTTTCCATTTCTTCATATATCTCTATATATTTGTGCATGCATGCGTTCTTGTACATACCTTTCCATTTTTTATGCACGTGATCTTACCAACTCGCCTTTTCGTTTATGAAAGTATTCTTCCTTTTCAAAACATTTTACTTACGCTCCATCTTTCAAACTCATTTTATAAGATATATATGACGCCAAAGTTATTGTATATAACAAGCATGCCACATCTAACAATATTCCAATGACAATGCTAGGGATGGCACATGATTAGAAAATATGAAGATGCCAATCGAAATTGTAAGAAATGAATGTGTGTGGGAAATGTCAACAAAATTTATTCATGAAGCAAGATAAGCTAATCAATCTAAAGCACTAAGTTTGTTCTTGAGTCTCGATACTTGTTTGATGTGCGTAACATGTAGTAAAAGTTTGGTAAAAGGGAATGTTCAAGGTATGATAATTGAGAGGGTAGCAAAATGGTGTGTAAGATACATATCTGGCATATTCAAAAATTGTGTCAGAAAGGTTGAACGGGGAAAATTGTCCAGCTCCAAAACCTAGGAGAGTGGGAGAAGGGAATGTTTATGGTACAATTGTAAATATTTTGAAATTAGAGTCACGCTTAACAGTTGACATTGTAGTAAATCTATACAATATTACATTGACCAACTATTGTAGTTTTGAAAGGAAACTGTGAACCCCATGTGACAAACTCTTAGGTATCTCATCGGATGGCTAAACACACAGAACTAATTGTTTTAACGAACCAAAGGGAGTGCCTGCAATTACCAGAGTAATGGGTAAACTTAATCAATTTAGTTTGTTATATCAATGCACATACATACATTGCATAGAGACACACAAGATGATCATTAAAAAGTGATGTCGTAAGATTTCTTGAATCGTGTTGCTTGATGTAGCTTTGATTAAACCGTCACTTAAGCAACATCATATTTTAACAACAATCACCTTGGGAAAACCTTTGATGACATGATGGTGTGTGCCAATCCTAGTTAGATATGATGAGTAACATAGACTATCTCTTTAGGTGTGTGTGATCAACGTCATTGTTGAGTATGCATTAACAAATACTAATATCCATGTATATATAAATTAAAAGGGAAAACACTAAAACATGCTCATATTTGTATGTGAATAATAATAAAAATGGTCAAAGGTGATGTTGCTATTAAATCACATGAAATTTGAGACAAAAACATAATAATACATAAACCGATTGTTTGAGGGTTTTGGTTAAATACAAGATTTACTTTAATATTTGTGACCTAATTAGAATATCATCGGTGTTTCATAGAATTGAATATTACCTTATGTTATACCTTGGTTGTTGCCTAACAAATCCAAAGAAGATAAGTTAGCCTCAAGATGTCTTGCTGAAAGTGGTGGCTAGTGCCCTTTGTAAAACTCAACCAATGTTGTCACATATATCATTCTTATGGATTTTTTTTTGAGAAAGTTGTGAAGATGTGAGTGCTTGTTTTTTTTTCCAAACAACATCATACCTTCCATTAGTTTTAAAAAGGCATATCAACTACAAATTACAAAATAGATGGAAAGGAAGCGACGGTTCTTCCCAAGCCCATCTTGTGTAACAATGGCTAGCCATGAATCCTTCGTTTGATAGAAATGATTGAGCACTTCCTCAATTTTCCCATTCTCAACATATCCTGCAACCACTGCATTCTAGGAGACCTGTTCCTGGACTAAAAGTCTATTAAATACTACTTGTGCCTCGACAAGTGACCCACATTTAGCATACATATATACTAATGTATTGTCAATGAAATAATCTCTTTTGACTGGTTTTTGTACAATGTCCTTGTGAATTTCATTGCCTACTAATGTACCTCTAATGCTACCGCATGCTTTCAAGCAGCCAACACGTGTGATAGTATTTGGAGGGATGTCCAGACTTTGCATTTGCTCAAAGAGGAAGAGTGTTGTCTCACTATATCCATGTTCCACATATCCTGCAGTCACTATATTCCATGAAATTGCATCTTTCACAAGAAGATCATTGAAAATTTCTTGTGTTGTTGAGATAAAACCACATTTGGCCTACATATCCACTAAGGTATTGGCAACGAAGGTCTTAGTCTTAAACCCTTTCTTCACAATCTCGACATGTATTACGCTACCTTGATTGATGTCTATGGTATCACCACAAACTTTCAAGTTAGGAACAAGTACAAATGTATTTGGCGAGATATTATGTGTTTGCATCTCCTTCATGAGGTTTAGTGCTTCCTCGCCATGCTCATGTTTTGCATAGCCAATGATTAGTGCAATCCATGGGATCACATCTTTGACTGGCAAGTTGTCAAAAACTTGACGTGTTGCTTCAAGCAATCCAATTTGAGCATATGTATCAACCAACGTATTGCCAATAAGAAGATCTTTGTCAAATCCTTTCTTAATTATCTCAACATGCATTTCCTTGATGAATACTAGACCATTGTATGAATTCAAGTTACAAACTAATGATATAGTGTTTAGAGAAACACCTTCTTGTTGCATTTTCTGAATACAACTGATTACCTTCTCAACATCCCCACATTCAATATAGCTTGAAATTAATGCATTCCACAATACTACAACTTTACTTGTGAGTTTGAGAGACACTTGTTGGGCTTCTACAAGAAGGCTATATTTAGCATAAACACTTTGTGAATATATGAGTGCTTGTTACACGAACGAAGTTCAAGAAGACATTGATAAGATGCGTGAAGCAATGATCATATACCCCATTGAGCTCACTACATGGATATCACCTATCATAGGCGTTCCTAAGTAAAATGGTAAATTTTGAATAGTTTCATAGGTAGGTTCTTAGGGTACAACCAAATCATTGTCACGTTAGAAGACCAACAACACTACTTTTGCTACAAAGTTTTGGACATTTGCCTACAAATTAGACAGAGGTAATAATCGGCAATGGTTTGGTTTGAATCGAATCGAACCACGAAACTGCGACATAGTAGTTAAAAGGGTTTGGTTTGGTTTAAATCATTTGATGGTTTAGGTTGCCAATTGTTTTTTTAAAAATATTTTTTTAAAACATTTTAAAGCCTAATTCTCACATTTTAGAAAAATCTTGAAAAATTAAAATTCGAAATAATGGAAATTTTTAAATTTTTAAAATTGTAAAATTGAAATTTGATCTAACTTGAAAACTGAAACCGCAGTTTAAACGGTTTTACGGTTTGCATTTTTTGTAACGGTTCAGTTTTAACGGTTTTTGTTCAAATAGTTTCATGGTTTGATTCAAGTTTCAAATTTTTTAATGGTTCGGTTTTGACACTTTCGAACCAAACCAAACCGTTGCCGATTGTTAAATGTAGGTAACCTTTGTTGTAACTCATCGAGGGGTGAATGCTTGGGGTTGTTTCAAACCATATTCGAATATTGTTGACAATATCTACTGTCTTTGAATCCTCTCAAATGTCAAAATTGAGTAAAACATGGGTTAATGCTCGGTCATGTAGTACCCAAAGATGGCATACCAATGAACAAATCCAAAGTCCTCTCAAATGTCAAATTTGGATAAAACATGGGTTAATGCATGGTCATGTAGTACCCAAAGATGGCATATCAATGAAAAAATACAAAGTCAAATTAATTCATCAAATTTCCCCACTAAATAATGAAAAGGCATTAAAAGTACTCATGGGGTGTGTTGGTTACTACAAACAATTTAAACAAACTTTTAAAAGAATTCAAACGGACATGTTGGTGTAAGCAATCATTTGAATTAATTAAAGAATGTCTAGCTAAAGTCCAAATTTTCAGATTCAAGGGGTTTTCTGCTTGGTAGCCGTCCTCGATTGAATTGGGCTTCTATGGATGCATCAATAGCAGGTAATGTTCTATCATGGGGATGATATGTCATGAATCAACCGTTACAATCTTTGTCGAGGTTTTCAGTTCGAGGAAGTGCTATTATGTGCAATGATATGCAAGTGGCATTGGGACAATTTATGGCTTCATGGTCCACCTCTAGCAATTAGATTTTGGATTGGTTATTTCTCTCATTTAAAAGTTATTTTAGGAGTTAAAGTAATTAACACTGCGGGTGATGTAATATACTTTAATGTGGATGATGATGGTAGGTTGTGGCATGTATTTTCTGAATCAAATGTGTGGATGTATGCCAATGTTTCAGCGATTCGAGTAGTTGCAAAATCTAGAAAAAAATGGTTCTTCGATCCACCCTTTCAAGAATGTTTACGGTGTTGTTCATTGTGGGTTTTTCAAAAAAAGCCTCTTTATAATTTGGATTGGGATCCAACTGATTATCAATGGAAAAAAACGAATGCTAGTGGAAATGGTAAACACTTGGAGTTTTTCCAATATTCAGTTAAGCTAGGTAGAAATTTATTATTGCAATAAAAGTATAAATGCCCTACTGCCATGAAGCATTGGAATGCAAATAATGTGAATGCATTGCAACTTACAAAATTTTGGAAATGGTTGTGGAGTATGCAGTTGCCGAAAAATGTGATTTGTTTTCGTTGGTTGTTGATGCATTATGCTCTTCCTGTTGGTGATTGGTTGAGGCAAAATCAACAATATGCTTGTGGAATGCATTGTGGTGCATCTACATAATCTATTTTGCATTTGTTTTGGTTATGTCCCAAAATCAAGCAATTCTAGAGTAAGTTGTTTTTATTACTGAGACACCATTATGCTCATTCTATCTTCTCATGGGGTGCAGTATTATGGGGTGTTCTTCATGGAGATGTTATGAAGTATGAAAGTATGCATGCTTCTCATGTTTTTCACTTTTCCAATGGGTACATTTATCTCACTTCATTTCCATCTTTTATTCCTCGGTTTAGAACTGAAAATTTGGTTATTTGGCGTACTATTACGTCATTAGCTCTTTGGACAATATGGAAAATGAGATGCAAGGCTGTTTTTAATAATGCTCACATACATCTCAGTACTATGCTTATTGAATTCTGGTTGTTATTTGTCCATACCATACGTGGACAATATGATGATATGCAGGGTTCAATTGATGCTCAAAGGCAAATTCAAGTGGACTTTAAGAAACGACGGCGAGGGCTTCACTTATTTTCAGATACAACTTATGGTATGAAGTGGAATTATGCCATACCTTCTTTTTTATTGCATAGCTTGTAGATTGTGCTCCATTTGTTCCTTATATGATATCATCTGTTTGATCAGATGTTGGTATTAGCTTTTGTATTACAATAGAGGCGAGATGAAATGTCTCCTTCTGTTTTCTATATGTACATTTCTCAAGTAATATACTAAGGTGTATCTTTCTTAAAATAAAATAAAAAGTCCCAATTTTCAAATTCCCCATATTGCACCAATGAATTTCACCTTCATATAGATGGATCAACCTTCACATTAGGTGTGAATCGTGATATTATGCCCAATGATGAAGCACAACGTGAATATGAAAGGGTGAGTTGTAGGTGTTGTGAGCAAGGGATGTGGATGTGTAATGTATTTTTACTCGTGGGTACTACTCAAGAACCACCTTGAGGATGGTGTGCAAGGACATATACTATCTACCCTTTTGTTGGTAGTAGTCAGGACAATCGAGAGCGAGTGTCGATCACCGCCAAGCTACTTACAAGTTACTACTAAAGCAAACTCTAATCTCACACTAAGAATTAATCCCTTATTCAAGACAATACTTTACCACTCAATAATGAAGAGCCCTTACCACATTTACATCCCATTCCATGCACTCAATAGAATAACGAAGAGACAAGAAATCAATAGCTTGATATAGCTTCCATTAGCCCACTTAATGCAAAAAATGAAAGCTTTGGGGCTAATTATACAAATATGTACTACATATAAAACATATTTATATGATTAATTCTATCTTCTCACCCATTGCCATGGATGTGGTGTTTATGGGATTTTGTAACACACTTAAGAGTTAGCTTGGGGCGATTTTGGCTTTGAATGGGTGTGCACATGCTTGGGAAGCCATATTTGTGTCTTCTCTTCATGGAACCACTGAACAATCGTCAACTTTTTAAGTACTCGTTATGTGGAGGTTCCTTTGTGTGGGCCTTCAACAATAACTCATGCATGTTCGCTCATGGTTGGCACATAGTCTTTGAGGAAATTTAAATGACTTGTCATTCCAACTTAATAATGTGAAGGGTTTTCATACAATGGCAAACATTTTGGGTTGGTAAGGTTTTATGAACAAATGGCTAAACCAAAATACGTCATTGATATGGGAGCTTGCACAATTACATGAGATAAGTTCTCCCACAACATTATTTGTGAGATGGATAAAATAAATTCCTTTATATATTTATTTGTAGGGTTATTCACCTAGAGTTGAAGCTATTATTGATGTTGTGGGGAAACATTGCAAAAAAGTGACTTGAGAGAATAAGGATTGCGCTTCTAGTTCTACTCGAAATTACCTTGGTGTGAATAATCATCTCCATTAGACTTCCTTTTGGGGGCCAAACTTGGACCACGACAATGTGATGTGCTTGAAGTTGATATATTAAGACTTACAATGGTAGCCAATGGAGTCCCTTCTGAAAGGGAAGTTAAGGTAGGCAATGGGCACGTTGAACCTAAGAATTTCATGGTTTAACTTGAGCATTGCCACCGAAGGAGATGATTGGCTCAAGTTTACACTCTTCTCTAGGATTGTAGTGCAGAAACCATCGAACATTGGGAAGTACTCCTATTGTGCATTTGAAAAAATCATATATTTACTTGCAGCACGTGTTAAGTATCTAACACCTGAGACACTTGTTGTGGAGATTGCAGCACCAATAAGGGACACCGAGCTCAACTAACCATAGGAACAAGAGATAGAAAAAAGCAAATATAAAGCAATGTAAGCCAATGGGCAACCTAGTGTGAAAGGAACTCACTTAGTACCTTGTTAAAAGCTATAAAAGCCACTTTTGAGTGACTTTTGTAGCTCTTCTCCAATCTTAGGTTTTTTCCTTCTCATTAATGCAATAGAGCTCTTACTCTAATCCCCTAATATTCTATTAGAGCTATGGGAGATTAGGGTTAAGAGCTAAGTAAGACAAACTCTAATCTCCACCTCTTCTACGGTGCTAAACCTCTTTGCGTAAGAATTGGTGTATTTGATTATATCTTATTTGTCTCTACATTCACGTTCATGTGCAAGAGATAATAAAGTGAGAGAGAGAGAGTGAGTGAGTGTGTGTTTGTGAGCTTAACTACTAATAATCATAGTTAAGTAGGCCAGTAGCTCCAAGGTGCTTGATAACCACAATGGCCTAGTTCACCACCAAAAGGGCATATGCCAGTCCAAATCCTAGGCCAACGACATTGATAGAAGGGATAACTTCATCGATCCATAGATGTGTTTCGGTGTATTACACGGAAATGACACCACATGACATGGAATACATGGTTTTGGAAGGGTTCCCCTAGGCATTACCAGGGTTGCAATGTATCATGTGAGTAAAGGTTTTAATCTCACATGGGAATGACTCCAAACATTTGAAGGAAAACCACACAATAGGATTTTAGTGCATTAACCATCAAACATTGGGAAGTACACCAATGCTCTCAAAGAAATAATACATTTACTTGCACCACACCAATATTTACTTGGAATACATGGTTTTGGAAGGGTTCCCTAGGCCTCAACACATGTCATGCCACCAAAGATTTTAATATCACGTGGGAATGACCCCACACATTGGATGATCACCACCTAGAGGCTTGAGAGTTGTTCATTACATTCCATAGGAGTATTGTGACAATGGTTTGTCTGTTAATTGAGGCGATCGTATCTCTAATTATATATTTCACATGAGAGGTAGAGTTGTCAACTATCTTCAAGGTTATATTTCATAATATCTATATGATGGTGGGTCACTAGCTCGAATGGTACAACCATGTAGCAAATTTTGGTCCAACCATTGTTGTCACAACTTTGTGGACCAATCGTGTGCATGTTGTTGACCATCACCGACATATGGCTAGTCTTAAAGGATGAGTGATGTTGTGAGTCGAACCATAGTCTTTTTTCTCTATCATAATCTTAATTGTTAAATGGGTTACCCTCTTTAAAATGGTTATTCTTGAATGATGTACAAACACCAAGGCGGGATCTTGCATCCAATAGATTTTTGCTAGGAATCATAAAGGCATGGGATGTGATTAAGTCATTCTTGCTTAAGGACAAGCCTTCTACATGGGATGCGCTACTTAATCAACCTCTTCTTGCCAAATCTTTATTTCTGGATAATGCAGGAAAAGTGTTGGTCTTGAGAACTCACCTTGCATGGGGAAAATTGGATAATGGACCTGCTGCATCTGTAAGAATGTGGAATCATTTTCAGCAAATGTCATAAGAAGATCGTCTTGCACAATTACAATCAGTTTATGGTGCCAAGATAATGATTGCTAGTATATCAACAACATATTCTTTGTTTTCTACAACCTTTCAACCCACAAAGGAACATATGTGGTTTGGATGCTTCATAAATGACACATCGGTGGCTGTCAAGGCAGTTTCACCTAACGGGTGTGCTTAATACTTTAAGGTCCTAGACAATCATACATTACAACCTTATACCTTAGAGTGCAGTTATCTACAACACTTGCGAAGTGCACCAGTTAGAGTCGTTGCTAAATTTGGAAAGAAATGGATGCTCGATCCTTATCCTTCAATTGCGCATACGTGTGATATGTTGTGGCTATATGCAAAAGACCCGGTTGCAAGATTAACATGGGATCCGAGGGGCTGGTTTTGGTCACATTCCTTGGGGGAATAGATCATAAAGGTTCCTTTCTTTCAATACTCAGTAAAACTTGGAAGAGCACTATTGCTTTCTCAGAATGCAAGGATACCAACAACTCAGAAACATTGGACCACTTGGGGGTTCTCAACTTTGCATTTGAAAACCTATTGGAAATGGATTTGGTCGTTCAAGGGGCCAACTAAATTTATTCTCTTCAGATGGCTATTAGTGCATATGACCTTACCAGTTGATCACTCATTGAAAGGGAATGTAACACCTAATATTCGACAATGTGGCTTTTGCCACAAAGCGCAAGAGACTATCAAGCATGCCCTTTGGTCATGTTCCTTGGCTCAACAAGTATGGAATAAAGTTCTTTCGTTATTTTTAACAATCAATGTTGGTTGCTTATTTTCATGGGGAACAACAATGTGGGGAGTGTTACATTCCAGTTTGATGTTGTATGAGGCAAACGATGTTCAAGAGTCAATGATGGTACATAATAGAAGATTGATATTGGTCAGCCCCTTTCAACAACCTCAAAAGTAGGCGCGATTTGCCCATATACGAAAAACAGTGACTACAATAACGTTATGGGCATTATGGAAATGTCGATGCAATTGACGTTATGATGCGACATATCAATGTCTCTCAGATGTCTTACGTGAGATATGGGAGAACTTGGTGGCAGTAGTCCGCGACCAGTATGACAACATGCAGGGTTCACCAGAGACTGTGAACAAGAGAAAGAAGAAGCACCTTCACTTATGGAAAAAGTTACCCCTATTCTCTGAGTCAACTCAAGGGCCTCAATGGAACTATCAACTTCCTTGGACCCTTTCTTGATTAACAGTGAAGCACGACAGAATGCAAAAAAATAACATTTTACAAAGTTCTAGCTTTGGTCTTAGGATTATCGTATATCATTGTACATGAAAATTGTAAGGTTTTGGCCAGATAAGCTTAAGTTGTAGCATTCACATGTTTTCCTTAATACTAATGAGGAAAATCTTTGAAGAAAAAGAAAAATAAATAATAATAATAAATTGTTAAATGGGTGACATTGTTAAGTACCTATTATAATAATGTGCCCAATGATAATATCAACATCAATACTAAGGTCACAAGTGATGTATTGTAAAGCTAGAGCCTTAGGGTCACCCAATGTGAAAAGGGACAAAACTTTTTTGTTAAATTAATAATAATAACTATAAAGGTCACTTTTAGACCTTTTGAATGCTTCTATTGATCTCCAATTTAAGCCAAACCTCCCTCTCTCTCATACATTTAGAGAGATTAGTGTTACGTATTGTTTGAGCCTCTCATTCTCATTCTCTTGTATGTGTGGTGGTGATTCTCATTAATTGAAGTGTGGTTAGTCAATGTGTTCATGTTCATTTGCTTGACTACATTGTTTAACGAATAAACCTTGAAAGGGCATTGGCAAGCTTCTAGGTTAGGATAACCTTGAAGAGAGGTGAGTTAGTGTTCGGTTAGTTTAGGTACACAAAGTTAGTCACTCTAGAGTGCTCGATGACCACACCCACTTGAATCCCCATTAAAGGGTATATGAAAGTATGGATTCCTTGTCAAATCGCTCTCAAGATTATAATCGTAACCTTATGAACTGATTCTATAATTAATACGAGTAGGATAGTCGGAAAACTGATTATCCCAAGAACTCGGACAAACCCATATAGACCTATGACCTATGGGAACATGTGGTGGTTTGGGAGGCATGCCTTTCATAACTCCTAGAGTAGAGCAACAAAACTTGAACCTTCTTCTAGTTTTAGTTCTATTGCTACGTAAACGAGTTTTGGGGATTCTCTATCGCCCAAGTTTATTTCCTTAACTTGAGTTCATTCGTCACATGCGAGTCATTCCATGTTTGTTTAAGACAATCCACCTAATGTGTTCCAAACTTGTAGAGCTCGAACTTTACGTATATCTAGCTCTTTCAAACTTGCTGACATTTTTATCATCATTTTTTTTAGCGTTTGTAATAATTCCCTCTTCCACACATTGCAAGTGTTGTGAGGGATGACATGCTGGAATCTTATCTCCACCTCAACATTATTCAACCATTTTTTTCACCTGGCCTTATTTTTTTCATATGATCTAACAAAGTAAACTGATTTATACCATAAAGCAATTGATGATGACCCCATCCTCATTGACACTTTCAATATTGAAGGATACATACTATTGACAATGGCTATAGTATGAGTGATCTTTTCATTGTACACATTTTTTGAATGCACAACTAATAACAAGTTTATATCTACCTTCTTTTCTCACTTGGGCACTTTGAGATGATATGTTCATAATTGCAAGATTCACGCAAAAACCATGCCAGTACTCTTGTGCATTTTGGCCAGTAGATGTCATTAGTTTGTTTATCAATTAGACTTCCCTTTGGTTACATACATATATCATTGTTTTGGGTTACAATCGTAATATCCCTGTTTGTTCGGGCATTCAATCAATTAGCGAGGTTCTTGACACTAAAACATTCTATTGTAGAATGTCTGGATGCACCATTGTCTCTATCATAATTTTTGAGAGCATATATTGGTGTACAAGTACCTTTTGAGACAACATAATGCAACAAACTTTCATTCTTCTAGCTCTTAGCCCATCAATTTCATCTATTCCTTCTCTTGAGTAGTATGACAACTCATTGTCTTGAGCCCCCACGATGAAGCTCTTCTCTAAGATGGTAATATATTTCCATTAGTCTACTACCTACCTAAGGGTGTGTGTTTGGTGGTGTTTGTCACGTGGAGGTTGTCTAGATAACCCAATTGGTGTCTTTCAACAATCTTCTCGACGATGTGTTGCAAAATATTTACATTAAGTGGGTTCCACAGACACACACAGACACACACATGTAGAAGACAAATGATATCGATGAATAGAACAAAAATAAATAAATCAAGAGACTCATGATGAACAATAAGAGATCAAATGCAAATTGAGGTAACCCAAAGGAGCGAAAACACACGAACTAGAAACAAAGGTTCCGGAAATGAAATGACACAAGACAATGGAATGAATGGTAAAGAGGAGAAACAGAACACAAAACCAACAAAAAAACAAGAGGTTTGTGTGTTGTGCGTGGGGGGCGATCCGGAGAAGAGCCAATCAGAAACGAGGGAGCGGATCGCTGATGGTGAGCCGTTGGATGAAGAGGAGGAAGAGGGGGGCGATAGTGGACCGTTGGATCTCAAGGAAAGGAAAAAGAAGGCGGGAGAAAGACGAACGAATTTTGAACTCGCCTCTCTTCTTTAAATATCTAACCGCCGCAGCTCTCAGATCTCAGACTCAGATAACATTCACACACACAGAGGCGCCGATTTCTGTCTGCTCTTTGCTTCCATCTCCATCTCCATCTCCAATTCTCTGTTCGATCCATCGCCATGGCTAGGACCAAGCAAACAGCTCGCAAATCTACCGGCGGGAAGGCCCCCCGCAAGCAGCTGGCCACCAAGGCCGCCCGCAAATCCGCCCCCGCCACAGGCGGCGTCAAGAAGCCCCATCGCTTCCGCCCCGGCACTGTGGCCCTGCGTGAGATCAGGAAGTACCAGAAGAGCACGGAGCTCCTCATCCGCAAGCTCCCCTTCCAGCGCCTCGTCCGTGAGATCGCACAGGACTTCAAGACCGATCTCCGCTTCCAGAGCTCTGCTGTGCTTGCCCTCCAGGAAGCCTCTGAAGCCTACCTCGTCGGGCTCTTTGAGGACACCAATCTCTGCGCGATCCACGCCAAGAGGGTCACCATCATGCCCAAGGACATTCAGCTTGCACGTCGCATCAGAGGGGAGAGGGCGTAGAAGATAAATGCTTTTAAATAGAAAAGATTCGTTACTAAAACGGTGTATTTATACACCACCATTATTCTGATAATGGATTACTCTTACCTTCTGCGTTTGGAAATTCCTTTATATCTTTGTGTTTGAGTGTGGTATGAGCTTGGGAGTTGCTTTCGAAACCTCTTGATAGAGAGGTGTTTTGGTGGTAAACACATTTGAACGTTTGATGACGGACGAGAATATAATAATATGTTTCAATGCTTTGCTCTCAGAATTGTCTTGACATTGTTTTGTATTAATTTAGGGTAACTGTAAAATTTTAGCAATTGAGGTTTGCACAGGTTCAAATATGGACTGTTTAGGGTTTGTCTTGTGGCTGCAATAAAATTGCTGAAGTAGATATTATTTTGGCGAAAGGCTTGCAATTGTTGTGATTCTTATTACGTAGATAGTTGAACACTAATCCAAATATAATATGATATTAGCTAATACTTACCACGAGTCTAGTCTGTTTTTTGGTTCTGTTAAATTTGATGCTTTCTATCAGTCGTCCTGTAATTACAGTTGTGGCTTAAAATGTTTCAGTAGCAATAACATTTCTTAGTCGTTAGGTAGTTTCAAATTCTGCCAGAAATATAGTATTTTTTGTCTGCCAATGTTTACTCATGATGGCTGTGATAAATAGATTGCTTGTTTTTCATCAGCGTCCATATTAGTATTTTCGTGGTGCAAAATGTTTCAATTTCTTACAACCTTTCCTTTTCCTTATGTATTTGCAAACTCTGCCACATATTCACCATAATAGTTTGGCAACGAATACTCTTAATGGCTGTAATAAATTACTTGTTTTTTCAGCAGTGTCTTTGCAAATATTATGGTGGCTTAGATAATTGCAAATTCTAAGCGAACTTGTGAATTGCTAATGCTCAATTTTACCATTACTGGTGTTCTAAAATTAATTGTGTTTTCTTGTTAATGAAATAGACGATGTTATCATTGTTTTGCATTCTTACTTATCCTCTATTGACAGTCATGGATGAAAAGAAAGTATATTGATCACTACAGATTACCCAAAAAACCTTGGGCAAATCAAAGTATTTGCTCAACCTGAGGCAATTATGAATAGACTATGTTATATTGCCTTTTGTTTACTTTCTTACTCATCCACTATTTACATAGTGATGGATGAAAACATATGTTGATCACTAAAGATTACCCTAAGAACTTTAGGCAAACTAAAGTATCTGCCCAACCTAAGCCAATTATGAATATTCGTGATGTGCATGAATACCAAGAGGTCATAGCTCTCTCTATGTTGAATGCTTCTATTCTTCTTATAGTTGGCCCTTTACTCATTGCCATTCAATCTTGACATATATTATAAATGTCTAAACGTGCATTTGCAATGGAACCTATGAATCTATGGGCTGTTTCTAATGTTTCTTCAGATGTAGCATAGAAATATGAATTCTATATTTTGAGTTCAAAGCTTTTTTCTATCATATAATTTTAAGGATACACTGATATTTGGCAACTGCAACATTGAATTACTGAAACATGATGTTTATCAGTTAATTAATGGTGAAAAGAATAAACACCGTCACTGATGTTATACCAATTTCTACACTATTGTCAGTAGTATCACACAATCACATCAGATTTAATGAACCTCCTTGATTGTTATGTGCTGTCATTGCAATAATCTGCACAATCAACAGTTTCTATGATGAATGCCACAGGTGATGGTATTATTATGTTGTCATGGTTTCTGCAGTGTCCATTGTCACGGGATGCTCTTTCTGCTGTCATTGGCCAAAACGTTTTGTAAGCCAATCTTTAGAGAAAGATAGAAATATAAACATTCCAACTAACATGATTTAAGAGCAGAAACCTGGCTACTTAAAGTCCATGGATCAAATTGGCATGAAAGAGTGCTGCTGTTTATAAGCTCCTCCAATTTATGCTTCGATACACTATACTCTTGTTTGAGTTGTTGGAATGCTTGCCAACATCTGCTCACATCAAAATATCATACCCTATTGGTTATTTTAAAACATCCAGGTAAACAGCAAGTAAGAATATTCTCTTACTCTACTATAATCTATGTTGCTTCAAATTTCCACACTATGTTTTCAGAACTTAATGTTTTCTTACCCTTGCAAATCACCCAAATCACAAAAGCTGCGGAAAGCAACGCAACAATTCTTCATCCTGAGAACTCCTAGACTGCGAACCCTCGATGATAAAACAAGTTACTTCCCTAATCAGCTTGCGGAATCACAGGGTAATCATTGAAAATGCTTGTTCGACACATCAAAATTCATTTCAAGATTGTTATAGCATTATGCACTTTAAGCTTAAGTACACCATTATGCGTTACTGCCAGAGCAGGTTCACTATCGATAGCCTATAGGCCATGATCTGGACATAAACTTTAAAATATATAATGAAGTGATTGTAATCCTACATATTTATCAGTGATGTGATCTTTAATCACTAATTTATTTGATTGTTTTTTACATGCCATCCTCAGTTAAACAAATGAAGATATCAAACCAACCTTGCACTACTTCCTTTTAACTGATGCACACATGCATCCACGACTTTGAAGTCGACCGGATCTTGGGTTCTGCATGACCATAAGCAGCATGAGCATTCAATACACATATGCATACGATGCAATTGAAATGTAATAGATCTTCATCCTCTTCAGATAAGGGGTTCAGGTTTATTTTAAGTTTCCAAGTTCCAATTACTTGAAGAAACATAGGTATTCATGGTCACATGGGTGTGTATGTGAGACTTTAAATTAGGAAATTGGGCCACATTCCCATGCATGGAAACTCTATTGGTATGTGCGATGAGTACACGAAGTCCCCTTTTAGGATTATTTCTCAAATTCCTACCGCTTGAAGAACCTATTGGTATTCTCATGTTTCATAGATAAAGCTGCGACTGAGTTTACAATTTCATGAAGAACCTACGATTATATTATTAGTATGGCATACGCATGTTATGTAGGTTACATCACAAATTAGGATTAACAACTTTCAATTACTTGAAGAAACCCATTCGTATTTACAGGTAAATGCCACCATTTAGAGATTGGGATTTGTGTAGGTCCAATGCAAAAAAAAAAAACCATGAGAATGTAGCATATATATTTGTATACGATTAAATACTATGTATATGTAGAAGACATACAGAGCCTTCATAAGTTCATTGATAAGCCTCTCCGAGTCTTCAAAGTAAAGCCCAACAACCTCCACCAGAAAGTCAGGGTTGCTCTCGTCTTGAAGTTGATGAAGTTGAATGAATTGGTCGTCAATAAAACCCTAAAAAAGCCAGGCTCATTTTGTTCATTGAGGCCAATGGTACCGATGACAAACCTCTCTCATAAAAATAAACCATATTTAGATCTCTCTTTCTCTGTCTCCATGTCATGGTGCTAAGGTTTCATCATAGAAAGAAACGTATATCTTCTTCTTTTCTCTTGCCTCTTTTTATGTGAAAACAAAGCAAAAGTAGAAATACTATATTTTCATGGAAAAATAAATCCTGAAGGATTAGAGACCATTTGTTATGCACACACAAAACAAAGTTAGGGTTTCATCCACAAACACAAGTTTTGTGTTGACGCACACATGATCAGAAAACAAGAGAGGAAATAAAACAAATGAAGAGAGACATTACCTGTTGAAAGAGAGAGGTGAGTAGTTCTGCGGTGTTCTTAGGGACCTCCATATCCTCCAAAAACAGAAACAAATAACAGAAAGACTTTTTCAACCAGAGGAAGAAGGAATAGAGAATGAAGGAAAGAACAAACTTTGATTTAGTGCCATCAAATCTTGTCAGAATATTGGAGGTAAAGAGAGATTCTGGACCGTGATGATGATGGGTCTCTTTCCCTTCCTCTGATTATATTCCATAGTGGACACGCCCCCATCATTATCTTCTTCATGACCATGACTCTGTTCTGACTTTCTACTTACCCATGTACTCTATCTACCATTAAAAATACTAGTAGCAAGCAACGCTTCATTCACATAAGAGTCCTCTTCAATTATTAGTACAAGCCATGACTATATTCCCACTCTCGAAGTTCTCGACACACACAAATTCACACACACACACACACTCTCTCTTAATGCTCTCGACACACGCATTCACACTCATTGCCAATGCTCTCGACACACGCATTCACACACTCACTCTTGATGTTCTTCATACACACATTCACACACTTGCTCTCGATATTCTCGACACACACATTCACACTCGCTCTTGATATTCTTGATACACACTTTTCGTGCCTTAGCTCCGTCTCGCTACCAAGAGGCACATCAAAGCTCCCTTCACACCTTGGGCTGAGAGTCCCACTTCTTCTGGACTCATGTTTACATACAAGGTCATGGATTCAACTCTGTACTTTTTCTCAAATCTTTGCTACTCCATATATCACACTGCTCGTAGACTACTTGTGCCATTAGTGCATCAAAGTGGCATCACCATCTCAAATATGGTCTTTTAGCAAGAATTGAAGCATATTAAAACAAAATGACAATACAAAATTTGCTTGTTGTTGCTATTGCATCAATGAGTATTTCTCAACAAATGTTCATGTAAATCAAAACAATATTACAACACAAAAAGCTCAAGTTGTCTTAATTACAACAATGAGCACCTTGTGCCAAGGTAAACCAAAAAAGTATTGTGAGTTTAAGTTAAATAAAAACAACTCCTTTCAAGATAAGGTTGGGAAAAATTGTCAACTAATATTCCATGCAGATTATCAAACAAAAATTAATTTCTTATACTAAATATCCAAATATCTAAGGCAATCAAACACAACTTTACATGACAGAGAGGGTAAAACTCAGAGTCCATGAGCAAAAACCCTATGAAAGGATAACATTTTTGAAGATAACATTGCCCAAATTAACAATTGTTTGCCACTTTCAACACTAGGCATTGAAATCTGAAAATGTAGACACTCCTTGGAATCATAGTCCCCCAATTACCAAGCACTTCCACCTTACACATCACCAACTCATAACAATCAATTGGTTTACCAAAAAATACAATCTCGTGATCCACTTAAGAAAAATAACACAATAGTTTTTTCAAAATTGTTAATTGATCTCCCATCTAATACTTACAAATTAATCACTACAAATTTACCACAAACTTGTAAAAGCGCTTATAAAAGTTCTATGGTTGTATATGAACAAGAAGACAAGCTTGATGTCCATTACTTGGAACTACTTATGATCATCATTTCATTCTTTGGATTTTAGTCCACATATATGTTCTCATTGTACGAAAACAAAAAAACATCCCATCAAGTTAGTAATGGTACGCTTACTATCTTAAATTAAACTTTTCAAAAAGAAGCAAGGCTGATCATACAATGTAGTGAGAGTAGCTATATATGTGGAAACCTAGGAGTTGCATGCTCTTTCATATTTGCTTCGTAACTTCTCCAGCTTCTTTTTTAAAGTTATGCATTTGTCAACCAAAACTCTCCTTTCCTTTTGTTCCTTCTGTAACAAGTAAAAGTAAATTGCTAAGTTTGATTCATAATGTTTTTACGATACATGCTTATATTACTTTTTGTATCTGACAATTCCATAAAAACATTTAGTTAGGGCCTTAAAGATAAAGGGAATAGACCATTTAATTATTTTGTTTTGAAAATAGTGTAGCCTTTTCTATTTACAGTACAAAGCAAAAAATGTGGCATTCTATAGCGCACATGTAAAATGTAATGCAACTTCATGGAGCAACTCAGATAGAATTGAATTTTGATTGCCTCGAAAGTTATAACTTCTTTGTACCTCATAGGCAAACTCAAATTGTGCTGATCTATTTACAGTAGCAATCAGAACCCTTGATTGTTTGTTCAACAAATCCTCTAAACTGTCAATCTTTTGTTGGAGCTCAATCGTTTTGGTTGCTTCGTTCTTTGCAAGTGTTTCTATACACATTCTCTGCACATCTATTTTCCAACAGAAACAATGCTATGAGAGAAAGAGAAGAATATATGAATACTATGAAATCAACATGCATTAGCATCCAGAACGATAAGGTAACCAAAAGAATGATCATGATCAGTGCACTAAGCCCTCTAGTTAGGTTTTATCTCATACCTAAACCAAAATCAATGGTTTGAATCCATTCCAATTCTGCAATTTAGGTTTTAAATAAACAATTACAATAACTTTAAACTTATGAAAGATATAGGCAGTAGAATTCCCTGATATTTGGTAGTATATCATCTCCAGTCTCCTGGTTAGATAAGTTCCCATATAAAACAGAAAGTCAAGTGTGAAATTCTGTTTCAACCCTTTCACAAAAGAGTATTTTCCATTGGACCATTATACGCACAGATTTATACTTCTCTGACAGCACACTTTTAAGAGATGATCTTTGGCTGTACGATTCTATGTTTGGATCATATTATACCCCTATCATGGTTTTCCATTTTGGCTGCTTCAAGGCATTATTCATGTTGCACTCAATCATCTCTAACATGAAACAAAATTGAGTTCATGCTCAGCCCATCTTTCTTCCTTTATCGTCTTTGATGTTCTCTGTTATTGTTCTATTACCATCTTTGACATAGACTCATCCCAAACCTAACATGAAAGAGTTATCCTGTGAGAGGCTACAGTTCTCAACCTCTAATGAAATGCTTTCACAGATTTTCCCCTCGTAGCCATCCTCAGAAGACACATATATGCCTCGAAATTTCAGATTCTACAGCAGCTCAGAGGCGAGATATCTAATGTGGTGCAAGACATGCCATCAAGAATGTGACAGCATCAGGTCTCGTTTAATTAATGAACGGACTCACAATATGTAAACACCTTGATTACTGTGAGCCACCTGATATACATCTTGTATATGTATTTATACAATTCTAAAACTTTAATTATATGTCTGAAATAAAAAATAATATATGATGGCTTTAATAATGTACTATAAATATACAGGACAAGAACCTTGGCATAAATTTAACTTCTAAGGATTCTTAGAACAAATTGAGGTTTCAACAATCTCTTACCAGCGACACTTTCTAAACAAAGCACATCTTGCAAAGATCCTCCACCATGGACACCACCGAAAACAATTAGGCGCCTTTTATGAAATGTCATTGTGTGTAGAGATCGTCCAATCATTGTTCCATTTCCTCCAATATTATTTGACGAACTGATACATGGTCTCAATACGTGCCAACATGTCCAAATATTTCTTTTGACATCAAAACTATAGACATCTTCAAGGTATTTCTCTCCATCAAATCCTCCGTAAACCACTATATGCTCTCCAACAACTTCCATTACATGATGCCTTCTTGGTGATGGTCCTCCCTTCGTGTCAAGGAGAACCCAACTCAAACTCTGTAAGTCTATACAATGAAGATCATTTAAATGCAAAGTACCATCAAAGCCACCAAAAATGTACATTTTGTCTCCAACAATAGCAGCTCCATGACCACGGCGTTTTGAGGGAGGAGTTCCAAAATATTCAGGACAGGACCATGACAAAACGTGCAAATCAAATATCCAAACCTCATTCAAATGGCCATTAGATGTACTATAGCCACCAAAGACTACCATGTATCGTCCTTGATAAAGGCAACTCGTATGTTGAGATAATGGACATGGTTTTGAACCTATTGAATATCTGGGCTGAGACCACCTACAAGAGTCTGAAAATATCGTGAGCATCCATGTTTTTCATGTATATTAAAAATAGATGACTACAAAGAAATTAAAATCAACAAAGACTCACTTCCATCATCTGAGAAGGATAGGATCGAAAGGTCACATGATTGCAAACTTCCATTAAAGCCACCAAACACAATCATTTTATTCTCAAATGCACATGCTGTGTGGTTCCATATTGGTCCAGTACATGCACTTCCCATCTCCGCAGAAATAACAGGAACTCTCCATTTACCAGTTTCTATGCAAGAAACAGAAATCGTATCAAATAAAATAATTCAATCTGTGATTCACAAGTAAATCTAAACTATCGATCTGTCATAAGTCAGTGGCACGAGCACAAGCAAGCCTGATCTAGAACCTCTAGCAAAGCAGCATCATAATAGAAGATATAAGTCAGTCTTATAGATGGAATTTGGTCTAAGTTTTATAGTTGGGTATCCCCATTATCTGTACTTTGGTTTCAAAGACACTTAAAAGAACACCATGTTACTATAATGAAAAACAAAATCCTTTTTATGGGCTTGGTACCTACAAAATTTAAAAGTAATATTGTTACCTGTATCAAAAATATATACATCATCGAATGAAGTTTCTCCATTATAACCACCAAATATAACAATGAATGTCGATAATTTATGACCAGAAAAGCAGGAAATAGGTACACTAGTATGTCCAGCACGAGATAAAGGTCCATCCTCAGCTTCATGAAAGATAGGAGTCCATTGCAAGTTGACTGTACAAACCCATTACAAAATCTTGATTCCAACTAATTCTTAAAGATAGACAGTACAAAAACCAGAATATCATATTTTCCCTTTCTTACAGACACACCTTCCAGAAAAGACAGGTTATGCTGCAGTAAAGATGCAGTATTGTCTATAATTTTCTGAGAAGCATCTGCTGACCCATCTTTTCCATTGTCAAATGATGAATAGAGCTGCTCCTTCTCAACATTCAGTTTTTGACATTCTCTCAACTGCACATCAATTAGCTTCATTTTCTCTTCCAAAAGATGCATACTCCGTTGAGCACTATGGGTCCTATCGAAAGGAAAAGAAGAAAGTTCAAATAACTTCAAAATTTGCTAAAGGTAATAGATTCTAGGATAGTCAACAATTCCACGAATAAAATTTTGAAACACATATGCAATACCCATTTCTAGCAAAATATGCTACATGGTGCTCTAGTTTAGAGTGCTAAGAACATAAATGATACACAATTTCTGTGAATTTGATCATGGGCGACCAGCTTCATGAGATATCATATAGTGGCACTGGCATATAGTCATCCGACTTGATGTTTACATACCCTATTGTTTCAAGCTCATACATCTATCATCTTTAGTTTTGTCAACATCATATACAGCTTTACACCTACAGTAAGGGTCAAGAACAATTTCTGCAGGCAATGGGTTTTATGCAGATGTCAATCAGTGATACAATTTTTTGCGTAAAAAATACACTCTTTGCTGTGACGGTGATACTATTTTGGGAACCAAAGGGAGGGCTTTGTTGCCTCTGAGACTTGATGCTCATGCTTCTTCTTTCAGGGGAATCACTATACTCTTCCAGCTTGAATTTTTCATTATGAGACCCCAGCGAGTCACTTCCATTAGAGAGCGCTACCCAGAAGTGAGGCCTAATGTCCATGAATTTACCTTTCCACGTCCATGGATTGAAATCATTGTTGGGTCTGAGCTGTGGTAAAGGAACCAATACATGAGTAATTACTTCAAGGCTTGTTTCTCTGCCTCGAATTTTGATAAAATATTTAAGAATACACCAAAGACTCAGAGTTAAGAATCCACTTCTAGAGAAGAACACTAAAAATTGGGACAAAAAAGTGAGACACCATTTTCTCATAAATTTGAAAACGTAAATAAATGTTGGGTTGATGAGCAGCAATGCAAATTTGAAGACGTAGATAAATTTTGTAAATCTTTTGGGCTAAAGCTATGACACAAGATTGTCCACCCTTAGCCTCCACCTCCTTACTGTTTAGCTTGATTAGGGAATTTCAAATTTAGTGAGCTAGGAAAGAAATATAAATGTAAAGAATATTGTAATCAAGACTAGAATCAAATCAGAACGAAGTATTGGTGGAAAGATATACATTCCAAAACTAGCTAAATCATTATATCACCTGCTCATTTCATGATATAGCAACCAGGAAAATAATGCCTTTTTTAAACTTTGAATGTCTCTTTGTTTTTGCCTATAGAGAGCCCATGATTTAAACTTTATAGTTTGAACAACATGCAACCGCCATCCATTCAAAGCAGCTAATCTGCAGACCATTGCAAAAGAAATATTCATACCAAAAATGAGAGAACCTTCAACTAGGTTTAAGAAGAAATAATTCTGAGCTGCATTTATTTTGCACAATAAGAACTTTTTACCCTCTTTTTGATGATTGAACTAGTATGAAATTGTTAATTAGTTTTTTCTGCAACGTTCGAGATGCCAAATGTGAAAAAACTACTTGTTTGCTGTGCCTTTCCTTCTTCATTATCAAAAATGTCCTGAAATCCCTTTTTCTTTTATTTCTACTTGCTCCCTGGAACAAATGTTGGAAACATTTTCTCTTGATCTTGTAAAGGCTACGATGTATAAATGACATACTTCTTTCAGATATTGTTCGCTTATTTTTGGTGAGCGTATACCAGCACTTAAATGACATTTGACTCAATATGGTCTCCCTCTGCTTGCTGCTTGCAAGTAAATGTGTAGCCTTTTCAACAGTTTTTCTATGAAAAAATATCCATCTAGATAAAATTGTGCATTTAACCTTGTTGGCGTAGAATTGCCCAGCCAAATATTGGTAATTTGCAGCTGTCTCTGCAAGTTGCAACCATCGATTCCATGCTTTTCTAAAATAACATCTAAACCATGCCATCTTAGCTCTATTATATTGCCGCTTTCTATATAGTGCTTTGCTACAAGCCAACCTCCAAAAACTGTTCAATTTTCTAATCACTCCTTGAGTCCTCATTCGCAAAACAACCTTGGACACTGTCTGGGCAATCCTTTCCCTTCTGGAAAATTGGTGCCACCAATAAATACTTTGAGACATAATCCATTTCCTTCTATGAGTTAGGCATCTTTGTAATACCTGCCTCTTTCTTTTGACTAAAAGGAGGCCATTTCGGAACATTCCAAACCACTTGAATAACACTCTTTGATCCCAGATATGGGCCAATTTCATGAGCACCTATTATTATGAACTTTATCAATGTTAAAAAACTTATACTAACTATAATCAACCTCCAGCAGAGTATACTATCATTTACAAATGATATAAGTATGAATCATGAGATGGTTCATATATAATTTCCAAACAAGTGCCAACAAGAAGAAAATACATTATTTATTAATAAGAATTTCCAGGATAAAAATCACAATGATTTCATAGATTCATGGAAACAATACTCTAGAATTCTATTGCAGGCTTAAGGATGTGAAAACTGTAACAGTGGCTTCATCTACGAAAAAATCTTCAAAAATTTGATCAAGACCCTGTTGAAGAGAGGGAGCCAACTTACGCGTAGCCACTAGCTCGCCCTAACTTCTACACTGGCAATCCTACCATGGGGGAATGGTGTCTTCCCCAGCTCTTGGTTCCTCATCAGACAACCACTCTCCATTTCAACAATTCCCACCAAGAAACCACACTATGGTGTCCTCTGTCCACTTATCCGTTTCATCATCATTGTTGCCCGGATGTATGGGTGAACCCCATTGAGAAACATTTGAATCAAGATTTTTTCTAGTGATCCCTTCCCAAAGAGCATGTGTTGCAACAATAATGGGAACTTTTGAGCATAAGTGTCTGACTGTTCATGTTTTTGCTCCAAGTGTTGTAGTTCAGAGACAATCTCTCCCGATGATTATAAGGCCAAACAAGAGATTACGTCTTAAGTGTTGTCTCATCTTTGAGAACAGCAAATCAAAATAAATAGATGTTAACAAGTAAAAACGGGTAAATAAGATAAAAGGAGACTAAAGAATCTTGTTATCGGTACACATAAGATTATCACGTCAAATATATTGTAGTTTTTTCTACAAAATATCTCTAGCATAGGTCAATCCAAAATGGAGAGGCATCCGAAGTGCGGAAAGCACTTGCAATGGCAAGAGATAATGGCCTTTATCTGTCAATGACACGGGTGGTAAGATCGTGGTCCATGGGGTTGGGGCCTATGTGCACAACAAATTGCTATTGCCTGATCTATTGTAACCCCTTTGTTATGCCTTGTTCGAGACATCCGGAGAATGTAACTAAAACAAACATGAGAATTGATTGACTAGGGCTTTTAAATAGGCCCACGCCGGCTGGCAATATAAAAAGAAGCCTGTCCTATAAGATAAATGGTATGTAAATTTGGAATGACAGATATTGGTGAAAAACTAGACGAAGACACGAAGAAGAGTTGTTTGTTCCGCTTCTTCCAATCTGCATGAGCTGGGTACTAGAGCTTCTATAAGACGTAATGACCTTATCAATACTACTTACTAATGTTATGGTACTTTCACTTCAGAAAAAAGAGCATTAGAAAATAACTTCACAAACTAACATTTAACCACTTTATTCCTGACTGACATTTAACATCCTTTTAATAATTTTATCAATTCAGTACATATATTATGTTAGCAACCTGTTTTTCTTTGTAGAGAGTACCATATCTGCACCATGATGAGAAGAAAGCCGTCAGTTTCTTGAAATGGAGAATGGTTTGAGCACGTTGTAGAAGTGCAGATTGTGCCAATTGATTTTTGGTAAGTAAGACAGACACTTGACTCTGAGCATCCTCGATTTTCTTCAAGCGTTCTTCATTACAATGCACTTCTGTTTCCCACTCAAATGCTGCAGTTTTGGCCTGCGATATTCACTGTTAATTTCAATTTATTCTGCATTCTACAGGTGTGTCTATGTGTGTGTCTTCAACCTAGTGAACAAAAACTTAAAGAAATCATGCTTCCATTTGCAGTCCTCCTCCTCTAACTCGTACATAAACAAACAGCATGCATGCATACATGTAATTAATCCCACCAATGAAAATGTCTACTCTTATATGCATGTGTTTTTTAACTTGCTGAACTAGTTTCTAATAAATATGTTATTAAGATATTTATCATAAAAATATACAGAAAATACAGCTAACATTGCAATGAAATGCAAGGCTACACTAATTCAGCTCAAATTTTCAAAGACCTTAAATTTTTTACAGACCATTGTCTATGAAAATGATGCTCCCATTTCACATCAAGAATACGCAGCATAGCTGAATTTTCATTGTGCATTCATATCATACAAATATTGTATGGATAACAATGTTTCCATCACAACTCGAATGATAGGCAGCAGCAGATAAGAAGAAATATATCTCTATAATAGTGAAACATATATGAAATAGTGTATCACTAAAATAGACAGCCAATTTCTGAATAGTCTGTACCAAAGTCTACAAGAACAATTATGTGCAAGTGTACTATATATCAATAAATATAGATATGGCTCATGAGTTATTAAACATGAAAAGAAACCACGTGAATTGTTATGTTCCACATCTTTATGAAATTTACTATTTTATTAGTTTTGTATGATTTATCTATTGACATTCCAATATAGAAATCTAACAAAGATGAGAGCATCCTTTGTGCTTCTATAAAAAGTATGTATTTTCCAGGTGTACTGATAATGAGATCAAAAGCACTTACTTCTTTTAATAAGCAAGTAAGTTCCTCGTTTTGATGCACTAATTGAAGTAGGGCTTTGTTTTTCTGGCACTCCCAATCAGATGTTCCCTGAAATTTCAAGAAAGCAAAATTAAATTACCATAAAGAAACATTTGTTTCTGAATTATATACACTCAAATAGTCAAGGGAGGCAAGAGTGCTTGGGGGCAAAATGAGCACTTTGTCATATGTGGGGGGTTTCTATACCTGGTGACATGTATATATGTACATAAAAATCCATCCTTTTTATGGAATTCAAATATTCACTGAAATTGGTGAATTTTCTGGCATTGATACATTTCATGGAATTGAGGATAGTGTTTATGTTAATGAAGTAGCATGTATAAAAAACTTATCAACAGAAAATACTGGGTGTATATATATAAATGTATGAATGTATGTATGTATGTATACACCAACTATTTGAAATAGTACACATTATTTCATTTATTCTTGCCTATTCACTGAAATTGGTGAATTTTCTGTCATTGATCCATTTCATGAAATTGGGGACAGTGTTTACGTTAATGAATTAGCATGTATAAAAAAAACTTATCAACAGAAAATACTGAGTGTATGTATATAAATGTATGTATGTATGTATACACCAATTATATGAAATAGTACTCATTATTTCATTTATTCTTGCCTATGCAACAGCAGATGAGATTGAAATCTTCTCTGCCAAGGTATATCCAGTATGAGGTAAACCATCTACTTACATCATACCATTGTTCAAACAGACAATATTTAAACGAAATTCCTATATATGCATTCATCTTTAGAGAGAAATAAAGAGTTTTTATGTCTAAAACATAAAGGTTGAGAAAGAAAAAAACTTTTATATTTAAAACATAGATGTGCTGCAAAGAAACGAAAGCTTTTAGACGTAAAAAAAAAATAACAGAGAGATCTAGGAAGCAAAAAGATATGGCACCTTGAAGGAGGAATTAGTGGCATCATGAGAAAGATGAAGCAGGAGAGAGTCTCGTACTTGCCATCGATTTCGCAGAATCTACAGATAAATGAAGAAGCAAAAGAATCAATGGAAAGAAGATGGTGGAAAAGGGGAGAGAGAGAGAGATTTCGTTGTGTGACGATAGCTTACCTCGGGTATGGAATCCTCCATGGCAAGAACTGTTGTCTCTCTCTGCGAGATAGTTTGCGTATATGTGTGTCTGTGTTTGTGGGTTCAAATTCTGCATAGTTTTTTTGAATGTTTTTTTAACATAGGAGGGTGTGGCTCCTAAGGCTTCTTTCTTTCTCTTTCCTTATGCATGGCTTCTTGGGAAGTCATCAAACCCCAATAGAACTAGAACCTATGATGCAAAATCATTTTAAGAGAGCATTAGAAGAATGTTTGGCTAGATTAGTGATGGTTTTGGTCTTGGTGGCTCTTTGGTTTACCCCGTCCACATGATATGTTTACTCCGGACTTGCTCGTTCTTTGCATTGTTAGAATGTTGGGCTAGACCCGCCAATTGTTGTTAGTGTTGTTGTTGGCGATGTTGGTGTTTTGTTAATGGTTTGCTTTGTCCATATGGTATTTTTATTAGAGACTCATACTTAATAAGAACAAGACCTTACAACCTCATCCTATGTTGTGCGATTTATTACTGAGGTCTTGATTGTTCATTTACCACCTATATGATCTATCATAAGGTTGTTCATCTAGATTCACACTTTGTTGTGAGTTTCCCTTGTCCATGTGGTGTGTTTACGTGCGACTTCAATCATAATATAATGGAAATACTTTACAACATCATAGGTATGCATAGTGCAAGTTGCAGAGTTAGGTTTTTTATGGCTCACAATGTCACGTGGTATGTAAAACATGCATATGTGTTTTCTAAGCGGGAAAGGGTGAAAAGTGCTCCCTTAAGCAAATAGTTAATGCCTTGCTCGCGTTTAGTGAGATTTTGACCATTCCATCATTTCAATTATTACCAATAACAAATCATGTACATCTTGTTCTCATTGTTATTATGCTCGTCAAGCTAGTTATGAAGAACATTGTGGCTTGTATTCCTGTATAGTTTCACAAATGGCTCATAAGGCAATAGTGTTTTGATACTATTTCTATAATTTTTACAACCCGAACTGTGCCTTGATATTGAGTAAGTAGAGGTTATTTAAATGAAATTTAAATTATCCATGAGACATGCAAAGCTATTTATGAGTTCAACAAAACGAACATGAACTTAAATAAAAACAACATTAGGGTTTATTCCATTTCGCAACCTTTTCTATATTTGTTGTGGATAGAAAGGGGAAAATAGAGGTCATGTGGGTTGCATGGAACCATCAAGCACCCCTTAGAAGCTTAGGGGGGAGGGGTTGCAATATTGGATTAATTATTGTTGAGATATCAAGCTCAACTAGATTTAGTTAGTTAGTTAACACACATAACTTAGTAGTTACCTAGATAGAATCTAGTTAGCGTGTTGTCCTTAAAGCCTTACATAGGATTTTGTACTTGAGTGGGATACATTGTAGATCCTCCACTCCCATGTTCATTTAATATAGGACTTACACCTTTATACCTGTATTCTACTCACACATGTGCACCTTTGGACGTGAGATGCATATACTATATATACCTCATTGTGGATATTTTTGTATTACATGATGCTTTTTAATATAGTTAATAATCCCCCATATTGTCTCGTTGTTCATAAGTGTAACTTCCTCTCTCTCTCTCTCTCTCTCTCTCTCTCTCTCTTCCTCTCACACACATACGCACACATATCACATAACCTTCCGCAGCTTAACTTAATCACATCATTAGGTACTAATTAACCCTTGCTTAATTACCTAATTATTAATGATTATCTATTCATATGATGACTCATAGACCTTTGTTACTATAATATATTTATATTACACTCACAACCACGAAGATCTATCATCCAATATTTCAATTGTTATGCTAGCATGGAAAGAAGAGTTTACACTCTCAAATCAATCACTTATGTCTTTTAGGAGTCTATGAAGTGTGAGATGCAATTGATGCTCAATCTCAAAGGTTTTTGGACTTTGTTGAGGTGTGAGAGGAAAGGGATTTTGGGGTATTTGTTTGGTTGGTCTGGAATCATATTTGTATGTCAAAACAACTTGGGGGCACAACATTATGAAATCTCTATGAACATATGGTGTCTCACCAATGTGCCTTTCTCAAGGCCATGTTTGAGGGCCAACAACCATGAACAAAAATCGTTGTGCTCTTAATAAAGAAAGTAGGCATTCGACATGGTAAGAGAAGGATTATAAGTACTCGGTATCACGTGGCTAATAGTGATAGACAAACTAAAAGTGTTAGATCAATGATTATTCACCATTCCGTGAGGTTGTATCATAGTATATTTGAGTATGTAGAGTAACATCTTCCTTTGGAAAGAGAAAAACTCAAATTCCTTGCAACTCAAGTTGTTGGTAACATCTCGTTCAATGGAATGGGAAGGTAACTGAGCTCTTTGAGCATAGTTTAATTGTAAGGCTCAATTGCGTTTAGTTATTAAATGATATATCATACTAGAATTCCAAAAAAGAATCATGGAATTTAAGATAGTGAGAAGGTATTGTATCCCTCCTAATTATTGATAAGGGATAGATACAATGGGAATGGGTGCGGTTCACTTTATATTGTACCCAATCTATTGTTGTTATACATTATGTCCCTATACAATTAATATGTACGAGAGAGAAAGAACATAAATCATTTGATGAAAGTTATTAGCGTCTATGGGGGTTGGTTATTTAGTATTGTCTCGTAATACCAAACTAAAACATTTAAGGGATTTTCCAATCCCAGACAATTAATATTTATGAGAGAGAAAGAACATAAGTTGTTCGATGAAAGTTATTATCGTCTTTGGGGGTTGGTTATTTAGTATTGTCTCGTAATACCAAAGTAAGACATTTAAGGGATTTTCCAGTTCCTAACAAAGTACATATAGGGGACCAAGGCTATAGGTTGAGCTTTGTATGATACTTAGCGACCATTGTAACGAGAGCTTTGGCTTGTTTTGGTGGATTCATTGAGAGAACAATTGAATGTGCATCCGTCATGTATAATAAGCAAAGGAAAATATACTATAATGAGTTTGTGTCACGAACCCTGCTAGAAGTACATTTACACATTCATCTGTTATTTCCTTGTTTCAAAGCGAAAACACCCTTTCATGTTGGGGTGTTTTTTCGTTGTTTAATATTATGTAATTTTTTTTTCCACAAAAGGAGCCACTTTCCCATTAGTTAGTTAGGCGAGCTTTTTACACAAAAAAATTATACAAGTATATAAGACGGGGAGACATATGCCTACGATTCTCATACTTAAAGGGATTTAGCTCAATTAAAAATGTTTGGGTTGATTTTAATGCAAGAGGATTTATCAAATCAATGGAACATTGAAAAACTACCGCTCACATTAACCATAACACCAAATTTACCCATAATAATATATAAAACATCAAATTTGCCCGTTGTGGTAAAGTAATTAATGAATATTTGTAAGTCAATGACAAATTGTCAAATTCTCTCTCCCTCCTTCAACTTCAAACACACACACATTTCACCTCTCACGAGTCACGTCGAACTTACATGAGATAAAGAGAGCATGGGGTTGATTAGAGAGACGCGTGGAGCATTAGAATTAAAGGCAAAGTAAAGTGACTTGCAATCATTGAACTACATTAACTACATTGTCTTTCTCGAGAGGGGTATGTAATTGTTCTCAATATATTACTAGGAGTAAATTTTTAAAATTTTCCATTGAATGAAAGGCAAAAGTAAAACAATAGATCTATGTTATGTGGAGTCTGGACACCTTGTATTTAAATTTTAGACTTGTATATCTGTTCATTTTATAATTAATCACATGTTTAATGAAAATAAAACCAATAAACATCTAACTTTCCATTCAAACATAAACGTACACAAGCCATTAATCACTTTTATTCCATATAATAGTTTTGGTCACTCATTGATGTATGATGTATCTCCTGTTCTTCCTCTCTTAGTGATTCTTATGTATGAATGCTTTTTTTTTATCTTTTGTTGATATGTTTACTTATTCTCGCCTTGCTGAGTCAAATTTTCTTCCCCTCTCTCCCTCTCTCTTTCTCTCTTACAAATATGTGGTCATGTAAACATGATATCCGTAATAATTGTTTTCATTACCCAATAATATCAAATGCCGATGTTGCAAACTTTCTTCTTGTTCAAGAATATCATAGTACTAGTAACTTCCAACATAGAGGCACGATGCACCCCACTAAGCAGTTAACGATAAAGGATATGTGTTGTTTTCATTAGTATAGCATTGGCAAGAGTGGAACTTTAATTTGGCATTGCCTCAAAATGTAGATGAGAGTAAAACAACAAATATCCTTGGATGTTACATTTGTTAAACGGAACTAAGTAAATTGGACTTGGACTTTTAAAACTCTTTGGGCTTATATTGCTAGGTTACTAATCAAGGAAAACAATGTTAAATGAGAGCAAAAAAACTATATTAGGAAACTATTTAGGAACAATAATGATACGAAACCATTCTATTGTGTGATATTGTGTCATGCACTTGAAGATTATACAAAATCACATTTAAATATTTGAATTCTGGAGTTTTTTTCCTAGTAGTGGGGAATCGGGATGACTCAACACACAATATTTGGCATACAACAATTTCAAGTAATGATAGAATTCATGACAAGGAACCTCTTGCCAAGTACAATAATAAGATGATAAAAGCTATTAGAAAAACAGAACAAGATAAATGAATCAATGATAGGCACACTATAACTAATGTTTTTGTCCTAATAGAAATTATTGAAAAAACAGAATATGGTTACATCATACTTTCTTTGAGAAAATTCTAGGGTTCTCTAATGATGGAAAAGACATCTCATAATGAATACTTAAGACTTTTGTTTCCTTGATGAGCACCATCAAGTTTCCTTTGCCATTGATTGAAAAAATAGGAAGTTTTGAGGAAATACCACAACAATTGAGGATTTTGGCAAAAAAAATGTTATCTAAACATCAATTGTGTAAAACTCGTAAAGCTAAAGTTTTGCATGGGTATGCATAGAACTCGTATTCTTCTCTAAATCCGCTTTATGGTAATGAATCAAGTCCTATTGGGTAACATGAACATCCTACCCCTTGGTCTAGTAAACTCTTACAAAGAATCAACGTATCATGGATGAGCATATTATATAATTCAGATAGTGCATGACGACATAATACTGATATCATTGATCAAGTCGATGAAGCTATAATCCAGAAACAAAGATATAATCAGTAGTGTGGACCGACATACAACTTTGGCGTATGAAATGGTATTGTTATCGTTCAAGGAATACTTACAACGACACTACAATTATTGGAAGCATAACTACAACTCTTCAGGATAGTGGGGTCCCAATGCAAATATGTGGCCAAAGATAAAGACTAGCTCATAAATGATAGTCAAATGTGATCTTTTGAGTGGGGGTAGGGACAATTCAAAGACATAAGTATCCTCCCTCTCTTAAATAGCTTGCATTGGTTTAAGATATTTTTTCCAAATATTGCTTTTGACTGATGTGATAGCATTGTGGATAAGACCACTCCACTCCATTTTAATAAATAAATAAATAAATAAATATATGTATAGAGAGAGAAGATTGATAGGATAGCTATTAATATCGAAATAACTAGAGTCCAGCACCATGACTCCTTAACCAAATTTGGGGGTTTTGAAATAACTAGCACTATGGATGTATTTATGCTCATTATGAAATTGATCTATTGTTATTAAACATGAGGCCAATACTTTGTGGATATCTCTATTCTTCCTTGGCTTCTTCATATTTAGATTATGTCCTCACTCTATGGTTCATGATTGGCAATCCAGGTTTCTTATTACCCCTCCCTAATCATGATTATCAATATTGCTTAATGTGCCACCCTAACATATGCCGGTAATTAACTTGATTGATCTTTCAACCTCCTCTTAATCATCATGTACTTTGTCTAACTATATTGTTTTGGTTCAAATCCTAACATAATGGAATTTATCACATGTTAAACCTCTTCTTTATCTCATCCTAATCATGTGGTTAAGTAACCCTAATCACATATTTTTTGTTTTTTTACATGTCGGGCAATTATCAATGCAGGGTTGGAGTCTTTAGTTTGATACTATTGGGTTGTTGGAGAATTCCTCTCCTAACTTTAGTGATGGCATTAGTGATGATGTGTTCATTTGTCTTCCGTGTTGTCTTCATGTCAATCCAAACATCATATTGTCAAAATGATGATGACAATGTTCATTTACATATAATGGCCAATGGGGGGAACATCAAACCTGCATTCAATATATCGATTTCTCATCCACGAGAGGTATTTTAATCAATCCTATTAGCTAAAATTCCCTTTCATTATATCCATCATTAATTTCAAACTCTTAAAAAAATTGTTCCCTATTATTCCTTTGAACATTTTATCGTACATTTGAATGACTAATATATGGAGTTTTGATCCTTTTTCCCCAATATTCTTGTAGTCATCCCAATCATTATTATCTTCTTCGACATGTTGCATATGTTTGAATGATTATGTCCAAGGTATCATCATGGTGAAGCTTCAATGCAACCATGAATTCCACAAGAGATGCGTGGAGGAATGGTTTAAGATAAGCCCTACATGTCCCCTTTGTAAACATGGAAACGTCTCACAATTTCAAGTTCCATACTCAATGTGTCAAATTCCACAACATATGGTTGATAAATTAACATTATTTTCTCAAATATGACTATGATTCCTTCAATGATTTGATCCACTTATGTGCCGGTTACAATGTCTTTATATACAATATTGACATCTTTACATATCCCCTTTGCAAGAGTAAGTGGATGAGTTGGCACTCATTCATGCTTCTTGAAAAACCCTTTTCTTTAGTTTGTTCTTCTCGTGTATGTTGTTTCTTTATGTTGTATGCCCTTATGAGAGTGTGTATAATGTTTACTTAAGTGTACAATAATCGGAATACGTGTAATTGTGTATGTGTTCCAATATAAGTACTTTTGTGCACACTTTCACGTTTCACGTGAATATAAGCAGTGTACCTTAGGTAAACCTAAACAATCCTCAATGAAATATAACTCCTTACCTATTAGTAGGTATCAACAACGCTTCAATTTCAGCTTAACCAGTTTGTTTGGCTTGTCCAAGTGTACATGTGAAGGGAGAACAATGTTCGCAGTGTAGAATTAGGGGTGGGTGAGGAACACAAGTTGAAATAGAGTGAGAAACAAAAGGTTCCAAAAGGGAGACATAAAACACTATACATGTGAAAGGAGATCTAAATGAAAAGCAACATAATTGATTTCAGGCAAAGATCACGAATGTACTAGGAGTTATTGAAGTAATTTGTCATATATCTTGCTTGATGGTGGCCACAATATGACAACCACAAACAATCCCAAACTTGAAACTTGAAACTTGATGGAAGTAATAAGTATTTGCAACAAACTTTGTGTGGTCTTGACATCTCGTAAATGATGAAAAAGTTGAATTTGAATATCGAAGAATTGATTTATACAATATTTTGCAAAACAATTTTGATAGACTTTTGGATGAACATGCATAGAACAACATGGGTAATGCATGTCTTTAGGAAGGATGGGATGTACATTATAAAGGAAATCAAATTATTATCAACAAAATCAGCAAAATGAATAAATATTGTCCAAATCATCTTGTTGATAGTTGATGAAAAAGCAAAGGTTTTTGGTTCAATGTTTGATATGGACATTGGATTGGATGCCACTTTGTGGATGATATAGGTTGAGGAGAGCTTACATGATATTTTCAGTAGGTCGAGAAAATGCATCCAAATTGTCAATATGAAGTGTGGCTCACAATTGCTAATAATGTCATCTCAAAAAAACATGATGCTTGAATATTTCACACATAACTATATTAGTTGTTTCCCAACTATTAATAGTTTTGGTATGTGAAAGAAAGTATGTCATTTTAATAAAACATATTCACCAATGTGAGGATGAAATCAAAACCTTTGGAGGATAAGAGACTTGTAATGAAATCAAGAGAGATAAATTTACATGAATCTGCTTTAATAGACAAAGGTTATCGTAACCCATTTGGGGGATGTAGCAACATCATTGACCAACAATAGATATCACAAGTGTGATCATAGGCCATGAAAAAACAACTAACCTAATTCTAGAGCTTCAAAATGTCCAACCACCTATGTTAAAAGCAAGAGGTTTTTAAGAAGAGATGGGAAAGGGTGAATGTCTTCATCATGTTTAATGGTTGTATACGTTGGAGGTATCAACCACCTCTCTGGGTATTTCCTTCATCGACATGAAGCATTTGTCCATGTCCAAGCGGTGGATAAGGGAAAGGAACTATTCTTGGCAATGCTTTGGGAGTTATGTATGTCTGTGGCAGCCTAAGATTAGTTGGAAAAAGGTAAAAATTTGTGTTGAAGTTGTTAAGATATTTCAAAGTGTCAATGTATCAATCATGTAAATCACTTTAGACTTTACCAAAAAATAAAATAAAATAAAAATCAATTTAGACATAATTAAAACCATTGTCGGAAAAGAGAGAGTCCAATCACCTATTTGCCAAGGAATGATTTTGCTTGTTGCCTCACCTAAATCATACATGATCAACAAAGGATGTTGTAACCCATTTGGGGGATGTAACATCATCTTTGACCAACAACAGACATCACAAGTGTGATCATAGGCCATAGAAAAACTACTAAGCTTACTCTAGAGTATTATCATCTTCAAAATCTCCAACCACCTATCTGTCAAAAAATGATTTTGCTTGTTGCATCACCTTAGTGATACATTATCATGTACTCCGAACGTTGTACTTTGGCATGCATTGAAGATGTCAAAACCTCCAAATGAACCAACTTGACCTTTGAATTCAACTTGGTTATGTTATTGAACACAAATTACATCCACTTGTTTACTAGGGTTGCAAGGCCCCATATATTGAAGGAGATGCATTTGACTTGTTTATGCATGGTTACTATGGTTGAAGATATGAAACAAAGCAGAGTACTAATCTAACTGCATATTAGTATCACCACCATGCTTATTTGTATGATCCAAATGCAAGCGATAACACTCATGGGATAACATTTCTTGTCACTTGTTCACCCCACAATTTATGTTGATAAAGCTATTGCTTTGGATACAACATTCACAATGGAGGAGCTTTTAGAGACTCAGAAGAGTCTCAGGGAAGACAAAGCGCCTTGTTGGGATGGTATTACGTTAGAGTTCATTGTAGAATTTTAGGACTTGCTTAAGGATCTAATATTGTATATGGCAAATAAAGCTTGGAAATAATGGGATATGCCTATATCATGGAAAGAAGTTTTGGTCAAATTAATACCCACAAAGAAATTGTGTGAATCTTTTTCAGATTGGCAACTGATCAATCTCATGCCAGTGATCGATAACTTATTGCAAAGGTAATTGTTAATCATATTAAGGACACTTTGTTGGGAGGCATACATGTAAACCAATATGGGTTCATTCCAAGAAGGCAAATTACAAATAATATAGCTAATGCCACTATTATGCAAAATACATCAAAGAAGACATGTATTTATCATACAAATTGACATTGAAAAGGCCTTTGACATACTCCAATGGGATCTTGTGGAAGCCACAATGGTCATACTAGGATTTGGCCCGAAAATGTCTCAAGTAACCTACTGGGTTTATAGGTCTAGCACATCTTCATGCATTGTTGATGGTGAATTGACACATTCATGGAGCTTAGCCAAATTAGTATGACAAGGTTGTTCTGAAGTGCATTGTTGTATGCAATTGCAACTCATCCACTTTTATTGTACATGGATAATCAATCTAGTATCAACCAGTTGACTGCATGGTTTTAAAATGAAAGATGGACACGATTTTGTGGCTAATGCATATGTAGATGATACATCATTCATGCACAAAATAATCCACAGGATATGAGAGTGATTGTGGATGCCCTCAAATTGTATGGATTAGTTCTTGGACTACATGTTAACTTCAACAAGTCTAAACTCCTACACTTGACACCATATAGTTGGCATCAACTTTTGTGGCTAGGCCAAGTTGTTAACCCAAATGAAATGATTTAACACCTTGGCTGTCCATTGGGATGGAATGCAACATGGAAAGGAAAGGTTGAATGGGTTCTACAAATATCTTGGCTAAGAAAGCAACTTTATAGCCAAAATATGCTTAACAAACATTGGTTTGGGCAAGAATGCTATCATATATGTTTGATAATGTGAAAACCAAGTCATTTGGCTCATGGGATACTAATAATTGGGATGTAGTGTTCGGAAAGCTTGACAGACACATTAAAGGATGTTTGTTTAGATCAAAGCTTCTAAAGAACTGAAAGGAAGTATTGCATCACATAAAATGGAGAGGTAGGTGTTAAGAGTCTATTACTAATCAATAGACCAAATCAAGTAAAAAGGAAGAAAATAGATTGGATAGAAGAACCCGTTCCACCCGACCACCCCCGAGCTATGATCTAGACATAGCCAACCTACCACCGACGTCCCATACCGCCGGATATTAGGATGACTAATACCTTGGAAGAGATAAACACGATCGTCGAGACGAAAGCCTAGCCCGCACCACCGGTGTCTACGACAGCAGCTTTCCGACGTGATTATCCCTATGAGGGTAGCTAAGCCTCATATTTATACCTTTTCCTAGGCCCCTTGAATAGATGTGCCTTTCTAAAAGGCTCTCTATTCATTGGTTGTCTAAATCATGATAGTGCATGCACATATCATTCATTCTATCCAATCATTAGTCCCCTTTTTAATAATAGTGAACATACCCTTCACTAATGTAAATATTAGTGACCTACCCTCACCAACGTTATGTGTACATAACATACTCCCCTACTTCAAAAGATTGCACTCTTGCAATATAAAGTGAGGAAATTGTGCCTTAAGCGAATGCTCGCGTTCCCATGTGGCATCATCAATAGGTTTATCCATCCATTTGATCTTGAATAGCCGAATCTCTTTAGAACGTAAACGTTTAGTACGAGAATCAAGAATTCGTTCAGGAACATGAGGTTTGTAAGAAAAATCCTCTAATGTTACAAGATCTTGGATTGTGATGGTGTTATCACCAGAGCCTAAAAATGGTTTTAGACGACTGACGTGAAAAACAGGATGAATACCAACGTTACGAGGTAAGGCAAGGTGATAAGCAGATGACCCAACTCGCTTAAGGATTTCAAATGGGTACGACAGCAGCTTTCCGACGTGATTATCCCTATGAGGGTAGCTAAGCCTCATATTTATACCTTTTCCTAGGCCCCTTGAATAGATGTGCCTTTCTAAAAGGCTCTCTATTCATTGGTTGTCTAAATCATGATAGTGCATGCACATATCATTCATTCTATCCAATCATTAGTCCCCTTTTTAATAATAGTGAACATACCCTTCACTAATGTAAATATTAGTGACCTACCCTCACCAACGTTATGTGTACATAACATACTCCCCTACTTCAAAAGATTGCACTCTTGCAATATAAAGTGAGGAAATTGTGCCTTAAGCGAATGCTCGCGTTCCCATGTGGCATCATCAATAGGTTTATCCATCCATTTGATCTTGAATAGCCGAATCTCTTTAGAACGTAAACGTTTAGTACGAGAATCAAGAATTCGTTCAGGAACATGAGGTTTGTAAGAAAAATCCTCTAATGTTACAAGATCTTGGATTGTGATGGTGTTATCACCAGAGCCTAAAAATGGTTTTAGACGACTGACGTGAAAAACAGGATGAATACCAACGTTACGAGGTAAGGCAAGGTGATAAGCAGATGACCCAACTCGCTTAAGGATTTCAAATGGGCCACAATATCGTGGGGCTAACTTAGCGCACTTGCCCGTAGATAATGACGTAGAATCAGTCGGGACACGCAAAAAAACTTTTTGACCAATAGTAAATGCACGAGGACGTCTATCCTGATCAGCATAAAATCGAGCACGATCTTGAGCTGTCTTGACATTTTCTTTGGCAATATGCAACATTTGGTTCATGTCTTGCAAAAAATTGCGTGTACTGTCTAATGTATCACGATGAATCGTGACATCAACTGGGGCACGTGGCTGAAAACCATACATCAACATAAAAGGACTATATCCAGTGGATGTATGTTTAGAGCTATTATAGGCAAATTCTAAGATAGGAAGGTATTGCTCCCACTTAGAAGGGGTTTTTGCTACATAAGCTCGAAGCATGTCCTCAATAATTTGATTAACTCGTTCAGTTTGTCCATCAGACTGAGGATGATCTGCGGAACTCATGCTCAACGTAGTTTCTAGTTTCTTAAAGACCTGAGTCCAAAAGTCACTAGTAAACTTGGAATCTCGATCACTAACAATATCCATCGGTAATCCATAAAAACGAAATAACTCATCAACAAATTGATAAGCCAACTGTTGAGCGGTTACCGTGGTTTTTGTAGGAATAAATCTAGCTAATTTTGTTAGCCTGTCAACGACAACCCATATGGCATCATGACCCCTCTGTGTACGAGGTAAACTAACAATAAAATCCATCGAGATACTTTCCCATTTATTGTTGGGAATATCTAAGGGATGTAAAAGACCAGCAGCTTTAAGTCGTTCCGACTTATTAATCTGACATTGTAAGCATTGAGTTACGTATTTATGCACGTCAGAGCGCATCTTAGGCCAGAAAAAAGTACACGAGATGAGAACGAGTGTGCGTTGTATTCCAGGATGACCAGCAGATGGTGCATCATGACATTCATGAAAAATTTTCTGTTTAACATTTGGTAAATCTGGAACACAGACCTTTCCACTACGGTAGAGCAAACCGTTTGTAATGTGAAAGGTCGCCTTCGAGGGTAGGGTGCTAGTATCGGCATCTAAACCAGATTCGGCTTTCGTCCAGTATTTTGAGAAATAACTGTCATCAAGGTATTTCCCTCGAAGGTGATCTAAAAGATCAGATTTTATTTCCGTGAAGCTAAGCATGTTAACTTCTTTAATGCGACTAAGAGCATCAGCAACGGTGTTCATAGAACCCTTGCGATATCGTATGGAAAAATCAAAATCTTGCATAAGGTCAGCCCAACGGCCTTTACGACCAACAAGATCGGGCTGGTCACAAAAATACTTTAATGATTGATGGTCTGTTGTAACCACAAATTTATTTCCATAGAGATAGTGCCTCCATGTTTTAAGTGCGTGTATTACCGCAAACAACTCTTTCTCTTGAACCGAATACCGAGATTGAGCAGCATCAAGCTTCTTACTTTCAAAAGCAATAGGGTGACCACCTTGATAAAGAACGGCACCAATAGCATAATCACTAGCATCGGTTTCAATTGAGAAAGGCTTAGAAGGGTCTGGTAATAGAAGAGTGGGAGCCTGACACACATGCTCCTTGAGTGTCTCAAATGATTTGTCAAGTTGTTCATTCCATGAAATTGGTTTGACAGACTTACGTGGATGACCTTTTAAAAGGTCAGTTAATGGCGTAGTCAATTTGGAATAGTTACGAATTGATTTTCGTAAAAATCCAACAAACCCTAAGAATGATCTAAGTTCACGAATATTACGAGGAATGGGCCAAAGTTTAACCTTTTCAATACGAGAAGGTTCAATTTCAACGCCATTTTCTGTAATTAAATGACCTAGGTACACAATAGATTTTTGGAAGAAGTCACATTTTGAATGTTTTGCATAGAAAGAGTTGTCACGCAACTTTCGCAAAACAAATTGAACATGTTGAACATGATCTTGCAAGGTACGGCTATATATCAAAATATCATCCAAGAAGACGACAACAAAATCACCGAGTTGATCTCGGAAAACATCATTCATCGCTTGTTGGAATGTGGCTGGAGCATTAGTCAACCCAAATGGCATGACTAAAAACTCATAATGGCCATAGCGCGTACGAAAAGCGGTTTTAGGAATATCATCCTCGGCGATGCGAATCTGATGATAACCAGTTTGTAAGTCAATTTTCGTAAAATATCGAGCCCCGTGCAAACGATCAATCAAATCATCGGCACGAGGTAATGGATATGCATTCTTAATTGTCATTTTATTCAAACGGCGATAATTGATACACATTCGCCACGAACCTTCCTTCTTCTTGACTAATAGAACTGGCGCACCCCAAGGTGATTTACTATACCTAATGTGGCCCATACTCAAGTATTCCTTAAGTTGTTTAGCGATCTCATCCTCTTCTAATCGACTAAGTCGGTAAGGTGGAATGCTCATAGGAGCAGCCCCAGGGATGAGTTCAATTTGATGGTCCACATTACGTTTAGGTGGTAAAGTAAGCGGTAATTCAGTAGGAAACACATCTTGAAAATCCTCTAAAATAGAGTCGAGTAATCGTTGCTCAAAATGTGGTAATTGTGTGGCGTCAATATTAAAATAATAAAATTGAACCGCAGGATCAATTACACACGAATAAATTAATGAACTAGAATACTCACTTAAAGATTTAGAAGACACAAGTGAATGAGAAGGAAGTTTGGAACATTGAATAAAATGTTTACAATTATTAAGTTCAAATGTGATTGAGTGATTAACCCAATCAATGGACAAAGAAGGGTTTTTATTAAAAAACCAAGGATATCCTAAAATGACATCTGCGGATTGTAATTTCATAACATGAAAGTCAAGCTTCTCCAAATAAGTATCTATTTGAATTGGCAGTTGACAAACAATGCCACTGATGTATTGAACGTTTCCATTTGCCATGTGAACTTGATAGATATGATCACTTGCGTTTATGTGGAGCTCCATTTGCTGCACAAAGTGATCATTAAGAAAATTGTGAGAACTACCGGAATCAAACAAGAAATGTGCTTGTGTTCCATTGATATATCCGACTGCTCGGAGTAAATCATTAGGTCCAAGTAGATGTGAAGGAAAAGTGCATTCACATAAACTTAAGTGATTGGTATGAACTTCAACAATATCAAAAGACTCACCTGTGTGACTCGTAGATTTGTCTTGAGGAGGGGTGTTCATTGACTTCCTCTCAAGACGACGACAGGTATCCTTTGTGTGGCCCCGCTTCTTGCAATATGCACAGAAGAGGTTCGGTTTCTTTGAGTCGCGGTCAAGAGTGTCACTGGATTGCTTACGTTTCCCAATGAACTTGACATTCGGAGTTTTGGCGAACTCAGGTTTATTGTGGTCTTTCTTGGAAGTCCTATGGTATCGGAAGAGCATGACGAGCCTTGTTAGATCCCCCTCGCTCACACGCAAAAAACATCAAAACAACAAAAAAATTGTTAGTAAAAGCTCTGATACCACTGTTAAGAGTCTATTACTAATCAATAGACCAAATCAAGTAAAAAGGAAGAAAATAGATTGGATAGAAGAACCCGTTCCACCCGACCACCCCCGAGCTATGATCTAGACATAGCCAACCTACCACCGACGTCCCATACCGCCGGATATTAGGATGACTAATACCTTGGAAGAGATAAACACGATCGTCGAGACGAAAGCCTAGCCCGCACCACCGGTGTCTACGACAGCAGCCTTCCGACGTGATTATCCCTATGAGGGTAGCTAAGCCTCATATTTATACCTTTTCCTAGGCCCCTTGAATAGATGTGCCTTTCTAAAAGGCTCTCTATTCATTGGTTGTCTAAATCATGATAGTGCATGCACATATCATTCATTCTATCCAATCATTAGTCCCCTTTTTAATAATAGTGAACATACCCTTCACTAATGTAAATATTAGTGACCTACCCTCACCAACGTTATGTGTACATAACAGTAGGAATTTAGAATTAGGGAACTCTCTCTACGCCTTGAAAGCGTACATTGGAGTGCTATATTCCCACGGTCACTAGCTGAACAAGAACCTAGAAAAGCTTATTTTTTAAACAAAGAAAGGGCTGAAATCAATTGCAGATGTGGTCTACGCCTTGAAAGCGTACATTGGAGTGCTATATTCCCATGGTCACTAGCTGAACAAGAACCTAGAAAAGCTTATTTTTTAAACAAAGAAGGGGCTGAAATCAATTGCAGATGTGGTAAATGACCAAGGTCACCTATTAGGCTTCAATGACATGACATGTCTTTATAGTATTCGGCCACATCATCGAGTTATATAGAATCAAGTCACAAAGTTGGTACTTTCATGTGGTTCCTCTAGACGGAGATCATAAAATTCAGGGTTGGATGCTACAAAAAGGCAACATTGTTATTCCAATGGATAATATTACAACACATTCGGTGTATAGGTTGTTGCAACGTGCCCTTTGGTTTCAAGAACAAGAAATGCATTGTGGCACCTGACATAAAACACAATCATGGTGGAAAAAATAGGCTTATGGGCTTATGGAGCTCTGGTCCACTTAAGCAACGGGTATTCCTATGGAGACGCCTGTTCGTTGTGCTCCCAACTGCGTCAAATCTTAAAAAGCGATTGATGTGGTGGACGATCGAAGACAATCCTACACTTATTATGGACATGGTCATTCACTACCACATTTGTACATAGGACTAAGTTTCTCACATATTTCTTGGCCGAAGGTTTGGGAAGCACTTTTGGTTATTTGGACAGATTTTGTGTGCGCTATCCAACAATGCATATTTTCTCTGATGGACAAGATTTTGGGAACTCTGGAGTCTAGACCATTTGGACGGCCCACAATAGTGAGGTCTTTGATTGAAACCAATTGCATGAAGTTAGCTTCTTTAAGCAATCCCTCAAACAATCTCTGTTTCATTGTCTGCAACTTAGAGATATCACATTATGAATTTACACTCTTTACTTTGAGTGCTTCTAACCTCTTCAGTGTCTAATTGACGCTTGTATACTTCTCTTTATGGGTTTTCGCCTCACATTGAGATTTCTCACTAGTAATAAAGTGTTACTAAAAAAAAGATCATGATCAAGAAGTTAAAAAATGTCAAAAACTACTCTCAATGAGTTTTTTGTTGAGTCAAGGCATGAGCATTCTAGTAATGCATGAAGATGTTATAGATATTATAGACAATGGTCTAATGGGAGGACCTTTCCCAAAGGTGACACCATTGCTCAAAATAATCCACAATGGCATAAAGCTCTTTGTCATGAATCCTGTAATTGATTGTGGATAAACCTAAATTTCTTTGATTTAGCATAGGGGCTGGGCCATATTCTTTCAATCCTTATACAACTTGATGAACATGGACATCATGATTCTCTTGAGTTTTGGATGTGAAGATGTCATCCAAATAAATTAAAGTGAAAATGTTTGAAACTAAACCACCAAGAACCATATGAATAGGTTTAGGTATTCAACGATATCCCTCTATGCAATTATTTCACTAAAGGTGTTGGATTAAGATACCCATTACCTACACAACAAGATCCATGAAACAAGAGTTGCTAAATCCATTCAACAAAATATAATGAGTATTGGGAACAATCTTTAGATTCTAGATTACCTAACCAAATGACTCTAATTTTGACTAAACTAATTTACTTAATATTGTGTCCTCCCCAAGAAGATCTTGCTATGAGTGAACTTCTTATGTAACAAAGGTCTCCCACATCGAGGTCATGTTGGGTGATTCAAGTTGGTGCCTACCCAATTGGGGTGAGGTGGGTAAGAATTGACGTTAACCATTCTCAATTGTGCTAACCACATCGACAAAACCCTACACTAAACTCTGCAGTAGTAAGAATTAATTAAAGAAATAAGGTTCAACATGTTAGATTTAACATAAATACTTTAATTATATCATTAAGTGAAGAATGTCAAAATAAAGTAGTCAAAACATTTCTTTTAATTATGATCGCACTACATATGTTAATATGGTATAAAATAAAGAACCGTTCACATAATATAAAGATAAAAGAAGAGTAATCGTTTCAGTCATGAAGTGATCCCTATTCCTCATTCCTAAGTAGGGTATTTAATAAAGCACATCTTCTTGAAAAAGGGGACCTCCCAAATTGGGGGAGTTGAAGTGTACTCTGGCGTTCGATCACTATTAACTATCATTCAATAATTACCCGTTTGTCATTTTCTCAATTAATCTAGCTTATCTACTTAAATTTTTGTGTCTTAACGTAACACTTGGTATTAGAGCACAATAAGATATGTAGGGCCAAGTTGCACAACGGAAGAAGCAAAGCTGGGGGTTGATATTTCACATGCATGGCAGAAAGGAGAAGGAAAAAGGATTTCAACTCAAGAGAGATGGGTGAAGGGGAAAGGACAACACTGAGCAATACATTACAAGACAAAAGTAAACCAGGAAATCAAAGAAGTAGAGCACTTAAGGAATTGCGAGGAGGAGCAAGTTAGGGAGAGATGGCTGAGAGAAGAGGAGGGATCAGGAGTAAACACAATGGAAACGCAAGGAAGAACGCATGTGGAAGGCAAGCAAGGGAGATTGGAAGAGCTTATCCATAGAGTGGAATTAGGCAATGGTGGAGATCGCCACAACAACCTTGGTACATTCAAACCAATCAAACCACATACGTATGTAGGAGAAAGGAACTCCATAACACTTACAAGATGGATAAGGGAAATTGAGTTGTTCTTGGTTCAAATTTGTGTAGAGCCAGAGCTATGGGTGATAGTGTCAGCAAGTTTTCTAGATGGACCCGCACAACACTAGAATTTGCATCCTGGACAAAGTTCAAAGGAGAGTTGCGGTAATAATTTATCCCTCACAACGAGTATTTACGCGTTATGTATGAGTGGAAGGCATTGAAGCAAGGAGAGGGTCAACTTATCGCCTATACTGAGAAATATCGTCAATTAGTATTACAAAACATGTGAAGGAGAGGGCCAACTTTACCTCATCTACATCCAATCACCAACCTTCATGGGTTTGTGTTCGGCTTAAGGCCACATATTCGGATAGAGGTGGGGAAGATGAACCCACAATCATGTGAAGAAGCCATGCGATTAGCAGAACGAATTAGTGACATCGAAGCCAATACAGGTCTAACCTATGGCAATCAACTTGCTACCTTCAACAATAGGAGTTGGACGACAACAACGGACTTGATGGGGAGAGGTTTAACTCGAGGAGAAGCTTCCCAAAATCAATGGATGAGCAATACAGGGCAAGGTGTACCACTGCTCAATAATACCCCAATAACATCAGCTTGTGGTCCTGTGAAGAGGAGATAATGTTTTGAGTGCGGTGGTCTAAACCTTGCATTAGAATACCCAAAAAGAAACAATTCCAGGTGAGAGTAGGCTCGTCCCAACTTGAGATAACGGAAGGCGAGGAAGGAACCGAGTGGGAAGCAAACACATCGATAGCTCAATACGAGGATGAAGTGGATGAAACCATAATTTGAGCTAGCGCGATCAAATCACGGCCTACCTGCCTTAATGCAAGTCTAAGCAACACAAGCAACTTATTTCTACAAGTTAAAATCAATGGGTACACGTGTGAAGCTATGAGCGATAATGGAGCAACTCACAATTTCATAATGCAATTGTATGCAAGGAATTTTGGCTTGAAACTACAACCACTAAGCAATCTTGCAGACAATTTTGTAATGGGATTCACAAATACATGCTCGATAGTGGAAGATGTTAAGGTAGAAGCTAGAGATTGGAAGGGACAAACAACATTTCTCTCAGTAGATATGGATGGCTTTGATGTAATCTTGGGCTTGGAATGAGCGATAATGGAGCAACTCACAATTTCATAATGCAATTGTATGCAAGGAATTTTGGCTTGAAACTACAACCACTAAGCAATCTTGCAGACAATTTTGTAATGGGATTCACAAATACATGCTCGATAGTGGAAGATGTTAAGGTAGAAGCTAGAGATTGGAAGGGACAAACAACATTTCTCTCAGTAGATATGGATGGCTTTGATGTAATCTTGGGCTTGGAATGGGTTGACAAGTATGTCATCTCCCAGTTTTGGAAAAAGATAGAGAAACTTCTATTAGACAATGAGGATGGAAAAGGTGGCGTCATTGTAAACACATACAAGCATTGGAAAAGGTGGCGTCATTGGATAAGGACGAGAGGTCTACAAATTGGAAGGCTAGAATTGCCTCTTTGCACGTTCGGTTATGCTCAACCAAGGTTGCAAGCATAGATTTCCCATGCATGATATTCATGGTATTCTACATCCGTAATATTCGTAATATTCGAGAATACAAAATGACCCCAAGAATATTACATAACCATTCATTCATTTATTTATTATTTAAAATTTTATTATTATTATTTATTTAACCATTCGAGTAAAAAGTGGGGAATTAATGAGCCTTTTATTTATTTATTTATTAAAAATAAAACAAATACTTTTAAGTTTTACATCAATTATAAAAATATTATTAGTGTGACGTCCCATTTTTTATGTCACATAAAAATATCAAAATTTGTGGGAGAGTAAAAAATGAGGAATCAACGAACCTTTCATTTATTTATTGATTGTTTTATGAAAAAATAAAACAAATACTTTTTAAGTTTTATATTTATTATAAAAATAATATTAGTGTGAGGTGCCCTTTTTAATGACAAATAAAAATATCAAATTTTGTGGGAGAGTAAAAAGTGGGGAATTAATGAAACTTTTATTTAAAAAATAAAACAAATACTTTTAAGTTTTACATCTATTATACAAATATTATTACTCTAAGTAATTCCATTTAGGACCAGACGCTGAATTAACCATTGGCTGTTTCCGCCATTGGCTTCGTTGTGAATATGTGGTCACCATGGTGGTCACTATGTAAAAAGAGGCAGTGGGTTACTCTTGTTGTAAATAGTTAGGTGAGAATTATGCTGTTTTGATTATGGCTGTTCTTCGATGTAATTCTTTTGCTAACTAATGGGAAGTAGTGTTTTTTTTTGGAAAAAAAAAATATTATTACTCTAAGTCTCCTTCTTAATGTGAAGTAAAATATCCCCTTTTTTATTGTCAAATTCCTCCTTGTCATAACTTATAACTTATATGATATATCTAAGAAACTAAAAAGTATTAAAGCACAAAATGTATTTGATGAGCTTCCACTCTAAGATGTAGTTTCTTGGTTCATATGTATGCTACATGTGGTATGCTTGAGAAAGCAAGAAAAGTATTGGAAGAGCTTCATCTTTGAGATATGTTGGCTTGGTCAGCCCTTATTGCTGGCTATGCTCAACAAGGACAAGCACATGAAGCCCTAAAGTGTCTCAAACACAGGGAAAGTGAGGGCATATCTCCTGACAGCATAACATTAGTATGTGTGATGAGTGCATGTGGTCACATTGGGCTCGTAAACGATGCCAAAATGCTTTTTCAGATTATGACCACAAAATATTGTATTTCTCCAAACTTAGAGCATCTTAATTGCATGGTTGTAGTATTTGGATGTGGGGGGCAATATGATAAGGCTATTTCAGCGATCAAGGTAATGCCAGTTTTTGAGTATTCAATCATATGGATTTCACTATTGGGTGCTTCTAGGAAATGGGGAAATGAGAAGCTTTGGAGATTATTTTTGCAATACAACTACATAATAATGGTATAGTGTCATATGTTCTCATGGCTGATATATTTGGAAGTGATGGTAACATGATTTGAATAAAACATTAATCTTGGTGAAAGCAAGAATATGAATATGTCATGCATGTTTATGTCAATGAGCATACTATGGTTGCATATAATGATCATGGATGAATTTGGTGGGTTCTGACAACTCATAAACATGAACATACCATTGATATCTGTCATGAAGACATACATTTTGGCCTTACAAGAATTCGAGCCCACGACGTCTTGGTCTATATGTTAAACCTTTAACCATTATAATAACATATATGATAATAAATATATTATTAGTTATTACAAGATATTTAAAGTATTCTAGAACATTCTAGGACATTCCATGATTATATTAAATATCATAAATATCTAAAATATTCTAGAACATTCTAGAATACTCCATAAGGACCTATAAATAGGTTTCTATTCATTCATCACAACTCATTCGATTCAACACTAGTCTTTAGCCCTCGACCTACTCTTTGTAACCTTGTTTCCTTATAATATAATCTCATTTCCATTTCTTGTCTTCTCTCTCTCTCTCTCCTACTCACGAGTCTCGACAGTTTGAACCAAATATTCTTTTCTTCTTCTTCTTCTCTTAAACTTATTTAAGCGAATCTAGCAAATCTCTCTCGTAACTATGGAGTCCGTTAGCAAGCAAGAATATATGTGTGTTCTCTCCGAACTCGATATGCTAACAACCAAATTCGTGGCCATGGAGCAAGAAAATCAAAGATTGCTAGGCAACCTACAACAAGTAAGTGCTGAGAAGGTACAACAATTTGAAGAGTTATCTCAACGGGTGCATCAATTGGAGGCTACTATATTGCAACGACAAGTGGTGGAAGTTCAAACTTTACCGAAAGAACCAAAGATTAGTCTACTAGCCAAGTTTGATGGTACAAGGTCTCAATTTCGTGGATTTTTAAATCAGGTACGACTTGTGATTAAATTGCATCCTAGCCGTTATCCAACTAATGTTGCCCGTGTGGGACTAGTTGGTACCTTGTTAACGGGTACCGCATTAGCATGGTTTGCACCACTCCTAGAGAAGCACTCACCATTATTAGAAGATTTTGAAGGGTTTATTAATGAGTTCCAAGCCAATTTTGGAGACGCTGATAGTATGAGAACCGTAATAAACAAAATTCAACGATTACGACAAGGAGATCGTCCTGCTTCCGCTTATGGTGCAGATTTTCGCCCTTCTAGCATGTGATATTTCATGGGACGAGGTGGGGTTAATGGACCAATTTCGTCAAGGTCTATTCAATGATGTGAAGGATTTACTTCTTACCTTCCATGATGATCCAAAATCTCTTACTGAAGCAGTAAGCCGAGTCGTGTGATGTGACAATCGCTTATTTGAGCGGCGTTCTAAGCACCAACAAATGTTACGCTTCCAATCAACAGAAACATATGCTTCAATGGTCGCAACTCCACCCCAAGTATCAAAGTCAAGTTTGGTGGAAGGCCCTACTCCAATGGAAATCAAGACAACACAACGTTGAGGACAAATATCGGATGCTGAAAAGCAATGACGATGAGCGAATCATCTATGCCTCTATTGTGGTGGTCCAAGGCATATTGTTGTGAATTGTCCACATAAACCACGACGACTAGTTAACCAAGTGCTCATGACAATCCCATCTCAATTTCTGCCCCACCTTCTCGTAACCCAAGTAGGCCTAGTAGTCCCTGTCATAAAAATACATTTGATGTCTTGATCCAATTAGATGATGTGTTAAATGAGTAAGTCCGGAAAAAATCGGAGCCATTTGGTTGGATAGCCCTAGGCATATAACGTTTGTCCCTAGTTGTGGTTCCATTTCATCCGGTCAAGTTAGTCGAGTTTTCTTTGCACAAGTTGAGCTTAACACATCTAGGTGCCATCAAGTCCCAACGTCTGCCCTCTTAGACTCTAGAGACAACTCTTGTTTCATGGATCGTGAGTTTGTTGTAATGCATAATATTCAGTTGCATAAGCTCCCAAGCCCAGTGTCTGTCGGAGTCATTGATGGACGCCCCATAGCATGAGGTGATATAGTTGAAGAGTCTGAACCAATTCGTGTAGTCCTAGGCAATCTGGTTAGTGTCATCTCATTCAACATCATTAGTAGTCCAAAGCACTCCCTAGTTCTTGGTCTTCCATGGTTTGAGCTACATAACCGAACTATTGATTGGAGGAAAAGAACCATTGAAGAGGTCACAATACAGTCCGAGTCTCTTAAAACTCCAACAAAGGATATGACATTCCAAAAGATTTCGACAATCTCTATACATCAGCTACGTCAGGAAGAACAGAAGGAAGACATGTTGGTGTTCGCAGTTTTAGCAACTCCCACATCGAGCTCACAAGAATCGGGGGTCCAACTACCGAAGAAATATATAGAATTCACCGATGTGTTTGATAAGGTGAAGGCCAATAGACTACCAGAGCATCGACCATATGATTGCCCGATTGATTTGCAGCCTGGAAAAGAGCCTCCATGGGAACCAATTTATAACAGTTGAGAATCAAGCTCAACATAGTGCAACGTGTGAACGCACCTTTGAGAATGTATGTGCACTCAAAGGTCAAGAGCCATACCACTCTCTACACATTAAACTATGTGTCATAGAATCATATTCTATGACACATAACTAATGAGTTACATATTCCCCATGACTATGAGTCTTCACATTCCCCAAGAGAGAGACTGGTTGTTGTAAGTTAATGAAGAGAGAGGGTGACTCTATATAAAGCACCCTCCTCATACTTCATAAAAAGTCGGTTGTGACTTCTTGTTATGCTACATTTTGTAATTCTTATTCTACTTGTCAAATATACACCTTCTTCTTGAGTATTCTATTTTCCTCTCATTCATCTATCTTGAGTTCTCTTTTTTGTCCTCTCTTTTCCTCTCACACATATACGCACATAACATATATCTATTCTGATGCACAAGAATCACCATTGATTCTTTACATGGTATCAGAGCGATTTGGTAGCTCGATCTAGTCCCCTCGCCTCATCGTGATTGTGTGTTGTTCTCTACGCCAACGTTCAAGAAGAACTGGCTCATCGTTATCGTAGTACCACTACATAGCTCGTGTTTAAGAGAGAAGGAAAAGAACAAAGGAAGCTTAATCGACAATGAATACTCAAATGGGGAGCGCTCTCCCTAGCGAGAAGTTGGATCGCAACAACTTTGCATCTTGGGAGTACAAGATGCAACAATACCTTGTTGGCCAAGGCTATTGGAGTTACATCAAGGGAGCACAAGAAAACCGACCCGACTCGAAAGACACCGACTATGCAACTTGGGAGCAAGCGACAAGCCGAGTGATGTATTGCTTGGCGACATGTGTTCACGACCACATGCTCGGCTACATTCAAGAAACCGAAATGCCGAAGGAAGCGTGGGAGAATCTACGAAAGATTTTCGCCGCCAACATGACCGCGAGAAAGCTTCAACTCCGCCAAGAGTTGAACAACATCCAACAACGGGATATGTCCATTACAAGCTACAACTTGAAGATCAAGGAGCTTTGTGATGCACTTGGCTCGATAAGCGTCAATGTGGAGGATGACGAAATGGTGCAAATATGCCTCGACGGCCTTGCACCACGGTTCGGCGCGATGTGGACCGCCGAACTAGCACGGGAGAATCCGCCCTCCTTCAATCTTCAATCCATGTTGTTGGTCGAAGAGAATCATGTTTGAACAAGGAGCAACACCTCGGATGGCCACATGCTCTACACGCATTTGGACGGAGGAAGAGGACGCGATCGTGCAAGAAGAGGCCGATTCGGCCAAGGACGAGGCGGACGAGGCCTGACTTACGAAAACAACTCGCAATTTCGGCATCAAGACGGAAGCCATCGAGGAACCTTCGGAAGAAGGGGGAGCTTCCATTCCGGTCCGAGTCGACAAAACTCGGTTGAATGCGGATATTGCAGAAAAATCGGCCACCGCGAAGAAGAGTGCCGAAAGAAAATGCGCGAGTCGGCTTCCACTAGTCGACAACTCACCAATTACGCTGTCGACTCCGAGTACGATGATTATGGTGGATTATTTGTAATGAGACATAGAGCGAATTCTATGTTGACCTCTACTTCTACTAGTGCCTCTAGTCTGGAAGACATATGGTTCGTCGATTCCGGTGCCTAGAACCATATGAAATCGCATCAAGAATGGTTCTGAGAACTTCGAGAGCTGGACCGACCCGGCTATGTTGAAACTAGAAACGACACTACACACCCGATTCGGCACATCGGCAATGTTCCGATCGGAAAAGAAGGTAAGCAAAATTACATTAAAAATGTCTTGCATGTACCAACTATCATGAAGAATTTGGTCCCCGTCGGCCAAATTGTAGAGCAAGGAATGCAAGTTCGATTTAATCAAGGTGGTTGCTTCATCGAAAAAGGGGGCCAACTCATCGCGCGCGGACGAAGAGAGGGCTGAATGTTCATTCTCGATTCGCACGAGATGAAATCGGCCATGTTCGCAAAAGGCACGAAAGCCGAGTCCGACATAGAGTTATGGCACAAGCGGATTGGCCATATCAACCTTCAAAAGCTCAAGGCGATGCAATCGAAAGGAGTCATCATCGGACTCCCGACCTTTAAAGAGAGAGAGAGATTGAAGGCGTATGTGCGGCTTGCCAATTCGGCAAACAACATCGGCACCTATTTCCGAAGGAGCGGAACATGAACAAAGGCATACTCCACGTAATTCATTCCGATGTATGGGGTTTGGCTCAGACGGCTACATTCGGTGGACGCCGATACTTCGTGGCCTTCATTGATGACTTCTCCAGGCACACATGGATCTACCCCATGTGGCAAAAGAGCGAAGTGTTCGAACACTTCCAAAAATTTAAGAATGAAGTTGAGAAAGCCACGGGCCGACATGTACGATGTCTTTGGTTGGATGGAGGCAAGGAGTACTTCTCCGACGAATTTTTGGCGTTTCTACGGAAAGAAGGAATACGAAGAGAGTTTTCGTGTCGACATACGCCACAACAAAACGGAGTAGCCGAACACAAGAATCGGCACATCCTCGAAGTGGCACGGGCTATGCTTAACGAAAAGCACATGCCGAAATTGTATTGGGCGGAAGCAACTAACACGGCCGTATACCTCATGAATCGGTGTACAACATCGGGTGTGCACGAACTTACTTTGCATGAGAAGTTTTTCGGAAAGAAGCCAGACCTATCACATGTTCGGATATTCGGCTCCATTGCGTACATGCACATCCCCAACGAGAAGCGTCAAAAGCTCGACCCGAAGTTGGAGAAATGTATCCTCATAGGATACTTATTGGGGCAAAAGGGGTACAAGTGCTATAACCCCTCAACTCGAAAATCTCGAGTAAGTTGACATGTCGTTTTCGACGAGTTCGCATCTTGGTACGCACCAGAGACAACTTCGACTTCGATTCCACTCGACCCATATTCCGCCGAAATAGAGATAGAAGCCGAAGATCGGCTCACGCGCATGTTCGAAGAAAGCCCAATTACGACAAGGCTTAGTGGGCCACAAGAGCCCCCAAGCAATCAAAGCACATCTCGGCCGAGTTCGAAGTTGGACAAAAGCAAGGCGAAAATGCCGGAGTATGAAGACAATCACCTCGACGGCAACGAATCGACTCACTCCCTCGATAGTGAGTTCGAAGGCCTTGAGATTCGGACAAATGGAGTGGAGAAAGCCGTAGTATCCGCAAATGAGAAGCTCCACCGATACACCCGTGAAAAGAATCCTGTAAGCCGATTCGGCTACAATGATTATATGGCGTACCATTACGCTTTTATGATGAAGGTAGCGACAGTACGAGAGCCAGAAACGTTTTCCAAAGCCGCGACAAACCCCAGATGAGTTGAAGCGATGAATGAGGAGATGCAAGTACTCTCCAAGAACGAGACATGGGATCTCGTTCCCCACTCACCGCACAAGAAGACAATTAGTTGTAGATGGATCTACAAGGTGAAGTATAATGCTGATGACTCCGTAAACCGTTACAAATCTTGACTCGTAGCGAAAGGATACGCTCAGACATGGAGCCGACTATGAAGAGACATTTGCCCCAGTGGCAAAGATGACGACGGTGCGGACCGTAATTGCACTTGCAGCGGCAAAAGGGTGGCACCTCCACCAGATGGACGTCAAGAACGCTTTCCTCCAAGGTGAATTAGAAGAGGAGGTGTACATGGTACAACCTCCCGGCTTCGAATCATGCATTCATTCGAAAGCTGTGTGCTGACTCAAGAAGCCACTCTACGGCCTCAAGTAAGCACCGCGTGCTTGGCATTCGAAGATTACGCAATATCTTCATCAAATCGGCTTTCGAATGTCGAAATTCAACAACTCCCTCTACGTACGACACAACTCTAGAAGGTTAATTGTCATCATCCTATACGTGGATGATCTGGTCATTGGAGGTGAAAGTCTAGTCGACATCAACAAGGTCAAGTCCCTCCTCTCCGGTAAATTCGAGATGACGGACATGAAGGAGCTCCATTACTTCCTGGGCATCGAAGTAATTCGGATTCCGACCGACATTATGATCTCTCAACGGCACTACATCCTCAACTTGTTATACAAGTTCGTGATGACTGAGTGCAAATCGGTGGCTACGCCTCTCGATCGAAACCTCAAACTAGATGCTGACTTCGACACAGATGAGTGCGAGCCAACTCAATATCGTCAACTGATCGGGAGCCTCATCTATCTCACGATCACTCGACCCGAACTTAGCTATCTAGTCGGACTCCTTAGCCAATTCATGCAAACTCCGTGAGATATCCATTTCGATTGCGCTAAGCGATTATTACGATACGTGGGCGGCACAATGGATTATGACGCTCTCTACGCATCGGCCACACCAATACGACTCGAAGGGTACACAGACGTGGATTGGGAAGGCTACAAAGCCGATCGACGATCGACCTCCGGATTTGTCTTCTCGCTCGGTAGTGGAGCAATATCTTGGAGTAGTAAGAAGCAGCCTACCATCGCACTTTCGAGTACGGAGGCTGAATACAGGGGCGAAACTGTAACTGCATGTGAAGCTATATGGGTCAAGAGGATTTTGAAGGATCTGGGCGTTCCCATCAAGGATCCGACTCCCATTTACTGCGACAACATGAGCAGTATATATTTAGCTCGAAACCCGGTGTTCCACGCATGCACAAAGCATATCAAAGTGCACTACCACTTCATTCGAGAGCGTGTTCAGGCTAGAGATGTCGATCTTCTACACATCAACACGAATCTTCAGACAACCGACATCTTCACCAAGGCCCTAGGAGCCGACAAGCTTCGACAATTCATGTCAGACCTCAGATTGACGATTCTTGACTTGCCAAGCTTGAGGGGGAGTACAAGCGAGAACAGGATACCGTTCGAACCAGGTATGAGCCGAAGCGGACACTGGAGATCATCCGAACCGGATACGAGCTGAAGCGGACATTAATTGAAAGGAACCGACCCGAGTTGAGCTTGAGGGGGCATGTTGAGAATCAAGCTCAACATAGTGCAATGTGTGAACACACCTTTAAGAATTGTTGAGAATCAAGCTCAACATAGTGCAATGTGTGAACACACCTTTGAGAATCTATGTGCACTCAAAGGTCAAGAGTCATACCATTCTCTACACATTAAACTATGTGTCATAGAATCATATTCTATGACACATAACTAATGAGTTACATATTCCCCATGACTATGAGTCTTCACATTCCCCAAGAGAGAGAGTGGTTGTTGTAAGTTAATGAAGAGAGAGGGCGACTCTATATAAAGCACCCTCCTCATACTTCATAAAAAGTCGGCTGTGACTCCTTGTTATGCTACATTTTGTAATTCTTATTCTACTTGTGAAATATACACCTTCTTCTTGAGTATTCTATTTTCCTCTCATTCAACTATCTTGAGTTCTCTTTTCTGTCCTCTCTTTTCCTCTCACACATACGCACATAACATATATCTATTCCGCTGCACAAGAATCACCATCGATTCTTTACAATAACCTTTCACCCACGGAGCTAGAGGTTCTTCAGGAATATATCAATGAGAACTTGGTGAATGGGGTTATCCAGCATTCAAGATGTCCTGCCAGCGCACCCATATTTTTCGTTAAGAAGAAAGATGGTTCGCTTTGTCTAGTCGTGGATTATTGAGGATTGAATAAAGTAACTATTCGAAACCGATATGCTCTACCATTGATTTCGAGCCTTCTGGAACGCCTTAGTGGAGCTAAGTATTTCACAAAGTTAGATCTTCGAGGTGCTTACAACCTTGTTCGAATTCGTCCTGAGGATGAATGGAAGACTACTTTCTGTACTCGCTATGGCCATTTTGAGTATACAATGATGCCATTTGGTCTCACGAATGCACCAACAGTTTTCCAACATATGGCGAATGACATTTTTCAAGATTTCCTCGATATTTTCGTCATAGTTTACCTGGATGATATCTTGATCTACTAAAAAACTCAAGAAGATCATGATATACATGTTCGACAAGCTTTGCAACGGTTGTGTGAATATGGTCTCTATGCAAAATTGGAGAAGTGTAGTTTCGACCAGCGTCAAGTGGAATTTTTGGGGTACATAGTCTCTTCGCATGGCATCTCTAAGGATCTAGCAAAGGTTCAAACAGTTTTGGATCGGCAAACACCACAATTTGTGCGAGATGTACAATGTTTTTTGGGGTTCGCAAACTTTTATCGCAAGTTCATCAAGGAATATTCAAAGATCCTATTGCCCCTCACTCAACTAACACAAAAGAATCGACCATTTGTGTGGAGTATAAATGCAAACTTTGCATTTGAAGGATTAAAGCAAGCATTTACATTCACACCAAATTTGATGCATGTTGATCCATTGAAGCGCTTTATACTCGAAGCTTATGCATCTGACTTCGTACTAGGAAGCGTATTATCCCAGATTAGCAATGATGGCCAACTACACCCTGTGGCTTTTCATTCACGGAAATTCGAAGCTGTAGAAATCAACTATGAGATTCACGACGAAGAGCTTCTTGCCATTGTGGATTCTTTTCAACAATGGCGTCCTTTTTTGGAGGGTTTGTCTCAACAAATCATTGTCTATAATGATCGCAAAAACCTAACGTACTTCCAAAGTGCTCGAGTCTTGAGTTGTCGACAAGCTCGTTGGGCGCAGTTCTTAACTCGTTTTGATTTCGTAATTCTATATCGCCCTGGGACGCAACAAGGAAAATCAGATGCTTTATCTTGATTTCATATATGGAACTTCAACCAGGAGAGGCCGCATTTGAAAGTCAGAAGCTGTTGAGAATCAAGCTCAACTTGGTCTAGTGTGTGAACTCACCTTGAGAGTGAAGAGACACTCCAACGGTCAAGAGTCACCATTATGTCACCACGTTGTATTCTAGCATTTAGTATGAGTCATAGAATCATATTCTATGACACATAACTTATGAGCTTTCACATTCCCCATGCTCCATGAGCCTTGTAGTTAATGAAGAGAGAGGGTGACTATATAAAGCACCCTCCTCCCACCTTGTATTGTGTTGAGTCTTTCTCCTTTGTTAATATACTTTTACCTTGCGTATTCTCTGCGTTTCACTCTCACTCTCACTCTCACACACACATACACACATAGTTCACACCTATTCCGCTTCACAAGAATCCATCTCTTGATTCTTTACATGGTATCAGAGCGATTTGGTAGCTCGATCTAGCCCATTCGCCTCATCGTGATCGTGTGTTGTGCTCCACGCCGACGACCAAGAACCGGCTCATCACTATCGTAGCTTCGCTACATAGCTCACATTCAAGAGAGAAAAAGAAGAAGAAGAAGAAGAATCGACAAAATGAATACTCAAATGGGGAGCGCTCTCCCTACCAAGAAGTTGGATCGAAACAACTTCGCATCTTGGGAGTACAAGATGCACCAATACCTTGTCGGACAAGGCTATTGGAGCTACATCAAAGGAGCGCATGAAGACCGACCCGCCGAAGCGGCTCCCGGATACGCAACATGGGAGCAAGCCGCAAGCCACAAGCCGCGTGATGTATTGTTTGGAGACATGTGTTCACGACCACATGCTCGGTTACATTCGAGAAGCCAAGACGCCGAAGGAAGCGTGGGAAAACCTACGAAAGATTTTCGCCGCCAACACGACCGCGAGGAAGCTTCAACTCCGCCAAGAGTTGAACAACATTCAACAAAGGGATATGTCGATCACGACATACACCTTGAAGATCAAGGAGCTTTGCGACTCGCTTGGCTCAATAAGCATAAGTATAGATGATGATGAGATGGTGCAAATATGCCTCGGCGGCCTCGCACCACGGTTCAGCGCAATGCGAACCGCCGTTCTAGCACGGGAGAGATCTCCCTCCTACTTCGAGCTCCAATCAATGCTATTGGTCGAAGAAAACCACGTGCGTACAAGGAGCAATGAGTCGGAAGGCCACATGCTCTACACACACTCTAATGGAGGAAGAGGACGTGGACGAGCGAGAGGCCGATTCGGCCAAGCACAAGGCGGACGAGGTCCGACCTACGACAACAACTCCCAATTTCGGCCGCAAAACGGAGGCCAACGAGGAACCTTCGCAAGAAGGGGGAGCTTCCACTTCGGCCCGAGCCGTCAAAACGTAACCGAATGCGGATATTGCGGAAAGCTCGGCCACCACGAAGAAGAGTGCCGAAAGAAGATGCGTGAATCGGCTTTCACAAGCCGACAACTCACGAATTACGCGCACAATTCCGACTACGAAGAGTATAGTGGAATGTACGGGCACAACTCCGACTACGAGGATCGTGGCGGAATGTACGCATACAACTCCGACCGTGGCGGAATGTTCATGATGAAACATAGAGCAAACTCTATGTCGGCCTCTACCTCAACTAGTGCCCTCAATCCGGAGGACGTATGGTTTGTTGACTCCGGAGCCTCAAACCATATGACTTCGAGAGCTGGAGCGACCCGGTTATGTCGAAACCGGAGATGACACTACGCACCCGATTCGGCACATCGGCAATGTTCCGTTCGGTGAAAGAGGTAAGCAAACATACATTAAAAATGTCTTGCATGTACCCACCATCACAAAGAATTTGGTCTCGGTCGGCCAAATGGTTGAGCAAGGGATGCAAGTACGATTTGACCAAGAAGGGTGCTTCATCGAAAAAGAAGGCCGAATCATCGCACGCGGAAGAAGAGAGGGCCAGCTGTTCATTCTCGATTCGCACGAGATGAAATCCGCCATGTTCGCGAAAAGCACGAAAGCCGACTCCAACATAGAGCTATGGCATAAGAGAATCGGCCACATCAATCTCAACAAACTCAAAGCAATGAAATCGAAAGGAGTCGTCATCAAACTTCCGACATTCAAAGAGAAGGATATTGAAGGTGTATGCGAAGCGTGCCAATTCGGCAAGCAACATCGACACCCATTTCCGAAGGAGCGGAATGTGAGCAAAGGCGTACTCGACGTAATTCATTTCAATGTATGGGGTCCGGCTCAAATGGTGACATTCGGCGGATGCCGATATTACGTGCTCTTCATCGACGACTTTTCTAGGCACACTTGGATCTACCCGATGCGGCAAAAGAGCGAAGTATTCAGACACTTCCAAAATTTCAAGAATGAAGTCAAGAAAGCCATGGGCCGACATGTACGATGCCTTCGATCGGATGGCGGCAGGGAGTACTTCTCGGACGATTTCACGACGTATCTCTGAAAGGAAGGAATTTGGCAAGAATTCACTTGCCGACACACTCCGCAACAAAACGGAGTAGCCGAGCGCAAAAATCGGCACATCCTGGAAGTAGCGCGGGCCATGATGAACGAGAAGCATATGCCCAAGTCATATTGGGCCGAATCTGCAAATACATCCGTCTACCTAATGAACCGGTGCACAACATCTTGCGTGCACGAGGTCACTCCGCACGAAAGATTCTTCGGAAAGAAGCCGAACCTATCACATGTTCGGATATTCGGCTCCATTGCGTACGTGCACATCCCCGACGAGAAGCGTTAAAAGCTTGACCGGAAGTCGGAGAAATGTATCCTCGTAGGATACTCACTCGAACAAAAGGGGTACAAGTGCTACAACCCCTCAACTCGAAAATCTCGAGTAAGTCAAGACGTCGTCTTTGACGAGTCCGCATCCTGGTACGCACCAGAGACAACTTCGCCTCCGACTCCGCTCGACCCGGAATCTACCGAACAAGAGATCGAGGATGAAGATCGCCCTACGCGCATGATCGAAGAAAGTCCGATCACGACCCGACTGAGTGGACCACAAGAGCCTTTGAGCGATCAAATCACATCATGGCCTAGCCTGAAGCTAGACAAAGGCAAGGCGAAAATGGCGGAATATGAAGACAATTGCTTCGACGACGATGAATCGACTCACTCACTTGACAGTGAGTTCGACGGTTTCGAGGTACCAATCGGAGCCAAGAAAGCCCTTATCTCGGCAAATGAAAAGCTCCGCCGATCCACTCGTGAAAAGAACCCCGTAAGCCGATTCGGCTACAACGATTATATTGCGTACCATTACGCCTTTATGATGAAGGTAGCGACAGTACGGGAGCCGGAAACCTTTTCGGAAGCCGCGAAGGACCCGCGATGGATCGAAGCAATGAACGAGGAGATGTAGGCACTACGGAAGAACGAGACGTGGGATCTCGTTCCCACCTCACCACACAAAAAGGCGATCGGATGCAGATGGATCTACAAGGTGAAGTATAACGCGGATGGCTCTGTAAACCGCTACAAAGCTCGACTCGTAGCAAAAGGATACGCTTAGACGCATGGCGTCGACTACGAAGAGACTTTTGCCCCGGTGGCAAGGATGACAACGGTGCGGACCGTAATTGCGCTTGCCGCGGCGAAAGGGTGGCACCTCCATCAAATGGACGTCAAGAACGCCTTTCTACAAGGCGAATTAGAAGAGGAGGTGTACATGATCCAACCACCCGGCTTCAACTCGAGCACTCATCCAAAAGCCGTATGCCGACTCAAGAAGCCACTCTACGGCCTCAAGCAAGCACCGCGTGCTTGGCATTCGAAGATAACGCAATATCTTCATCAAATCGGCTTTCGTATGTCAAAATCGGACAACTCCCTCTACATACGAAGCGATTTTGTAAGTCCGATCGTCATCATCTTATATGTGGATGACCTAGTCATTGGAGGTGAGCATCTCGTCGAAATCAATAAGGTCAAATCCCTCCTTTCCGACAAGTTCGAGATGACGGACATGCGGGAGCTCCACTACTTCCTCGGCATCGAGGTAATTCGGACTCCGGCTAGAATCATGATCTCTCAACGACACTACATCCTCAACTTGTTATACAAGTTCGGGATGACTGAGTGCAAATACGTGGCAACCCCGCTCGATCGTAATCTCAAACTAGATGCGCACTCCGGCACCAAACCGTTGTCGTGGAGAAAACCGTCCATAAGCGGAATCGGCACACCAAGGCGTGGGAACCGGTTCTTCACGCGCGCACGCTCCAAGTTGTACGTAGAAGCGAATTAGGAGGATAATCGGCAGGAACGGGCCCTAACACAAGTGGAGACAAAGACCGCGCGAACAGTCTTTTCGGTCGCGCGCGCGAGCTAAGGAACTGTACGAGTCGGCGGCGTAACTACTCGGATGCGTGAAGAGCGGAGCGGATCCCTGTCCAAAAGGGACAGGGAATAAAGCTGACAGGACGGCCCGCTCGTCGGCCTATATAAGGAGCAGGAAAGAGCTGTTGCAGGCATCTCGGGCAGAGAGGACGAAGTGCTGTCGGGCCGTTTCGGGTTCCGAGGAGGCTCGCGCTGTTTCGAGGAACGCCCAAGTGCTTCCGGCAGCACCTCCGACCTGCTCCCCCCTTTGTGCGTCGAAGCGAACAAGTATCGGCATTTGTTCGCCGGCTTGTTCGGTTGTAACCAACCTGAGCCCCATCGAGGGTTGTAGTTGTGTTAGCCATTTTTGTTAATATACATATTTAGTCGTTCGCATCTGTCTGTGTCGGTGTCTGTTCGCGTTCTCCGTGCTGAAGGGCCGTGTCCCTGTGTATCCCCGGTCCTGCGTAGCCGGTTCTCTCTCTTTCTCCTCCCTCGCTTGCTCTTTGGTTCGAGACCCCCGCGGTCCCGCCTCGTCTCCACACGCACTTGCGAAATATCTCGACATCTTTGGTGAACCCGACGTGAAAGAGGCGGCAGAAGAGCAGAAGATGAGGGGGTCGGATCTTGCAGAGGCCATGGCTTCGGCCGTGGATCGGATTGTAAACGCGCGCGAGGGCACCGGTGCCCTCGACAGAGCTATTGAGGCGGTCGTCGGCACGATCGGCCGGTTCGATGGGAAGGATGCCACGAAGTATTTGGCGTCCTACGGTGCAGAGATGCTGATGCGGGACATTCCGGAAGAAAGGCGTCTTGCCGGATTTCCCCGAGTGGCGATGCCGAGCATCCATGCGGAGGTGCTCGAGGTGCGGGCGGAGAGCCGTACCTGGGAGGAGTTCGAAGGTCGGCTCCTAGAGAAATACGGGCTGGACGACGCGCTCCGGCTTTCGAAGCGAAGGTTCATGGAATGGGTGGAGTCCCCGGGGAAGGGAAGAAACGCGTCGGCACTCCTCCGGGAGTTCGAGGAAAACTTTGCGCGCCTTTCGGCGCTCGACCGAACCATCCTGGACACGAGCCGGGTCTTGCTGTTTGTCAAGTCGGTCGACGAGCGGGATCAGGAGCAAGTGGGCCTCTTGCTGGAAACCGAAGACGGGCTCACTACCGACTGGGCGGCTGTCAAGAAAGTCTGTGGCCGTTTCGACAAACGGCGAGAATGGGCGGATAACGGGGCAGCCGGGTCGGGCTCGGTCGCAGCAAGGAAGCTCGAACCAGCGCCACAGGTGCGAAAGGAAGAGACCCGAGAGTGGTTGGAAACCGGTTCGGCTTCGACCGGCGTAGTCAGAGGCTCAACCGGAGGAGCGGCGCTGGAGGAATTGACGAGGGCGATAAAGGACCTCCAAATCGCGCAAGCCCGAAGGGAAGGTGGCGAACCAGCTCGTGACCGACGGCCGGCGGCAGGAAACAGGTGCATGTGGTGCGATGAAGTCGGCCACATTCGGAAGGACTGCGGCGACTTCGCGGAGGCGCTGAGGAACAGGGTGGTGTACCTGTGGGAAGGACGGGTGCATGCCAGCGACACCCGAAGGGCCCTGAGCCGAAACGACGGGCGAGGTGGTATGAAAAGGTTGATGGAAGAGGCGGCGGCCCGACACGCGGAAACCGTCCACTACTCGGCGTCGGCCGGCATTCGAGTCGGGGGCGGCGAGGCCCGAAGGGAAAGCAAAGCCGGATTCTGGCCGACGATGCTGGAAGGCCTTGCCGGTGCAAGGCTTAAAAGGGAGGAATCGGACCGTTGTCGTGAAGAAAACCGTCTATAGGCGGAATCAGCGCACCAAGGCGTGGGAACCGGTTCTTCACGCGCGCACGCTCCGAGTTGTACATAGAAACGAATTGAGAGGATAATCGGCAGGAACGGGCCCTAACTCAAGTGGAGACAAAGACCGCGCGAACAGTCTTTTCGGTCGCGCGCGCGAACTGTACGAGTCGGCGGCGTAACTACGCGGATCCGTGAAAAACGGAGCGGATCCCTGTCCAAAAGGGACAGGGAATAAAGCTGACACGACGGCCTGTTCGTCGGCCTATATAAGGAGCGGGAAAGAGCTGTTGCAGGGATCGGGCGCGGAGAGGACGAAGTGCTGTCGGACCGTTTCTGGACGCTTCGCTCTCTCTGTTTCCTTCCTTCTTGAGCTCCAAAGCTTTCTGTGCAGGGTTCCGGGGAGGCTCGCGCTGTTTCGAGGAACGCCCGAGTGCTTCCGGCAGCACCTCCGACCTGCTACCCCCCCCCCATTTCCCCGTTTGTGCGTCGAAGCGAACAGGCATCGGCATCTGTTCGCCGGCCTGTTCGGTTGCAACCAACCTGTGCCCCATCGGGGGTTGTAGTCGTGTTAGCCATTTTGTTAATACACATATTTAGTCATTCGCATCCGTCTGTGTCGGTGTCTGTTCGCGTTCTCCGTGCTGAAGGGCCGTGTCCCTGTGTATCCCCGGTCCTGCGTAGCCGGTTCTCTCTCTTTCTCCTCCCTCGCTTGCTCTTTGGTTCGAGACCCCCGCGGTCCCGCCTCTATTCCACACGCACTTGCGTAATATCTCGACATCTTTGGTGAACCCGACGTGAAAGAGGCGGCAGAAGAGCAGAAGATGAGGGGGTCGGATCTCGCAGAGGCCATGGCTTCGGCCGTGGATCGGATCGTAAACGCGCGCGAGGGTACCGGTGCCCTCGACAGAGCTATTGAGGCGGTCGTCGGCACGATCGGCCGGTTCGATGGGAGGGATGCCACGAAGTATCTGACGTCCTACGGTGCAGAAATGTTGATGCGGGACATTCCGGAAGAAAGGCGTCTTGCCGGTTTTCCCCGAGTGGCAATGCCGAGCATCCATGCGGAGGTGCTCGAGGTGCGGGCGGAGAGCCGTACCTGGGAGGAGTTCGAAGGTCGGCTCCTAGAGAAATACGGGCTGGACGACGCGCTCCGGCTTTCGAAGCGAAGGTTCATGGAATGGGTGGAGTCCCCGGGGAAGGGAAGAAACGCGTCGGCACTCCTCCGGGAGTTCGAGGAAAACTTTGCGCGCCTTTCGGCGCTCGACCGAACCATCCTGGACACGAGCCGGGTCTTGCTGTTTGTCAAGTCGGTCGACGAGCGGGATCGGGAGCAAGTGGGCCTCTTGCTGGAAACCGAAGACGGGCTCACTACCGACTGGGCGGCTGTCAGGAAGGTCTGTGGCCGTTTCGACAAACGGCGAGAATGGGCGGATAACGGGGCGACTGGGTCGGGCTCGGTCGCAGCAAGGAAGCTCGAACTAGCGCCACAGGTGTGCAAGGAAGAGACCCGGGAGTGGTTGGAAACCGGTTCGGCTTCGACCGGCGTAGTCAGAGGCTCAACCGGAGGAGCGGCGCTGGAGGAATTGACGAAGGCGATAAAGGACCTCCAAATCGCGCAGGCCCGAAGGGAAGGAGGCGAACCGGCTCGTGACCGACGGCCGGCGGCAGGAAACAGGTGCATGTGGTGCGATGAAGTCGGCCACGTTCGGAAGGACTGCGGCGACTTCGCGGAGGCGCTGAGGGACCGGGTGGTGTACCTGTTGGAAGGACGGGTGCATGCCAGCGACACCCGAAGGGCCCTGAGCCGAAACGACGGAAAGGGTGGTATGAAAAGGTTGATGGAAGAGGCGGCGGCCCGACACGCGGAAACCGTCCACTACTCGGCGTCGGCCGGCATTCGAGTCGGGGGCGGCGAGGCCCGAAAGGAAAGCAAAGCCGGATTCTGGCCGACGATGCTGGAAGGCCTTGCCGGTGCAGGGCTTGAAAGGGAGGAATCGGACCGTGCGGAGAAACGGGTACGGGAGATGACCGGGTGGAGCGACCCGGTCGAGGAAAGGACGGGCTTCGTGGAAGCCGCTTGCCGGAACTACGAGGCTCTGGTAGAAGAGAAGCGGGTGGGAAAACCCGGGACGACCGGGCCCTCACAACGATACGAGACCCGGTCCGGGCCACGACGGGACGAAGCCGGCAGGGCCGGTACGCAAGATAAACCCCAGAAGGGCGGGTACCGTCTGGGGACGGAGATAGAAAGAACCACGGACTTACGAAAGGTCCTGGAGGAACGGATCCTCGACAGCAAGGTGGAGCTGTCGCTACGGGAGGTGCTTGGAATCGCCAAGAAGGAGTTCCACGACTCCATCGTGGACTTGGTGAAACGGAAGAGGCTGTCAACGGAGACAGAACCGGAAAGACCGGTGGAAGTGCGGACGACGCACCTAGACGACATGGCGCTGGGAGACGAGTGGGCGGAAAGCCACTATTCGAGACCGCACTGGGCCCGAGCGACCACGGAAACCCCGGTGAAGATCGGCGATGTCCAGGAACCGGTGATAGCTTTGGTGGACCACGGATCGGAGATCAATTTGATGTCCATGGACTTCTATAAGAAGGGCAAATGGCCGATCAACACCAAGCACGGGTGGAAAATAAGGGCAGCAACGCGCGCCACCGAGGAACTGCACGGGGCCTGTCCGAATGTGCGAGTCAAGATCGGCGACGTCGAGATTGACCAGCACTTCTTCGTGCAGGAGACGTCTTCGCATCCGGTCATACTGGGAGAGCCGTACATCACGGCGGCGCGAATGGAGACCAAGGTGCTGGACAATGGTTCGGCCTATGCGCGGGTCAAGAGCCAGGACGGCCGCCATTCGGTCCAGTTTTTGACGGTTAGGCCGAACCACGAGCGTAACCGCGACTCCCTCGGTTCCGATAACCGAGAGGATTTTTAGAGAGGGCTGCCAAGGCGTGGGGCCGCGACAGTCCGGACACCCCGGGAAAACCCCACACCTGTACGATAAAACCGAAGAAACCTTGTACCATAGGTAGGGAATTTTTGTTCTCCGACAGCGGAGCGTGTGCGATGGTCGGCATCGCCGGCCGAGAGAAAACAAAGACGGAGGCGAGACTTCGAGCGTGCGGAGTTCTCGGCCCGGACGAGGAAATCAACGGAGCCGTGGAGGCGGTCTCATTCGACGACACCTTGGGAATGCTGGGAAAGGTAGTCGAAGAAGGCCTTAACGACAACCGGACGATACCGGTGTGTTCCGAGGAGATGTACGAAGTCATCACGGACTTCGGTCGAGGGCTCGAGTCAGTTCGGACGGCCCACGTAAACACCAAGTACAAGACTGTGGACCATAAGGTAAGGCCAGTAGCGGCACCCTTACCGGAGGACAGCGCGTCGAGAATCAAAGGGGTTGCATCAGACCCTAGTCTACGAGATCCGGCCTGCATAGGGCACACCTTCACTAACGAGACGCTCCGAGAGCTCAAAATCGGTGGGGGCGGGTTCCTACTGCCGGCGGAGGAAGACCGGTTTCGGAGAATGCTCGGAAGGCACGGGAAAGCCTTCGCATTCTCGCCGGAGGAAATCGGGTGCGTTGACCCGACGATCGTGGAGCCGATGGTGATATTCACGGTACCGCATGTACCATGGAATCTCAAGCCAATCCCGGTTCCGAGAGCTCACATCCCGAAGTTGATGGAGCTGCTGAGGCAGAAAGTTGATATGGGAATTCTCGAGCCGTCGAGCGCCCCATATTCGAATCGATGGTTTACCGTACCGAAGAAAAACGGTTCGCTGCGCTTCATCCAGGACCTGCAGCCGGTCAATCGAGTGACCATTCGGAACGCAGGAATCGGACCGACCATAGACGAGTTCGCGGAGGCCTTCGCCGGAAGGTCAATTTACTCGGTCGGGGATCTATACTCAGGGTACGACCAGTTCCAGCTGGCCGTGGAGAGCAGAGACCTTACGACGATGCGAACTCCCCTCGGCCTAGTTCGGATGTGTACACTGCCGCAAGGAGGGACCAACTCGGTGGCCCACATGGTGAATGCGATGAACAAGGTTCTGAGGGACTGTGTCCCGGACATTACCATGCCGTTTCTGGACGACATCCCGATCAAGGGATGCCCGGTGGAAGAAAAGGACGAGACGATCGGGCCGGACGGATGCCGGCGATTCGTGGCGACGCACGTCGACGACTGCGAGAAGGTGCTGCAAAGGCTAGAGGATGCGAGACTCACCTTCTCCGGGGAGAAGTCGGCCTTCGGGCAGTCAGAAATCATGGTGGTCGGACACCTGTGCGGACCATATGGCCGGAAACCGTCTCCGGCGAAGGTAGAAGCCATCTCCGCGATGAAGCCCGACTGCAGCTCGGTCACGGAAGTACGGAGATTCCTGGGGGCATGCGCGTTCTACCACATATGGATCCCGCATTACGCACACGTCGCGGAGCCACTGTACGGGTTGCTGAAAAAGGGGCGAAGGTTCGAATGGCTAGACAAGCACGCGGAATCGGTCCGGAAGCTGAAAGAGGCCCTTGCAGCGGCACCGGCACTCCGGAAGGCGGTTTACGGGAAGGGTACCCCGGTATTCATAACGGTGGATACCAGTCCGACCGGGATCGGATGGGTCGTGAACCAGGAAGACGAGGACGGCAATCGGTTTCCGATCCGATTCGGCGCGAAAGTCCTCAGTGAACGGCAGCGAGGGTACGCCCAGGTTAAACGCGAACTCTGGGGTATTGTTTCGGCGGTTAAGGCCGACAAAGACTACCTGATAGGGACGGAAGTGATCATCGAGACGGATTGCCTGCCGATTCTCGGTATGGTTTCCGGATGCGCGACTCCGGACCTGGCGATGCTCAGGTGGATAGCGTACATCAAGTCCCTGGACCCGGAAATACGACACATTTCCGGGAAAGACAACGCCATGGCCGACATGCTTTCGAGGGCGAGGTACGACGACGAGGGCGGCATGGTTTCGGAAGACGAAGAAGTCGGCGTGGATTTCTTCGAGGCGGCATACATAACGACCGACGGGATGAGCACTCCGGCGCTTAACGAGTTCGACGCGAGCAAGTACGACGGGGAATGGCTGCAGATCGGCGGGTTTTTGAAGACGATGACGCCCGATGCGTCATGGACGAAGGACGAGGCCAACCGGATCCGGAAGAAAGCATATCGATTCTTTCTCCGAGATGGGCATCTATGGAAGCACCCGAAGAAGAGGGACGGCGTCCCGCTCCGAGTGGTGGCGATGAAGGAAGAGCAGGAGGAGCTACTGGCGGCCTACCACGACAGCCCTTGGGCTGGACACCGTGGAACGTGGGCGACGTTTGAGAAGCTGAAGGGAAAGTACTGGTGGCCGGGATTGTACCGGGACGTGCATCGGTTCGTGTCAACTTGCGAGAGTTGTCAGATGCACTCGATAGTCCGACACCGGGACGGGCTTCACCCTACGTACCCTCCGACTATCCACTTCAAATGGATGGTAGATCTGGTGACGATGCCGATGGGGGTAGGACAGATGCGGTATCTGGTCCTAGCGCGGGAAGACCTGACGAACCAGGTGGAAGGCCGAGCCCTTCAGAACAAGACGACCGCGGCCGTGTGTCGGTTCCTAGTCGAGGACGTGATATGCCGGTACGGGTGCGTCGGGAAGATCGTGGCTGACCGAGGGGAGTTGGACGCCGAAGAGGCCGCGGAGCTGTTCGACCGGCTTGGAGTCAAGCTCTCGCTCACCACTGCGTACAATCCGGAGGCGAATGGAAAGGTGGAGCGCGGACACGGACCGATCATCAAGGCGTTGATTCGGGCATGCGGAGGCCAAGTCGGTAACTGGCCGCGGCTGCTACCTTATGCTTTGTGGGCAGACCGGACCACGCACAGTTCGGTAACCGGGTACATGCCGACGGAGCTCATGTTCGGCCAGAAGCCGATCATGCCGGTTGAACGGACGATCTCCTCGTGGGCAGCGGTCGACTGGAGGGACGAGATGAGCCGGGAGGAGTTGTTGGTCGCACGTATACAACAGCTCGAGCGGAGGCCGGAGGACGTGGCACTGGCTACGGAGAAGCTCCGGGTGGCGAGGACAAAGAACAAAGCCCGGTTCGACCGAACGCACCGGCTACGACCGAAGAAAATCGAAGAAGGTGACTGGGTGCTCGTCTACGACAGCAGCCTCGACAACCAGCACCGAGCCACACGGAAGTTCGCACGAAGGTGGTTCGGGCCTTACGTGGTACGGAGTGCCAATGACAACGGGACATATCACCTGGCGGAACTTGACGGCACGAGAATGGCGATACCGGTTGCAGGGAAGCGGATCAAAGCGTTCAAGAAGCGACACGACGACGAGCCAGACCCGGCTCTCCTGGTCGGCAATGACGAACGATCCGAAAATGAAGAAGAACCGACGGGCGAGGAATGAAGACGGGCCGGTTTTCTCCGTCCCAACTCTCTTGGCGCATACCGGAGGATGCGCGGTTAGGTGGGGGCGGATGTCGTGAAGAAAACCGTCTATAGGCGGAATCGGCGCACCAAGGCGTGGGAACCGGTTCTTCACGCGCGCACGCTCCGAGTTGTACATAGAAACGAATTGAGAGGATAATCGGCAGGAACGGGCCCTAACTCAAGTGGAGACAAAGACCGCGCGAACAGTCTTTTCGGTCGCGCGCGCGAACTGTACGAGTCGGCGGCGTAACTACGCGGATCCGTGAAAAACGGAGCGGATCCCTGTCCAAAAGGGACAGGGAATAAAGCTGACACGACGGCCTGTTCGTCGGCCTATATAAGGAGCGGGAAAGAGCTGTTGCAGGGATCGGGCGCGGAGAGGACGAAGTGCTGTCGGACCGTTTCTGGACGCTTCGCTCTCTCTGTTTCCTTCCTTCTTGAGCTCCAAAGCTTTCTGTGCAGGGTTCCGGGGAGGCTCGCGCTGTTTCGAGGAACGCCCGAGTGCTTCCGGCAGCACCTCCGACCTGCTACCCCCCCCCCATTTCCCCGTTTGTGCGTCGAAGCGAACAGGCATCGGCATCTGTTCGCCGGCCTGTTCGGTTGCAACCAACCTGTGCCCCATCGGGGGTTGTAGTCGTGTTAGCCATTTTGTTAATACACATATTTAGTCATTCGCATCCGTCTGTGTCGGTGTCTGTTCGCGTTCTCCGTGCTGAAGGGCCGTGTCCCTGTGTATCCCCGGTCCTGCGTAGCCGGTTCTCTCTCTTTCTCCTCCCTCGCTTGCTCTTTGGTTCGAGACCCCCGCGGTCCCGCCTCTATTCCACACGCACTTGCGTAATATCTCGACACCGTGCGGAGAAACGGGTACGGGAGATGACCGGGTGGAGCGACCCGGTCGAGGAAAAGACGGGCTTCGTGGAAGCTGCTTGCCAGAACTACGAGGCTCTGGTAGAAGAGAAGCGGGTGGGGAAACCCGGGACGACCGGGCCCTCACAACGATACGAGACCCGGTCCGGCCCACGACGGGACGAAGCCGGCGGGGCCGGTACGCAAGATAAACCCCAGAAGGGCGGGTACCGTCTGGGGACGGAGATAGAAAGGACCACGGACTTACGAAAGGTCCTAGAGGAACGGATCCTCGACAGCAAGGTGGAGCTGTCGTTACGAGAGGTGTTGGGAATCGCCAAGAAGGAGTTCCATGACTCCATCGTGGACTTGGTGAAACGGAAGAGGCTGTCAACGGAGACAGAACAGGAGAGACCGGTGGAAGTGCGGACGACGCACCTAGACGACATGGCGCTGGGAGACGAGTGGGCGGAAAGCCACTATTCGAGACCACACAGGGCCCGAGCGACCACGGAAACCCCGGTGAAGATCGGCGATGTCCAGGAACCGGTGATAGCTTTGGTGGACCACGGATCGGAGATCAATTTGATGTCCATGGACTTCTATAAGAAGGGCAAATTGCCGATCAACACCAAGCACGGGTGGAAAATAAGGGCAGCAACGCGCGCCATCGAGGAACTGCACGGGGCCTGTCCGAATGTGCGAGTCAAGATCGGCGACGTCGAGATTGACCAACACTTCTTCGTGCAGGAGACGTCTTCGCATCCGGTCATACTGGGAGAGCCGTACATCACGGCGGCGCGAATGGAGACCAAAGTGCTGGACAATGGTTCGGCCTACGCGAGGGTCAAAAGCCAAGACAGGCGCCATTCGGTCCAGTTTCTGACGGTACGGCCGAACCACGAACGTAACCGCGATTCCCTCGGTTCCGAAAACCGAGAGGATTTTTAGAGAGGACTGCCAAGGCGTGGGGCCGCGACAGTCCGGATGCTCCGGGAAAACCCCACATCTGTACGATAAAACCGTGTACAATAGGTAGGGAATTTTGCTTCTCCGACAGCGGAGCATGTACGATGGTCGGCATCGCCGGCCGAGAGAAAACAAAGACGGAGGGGAGACTTCGAGCGTGCGGAGTTCTCGGCCCTGACGAAGAAATCAACGGAGCCGTGGAGGCAGTCTCCTTCGACGACACCTTGGGAATGCTGGGAAAGGTAGTCGAAGAAGACCTTAACGAAGACCGGACGATACCGGTATGTTCCGAAGAAATGTACGAAGTCATCGCGGACTTTGGTCGGGGGCTCGAGTCGGATCGGACGGCCCGAGTAAGCACCAAGTACAAGACTGTGGACCGGAAGGTAAGGCCAGTCGCGGTACCCTTACCGGAGGGCAGCGAGTCGCGAATCAAAGGGGTTGCATCGGACCCCAGCTTACGAGATCCGGCCTGCATAGGACACACCTTCACCAACGAGATGCTCCGGGAGCTCAAAATCGGTGGGGGCGGGTTCCTGCTACCGGCGGAGGAAGACCGGTTTCGGAGAATGCTCGGAAGGCACGGGAAAGCCTTCGCATTCTCGCCGGAGGAAATCGGGTGCGTGGACCCGACGATCGTAGAGCCGATGGTGATATTCACGGTACCGCATGTACCGTGGAATCTCAAGCCAATTTCGGTTCCGAGAGCTCACATCCCGAAGTTGATGGAGCTGTTGAAGCAGAAAGTTGATATGGGCATTCTCGAGCCGTCGAGCGCCCCGTATTCAAACCGATGGTTTACCGTACCAAAGAAAAACGGATCATTGCGCTTCATTCAGGACCTGCAGCCGGTCAATAGAGTGACCATTCGGAACGCAGGGATCGGACCGACCATAGACGAGTTCGCGGAGGCCTTCGCCGGAAGGTCGATTTACTCGGTCGGTGATCTATACTCAGGGTACGACCAGTTCCAGCTAGCCGTGGAGAGCAGAGACATTACGACGATGCGAACTCCCCTCGGCCTAGTGCGGATGTGTACGCTGCCGCAAGGAGGGACCAACTCGGTGGCCCACATGGTGAATGCGATGAACAAGGTGCTGAGGGACTGCATCCCGGACATCACCATGCCGTTTCTAGACGACATCCCGATCAAGGGATGCCCGGTAGAAGAGAAGGACGAGACGATCGGGCCGGACGGATGCCGGTGATTCGTGATGACGCACATCGACGACTGCGAGAAGGTGCTGCAAAGGCTAGAGGATGCGAGGCTCACCTTCTCGGGGGAGAAATCAGCCTTCGGGCAGTCGGAAATCATGGTGGTCGGACACTTATGTGGGCCATATGGCCGGAAACCGTCTCCGGCAAAGGTAGAAGCCATCTCCGCGATGAAGCCCGACTGCAGCTCGGTCACGGAAGTACGAAGATTCCTGGGGGCATGCGCATTCTACCACATATGGATCCCGCATTACGCCCACGTTGCGGAGCCGCTATACAGATTATTGAAGAAAGGGCGAAGATTCGAATGGCTAGACAAGCACACGGAGTCGGTCCGGAAGCTGAAGGAGGCTCTTTCGGCAGCACCGGCGCTCCGAAAGGCCGTCTACAGGAAGGGCACCCCAGTGTACATAACGGTTGACACGAGTCCGACCGGAATCGGGTGGGTCGTCAACCAAGAAGACGAGGAGGGCAATCGGTTTCCGATCCGATTCGGCGCGAAGGTCCTCAGTGAGCGGCAGCGAGGATACGCCCAGGTTAAACGCGAACTCTGGGGTATCGTTTCGGCGGTGAAGGCCGACAAGGACTATCTGATCGGGACAGAGGTAATCATAGAGACGGATTGCATGCCGATTCTCGGCATGGTTTCCGGATGCGCGACGCCGGACCTGGCAATGCTCAGGTGGATAGCGTACATCAAGTCCCTGGACCCGGGAATACGACACATTTCCGGGAAAGACAACGCCATGGCCGACATGCTTTCAAGGGCGAGATTCGATGACGAGGGCGGCATGGTTTCGGAGGACGAAGAGGTCGGCGTGGACTTCTTCGAGACTGCGTATGTGACAACCGACGGAACAAGCACTCCGGCGCTTAACGACTTCGACGCGAGCAAGTACGACGGGGAGTGGCTGCAGATCGGTGGGTTTTTGAAGACAATGACGCCCGATGCGTCATGGACGAAGGACGAGGCCAACCGGATCCAGAAGAAAGCGTACCCATTCTTTCTCCGGGATGGATACTTGTGGAAGCACCCGAAGAAGAGGAACGGCGTCCCGCTCCGGGTGGTGGCAATGAAGGAAGATCAGGAGGAGCTGCTAGCGGCCTACCACGACAGCCCTTGGGCTGGACACCGTGGAACATGGGCTACGTTTGAGAAACTGAAGGGGAAGTATTGGTGGCCGGGGCAGTACCAGGACGTGCATCGGTTCGTGACAACTTGCGAGAGCTGTCAGATGCACTCCATAGTCCGACATCGAGACGAGCTTCACCCTACGTACCCTCCGGCCATCCATTTCAAATGGATGGTAGATCTGGTAACGATGCCAATGGGAGTAGGACAGATGCGGTACCTGGTCCTAGCGCGGGAGGATCTGACGAACCAGGTGGAAGGCCGGGCCCTTCCGAACAAAACGACCGCGGCCGTATGTCGGTTCCTAATCGAGGACGTGATATGCCGGTACGGGTGCGTCGGGAAGATCGTGGCTGACCGAGGGGAGTTGGACGCCGAAGAAGCCGCGGAGCTGTTGGACCGGCTGGGAGTCAAGCTCTCGCTCACCACTGCGTACAATCCGGAGGCGAATGGAAAGGTGGAGCGCGGACACGGGCCGATTGTCAAGGCGCTGGTTCGAGCATGCGGAGGCCGAGTCGGTAACTGGCCGCGGCTGCTACCTTATGCTTTGTGGGCGGACCGGACTACGCACAGTTCGGTAACCGGGTACATGCCGACGGAGCTCATCTTCGGCCAGAAGCCGATCATGCCGATGGAACGGACGATCTCCTCATGGGCAACGGTCGATTGGAGGGACGAGATGAGCCGGGAGGAGTTGTTGGCCGCGCGTATACGACAACTCGAGCGGAGACCGGAGGACGTGGAACTGGCTGCGGAGAAGCTCCGGGTGGCGAGGACAAAGATCAAAGCCAGGTTCGACCGAACGCACCGGCTCCGACCGAAGAAAATCGAAGAAGGTGACTGGGTGCTCGTCTACGACAGCAGCCTCGACAACCAGCACCGAGCCACACGGAAGTTTGCACGAAGGTGGTTCGGGCCTTACGTGGTACGGAGCGCCAATGACAACGGGACATATCACCTGGCGGAACTCGACGGCACGAGAGTGGCGATACCGGTTGTAGGGAAGCGGATCAAAGCGTTCAAGAAGCGACACGACGACGAGCCAGACCCGGCTCTCCTAGTCAGGAGTGACGAACGATCCGAAAACGAGGAAGAACCGACGGGCGAGGAATGAAGACGGGCCGGTTTTCTCCGTCCCAACTCTCTTGGCGCATACCGGAGGATGCGCGGTTAGGTGGGGGCGGATGTCGTGGAGAAAACCGTCCATAAGCGGAATCGGCACACCAAGGCGTGGGAACCGGTTCTTCACGCGCGCACGCTCCAAGTTGTACGTAGAAGCGAATTAGGAGGATAATCGGCAGGAACGGGCCCTAACACAAGTGGAGACAAAGACCGCGCGAACAGTCTTTTCGGTCGCGCGCGCGAGCTAAGGAACTGTACGAGTCGGCGGCGTAACTACGCGGATGCGTGAAGAGCGGAGCGGATCCCTGTCCAAAAGGGACAGGGAATAAAGCTGACAGGACGGCCCGCTCGTCGGCCTATATAAGGAGCAGGAAAGAGCTGTTGCAGGCATCTCGGGCAGAGAGGACGAAGTGCTGTCGGGCCGTTTCTGGACGCTTCTCTCTTTGTTTCCTTCCTTCTTGAGCTCCATAGCTTTTCTGTGCAGGGTTCCGAGGAGGCTCGCGCTGTTTCGAGGAACGCTCGAGTGCTTCCGGCAGCACCTCCGACCTGCTCCCCCCTTTGTGCGTCGAAGCGAACAAGTATCGGCATCTGTTCGCCAGCTTGTTCGGTTGTAACCAACCTGAGCCCCATCGAGGGTTGTAGTCGTGTTAGCCATTTTTGTTAATATACATATTTAGTCGTTCGCATCTGTCTGTGTCGGTGTCTGTTCGCGTTCTCCGTGCTGAAGGGCCGTGTCCCTGTGTATCCCCGGTCCTGCGTAGCCGGTTCTCTCTCTTTCTCCTCCCTCGCTTGCTCTTTGGTTCGAGACCCCCGCGGTCCCGCCTCGTCTCCACACGCACTTGCGAAATATCTCGACACCGTGTGAGCCGACTCAGTATCGGCAACTCATCGGGAGTCTCATTTACCTCACGATCACACGACCCGATCTCAATTATCCGGTCGGCCTCCTTAGCCAATTCATGCAAACACCGCGTGATACTCACTTGGATTGCGCTAAGCGAGTTCTACGATACGTGAGTGGCACAATGGATTGCAGCATCCTTTACAAGACCGCGATGCCAATACGACTCGAGGGGTACATTGACGCGATTAGGCCGGCTACAAAGCCGATAGAAGATCAACCTCCGTATTTGTTTTCTCCCTCGGCAGTGGAGCAATATCCTGGAGTAGCAAGAAGCAGCCTACCGTCGCTCTTTCGAGTACGGAGGCGGGATACAGGGGCGCAGCCGTAACTGCGTGTGAAGCCGTATGGCTCAAGAGGATTTTGAAGGATCTGGGCGTACCCATCAGGGATCCGACTCCCCTTTACTGCGACAACATGAGCAGTATCTATCTGGCTCGGAACCCGGTGTTCCACGCACGGAAAAAGCACATCGAAGTGCACTATCACTTCATCCGAGAGCGCGTCCTGGCTGGCGATGTTGACCTACAACACATTAGCACCAATCTTCAAACGGTTGACATCTTCACTAAAGCCTTAGGAGCCGACAAGTTATGGCAATTCATGACCGATCTTGGATTGACGATCCCTGACCTGCCAAGGTTGAGGGGGAGTACTGAAGACAGTACGCAATAACGCGTAGATTCCGCAACCACGCAACAAAGCCGCGAAGAAAGACGCAAGCCGAAGCACTGACTTCATAACTACGCACAACGCAAGCTGGAGCACGGATTCCCCAACTCTGCATACATGCGAGTCGTCACGAGTTGACACGGACTCCAGAACGCGAGTTGAAGCGGATTTCGGATACAGTCTGAAACCGACCCGACTTGAGCTTGAGGGGGCGTGTTGAGAATCAAGCTCAACTTGGTCTAGTGTGTGAACTCACCTTGAGAGTGAAGAGACACTCAAACGGTCAAGAGTCACCATTATGTCACCACTTTGTATTCTAGCATTTAGTATGAGTCATAGAATCATATTCTATGACACATAACTTATGAGCTTTCACATTCCCCATGCTCCATGAGCCTTGTAGTTAATGAAGAGAGAGGGTGACTACATAAAGCACCCTCCTCCCACCTTGTATAATGTTGAGTCTTTCTCCTTTGCTAATATACTTAACCTTGCGTATACTCTGTGTGTGTCTCTCTCTCTATCTCATACACACATACACACACAGTTCACACCAATTCCGCTTCGCAAGAATCCATCTCTTGATTCTTTACACGCACCAACCAAATAGTAGAACAATATCTTTGTTGTTTTGTCAACTATCAACAAGATGATTGGGTTGATCTATTACATTTGGTGGAATTTGCTTACAACAACTCAAAACATTCTTTTACTGGACATTCCCCACTTTTTGCAAACATTGGGTACCATCCTCGTTGGACTATGCTTCAACATCCCGAACTCACGACAAACCCGGTGTCGCGTTGTTACGCGCGTGCGTGTAGAAAGGCGGGACCACGGGGGTCTTGGACTAGGGAGTGACAGAGCGTAGGAAGCCGCGCTTCACCCTTTCCGGGGCACCCCAGGAGCACACCAGAAGCAATCGAAGGGAGAGAGAGAGAGTGAGTAGGCATGCAACATTGACTCTCGCACGAACATGTACATAAGCAAGAAAGAAACACTAAGACACACACACGCACACCAACAGAGACCCGAATATGCACAACCACATGTATATGTATTTACAAGACAACGAGATTCAACACTGACTTCAAGCCGGACCTAGGCCGCATGAGATACAATCGTTGTCTACTGCCAAGCCGCCGGTCGGGGCGCTCTCGGGCTTGTCGCGCCGAGCGGGGTCTTGCACAGAGTACAGGGCAGAAAATTGGAACGCTAGATGCCAAGGCTCTTCACACAGAAGGACGAAGAAGAAGAAGAAGCAGAGGGGAGCAAGAAGAAGAAACCCTAAAACAAGAGAGAGAGAGAAAGAGAGAACGTCTCTCCGTCTAACGGTATACCCTACTAATACAAAATGGGCAACCCTTCTACAAGGGACCATCCCTTCCTTTTATAGAACAAGGTGAGGGATGCATTACAATGTGGGATAAATCCCGATTTACATGGGATTCTTCGTCCCGATTTAACTCCTATTACTCACACAATTACACGAGGGTGAGTGCACATGGTGCACCCCGCCAATGTAGCCAATATTTCCCGGTTTCCGCCTCTAGACGAAATTCTTCACGACATCCGCCCCCACCTAACCGCACGTCCACCGGTACATGCGAAATCCGGTGAAGGGTGAGAGATTTCGACCGGTGAGAAACCGGTCTTCCGTAATCCGCATCCTGGCTCGCTGCCGGTTTGAACCGTCGGCTTCGGTTCTCCCTTCGCGCTTACCTCCCTGTAGGCTAGTTCGACCCGTTGATGGGTCCTTCGTTGCGATCTTCGTAGTACGCGTACTTCCGCTGGCCCTTGTTCGGCCGTATGCACGCTCTGTTCTCTGCCATATGCCGGATGTCCTCCGCTTGAGGAACGCCCGTAGTGGCCCGCTTGGCCTCCATCGACTATTCGTGTTGTCTTGATTGCCGTCCCATGTTGCCTCGCGTTGCCACCTTCCTTCTCCATGGTCTTACGTCGCCGCGTCAGCTCGAACCGCCATGGTCTCCGGAACGGTGTGGAGGATCCTTCTCTGGCCTTCTACACGCTACCTCTAAACCGCACAACCCATCTTCGCGCTCGCCTTTCCGCTCCGGCACCTCCGTGTGCCGCATACCCTCGTCCGTTGTTTGGCACTGCCTGTGCCATACTCCGGTTCATTGCACGCCTTGTCGGCCCCTTTCCTGGCTAGATCGTGCATCTGCGCTCACCCGGATACCGGTGTCCTCCGCATCCGAGGAACACCCTGTAGTAGCCCGCTTGGCCTTCCCGTCTTCGTGTTGTTGCAACAGGTCCTGAGTCTTCCACTTGTCGTCGTCCCCTCGCCCCCACTAGCTTGTCACCCCGGGCTCGCCGTGTTAGTCTTCGCTACTTCGACGGAGCTACCGAGATCTACGAAGCGAGTGTGGAGGATCCTCCTCGGGCCTCTTTTGCCATCCCCTGACTCCGACCCTGTGCAGTCCACTAGGCACCCGTCACCTCGTTCCCGGCACCTCCCTTGTGCCATCTTCCGCTTCCTTTGTTCGGCACCGCCCGTGCCGAACACCGTCCCTGTTGAGCGGCAAGCTCAACCGGAGCCGGATCGGCTGAATAAGCCGGAGACGGTAAGCGAGACGGATCGGTATGACGGTGAGCAACCGAACTGGCAAGTAGTGGAGGTTGGGTGCAATCTGTAACCGGAAGTCCAATCGGAAGCCTAGTATAGGATAGACTACTAGGTAGCTATAGTCTCGTAGTAAGTGTTAGATGCTCGTGTGAGCATTGAAGTACATGGTACTTCTGTCAGTCCCAAGAGGACTTGTATAAATAATGCTACTTAGCACAGTGTGTGTACAGAGTCTTGAGATAATTTTGAAATTGTGTTCTGCTCTCTCTGTCTTTGTCTTTGTCTCTGTCTCTGTGTGTGTTGTTCTCTGTTTTACGCTTCCGCAAACACTCACGTTTACATGATATTAGAGCACGACGGTTGAGAACCTCTGCTGCAAACATTTACTCTTGAGAAGAAAACCCTAACAGGTCGAAAACAAACACAGTAGAAGACATGGATAGAGGCATGGCTACGTCGCTCCCGGTGGAGAAGCTCGACAGGAGAAACTACACATCCTGGTCTTACAAGATGCACCAGTACCTGCTTGGACACGGGTACTGGAGTTATGTCGAAGGAGCGAATGATGCGGCGCCAGACTCGGCACACAAGGACTTCCCGGTATGGGAACAAGCGGAGAGCAGGGTGATGTACTGCTTCGCATCCAGTGTCGACGATCAGCTGCTCAGCCACATCCGTGAAGCTAAGACACCGAAGGATGCTTGGGGGAACCTGAAAAAGGTTTTTGCCGCAAGCACCACTGCCCGGAAGCTGCAACTCAGACAGGAGTTGAGCAATGTTTGACAAAAGAACATGTTCGTGGCAGACTACACAGGCCGGATAAAGGAGATCTGCGACTCGCTCGCCTCTATCAATGTTACCATAGAGGAAGATGAGATGGTGCAGGTATGTCTCAGAGGCCTGGCGTCCAAGTTCGGAGCGTTCTGGACTGCGGTGTGTACAAGGGAGAATACCACGCCAGTGCATCTACCAGTGCATCCCCGGACAGCCGAATGTTGTACACGGGAACAGATTTGTTCCGTGGGCGTGGTGGAAGAGGTGGGTCGCCACGCAATGGAGGCGGCCGGCAAAAGTAGGAATGAAGGCACTATGAGAGTGCCGATAGCAGTTCCGGGACTTCCACAAGCAGGGGGAGTCAAGGCGGTGCCAGAGGCCAGCAAGACAAATCCGCTACGGAATGCTGGTATTGTGGCAAAAAAGGCCATAGGGAAAGCGAGTGCTGGAGAAAGCGTGCCGATTCGGAAAAATCCGGATCCGGCAAGACCGGTAAGGATGGCCGACAAAACTCGCACTACGCAAACGGATCAGGAGGATCCGGAACCGGAAAGGCCGGTAAGGGGCCAACCTTGGTGATGAATCACAAGGCAAACTCAATGAAGAAGACCACTTCCAAAACAGAGGAAGTGTGGTATGTTGATTCCGGCGCGTCGAACCACATGACGAGCCACAAAGAGTGGTTCTCCTTTCTGGAGAAACCGGATCAACCAGGAGTAGTCGAAATCGGAGACGACACTCCTCACCCAATCATGCACGTCGGAGAAGTCCCTCTAAGCCACATCGGACAGAAAGGGAAGCTGATGAACGTATTACACGTTCCGACAATCACGAAGAACCTGGTGTCCGTCGGTCAGATTGTCGACCAGGGGATGCAGGTGCGGTTTACGCACCTCAGGTGCTTCATTGAGGATGAGGGCGAAGTCATTGCGCAAGGGCGCAGAGATGGGAGGAAGTTTATCCTCAACACCAATGACTTTGGCACCGCTCTATTCGCGAAACGACAGAAGGTCGAGTCGGACATCGACCTGTGGCACAAGCGGATAGGCCACGTCAACTACCAGAGGCTTCAAGACCTGCAAACGAAACAAGTCATTTTCGGTTTGCCGAAGTTCAGCGGCCGGAGAGCCGAAATTTGTGAAGCCTGCCAACTTGGGAAGCAACACCGGCTTCCATTCCCCACCGAATGGAACCGGAGCCGTAACAAGCTCGATCTCATCCATTCGGATGTGTGGGAACCGACACAAAGTGTAAGCTTTGGCGGGAGCCGATACTTCGTCTCCTTCATCAACGACTATACTCGACATACTTGGATCTACCTCATTGAGCGGAAGAGCGAAGTCTTCGACTGTTTCCGGAGCCTCTAGAAGATGGTGGAACGGGAATCAGAGAGGAAGATCAAATGCCTTCGGTCGGATGGCGGAAAGGAATATTTTTCCGGCCAATTCACTAGTTATCTGCAGCAGAAGGGAATTCAGCGAGAGTTCAGCTGCAGATACACACTGGAGCAAAACGGTGTGGCCGAAAGGAAGAACCGGACACTCGTCGAAGCGGCAAGGGCAATGCTGGAGGAGAAGAGCATGCCCCGGTTCTACTAGGCGGAGGCGGTCCAGACGGCCGTCTACATACAAAACCGCATTGGTGACAAGGTGTCAGCTCATAAGCTGTATTTCGGGCGCAAGCCGAACTTAAGACACCTTCGGATATTCAGCAGCATAACGTATGTGTATGTGCCGGATCAGAAGCGGAGAAAGCTGGATGCAAAATCGGAAAAATGCATCCTAGTCGGCTATCCTCAAGAGCAAAAGGGGTATAAGTGCTATAACCCCTGCACGAAGGAAGTTCGAGTTAGCCGGGATGTCGAGTTCGATGAATCGGCATCCTGGTACTCCGTACCGACTCCGACTTCCGATCCCGACCCAATGCCGGAAGATCAGGCCAGTGAGCCTGAATCAGCCCTGGCAGAGGATGATGAAGCCGGGACTCAAGATGAGAGTCCGGAATCGTTTCGGTTGAGTGGACCGAACGAGCGACTGAGTCGGTTGGACCAATCGGATGAAGAGACGGCAAGTGGTGGAGACTCTGCCGTGCTCTCCCCGCGCAAGGAACCGAGGAAACGGTTCATGCGCAAAGAGAAGGGGAAGAGGAAGATGTCGGAATTCGAAACCGGCAACGATGAGTCGGATCGGTGCGTATCCGACTCCGGAAAGGAGAAAGGCAGATCTTCGGCAACGAAGACCGAACTGGTCAAGAAGGGCCTCAAATTAGGTGACGGTGCGTTGCGTCGATCAACCCGTGAGAAGGATCCCGTCATGCGGTACGGGTACAATGAATACATGGCGCATCATTATGCGTACATGACTAAGGTGACAGAAGTGCGTGAGCCGGAGAGCTACGCATAAGCGGCAAAGGACGCAAATTGGCGTGCCGCTATGGACGAAGAAATGCGGGCACTCGATGCCAACGAAACTTGGGACCTAGTTGATCCTCCCCGTCACTGTAAACCGATTGGATGCAAGTGGGTGTACAAGGTCAAGTACAACGCCAACGGTTCTGTTAACCGGTACAAAGCCCGGTTAGTGGCGAAGGGATACGCGGAATCGACTACGACGAGACCTTCGCTCCTGTGGCGAAGATGACGACGGTTTGTGTGGTACTGGCGGTTGCTGCGGCAAGGGGGTGGCATCTTCACCAGATGGATGTGAAGAACGCCTTCCTTCAAGGAGAGCTTGAAGAAGAAGTCTTTATGACTCAGCCCCCCGGATTTCAATCGGAGATGAACAAGTCGGCGGTATGCCGACTGAAGAAGTCGCTTTACGGCTTGAAGCAAGCCCCCCGAGCCTGGAACGTGAAGATCACGCACCGGTTGCATAAGCTGGGGTTTGCTGTCTCTAAGTCGGACTCTTCGTTGTTCATCCGGGAAGGCTCTGACGGTCCGGTATGTATACTCTTGTATGTGGATGATTTAGTCATCACCGGACCGGGTCTTCCCGAAATCAACCGCATCAAGTCCCAGTTGTCGGACGCATTCGAAATGAAGGACCTGGGGGACCTTCATTATTTTCTTGGGATCGAAGTGATCCGGACCCCCGACGGCATATTGCTCTCACAACGACATTACGTGTTGAATATGTTGTATAAGTTCGGCATGACGGATTGCCGACCTGTCTCCACATCCCTGGACCGGAACCAGAAGCTTCGTCCCAACTCCGGACTGGCCTGCAATGAGAAACGGTTCCGACAGGTTGTCAGAAGCCTGATCTACTTAACCATCACCTGACCCGACATCAGCTATCCGGTCGGCATGGTAAGTCAGTTCATGCAGAAGCCGACCGTGGAGCACCTTTAGTGCGCGCAAGGAATATTACGGTATGTCAGCGGCACTAAGGACCGGGGACTGCTATACCGGTGAGGTATACCCGAAGAGCTTGTCGGTTACACAGATGCTGACTGGGCCGGCGATGCGTCTGATCGTCGCTCCACTTCCGGATACATGTTCTCCATAGGTAGCGCGGCCGTTGCGTGGAGCAGCAAGAAGCAGCCTACAGTGGCTTTGTCAAGCACTGAGGCTGAGTACCGGGCCGCTACCGTTGCCACTTGTGAAGCCATCTAGCTTCGGCGACTGCTGCGAGACTTGAGGATCGAGGTACCGACCCCGATCCCGATTTGCTGCGATAACATGAGTAGCCTGCAGCTTGCCACGAACCCTGTGTTCCATGCTCCCACAAAGCACATCGAGGTGCACTACCACTTTGTGCGTGAGCGAGTCCTGAGCGGTGAAGTTGACCTACGGTATCTTCATACGGATCGACAAGTTGCCGACATCTTCACCAAGCCGCTCGGATCGGACAAGTTGCAGCACTTTACCGACATGCTCGGTATTCAGCAGCTCGACATGCCGCACTTGAGGGGGAGAAGCAAGGGCAAGGTCTCTACCGAAACGGGCAAAGGACAAAAAACTGTTGAACCCATCGGTATGTTGTAAAACAGTGCTCGGCCACAACCGAGGAATAGGATTACCTCACAGAAAACAGGAAATACAAAATGCACGAAGACAATAGAGAGGAGGGTACACAGGGTGTTTACGTGGAAACCCTAAATGGGAAAAACCACGGGAGTCCTCAGACTCCAACTATCAGTATGAACAGAGATGTACAATGGTGAAGCTACAAGGCAACAACCTTGAGTTCACTGTCTTCGCCACAGGCGGCGGTAATACACAGAGGCAACGACCTCTTCGTCTCTCTCTCTCTCTCTCTCTCTTTCTCTCTAGGCTGCTCTCACTTCGCATGAAACATGAGCAACAACATAAAACTGTTTGCCCTAAGTCATATTTATACATATATGACTTTCGGGCTATTTACAAATATAGCCTCAAGGGCCCTTGGCAAACATATTCACAAATATGTCCCCGCATCCGGATCTCTCTCTCCGGGTACATACGTCATCCGGCTCCGTAACCGGGGTCTTCAGCATCCGGCTTTGTAACCGGGGTCTTCAGCATCCGGCTCCGTAGCCGGGGTCTTCGTCATCCGGCTCCGTAACCGGGGTCTTCAGCATCCGGCTCCGTAGCCGGGGTCTTCGTCATCCGGCTCCGTAATCGCAACCGGGCTTGCCGTCATTCATCTCCGGACATCCCATCCGGAGGGACCGAAATCCCAACAAACTCCCCCTTCACTTCGGCATGGGATGTCTCTCCAATCCGATCCTCTTCCGGCATGTTTCCAGCTTGTCGGGTGTGAGCACCTTGGTCAGCATATCCGACCCGTTCTCGTCCGTGCGGACCTTCGTCAGTACGAGCTCTTTATCTTCTATCCTTTCCCGGATCCAGTGGTATCTACGCTGGATGTGTTTCGTCCGGGAATGGTAGGCCGCGTTCTTCGCAAGGTGGATGGCACTCTGACTATCGCAGTAGAGTCGGTACTCCTCCTGCCGGATACCGAGCTCTCTAATGAAGTCCTTCATCCATATTATTTCCTTGCCGGCTTCAACAACCGCCATGTACTCCGCCTCCGTGGTTGATAACGCAACCGTCTTCTGCAGCCTCGACTGCCATGAAACAGCTCCCCCTGCATACGTCATCACATACCCTGATGTGGACCGGCTGGTATCTGCATCAGCCGACATATCCGAATCGGTGAAGCCGTCGAGTTCGGGCTTACCAGAGCCGAATCGGAGGCACACGTTTGCCGTGCCCTTCAGGTATCGGAGTATCCACTTGACCGCGTTCCAGTGCTCTTTGCCGGAATTGCTCATGTACCGGCTCACCACTCCGACTGCGTATCCTATGTCCGGTCTTGTACACACCATTGCGTACATCAAGCTTCCGACGGCAGAGGCATATGGTACTTTCATCATGTCCTCCTTCTCAGCCTTTGTCTTGGGGCTTTGCTTGCTGGACAACTTGCAGTTTGCCGGGAGGGTTGACCCGACCGGTCTTGCTTCCGACATGTTGAACCGGTGAAGCACCTTTGTCACGTACTTCTCCTGTGACAGCCACAACTGCTTCTTCTTCCGGTTCCGGATGATGTGCATCCCTAGTATTTGCCTCGCCGGACCCAGGTCCTTCATTGAGAAGGTTCGGTGAAGTGCCTTCTTCAGCATCCGTATCTTGACCTGGTCCCGTCCGACGATCAACATGTCGTCCACGTACAGGAGGAGTATTAGAGAGTCTCCTCCTTCGAACTTCTTCACAAACACGCAGTGATCAGACTGCGTTTTGTGGTACCCTTCGTCGGTCATGAAGGAGTCGAACTTCCGGTACCATTGCCGGGGAGCCTGCTTCAGTCCGTAAAGGCTCTTCTTCAACCGGCATACCAGGTGCTCCTTCCCTTTCTTCTCGAATCCTTCCGGTTGCTGCATGTAGATCTCTTCTTCGAGGTCACCGTGAAGGAATGCCGTCTTCACGTCCATCTGTTCTACCTCGAGGTCCATACTTGCCGCTATGCTCAGCACCGTCCGGATGGAGGTCATCTTCACTACCGGGGCAAATATCTCGTCGAAGTCGACGCCCTTCTTCTGCTGAAACCCCTTCACCACGATCCTGGCTTTGTATCTCGGGGGGTTTCCGGCATCTCCCGGTTTCAGCTTGAACACCCACTTGTTACGGAGTGCCCGTTTTCCTTTCGGCAACTCCACAAGTTCATATGTGTGGTTCTCATGCAGGGAATCCATCTCCTCCTGCATGGCACTTAACCACCTGTGGCTATGGGTGTCATACTTCGCTTCTTCAAAACTCTCCGGCTCCCCCTCGTCGGTTAGCAGCACGTGCTCTGGTTCCGGAAATCTCCGGGGGGCCCTTCTCTCTCTTAGAGGATATCTCCGTTCCGGAGCTTCGGTAACCGGTTCTTCCGATTCTTCTTCTTCATCCGAATCCATTTCGGGATCGGGGCCGGTTCCGGTATCATTTTCGTCTTCTTCGGCCGGTTCTGTTTCTTCACCGTCTTCGGCCGGATCCTCGAGTGCTAACCGGTCCCTTGCCGGTCGGGACTGCTCCTCGTAGAGTTGATCCTCACCGGTCGACTTTGAGCTCTTCATCTTCTTCTCCGACTCCCAGTCGGCGAGTGTCTTGTCCTCCATGAAGATGATGTCTCGACTCCTGAATATCTTCTTGTCAACCGGGTCCCATACTCGGTAGCCGAACTCGTCGTCGCCGTAACCGAGGAATATGCATGGCCGGGTCTTTGGATCTAGCTTTCCTCTCCGGTCCTTTGCCACATGCACGTATGCGAGACACCCGAACACCTTCAGATGCCGGTAGGATACTTCCCTACCGGTCCACACTCTCTGCGGCGTGTCTCCGTCCAAAGGTACTGAGGGTGATCTGTTTATCACATATGTCGCCGTCGACATTGCCTCAGCCCAAAATCCCTTGGGTAATTTCGCATGTGCCAGCATACTCCGGACCCTCTCCATTATGGTCCGGTTCATCCTCTCGGCCAGCCCGTTCAGTTCCGACGTCTTCGGCACAGTAAACTCGAGCCGGATTCCCTTCGAGCGACAGTACTCCTGGAACTGCCCCCGGTATTCCCCTCCGTTATCCGCTCGTATCGCTTTCAGCTTCTTGCCGGATTCCCTTTCCACTCTCGCGTGAAGTTCTTTGAAGACGGACAATACTTGGTCCTTTGTCTTCAACGGTGCCGTCCACAGCTTCCGGCTATGGTCATCAATGAATGTTACGAAGTACTGGGCTCCGCCATGTGACTTCGTTTCTACCTGACACACATCGGTGTGCACCAACTCCAATGGTGCGCTACGTCTCGTCGGTGGCCTTGAGTGGAAGGAGGTCCGGTTTTGCTTACCGGCCAGACAGTCGGTGCACTTCTCCAGGTGCACATGCTTCACTGGAATAAGGTTGTCTTCTGCAAGCCTCTTCATCCCCTTCTCACTCATATGGCACAGTCTCTTGTGCCACAGCTCACCGGCAGTGTCGGCTGCCACATTCAGCTCTTCCGGACATAACCGGGCATTCATCAGGTACAGTGTGTTGTCTTTCCGGGCCCGAGCCACTATCAGGCTCCCTTTGCTGAACTTCATGACACCGTTCCGGATGCTACCCGTGTAGCCTTCATCATCTAGCCTCCCGGCCGAAATCAGATTCAATCGAACCTCCGGAACGTGTCGAACATCCTTCAGCAGCATCTTGCATCCGGTTGATGTCATCAGCCACACGTCTCCTATGCCGGCAATCCGGCATGTACCTTCGTTTCCCATCCGGACACAGCCGTGCTCACCGGCTGTGTAGGATGAGAAGTATTTCTTCTCCGGGGTCAAGTGGAACGACGCTCCGGAATCGACCACCCAGGTCATCTCTACACCGGCAAGGTTCAGCTCCCTCTCTTCGGTAATGAGCATTATCTCTTCTTCACTTGCCGCGAGTGCCGTCGTTCCTTTCCGGTCCTGACCTCGCCGATCCGGACATCTCCGGTCCGTGGCTCCCCGGTATGCACCGTTTCTCTCCGGTGACTTCTTCGAATCGGTGTCGTCGGCTCCGTTGTCCTTTCGGTAATGCCGACAATTCTTCCGGAAGTGCCCCGGCTTCCCACAGTGGAAGCATGTGGGCCTTCCTCTTGACTGCGACCAGGTCCCCGACTTCTCCCGTCTTTGCGGACTCCGGTTCCATTGTCTTCCCCGATCCGATTCGGTAAGCAGCGCCTTCGGATCGGAAACCTGTTCCTTATCCCTCCGACGCGCTTCTTCGTTCAAAATGCTTGTCTTTACCGTTTGTAGAGACAAGTTATCTTCGGTGCAGGAGGTGCTGAGAGTCACCACCAAGTTCTCCCAGCTGTCCGGCAATGTACACATCAGGATGATGGCTTGCATTGCATCCTCCAACGGGAACTTGATCGCCGCAAGCTGGTTCACGAATCCCATGAACGTGCTTACGTGTTCCACCATATTCTCGCCGTCCCGGTACTTGAGGTTCACTATCTTCCTCATCAGGGAGGTCCGGTTCAACGCATTCTTCCTCTCGTAGAGGCCCGACAGCTTCTTCCACATCTCATATGCGTTGGTGTCGTTCGCCACATGTTGTAGGACGCTTACATCGACATATTGCCGGATCGTCGCTACGGCTTTCCGGTTCAGGAGCTTCCACTCCGACTCTATTACTCCCTTGGGTATCTCGGCATTGTCGATCGGTTCGTACAGGTCTCGGACGATGAGAAGGTCTTCCATCTTTATCTTCCAATCGGCGTAGTTCTGTGAGTTCAACACCATCATGCCCGGAGGCCCACTACCGCCGCCTTCCATTTTCTGTGTTACCGTCGCTCTGATACCAATTTGTTGTAAAACAGTGCTCGGCCACAACCGAGGAATAGGATTACCTCACAGAAAACAGGAAATACAAAATGCACGAAGACAATAGAGAGGAGGGTACACAGGGTGTTTACGTGGAAACCCTAAATGGGAAAAACCACGGGAGTCCTCAGACTCCAACTATCAGTATGAACAGAGATGTACAATGGTGAAGCTACAAGGCAACAACCTTGAGTTCACTGTCTTCGCCACAGGCGGCGGTAATACACAGAGGCAACGACCTCTTCGTCTCTCTCTCTCTCTCTCTCTCTTTCTCTCTAGGCTGCTCTCACTTCGCATGAAACATGAGCAACAACATAAAACTGTTTGCCCTAAGTCATATTTATACATATATGACTTTCGGGCTATTTACAAATATAGCCTCAAGGGCCCTTGGCAAACATATTCACAAATATGTCCCCGCATCCGGATCTCTCTCTCCGGGTACATACGTCATCCGGCTCCGTAACCGGGGTCTTCAGCATCCGGCTTCGTAACCGGGGTCTTCAGCATCCGGCTCCGTAGCCGGGGTCTTCGTCATCCGGCTCCGTAACCGGGGTCTTCAGCATCCGGCTCCGTAGCCGGGGTCTTCGTCATCCGGCTCCGTAATCGCAACCGGGCTTGCCGTCATTCATCTCCGGACATCCCATCCGGAGGGACCGAAATCCCAACACGGTAAGAGGAGAGCTGGAAGAAGAGGAGACAAGAAGATGAAGGAAGCCGAGTCGACGAAGGAAGTCGACACATCCGAACAAGTCGGAGCAAGCGGCTGTGAAGAAGAGTTGTGCACTCAAGAAGAGAAGTGCATGGTGTGCGGAGGTCATCACGACGGTACTGACCATGATGCGGAGTTGAATGAAGAATTTGATTTCGGTTCACCAGCTGAAGAAGCCGAGGGAAGCATGGAGAAGGCCAAGACTCGGAAGTGGTCTGATGTGGTGAGAGGCCTGAAGCCGGAAGTCGAATCGGAGTGTACCGATTCGGACAAGAGCTGGAACGAGTCGGAGACAGCTGACTCGGATCAACAGATGGATCTGGATGAGTCGGATCGACTGAAGGCCAAAGGGACACGGACACAGCGGAAGTCGATGCCATTGTGGGAGAACCGACGGATCGGCAAGCGCCGGAGTCACAGCAGCGTGAGTGCTGAGATGGGCCTATTGAGCAGACATGCCGACCGAGAGGGTCGAGGCGCGCAGAACGAAAGGGGTCGCGGCAAATGGGACCGGACCGGACGAGGAGCGCGAGCAAGGCAGAGTGACGCCAGGAGAAGTCGGTTGGAAGAACTGACTGTCACAGAGGTCGACACTACGACACCACCTCAGGTTGAGCTGGAGGGGGAGTGTTGAGTGGCAAGCTCAACCGGAGCCGGATCGGCTGAATAAGCCGGAGCCGGTAAGCGAGACGGATCGGGCGAAACGGATCGGTATGACGGTGAGCAACCAAACCGGCAAGCAGTGGAGGCCGGGTGCAATCCGTAACCGGAAGTCCAATCGGAAGCCTAGTATAGGATAGACTACTAGGTAGCTATAGTCTCGTAGTAAGTGTTAGATGATCGTGTGAGCATTGAAGTACATGGTACTTCTGTCAGTCCCAAGAGGACTTGTATAAATAGTGCTACTTAGCACAATGTGTGTACAGAGTCTTGAAATAATTTTGAAATTGTGTTCTGCTCTCTCTGTCTCTCTGTCTCTCTGTCTGTCTCACTCTCTCTCTCTCTCTCTCTCTCTCTCTCTCTCTCTCTCTCTCTGTTGTTCTCTGTTTTACGCTTCCGCAAACACTCACGTTTACAGTCCCGTAGTCACGCTTCGATCCGGCCCACGATGGCCACTTGCGAGACTCTTGTTCCGTCCTAGGTGTGCCTTTTCGGCCGGACACCTCCCCGGGTTTGCCCTACCGGCTCCTTCCGCTACCGTAACCGGCCAGTAAGGGCTCCGCACTTCGTCCGTCCCGTCTTACGCCACCTTCCTTCTCCCACGGTGTTACGTTGCCACGTTGGACGAACAGCCGGGGTCTCCGGAACCGGTGTGAAGATCCCATAGGACCGGTCTTCGTTTCGTTGCTTGCTGAAACTCAGGGTGTCTTTGTTTGAGTCCCTCCCGGATTCTCCTTGTGTCTTCCGCGTAGTCGGGTCCCGTTTCCCACCACCACCAACCTCTCTCGGTCTCATGTTGCCACGTTGGCCGAACTGCCGGAGTCTCTGGTTTGGTGTGGGGATCCCGTAGGACCAGACTTCCTTACGCCCACTCACCTTGCCGGAAGGTTTGAGAGGGTCCGTAGCCGCCTTGCCGGCCTGATACCTTCTTTCTCTGCTTCCGTCGTCCGATCACGTTCACCTGCCGCCACTGATCTCCCCTATAGGACTCACGTCGGCACTCGGGCCGACTGCCGGATCAGTGTGAGGATCTTCGTGGGACCGCGGTTTGCCCGCCCTTGTCCCCCCGCCGCCACCGTCAGTATCTTGGTCTTACGCCGACCGCGCTGCCAACTACCGAAGTCTCTAGATTCGGTGTGAAGGATCCTCCTTGGGCTCCTCGTATCCTTAACCCTTATCCTGGGTCTTCCTTCTTTCGCAAGTCGAGAGGGTGGCTCACTCCACACCCTCTCCTGTGGTACCGACGTACCGTGTTCCCGGCCTCTTCGTAGGCCTGCTCTCTTCCTCCCTCCTGGAATGGGTTTCCGGAAGTCCGCTCCGCCCGGTTCTCGTCCGGGTCCGTCCGTCATTCTCTGGATTGCTGGGTCTCAGTGTGAAGATCTCCTGGGACCGGTCTTCGTTCCCCGCACTTCTCCCGAACTCGTCGTCGCTCTCCTTGCTGCGTTCCCGCCTCAATCTTCCTTCTCTTTGGTCTTACGTTGCCACGTTGGCCGAACAACCGAAGTCTTCGGATAGGATGTGGCGTAACCGATTTCGCAACGTCTTTCAGCAACTCGTCCGAGCCACCGCCCCTTTTAGTGGTGTTGGTGGATAGCATCCGCTCTGTGATCAATCAAGCCCCGCCTAAGCTTGATCCTCCAATGTCCGGAGTTTCGGCTCCGATGCCGACCTTGCCAGACTCGTTCTGAACCTCTGACCACCCTCCTTCCAATTCCCGACCTTCGCCCGGTCGGTCTTTCTCCCCATGTAAAAGAGGGCGGCTCGTTCCGCACCCTCTCCTGTATCGGCACCTTTATGCCGAATCCGGCCCTGATCGAACAATCCACGACCGGATTACGCTCCACCCGTATCGGAGCGTCGTGTGGTTCGGTCCCCGGTCGGGTCGTTCCTTGGTATTTCTCATCCATCTTCGCTGGCATCATGCCAGGACTCCTCGGTACCGTCATCCATCTCCTCGGTCTTACATGGGCATACGGGCCCGAATGCCGAGTTCTCCGGAATTGGGTTCGGGGGCTTTCGTCCGCTCCTTCCCCGTATCGTCTCGCCGGTGATTCTTGGTCTCTCGCCGCCGCCTTCCTCCTCTTGGGACTCACGTGGGCAGTTGGGCCCGACTGCCATCGTCTCGGGAGCAAGTGCGGGAAGACACAAAGAATCGCCCGTTCGTTTTACGCCCTTGTCCGTAGCCACCGACTCTTCGTGGTCGGCGGTCGTGTCCTTACTGATTGCGCAAGCCCCGCCTGGGCTCGCTTCTCCGATGTCCGGGGCTTCGGGCTGACACGCCCGAAACCGCTGGTCCCAACTATCTGGTTCCGCGATCGGTATCTCGGCCTCGTCCTTGGCCGTTCTATCTTTGCAAGTCGAGAGGGATTTTTGTTCCGCACCCTCTCCCTTCGTACCGTCATACCAATCTCCTGCCATCGCGTGGGGCAAGTCTGTCTCCTCGGTCTCGGCTTGTGGCCTCGATCTTTCCTCTTCCTCGAGCATCGCCTCGAGAGCTGCGTACGCCTCCACAATCCTGGCCCCAACGCCGACCCTTTCCGATTCTCTTTGCCGTTCGGCCTCTTCCCATTGTGATGGTACGCCGTCGTGTGCCTTCCTCTTAGCTTTCTCGGCTCGCTCATTGTCTAGCCGTTGGCAAACCCTTCCGACCTTCGACCAGTCCTTCGTAAGCCCATTCGCTCCGTCATCGTCTTCGAGCTCAATCCCGATGGCCTCCCGTTCCACTCCGGTCGCAGCGAACAACCTATTGATGAGAAGAATGAGCCTACGGAGAGGCAAGCGGCACGAGGATGAACCGGATCTGGGCAACATGGATAGCGACAACGACCGGTTCGGAGCAATTGGTGACCCGGAGGACAAAGGGTAAGTGTGGGCCGGTCTTCTCCGTCAAGAGTCTATTTTGGCGCATACCGGTGGATGCGCGGTTAGGTGGGGGCGGATGTCGTGGAGAAAACTGTCCCTAGGCGGAATCGAAGAATATCGGGAGAATCAGTGGTGTGCACCATGTGCACTTACCCTTGTAAAAACGTGTGAATAGTAGGAGTTAAGTAGGGACAGAGGATCCCATGTAAATCGGGATTTATCCCACATTGTAACGCATCTCTCTCCTTGTTCTATAAAAGGAAGGGAGCGTCCTTTGTGAAGGGGTTGCCCAATTTTGAGTTATAAGGGTATACCGTTTTGTGTTTCTTTCTAGGGTTAACTACTTTCTTTCCCTTCTTCTTCTTTCCTTTCCTGCTTCGTCTCGAGGAGTCGAGCAGTAGCTATGTCGACAAGTTGTTAGGTTAGTTTCTCTTCTTCTGTGCGTAGCCGGCTCGGGGCCGTGGTTGTATCCCCCCCCCCTCTTTTGGAGGTTTCCTTCTGCTCGGTCCTGTGCAAGACCCCGCTTGGCACGACAGCCTGTGAGCTCCCCGACCGGCGGCTTGGCAACCGACTGTGGCTGTAACCTACCTTGGTCCGGCTCGAAGCCGGTTTTGTATTATTTCCCTTGTAATATACACATTTGCGTCTGTTTGTGCATATCGGTGTACTTGGTGGTGTCGGAAGCACACCCTTTTTGTTTCTTGTGCATAAGAGTCGGTGTAGCGCGCACGTGTTTTCTTTTTCTTCTCTCTCTCTCTCTTTCTCTCTCTCTCTCTCTCGTGTTCGGTCGCTTCAGGGACGCGTCCGGAATCGCCCTCTTGACATCCCTTCCTCTCTCGTCCAAGACCCTCGTGGTCCCACCCTTCTACACGCTGTCGAGTTTTTACGCAAGTGCGTGTGGAAACGAGGCGGGACCGCGGGGGTCTCGAACCAAAGAGCAAGCGAGGGAGGAGAAAGAGAGAGAACCGGCTACGCAGGACCGGGAATACACAGGGACACGGCCCTTCAGCACGGAGAACGCGAACGAACACCAACACAGACAGATGCGAATGACTAAATATATATATCAAGAATGGCTAACACGACTACAACCCTCGATGGGGCACAGGTTGGTTACAACCGAGCAGGCCGGCGAACAGATGCCGATGCCTGTTCGCTTCGACGCACAAGGGGTAGCCGGTCGGAGGTGCTGCCGGAAGCACTCGGGCGTTCCTCGAAACAGCGCAAGCCTCCTCGGAACCCTGCACAGAAAGCTATGGAGCTCAAGAAGGAAGGAGACAGAGAGAGAAGCGTCCAGAAACGGTCCGGCAGCACTTCGTCCTCTCTGCGCGAGATGCCTGCAACAGCTCTTTCCCCGCTCTTATATAGTCCGACGAGCAGGCCGTCATGTCAGCTTTATTCCCTGTCCCTTTCGAACAGGGATCCGCTCCGTTCTTCACGCATCCGCGTAGTTACGCCGCCGACTCGTGCCGTCCTTTAGCTCGCGCGCGCGCTCGAAAGGACTGTTCGCGCGGTCTTTGTCTCCACTTGTGTTAGGGCCCGTTCCCGCCGACTATCCTCCTAATTCGCTTCTATGTACAACTCGGAGCGTGCGCGCGTGAAGAACCGGTTCCCACGCCTTGGTGCGCCGATTCCGCCTATGGACGGTTTTCTTCACGACATCCGCCCCCACCTAACCGTGCATCCTCCGGTATGCACCAAGAGAGTTGGGACGGAGAAAACCGGCCCGTCTTCATTTCTTCGCCCGTCGGTTCTTCCTCGTCTTCGGATCTTTCGTCACTGCTGACTAGGAGAGCTGGGTCTGGCTCGTCGTCGTGTCGCTTCTTGAACGCTTTGATCCGCTTCCCCGCAACCGGTATCGCCATTCTCGTGCCGTCGAGTTCCGTCAGGTGATATGTCCCGTTGTCATTGGCGCTCCGTACCACGTAAGGCCCGAACCACCTTCGCGCGAACTTCCATGTAGCTCGGTGCTGGTTGTCGAGGCTGCTGTCGTAGACGAGCACCCAGTCACCTTCTTCGATTTTCTTCGGTCGGAGCCGGTGCGTTCGGTCGAACCGGGCTTTGTTCTTTGTCCTCGCCACCCGGAGCTTCTCCGCAGCCAGTGCCACGTCCTCCGGTCTCCGCTCGAGCTGTCGTATACGTGCGGCCAACAACTCCTCCCGGCTCATTTCGTCCCTCCAGTCGACCGTTGCCCACGAGGAGATCGTCCGTTCTATCGGCATGATCGGCTTCTGGCCGAACATGAGCTCCGTCGGCATGTACCCGGTTACCGAACTGTGCGTGGTCCGGTCTGCCCACAAAGCATAAGGTAGCAGCCGCGGCCAGTTTCCGACTTGGCCTCGGCATGCTCGAACCAGCGCCTTGACGATCGGTCCGTGTCCGCGCTCCACCTTTCCGTTCGCCTCCGGATTGTACGCAGTGGTGAGCGAGAGCTTGACTCCCAGCCGGTCGAACAGCTCCGCGGCTTCTTCGGCGTCCAACTCCCCTCGGTCAGCCACAATCTTCCCGACGCACCCGTACCGGCATATCACGTCCTCGATTAGGAACCGACATACGGCCGCGGTCGTTTTGTTCGGAAGGGCCCGGCCTTCCACCTGGTTCGTCAGATCCTCCCGTGCTAGGACCAGGTACCGCATCTGTCCTACCCCCATTGGCATCGTCACCAGATCTACCATCCATTTGAAGTGGATGGTCGGAGGGTACGTAGGGTGAAGCTCATCCCGGTGTCGGACCACGGAGTGCATCTGACAGCTCTCGCAAGTTGTCACTAATCGGTGCACGTCCTGGTACAGTCCCGGCCACCAGTACTTCTCCTTTATCTTTTCGAACGTGGCCCAAGTTCCTCGGTGTCCGGCCCAAGGGCTGTCGTGGTAGGCCGTCAGCAGCTCCTCCTGTTCTTCCTTCATCGCCACCACCCGGGGCGGAGCGCCGTCCCTCTTCTTTGGGTGTTTCCATAGATAGCCATCCCGGAGAAAGAACCGGTACGCTTTCTTCCGGATCCGGTTGGCCTCGTCCTTCGTCCATGACGCATCAGGCGTCATTGTCTTCAAAAACCCACCGATCTGCAGCCACTCCCCGTCGTACTTGCTCGCGTCGAAGTCGTTAAGCGCCGGAGTGCTTGTCCCGTCGGTTGTTACATACGCAGTCTCGAAGAAGTCCACGCCGACCTCTTCGTCCTCCGAAACCATGCCGCCCTCGTCATCGAATCTCGCCCTTGAAAGCATGTCGGCCATGGCGTTGTCTTTCCCGGAAATGTGTCGTATTTCCGGGTCCAGGGACTTGATGTACGCTATCCACCTGAGCATTGCCAGGTCCGGCGTCGCGCATCCGGAAATCATGCCGAGAATCGGCATGCAATCCGTCTCTATGATTACCTCTGTCCCGATCAGATAGTCCTTGTCGGCCTTCACCGCCGAAACGATACCCCAGAGTTCGCGTTTAACCTGGGCGTATCCTCGCTGCCGTTCGCTGAGGACCTTCGCGCCGAATCGGATCGGAAACCGATTGCCGTCCTCGTCTTCTTGGTTGACGACCCACCCGATTCCGGTCGGACTCGTGTCAACCGTTATGTACATTGGAGTGCCCTTCCCGTAGACGGCCTTTCGGAGCGCCGGTGCTGCCGAAAGAGCCTCTTTCAGCTTCCGGACCGACTCCGTGTGCTTGTCTAGCCATTCGAATCTTCGCCCTTTCCTCAATAATCCGTATAGCGGCTCCGCAACGTGGGCGTAATGCGGGATCCATATGTGGTAGAATGCGCATGCCCCCAGGAATCTTCGTACTTCCGTGACCGAGCTGCAATCAGGCTTCATCGCGGAGATGGCTTCTATCTTTGCCGGAGACGGTTTCCGGCCATATGGTCCACATAAATGTCCGACCACCATGATTTCTGACTGCCCGAACGCTGACTTCTCCCCCGAGAAGGTGAGCCTCGCATCCTCTAGCCTTTGCAGCACCTTCTCGCAGTCGTCGATGTGCGCCGTCACGAATCGCCGGCATCCGTCCGGTCCGACCGTCTCGTCCTTCTCTTCCACCGGGCACCCCTTGATCGGGATGTCGTCTAGAAACGGCATGGTGATGTTCGGGATGCAGTCCCTCAGCACCTTGTTCATCGCATTCACCATGTGGGCCACCGAGTTGGTCCCTCCTTGCGGCAGCGTACACATCCGCACTAGGCCGAGGGGAGTTCGCATCGTCGTAACGTCTCTGCTCTCCACGGCTAGCTGGAACTGGTCATACCCTGAGTATAGATCACCGACCGAGTAAATCGACCTTCCGGCGAAGGCCTCCGCGAACTCGTCTATGGTCGGTCCGATCCCTGCGTTCCGAATGGTCACCCTATTGACCGGCTGCAGGTCCTGAATGAAGCGCAATGATCCGTTTTTCTTTGGTACGGTAAACCAGCGGTTTGAATACGGGGCGCTCGACGGCTCGAGAATGCCCATATCAACTTTCTGCTTCAACAGCTCCATCAACTTCGGGATGTGAGCTCTCGGAACCGAAATTGGCTTGAGATTCCACGGTACATGCGGTACCGTGAATATCACCATCGGCTCTACGATCGTCGGGTCCACGCACCCGATTTCCTCCGGCGAGAATGCGAAGGCTTTCCCGTGCCTTCCGAGCATTCTCCGAAACCGGTCTTCCTCCGCCGGCAGCAGGAACCCGCCCCCACCGATCTTCAGCTCGCGGAGCGTCTCGTTGGTGAAGGTGTGTCCTATGCAGGCCCGATCTCGTAAGCTGGGGTCCGATGCAACCCCTTTAATCCGGGATTCGCTGCCCTCCGGTAAGGGCGCCGCAACTGGCCTCACCTTCCGGTCCACAGTCTTGTACTTGGTGCTCACTCGGGCCGTCCGTTCCGACTCGAGCCCTCGACCGAAGTCCGCGATGACTTCGTACATTTCTTCGGAACATACCGGTATCGTCCGGTCTTCGTTAAGGTCTTCTTCGACTACCTTCCCCAGCATTCCCAAGGTGTCGTCGAAGGAGACTGCCTCCACGGCTCCGTTGATCCCTTCGTCAGGGCCGAGAACTCCGCACGCTCGAAGTCTCCCCTCCGTCTTTGTTTTCTCTCGGCCGGCGATGCCGACCATCGCACATGCTCCGCTGCCGGAGAAGCAAAATTTCCTACCTATTGTACACGGTTTTATCGTACAGTTGTGGGGTTTTTCCGGAGCATCCGGACTGTCGCGGCCCCACGCCTTGGCAGTCCTCTCTAAAAATCCTCTCGGCTTTCGGAACCGAGGGAGTCGCGGTTACGTTCGTGGTTCGGCCGTACCGTCAGAAACTGGACCGAATGGCGCCCGTCTTGGCTTTTGACCCTCGCGTAGGCCGAACCATTGTCCAGCACCTTGGTCTCCATTCGCGCCGCCGTGATGTACGGCTCTCCCAGTATGACCGGATGCGAAGACGTCTCCTGCACGAAGAAGTGCTGGTCAATCTCGACGTCGCCGATCTTGACTCGCACATTCGGACAGGCCCCGTGCAGTTCCTCGGTGGCGCGCGTTGCTGCCCTTATTTTCCACCCGTGCTTGGTGTTGATCGGCCATTTGCCCTTCTTATAGAAGTCCATGGACATCAAATTGATCTCCGATCCGTGGTCCACCAAAGCTATCACCGGTTCCTGGACATCGCCGATCTTTACCGGGGTTTCCGTGGTCGCTCGGGCCCAGTGTGGTCTCGAATAGTGGCTTTCCGCCCACTCGTCTCCCAGCGCCATGTCGTCTAGGTGCGTCGTCCGCACTTCCACCGGTCTTTCCGGTTCTGTCTCCGTCGACAGCCTCTTCCGTTTCACTAAGTCCACGATGGAGTCATGGAACTCCTTCTTGGCGATTCCCAGCACCTCCCGTAACGACAGCTCCACCTTGCTGTCGAGGATCCGTTCCTCCAGGACCTTTCGTAAGTCCGTGGTTCTTTCTATCTCCGTCCCCAGACGGTACCCGCCCTTCTGGGGTTTATCTTGCGTACCGGCCCCGCCGGCTTCGTCCCGTCGTGGCCCGGACCGGGTCTCGTATCGTTGTGAGGGCCCGGTCGTCCCGGGTTTCCCCACCCGCTTCTCTTCTACCAGAGCCTCGTAGTTCCGGCAAGCGGCTTCCACGAAGCCCGTCTTTTCCTCGACCGGGTCGCTCCACCCGGTCATCTCCCGTACCCGTTTCTCCGCACGGTCCGATTCCTCCCCTTTAAGCCCTGCACCGGCAAGGCCTTCTAGCATCGTCGGCCAGAATCCGGCTTTGCTTTCCTTTCGGCCCTCGCCGCCCCCGACTCGAATGCCGGCCGACGCCGAGTAGTGGACGGTTTCCGCGTGCCGGGCCGCCGCCTCTTCCATCAACCTTTTCATACCACCTTTTCCGTCGTTTCGGCTCAGGGCCCTTCGGGTGTCGCTGGCATGCACCCGTCCTTCCCACAGGTACACCACCCCGTTCCTCAGCACCTCCGCGAAGTCGCCGCAGTCCTTCCGAATGTGGCCGACTTCATCGCACCACATGCACCTGTTTCCTGCCGCCGGCCGTCGGTCGCGAGCCGGTTCGCCTCCTTCCCTTCGGGCCTGCGCGATTTGGAGGTCCTTTATCGCCTTCGTCAATTCCTCCAGCGCCGCTCCTCCTGTTGAGCCTCTGACTACGCCGGTCGAAGCCGAACCGGTTTCCAACCACTCCCGGGTCTCTTCCTTGCGCACCTGTGGCGCTGGTTCGAGCTTCCTTGCTGCGACCGAGCCCGACCCGGTCGCCCCGTTATCCGCCCATTCTCGCCGTTTGTCGAAACGGCCACAGACTTTCTTGACAGCCGCCCAGTCGGTAGTGAGCCCGTCTTCAGTTTCCAGCAAGAGGCCCACGTGCTCCCGATCCCGCTCGTCGACCGACTTGACAAACAGCAAGACCCGGCTCGTGTCCAGGATGGTTCGGTCGAGCGCCGAAAGGCGCGCAAAGTTTTCCTCGAACTCCCGGAGGAGCGCCGACGCGTTTCTTCCCTTCCCCGGGGACTCCACCCATTCCATGAACCTTCGCTTCGAAAGCCGGAGCGCGTCGTCCAGCCCGTATTTCTCTAGGAGCCGACCTTCGAACTCCTCCCAGGTACGGCTCTCCGCCCGCACCTCGAGCACCTCCGCATGGATGCTCGGCATTGCCACTCGGGGAAATCCGGCAAGACGCCTTTCTTCCGGAATGTCCCGCATCAGCATCTCTGCACCGTAGGACGCCAAATACTTCGTGGCATCCTTCCCATCGAACCGGCCGATCGTGCCGACGACCGCCTCAATAGCTCTGTCGAGGGCACCGGTGCCCTCGCGCGCGTTTACAATCCGATCCACGGCCGAAGCCATGGCCTCCGCAAGATCCGACCCCCTCATCTTCTGCTCTTCTGCCGCCTCTTTCACGTCGGGTTCACCAATGATGTCGAGTTTTTACGCAAGTGCGTGTGGAAACGAGGCGGGACCGCGGGGGTCTCGAACCAAAGAGCAAGCGAGGGAGGAGAAAGAGAGAGAACCGGCTACGCAGGACCGGGAATACACAGGGACACGGCCCTTCAGCACGGAGAACGCGAACGAACACCGACACAGACAGATGCGAATGACTAAATATATATATCAAGAATGGCTAACACGACTACAACCCTCGATGGGGCACAGGTTGGTTACAACCGAGCAGGCCGGCGAACAGATGCCGATGCCTGTTCGCTTCGACGCACAAGGGGTAGCCGGTCGGAGGTGCTGCCGGAAGCACTCGGGCGTTCCTCGAAACAGCGCAAGCCTCCTCGGAACCCTGCACAGAAAGCTATGGAGCTCAAGAAGGAAGGAGACAGAGAGAGAAGCGTCCAGAAACGGTCCGGCAGCACTTCGTCCTCTCTGCGCGAGATGCCTGCAACAGCTCTTTCCCCGCTCTTATATAGTCCGACGAGCAGGCCGTCATGTCAGCTTTATTCCCTGTCCCTTTCGAACAGGGATCCGCTCCGTTCTTCACGCATCCGCGTAGTTACGCCGCCGACTCGTGCCGTCCTTTAGCTCGCGCGCGCGCTCGAAAGGACTGTTCGCGCGGTCTTTGTCTCCACTTGTGTTAGGGCCCGTTCCCGCCGACTATCCTCCTAATTCGCTTCTATGTACAACTCGGAGCGTGCGCGCGTGAAGAACCGGTTCCCACGCCTTGGTGCGCCGATTCCGCCTATGGACGGTTTTCTTCACGACAACGCACGCACGTAACAACACGACACCGTGTTGGCTATCTCACTTTCCATCCGGAGGGACCTGTTTCCTAACACATTCTCGATCGGTTCCCAAGTACGTTCGTTGGGACTATAGCCTAGCCAATCGACTAGATAGTAGAGCTTGTTGCGAACAATCTTGGAATCAAGGATGGCGGCAACCTCGTACTCTGGTCCATCTTCAAGCTCAATCGGGGGTGGAGGTTGTATAATACGTCCTAGGATGGTGCTCTCGTAATAGGTTTCGAGGAGAGAACTATGAAACACCGGATGTATCCGAAGTTGAGGAGGTAGATCGAGACGAAAAGCGACATCATTAATCTTTCCGATAATACGAAAAGGACCTAATTGCCGATAATCCAACTTCTCACATGGGTGAGTAGTCTTGATGTGTCGTCGTAGCAGCCACACCCGATCTCCAATGTTAAAACTAGTTAGAAGTCAATGACGATCCGCGTAGACCTTGTGTGTTTGGTGAGCTTGCTGGAGATGAGTAGATAAATCTGCTTGTATCTTGCGTAACTGCTCCAAACGATCCTCCGCGCAAGGATTTGTGGACACCTCTGAGGTTTCAAGTACACTCCACCGAGGGTGACATCCCGTATAAGCATAAAATGACGTAACTTTCGTGGATGCGTAGATAGAGTTGTTATAGGCAAATTCGGCAAAGTGGAGAATATCTGCCCAGTCATCCTGATGATAGCTGAGAAAGCACCGCAGATACTGCTCCAACGTTTGATTTGTTCGTTCGGCTTGGCCATCGGTTTGTGGGTGGTAGCCGGAGGAGAGGTTACAAGTGACCTTGAGCATTTTAAAAAGGTGCTTCCAGAATTTTGACACGAACTGGGGTCCACGGTCACTGACGATACTATCGGGAAGTCCATGATGCTGACATACTTCACGCATGACAATTTCGGTGGTGTCTTCACTGGAGATTTCCTTAGTACATGGCAAGAAATGAGCCATCTTTGTATATCGATCTACTACTGTTAGAATCGCATTGAACCCCTTAGAGACTGGAAGATCTGTGATGAAGTCGAGAGCAATGGATTGCCACGGCTTGCTTGGAATTGATAATGCTTTTAATAAACCATATGGATGATGCCTTGGCATTTTTGCTCTGCAGCATGTATCACAAGTCCGAACAAAATCTTCGACAAATTGTCGCATACGGGGCCACCAGAATGATCGTTGTACTAAATCTAATGTTTTAGTACTACCAAAATGCCCAGCTGTATATGTGTTATGACAGTTTTGTACTACTCGAAGGCGGCAAGAACCATTAGGAACATACAAAAGTTCTTTAAAGAAGATAATCCATCATGGTATTTGAATTGCCGATAGTCCATACCTGGTGGTTGTGACTGTGAACACAATGCTCAAGAGGGATCAATTTGTGCTAGTATAGCTTGGGCGAAAGCATCTGTCTTCAGGTCCGCGCGTATGATATTGATAACGTGGGAATCCATGGGCATGCCAAAAACCTGTGATGCTTGTAGTCGTGTCGGTCCCAAGATTACTTGCTTTTGGTTATCGAAAGTTGGCTTGCCAGGACGCAGTTTTAGATATGAACGCAGTGATAATGCATCTGCCTTCCATTGGTGCTTCCCCGGACGATATTTAATTTTGAAGTCCAAACGCATGAAGAAGTGGGCCCACCGAGCTTGACGTCGATTTAACACATGAGCATCCTTAAAGTAGGCAAGGTTTTTATGGTCAATGAATATGGTGACTTGATGAGAGGATCCCTCTGAAAAATGCCTCCATTGCATAAACGAGTCCACTATTGCCAATAGCTCCTTATCATGAATTTCGTAATGGATTTCGGCGGCGTCAAACTTGCGTGAGTGAAAAGCCACAGGATGTAGCTTCTCATCATGACCCCGTTGTGACAGAATGCTCCCCAATGCAAAATCCGAATGTAGCTTCGATAATGAATGGTTGTTCTGGATCGACATGAGCTAGAATTGGAGCCGATGTAAATGGCTTTTTAAGACTCTCGAAAGCCATATCTGCTTCTTCAGACCAAACGAACGATTGTCCCTTCCTGGTAAGTTGTGTGAGAGGCAGAACGAGCTTTGAGTAATCTTGTATAAACTTCCGGTAAAAATTGGCAAAGCCTAAAAAGCATTGCACATCCCGCACCGAGCGCAGAGCCTGCCATTCTACCATTGTCTTGACCTTAGTTGGGTCCATGGAGATGCCTTCTGATGAAATGACGTAGCCGAGAAATTCCACCTGGTTGCACCCGAAACTACATTTTTCTAGCTTTGCGTAAAGACCATGTTCTCAAAGTCGTTTTAGTACTAACAGTACATGAGAATCATGCTCTTCTTCGGTCTTTGAATAAACCAGTAGATCATCCAAGTAGATGATCAGACACACATCCAAGAGATCTCGGAATATATCATTTGCCATGTGTTGGAAGACTGTTGGCGCATTAGTGAGGCCGAACGGCATGACCGTATACTCGAAGTGCCCATATCTAGTGCGGAACGCGGTCTTCCATTCATCTCCTAGTCGGATCCGTACAAGGTTATAGGGCCCCTATAAGTCAATCTTTGTGAAGAACCTGACACCATTGATCCGTTCTAAAAGACTTGAGATAAGGGGAAGTTAATCATTTAACTCTTCTTCTAACTAATATCCTATGTATTACAATAGATGATATAATGGTCAAGAGCTCGACCCATATAACCTAAGTTCATGGGTTCGAGTCTTGCCAGATCATGACACTAGTTGGCAATATTGTATGTAATCTATTAGCCAAAATCAATGTGAAAATCTTATAAATCCCCCCCATCAAAGATATAGGCCTCCATTGAGCAAAGGACATTGGAGATGGCACTTTAGGTAACAGTTTTATTAAACCAATCTTCCAAGATTGTGGCATGTGCCCTGTGAACCAAACATTCTGGAATAGAATTGCAAAGGACCTCTTCAAGTGTGTATTATATTTCTTAAAGAATTCATTTGTTAAACCATCCCAACCAGGACTCTTACCATTCACAAGATGAGAAATCACATTTTCTACCTCAACCTTTGATATATCTGCATCCAAAACATTAGAAACCTCTATTGATACATGATTTGTAACTTCCTTCAAGAACACCTCTCGAGCATAATTAACAGTTTCATCACCATGAGTTTCTACATCTAACAATTGCTTATAATAATCCACACATTTTGTCACAATCATATGAGGATCCATAATCATCCTCCCATTTTCTTATAACCGCACCACATTATACCTCGCATGTGATTCATGAAGGGCATGAAAGAAATTGTGTGATTGACAATTACAATCATCCACTTCTTGTCTCAACTTATGTAGTCTAGCTTGTTGATAACTCTTAACCTTCATATCACATAACGAGGTTGATAATATTTTGTGAATATCCAATAATTGCTCATCCATTGGCCAATAACTTAGTAATGCATTACATCGTCCCAACAATGTAACCAAAGCCTTTATTTTTCTTCTTCTCTTAAAGGCATTATACATTCCATAAAATCTAGATTGCTTTTGCACATTTACAACAAATACATCCCAAGCCTCGAATCCAACATCTTGAACATGTAAATTGAATTTCTCAATCAATTGACACATGTAACCATGAAATACTTCATGGTCTAAAAAAGATGAATTAAAACGAAGAGGAGGTTGTCTTAAGAAATATTTAAATTGATCAACTGATTTATGCGCAAACTCAAACACTAATGGAAAATGATCTGAAAGAACCAAATCATAAGAAATGGAAATATCCAAAATCTCTAGCAAGAAAGAATCAGTATGCATAATATACATACGATCTAACCTACTCTCTCTCTCTCTCTCTCTCTCTCCCCTACTCACGAGTCTCAACAGTTTGAACTGAATGAATTGTGATGAATGAATAAACACCTATTTATAGGTCCTTATGGTGTATTCTAGAATGTTCTAGAATACTTTAAATATCTTGTAATAACTAATAAAACAGAGGAGCTACCAAAGACACTTCCGCCACAACAATCAATTGATCATCAAATTCCTCTCGTTCTAGGAAGCATGCCACCTACAAAAGCTCCCTACCGAATGAATGTGGCACAATTGGAAGAGTTTAAAAAGCAATTACAAGAATTGGAAGATTGTGGCTTTATCCGGCCGAGCAATTCTTCTTACAGTGCCTTGCTAATATATGACGCAAAGGATGACACAATGAGATTATGCATGGATTATAGGGCTTTGAACAAATTTACAATTAAGAGTATCCTATACCAATGAGATTATAGGGCTGATTTACTCAAGGTGCCCAATATTTCTCATAGATCAATTTGTGTTCTGGATACCATCAAATCCGGATAACAATGGAGGACATTGAGAAAACTGTGTTTTGTACTAGATATGGCAGTTTTGAGTGGTTGGTCATGAGCTTCGAATTGACTGGAGCACCGAGGACCTTTTGCAAGCTAGGGAATGATCTTTTCTTGGACTATCTAGATAAGTTTGTAACAATATACATTGACAATTTGCTAATTTTTAGCAAGACTTGTTTGGAAGAGCACAAGCTACATGTCACTAAGGTGTTACAACGGCTAAGAGAGCATAAGTTATGATAGATAGTGAGAAAGGCCAAAGGCAATTCTCATTATTTATCACAAGGTATATAAGGTAATAAACAACGAGGGTTTTTTTGTGCCTGCCAAACCATTTTCTTGTGTGTCTTTTTTCTGTGTGTTGTTTGGTCTTCTTCTTTGTAGAAAAACAAGAAGTTGTTTGCTACTCCTTGCTCAAATAATAGTGGTATCAGAGCGAAGGACTTTGTGAAAGACGTTGTTTGTGGTAGGAATCGTTTTTCTCTCTGTATTTACCCCTCTTTGCGTATGCTGTTTGCAAAAACTCGCCAAACAAAGGTAATATCTATTACTTGCTGCTGTTACAACTCATTTTCTCCCTCTTTTGTGAGCCATTTTTGCTTTGGAACACATCATTCAAGAGGTATTTTCCCTCCTTTGACCTAGAGGCAATAGAAATAGTAAATACATATTTACTAGTCTTTGGTTTTTCACAAGAGAGGAGTGTTTCTGGTATACAAAAAGAGGATTTGCATGTTAAATGTTTGCTCACTTGAGGTGAGATTGTAAAATTGGAAGTTGTGTTTTAGTCGCACTCCATTTACCTTTGGCTGAAATACGAGTGAGATGTCGTTCATAGGCGAACACAGATAGTTCTTGTTTTTTAGGGCACACGATAGTTACATATACATATTATCTTTTGAACAAGGTGATAGTTGTATTTGAGACCAACTAGTGAGTAGCGTCCCAACTCTCATTAGGTGTTTAGAGTTGCAATCACCTAGGCTTACTTACCACTTAATGGCCTCCGAAATCTCTAAGGTTTCGGAGGCCATTTAGTCGCACTCCATTTACCTTTGGCTGAAATACGAGTGAGATGTCGTTCATAGGCGAACACAGATAGTTCTTGTTTTTTAGGGCACACGATAGTTACATATACATATTATCTTTTGAACAAGGTGATAGTTGTATTTGAGACCAACTAGTGAGTAGCGTCCCAACTCTCATTAGGTGTTTAGAGTTGCAATCACCTAGGCTTACTTACCACTTAATGGCCTCCGAAATGTCTAAGGTTTCGAGTACCTCATGCGGTGGTTCCTTTAATTCCCATAGAAATCACTCAATGAGTGGAAAAGACCACCTTGAGATCTATAAATTTGATGGATCTAACTTCGCCTTGTGGAAGAATCAAGTGAGAGATGTTTTGATTTAAAGAAGGCAATTAAGGCCATTAGATGGCAAAGCCAAGAGACTTGAGGGCATGACCAATGACTCAGGTCGACAGCCGGATCGGTGTGAGAATCTTCGTGGGACCTCGGTTTGCCCGCCTTGCCGCCGCCACCGCCCGTCGATCTAGGTCTCACGCTGGCACTCGGGCCGACCACCGGAGCCTCTAGGGCCGGTGTGTGTAAGGTCGTCGCACCACCGCTTGTCTCCTCCGTCCTCCGCATCAGCCTCTTCGGCTGGTCGCGTTCACCTGTTGCCATCGTTCTCTCCTACAGGACTCACACCGGCACTCGTTGCCGATTGCCGGATCGGTGTGAGGATCTTCGCAAACCGCCCATCCGCAGTCCTTTGTCTTCGTCCCCTTGCCGCCACCGATCGCCACTCTAGGTCTCATGCCGGCTCTCGGGCCGACCGCCGGAGTCTCTGGAACCGGTGTGAAGGATCCTCCTTGGGCTCATCGTATCCTTGACCCTTATCCCGAGTCTTCCTTCTTCAGCAAGCCGAGAGGGTGGCTCGCTCCACACCCTCTCCCGTGGTACCAACGTACCGTGTTCTCGGCCTCTCGTAGGCCTGCTCTCTTCCTCCCTCCCGGAATGGTTATCCGGGAGTCCGCTCCGCCCGGTTCTCATCTGGGTTCGTTCGTCATTCTCTGGATTGCCGGGTCCCGTTCTCCTGTTGCCACCGACCTCTCCTATAGGACTCATGCCAGCACTCGGGCCGACAGCCGGCTCGGTGTGAAGATCTCCGTAGGACTGGTCTTCGCTCTCCTCTTCATCCCCTGTACTTCTCCCGAACTCGTCGTCGCTCTCCTTGTTGTGTTCCCGCCTCCATCTTCCATCTCTCCAGGTCTCACGCCGGCGCTCGTTGCCGGCTACCTGAGTCTCCGGATAAGACGTGGTGTTTCCGTCCCGTAATGATTTGCGGACGCTCGTTCAGGGTACCGCTCCCCAAGCACGTTTGGTGAGAAGCATCTGGACTTCGATCGATCAAATGCCGCCTGCACTTGATTCTCCAATGTCCAGAGTTTCGGGCAGCGGTGTTCGAAACCTACCGGTCTCTCTCTGCAACCTCGATCGCTAGCTTCCCGATTTGCGGCCTTCGCCTAGCCGGCTTGTGTCCTCATGTAAAAGAGGGAGATTTGTTGCGCACCCTCTTCCGCACGGGCATTATTGTACCGAACCGAGCCCTACCGATCGGGCTTTATAGCCCATCCCCGGTCTTTCGCGCCTTGGGCCGGTTTCGTTCGAGTCATCCACATCCAGATCACGCTCCATCCGAATCGGAATGCCGATCTTTCCGTGCCACCTCCGTCCTTGGCCTCCTCGCAGGCCGTTTCCCATCCCTCTTCGCTGGCATCGTGCCAGGACTCCTCGTCGGCGCCTTCCTTCTCTCCGGTCTCATGTCGGCACACGGGCTCGACCACCGGAGTCTCCGGAATCCGCATGGAGGGCTCTTCTCCACTCCCGAGCTTGTCCTCGGTCAGAATTTCTCCGCAAGTCGAGAGGGCGTTTTGTTCCGGACCCTCTCCCGTCGTACCGTCATACCAATCTCCTGCCATCGCGTGGGGCAAGTCCGTCTCCTCGGTCTCGGCTTGTGGCCTCGATCTTTCCTCTTCCTCGAGCATCGCCTCGAGAGCTGCATACGCCTCCACAATCTTGGCCCCAACGCCAACCCTTTCCGATTCTCTTTGTCGTTCGGCCTCTTCCCGTTGTGATGGTACGCCGTCGTGTGCCTTCCTCTTAGCCTTCTCGGCTCGCTCATTGTCTAGCCGTTGGCAAACCCTTCCGACCTTCGACCAGTCCTTCGTAAGCCCATTCGCTCCGTCATCGTCTTCGAGCTCAATCCCGATGGCCTCCCGTTCCACTCGGTCGATCGACCTGACGAATAATAGGACTTTGTCCGCCCCCACCAAACCTTGTTCCCGCTCCGGGACCCAAGCAAGTCGTCGCTCGAACTCTCAGAACGCCTTTGTTGCACCCCGATGGGTCTTTGCTCGAACTCTCAGGGCGGGACCACGGGGGTCTCAGACGAGGGAAGAAGGGAAGCCGAGAAGACGATTCCGGATGCGTTCCGGAAGCAACCGAACAAGAGAGAGAAAGAGAGAGAGAGAGCGCTTGACACCGACTCACACCCACACACACACACCACGCCGACCCAACTCACGCCCTTATGTACAGAAACGGAGGTAAGAGAACACCAAAACACCCACACAAACGTCGATATGCAGAACCCTCCATGCATATATTACAAGACTAAGATACAATATTGGTATCAAGCCTGACCTAAGTAGCTCAAGTTACAACAGTCGTCTACTGCCAAGCCGCCGGTCGGGGAGCTCTCGGGCTTGTCGTGCCGAGCGGGGTCTTGTATAGAGAACGGGTAGAAAACAAGAACACGAGATGCCAAGGCTCGACACTCAGAATGAAGAAGAGGAAGAAGCAGAGGCAAGAAGAAGAAAAATGAAACCCTAAACAAGAGGAAGGGAAAGAGAAAGAGAGGACATCTCTTAATCTAACGGTATGTAGAGTAATCGACGCTCCGATTAACCTTCACTACTCGGCCACAACCGAGTAAGCACGAATCAATGCAGCAAAAAATAGGAACCACAGAGAAAGAACACGAATACTCAGGGATTAACGTGGAAAACCCTAGACGGGAAAAACCACGGGAGTACAAGACTCCAAACCAAACACTATGCACAGAGAAATATACAATGGCGAGCTGCAAGGCGACGACCTTGAGCTCGTTGTCCTTGCCACAGGCGGCGGAAATACACAGAGGCGTCGACCTCCTCCTCTCTCACGCTCTATCTCTCTCACGGCTGCTCTCTCTTCACTCCTCTTGAGTGGAAAAACAGAAAAATGAGAAGCAACATTAAAACTGTTTGCCCTAAGTCATATTTATACACATATGACTTTGGGGCTATTTACAACTATAGCCTCAAGGGCCCTTGGCAAACATATTCACAGATATGTCCCCGCATCCGGATCTCGCTCCGGGTACATTCGTCATCCAGCTCCGAAGCCGGGGTCTTCATCATCCGGTTCCGAAACCGAAACCGGGCTTGTCGGCATTCATCTCCGACATCCGACCATCCCATCCGAAGGGACCGTAATCCCAACAAACTCCCCCTTCACTTCGGCATGGGATGTCTTTCCAATCCGATCCTCTTCCGGCATGCTTCCAGCTTGTCGGGTGTGAGCACCTTGGTCAGCATATCCGACCCGTTCTCGTCCGTGTGGACCTTCGTCAGCACGAACTCCTTGTCTTCTATCCTTTCCCGGATCCAGTGGTATCTACGCTGGATGTGTTTCGTCCGGGAATAGTAGGCCGCGTTCTTCGCAAGGTGGATGGCACTCTGACTATCGCAGTAGAGTCGGTACTCCTCCTGTCGGATACCGAGCTCTCTAATGAAGTCCTTCATTCATATTATTTCCTTGTCGGCTTCAACAGCCGCCATGTACTCCGCCTCCGTGGTTGACAACGCAACCGTCTTCTGCAGCCTCGACTGCCATGAAACCGCTCCCCCTGCATACGTCATCACATACCCTGATGTGGACCGGCTGGTATCTGCATCAGCCGACATATCCGAATCGGTAAAGCCGTCGAGTTCGGGCTTACCGGAGCCGAATCGGAGGCACACGTTTGCCGTGCCCTTCAGGTATCGGAGTATCCACTTGGCCGCGTTCCAATGCTCTTTGCCGGGATTGCTCATGTACCGACTCACCACTCCGACTGCATATCTGATGTCCGGTCGGGTACACACCATTGCGTACATCAAGCTCCCGACGGCAGAGGCATATGGTACTTTCATCATGTCCTCCTTCTCAGCCTTTGTCTTGGGGCTTTGCTTGCTGGACAACTTGCAGTTTGCCGGGAGGGTCGATCCGACCGGTCTTGCTTCCGACATGTTGAACCGGTGAAGCACCTTTGTCACGTACTTCTCCTGTGACAGCCACAACTGCTTCTTGCTCCGGTCCCGGATGATGTGCATCCCTAGTATTTGTCTCGCCGGACCCAAGTCCTTCATTGAGAAGGTTCGGTGAAGAGCCTTCTTCAGCATCCGTATCTTGACCTGGTCTCGTCCGACGATCAACATGTCGTCCACGTACAGGAGGAGTATTAGAAAGTCTCCTCCTTCGAACTTCTTCACAAACACGCAGTGGTCGGACTGCGTTTTGAGGTACCCTTCGTCGGTCATGAAGGAGTCGAACTTCCGGTACCATTGCCGGGGAGCCTGTTTCAGTCTGTAAAGGCTCTTCTTTAACCGGCATACCAGGTGCTCCTTCCCTTTCTTCTCGAATCCTTCCGGTTGCTGCATGTAGATCTCTTCTTCGAGGTCACCGTGAAGGAATGCCGTCTTCACGTCCATCTGTTCTACCTCGAGGTCCATGCTTGCCGCTATGCTCAGCACCGTTCGGATGGAGGTCATCTTCACTACCGGGGCAAATATCTCGTCGAAGTCGACGCCCTTCTTCTGCTGAAACCCCTTCACCACGATCCTAGCTTTGTATCTCGGGGGGTTTCCGGCATCTCCCGGTTTCAGCTTGAACACCCACTTGTTTCGAAGTGCCCGCTTTCCTTTCGGCAACTCCACAAGTTCATATGTGTGGTTCTCATGCAGGGAATCCATCTCGTCCTGCATGGCACTCAACCACCTGCGGCTCTGGGTGTCATGCTTTGCTTCTTCAAAGCTCTCCGGCTCCCCCTCGTCGGTTAGCAACAGGTGCTCTGGTTCCGGAAATCTCCGGGGGGCCCTTCTCTCTCTTAGAGGATATCTCCGTTCCGGAGCTTCGGTGACCGGTTCTTCCGATTCTTCTTCATCCGAATCCATTTCGGGATCGGGGCCGGTTCCGGTATCATTTTCATCTTCTTCGGCCGGTTCTGTTTCTTCACCGTCTTCGGCCGGATCCTCGAGTGCTAACCGGTCCCTTGCCGGTCGGGACTGCTCCTCGTAGAGTTGATCCTCACCGGTCGACTTGGAGCTCTTCATCTTCTTCTCCGACTCCCAGTCGGCGAGTGTCTTGTTCTCCATGAAGATGATATCACGACTCCGGAATATCTTCTTGTCGACCGGGTCCCATACTCGGTAGCCGAACTCGTCATCGCCGTAACCGAGGAATATGCATGGCCGGGTCTTTGGATCTAGCTTTCCTCTCCGGTCCTTTGCCACATGCACGTATGCGAGACACCCGAACACCTTCAGATGCCGGTAGGACACTTCCTTACCGGTCCACACTTTCTGCGGCGTGTCTCCGTCCAAAGGTACTGAGGGTGATCTATTTATCACATATGTCGCCGTCGACATTGCCTCAGCCCAAAACCCCTTGGGTAATTTCGCATGCGCCAGCATACTCCGGACCCTCTCCATTATGGTCTGGTTCATCCTCTTGGCCAGCCCGTTCAGTTCCGGCGTCTTCGGCACAGTAAACTCGAGCCGGATTCCTTTCGAGCGACAGTACTCCGCGAACTGCCCCCGGTATTCCCCTCCGTTGTCCGCTCGTATCGCTTTCAGCTTCTTGCCGGATTCTCTTTCCACTCTCGCGTGGAGTTCTTTGAAGACGGACAACACTTGGTCCTTTGTCTTCATCGGTGCCGTCCACAGTCTTCGGCTATGATCATCTATGAATGTTACGAAGTACTGGGCTCCGCCATGTGACTTCGTTTCTACCTGACACACATCGGTGTGCACCAACTCCAATGGTGCGCTACGTCTCGTCGGTGGCCTTGAGTGGAAGGAGGTTCGGTTCTGCTTACCGGCCAGGCAATCGGTGCACTTCTCCAGGTGCACATGCTTCACTGGAATAAGGTTGTCTTCTGCAAGCCTCTTCATCCCCTTCTCACTCATGTGGCACAGTCTTTTGTGCCACAGCTCACCGGCAGTGTCGGCTGCCACATTCAGCTCTTCCGGACATAACCGGGCATTCATCAGGTACAGTGTGTTGACTTTCCGGGCCCGAGCCACTATCAGGCTCCCCTTGCTGAACTTCATTACGCCGTTCCGGATGCTACCTGTGTAGCCTTCGTCATCTAGCCTTCCGGCCGAAATCAGGTTCAATCGAACCTCCGGAACGTGTCGGACATCCTTCAACAGCATTTTGCATCCGGTCGGGGTTGTCAACCACACGTCTCCTATGCCGGCAATCCGGCACGTACCTTCATTTCCCATCCGAACACAGCCATGCTCACCGGCTGTGTAGGATGAGAAGTATCTTCTTTCCGGGGTCAGGTGGAACGACGCTCCGAAATCGACCACCCAGGTCGTCTCATCGCCGGCAATGTTTAGCTCACCTTCTTCGGTGATGAGCATGATTTCTTCCTCACTTGCCGCGAGTGCCGTCGTTCCTTTCCTGTCCTGCCCTCGCCGATCCGAACCATTCCGGTCCGTGGCTCCCCGGTAAGCCCCGTTTCGTTCCGAAGACTTCTTCGAATCGGTGTCGTCGGCTCTGTTGTCTTTTCGGTAATGCCGACAATTCTTTCGGAAGTGCCCCGGCTTCCCACAGTGGAAGCATGTGGGCCTTCCTCTTGACTACGACCGGGTCCCCGACTTCTCCCGTCTTTGCGGACTCCGGTTCCGTTGTCTTCCCCGATCCGATTCGGTAAACAACATCTTCGGATCGGAGGCCGGTTCTTTATCTCTCCGACGCGCTTCTTCGTTCAAAATACTTGTCTTTACCATTTGTAGGGACAAGTTATCTTCCGTGCAGGAGGTGCTGAGAGTCACCACCAAGTTCTCCCAGCTTTCCGGCAATGTACACATCAGGATGATGGCTTGCATTGCATCCTCCAACGGGAACTTGATCGCCGCAAGCTGGTTCACGAATCCCATGAACGTGCTTACGTGTTCCACCATACTCTCGCCGTCCCGGTACTTGAGGTTCACTATCTTCCTCATCAGGGAGGTCCGGTTCAACGCATTCTTCCTCTCGTAGAGGCCCGACAGCTTCCGCCACATCTCATATGCGTTGGTGTCGTTCGCCACATGTTGTAGAACGCTCACGTCTACGTATTGCCGAATGGTTGCTACGGCTTTCCGGTTCAGAAGCCTCCATTCCGACTCAAGTACCCCCTTCGGTATTTCCGACCTGTCGATCGGTTCGTACAGGTCCCGAACAATCAGAAGATCCTCCATCTTGATCTTCCAGTCGGCGTAATTCTGCGCATTCAGCACCATCATCCCCGGCTGCCCGCTGCCGCCGCCTTCCATTTTCTGCAGCAGTCGCTCTGATACCAGTTTGTAGAGTAATCGACGCTCCGATTAACCTTCACCACTCGGCCACAACCGAGTAAGCACGAATCAATGCAGCAGAAAATAGGAACCACAGAGAAAGAACACGAATACTCAGGGATTAACGTGGAAAACCCTAGACGGGAAAAACCACGGGAGTACAAGACTCCAAACCAAACACTATGCACAGAGAAATATACAATGGCGAGCTGCAAGGCGACGACCTTGAGCTCGATGTCCTCGCCACAGGCGGCGGAAATACACAGAGGCGTCGAACTCCTCCTCTCTCACGCTCTATCTCTCTCACGGCTGCTCTCTCTTCACTCCTCTTGAGTGGAAAAACAGAAAAATGAGAAGCAACATTAAAACTGTTTGCCCTAAGTCATATTTATACACATATGACTTTGGGGCTATTTACAACTATAGCCTCAAGGGCCCTTGGCAAACATATTCACAGATATGTCCCCGCATCCGGATCTCGCTCCGGGTACATTCGTCATCCGGCTCCGAAGCCGGGGTCTTCATCATCCGGTTCCGAAACCGAAACCGGGCTTGTCGGCATTCATCTCCGACATCCGACCATCCCATCCGAAGGGACCGTAATCCCAACACGGTATACCCTACTAATACAAAATGGGCAACCTCTTCACCAAGGGCACTCCCTTCTTTTTATAGAACAAGGAGAGGGACCCGTAACATCGTGGGATAAATCCCTTATTACATGGGATTCTTGTCCCGACTTGATTACTCTTCGGCGCCATAAAGGCGCCCTCGTTATTTCCCGGTTTCCGCCTCTACCCGAAATTCTTCACGATAGCGGAATGCTTGAGAGACATGGGAAAGCCTTTGCCTTCTCTCCACAAGAGATCGGATGTGCTGACCCGAAGATGATAGAGCCGATGGGATGTTTACGGTGCCGCATGTACCTTGGAACCTCAAGCCAATACCGGTTCCAAGAGCTCACATTCCAAAGTTGATTGAGCTTCTAAAGGAGAAGGTTAGGATGGGAATTCTTGAGCCATCCAATGCTCCCTACTCTAATAGATGGTTTAAGGTGCCGAAGAAGAACGGGTCCTTACGCTTTATACAAGATCTCCAACCCGTCAACAAGGTGACGATCTGAAATGCCGGAATTGGTCCAAGCATGGATGAATTTGCCGAAGCCTTCGCGGGAAGATCGATCTATTCCATTGGTGATCTCTACTCAAGTTATGATCAATTTCAATTGGCCGTCGATAGTAGAGATATAACGACAATGAGGACGCCGATTGGGTTGGTAAGGATGTGCACCTTACCCCAAAGTGCGACAAATTTTGTAGCCCACATGGTGAATGCCATGAACAAAGTGTTGAGGGATTGTATCCCTGATATCACAATGCCCTTCTTAGACGACATTCCAATCAAAGGATGCTTGGTGGAAGAAAAAGATGAATCAAAAGATGACGATGGTCGCCGAAGATTCGTCATCAATCATATAAAGGATAGCGAGAAGGTGTTGCAAAAGCTTGAGGATGCAAATCTCACGTTTTCGGGAGAGAAGTCTGCATTCGGTCAACCAGAAATATTGGTAGTAGGACACTTATGTGGGTCTTATGGCCGGAAGCCATCTCCATCCAAGGTGAACGCTATTCAAGAGATGAAAGAAGAATGTGTGTCTCAAATGGAGGTGTGAAGATTCTTGGGAGCATGTGCATTCTATCACATATGGATTCCACATTATGCCCATGTCGTTGAACCATTGTATGGACTATTAAAGAAAAGGAAGAATTTTGAATGGGAAGATGAGCATACCTACGCGATTCAAAAGCTAAAGAAACTATTATTGGAAGCTCCAGCACTGCGCAAAGCCGACTACACCGATGGTACCCCGATATATGTGATGGTGGATACAAGCCCAACCGGAATTGGATGAGTGATAAACCAAGAAGACAAAGAAAAGAATCGGTATGCAATCCGATTCGGTGCGAAGGTGTTAACCGAAAGACAAAGGAAGTATGCCCAAGTAAAGAGAGAGCTATGGGGAATAGTACCCGCGGTTAGAACCGACCGTGACTACCTTATAGGAACAGAGGTCATAATCGAAACCGATTGTCTACCTATTCTCGGAATGATATCCGGTTGTGCTACACCGGATATTGCTATGCTGCGATGGATTGCCTATATCAAGTCCCTCAACCCCGAGATTCGGCATATAAATGGGAAGCATAATGTGGTGGCCGATATGTTGTCAAGGGTGAGGTATCAGGGTGATGAAGATTGGCACTCCGAAGAAGAGGATGTTGGCCTAAAGTTCTTTACGGTTTCTTGTGCTCGGGTGCTAGCAGTGTTCAAAGTAGAATATTATGAGGGTGAATTCATCGAAATTGGCAAATACTTAAGCTCTCTTACAAAAGATGAATCATGGTCAAAGGAAGACTTCTACCAAATTAGGAAGAAGGCCTACAAGTTCTTCCTCAAAGAAGGACATCTTTGGAAGTTTCCAAAGAAGAAGAATGGAACTCCACTTCGGGTGGTGTGCAAGAAACAGGATCAACAAACACTAATTGTTGAATTTCATGATAGCGTGTGGGTAGGTCATCGTGGCATATGGGCAACATTTGCAAAGCTCAAGGAGAAGTATTGGTGGTCGGGTGTTTACAAAGATGTTGCAAGCTATGTTGAAACATGTGAGCAATGCCAATTATACTCGAAAATTCAACATAGGGATGAACTTCATCCGACATATCCATTATCGATGCACTATAAGTGGTTGGTAGACATAGTGGTTATGCCAATGGGATTGGGGCAAATGAAATATCTTGTGCTATCAAGAGAGGATCTCACCAACCAAGTAGAAGGATGGGCGCTAAGGAATAAAACAACTTCGGCGGTTTGTAGGTTTCTCCTTGAAGATGTTATTTGTCGATACGGATGTGTCGGCAAAATAGTGACCGATAAAGGAGAATTAGATGCGAATGAAGCTAAAGAGTTCTTTTCAAGAATAGGCATCAAATTATCGCTCACCATGGCATACAACCCGGACGCAAATGGGAAGGTGGAACGAGGACATAGTCCAATTGTAAAAGCTCTAGCAAAGGCTTGCGACGGCAAGATGGGAAATTGGCCACGATTACTACCTTATGCATTGTGGGCAGATAGAACTACACATAGCACGATTATGGGATATATGCCCGCCGAACTCATATTAGGACAAAAACCAATAATGCCTATTGAGCAAAGTGTTGCTTCGTGGACATCTTTCCCATGGCAAGAGGAAATGAGTCAGGAAGACTTGCTAGCCACGAGGATTCAACAATTAGAACGAAGGCCCGAAGATGTCGAGTTGGCAATAGAACGGTTGCGCCAAGCTCAATTGAAGAACAAGGAGAATTTTGATAGAAAGCATCGTCTTCGACAAAGAAAAATTGAAGAAGGAGATTGGGTTCTTGTTTATGATAGTAGTCTCGATATTCAATATAGCACTACTTGAAAGTTCGCAAAACGATGGTTTGGCCTGTATATGGTCAAGAAAATAGAAAGCAATGCAACCTATTTTTTAGCAGAGTTAGATGGAACTCGAGTTGCTTTGCCAATAGCAGGGAAAAGGATCAAGATCTTTAAGAGAAGAGAAGCCCCAAATCTTGAGATCGAAGATCTTGATGATGTATCCTCAAACATCGAGGTTGAAGAAGAGTAATTAAAAAAGAGGAACCTCACCACAATTGGCACATACCGGTGGATGTGCATGTTTGGTGGGGGTGAATGTCGTGTGGTTTTTCACACACGATATGAAAACTAGTAAAATAATTATTTACGATTAGCTTAATATATTAATATGGAAAGATAGATGTGTTCAAGAGCTTCATATCGTATTTTACTACGCATAAAACAAATAAACAAGTATTAAGTTATGTGAGTCTGAAGTTTGAAGAAAAGAAAAGAAAAGACAAAATTGTGAGATATCCCACATAGATAGGACAACATTGGAACCCAGAATATATAAGGGAAACCAAAACATATTCATTCTATCAATGTGTGGAGCATAGAATGTTCAAGGTGACTTGGGCTACACTACGTGGTGTGCACGCTTCGAGCATACGTTGTCGCGTTACTACACGTTGTCGAGATATTTCGCAAGTGCGTTGTCGAGATATTACGCAAGTGCGTGTGGAATAGAGGCGGGACCGCGGGGGTCTCGAACCAAAGAGCAAGCGAGGGAGGAGAAAGAGAGAGAACCGGCTACGCAGGACCGGGGATACACAGGGACACGGCCCTTCAGCACGGAGAACGCGAACAGACACCGACACAGACGGATGCGAATGACTAAATATGTGTATTAACAAAATGGCTAACACGACTACAACCCCCGATGGGGCACAGGTTGGTTGCAACCGAACAGGCCGGCGAACAGATGCCGATGCCTGTTCGCTTCGACGCACAAACGGGGAAATGGGGGGGGGGTAGCAGGTCGGAGGTGCTGCCGGAAGCACTCGGGCGTTCCTCGAAACAGCGCGAGCCTCCCCGGAACCCTGCACAGAAAGCTTTGGAGCTCAAGAAGGAAGGAAACAGAGAGAGCGAAGCGTCCAGAAACGGTCCGACAGCACTTCGTCCTCTCCGCGCCCGATCCCTGCAACAGCTCTTTCCCGCTCCTTATATAGGCCGACGAACAGGCCGTCGTGTCAGCTTTATTCCCTGTCCCTTTTGGACAGGGATCCGCTCCGTTTTTCACGGATCCGCGTAGTTACGCCGCCGACTCGTACAGTTCGCGCGCGCGACCGAAAAGACTGTTCGCGCGGTCTTTGTCTCCACTTGAGTTAGGGCCCGTTCCTGCCGATTATCCTCTCAATTCGTTTCTATGTACAACTCGGAGCGTGCGCGCGTGAAGAACCGGTTCCCACGCCTTGGTGCGCCGATTCCACCTATAGACGGTTTTCTTCACGACATCCGCCCCCACCTAACCGCGCATCCTCCGGTATGCGCCAAGAGAGTTGGGACGGAGAAAACCGGCCCGTCTTCATTCCTCGCCCGTCGGTTCTTCTTCATTTTCGGATCGTTCGTCATTGCCGACCAGGAGAGCCGGGTCTGGCTCGTCGTCGTGTCGCTTCTTGAACGCTTTGATCCGCTTCCCTGCAACCGGTATCGCCATTCTCGTGCCGTCAAGTTCCGCCAGGTGATATGTCCCGTTGTCATTGGCACTCCGTACCACGTAAGGCCCGAACCACCTTCGTGCGAACTTCCGTGTGGCTCGGTGCTGGTTGTCGAGGCTGCTGTCGTAGACGAGCACCCAGTCACCTTCTTCGATTTTCTTCGGTCGTAGCCGGTGCGTTCGGTCGAACCGGGCTTTGTTCTTTGTCCTCGCCACCCGGAGCTTCTCCGTAGCCAGTGCCACGTCCTCCGGCCTCCGCTCGAGCTGTTGTATACGTGCGACCAACAACTCCTCCCGGCTCATCTCGTCCCTCCAGTCGACCGCTGCCCACGAGGAGATCGTCCGTTCAACCGGCATGATCGGCTTCTGGCCGAACATGAGCTCCGTCGGCATGTACCCGGTTACCGAACTGTGCGTGGTCCGGTCTGCCCACAAAGCATAAGGTAGCAGCCGCGGCCAGTTACCGACTTGGCCTCCGCATGCCCGAATCAACGCCTTGACGATCGGTCCGTGTCCGCGCTCCACCTTTCCATTCGCCTCCGGATTGTACGCAGTGGTGAGCGAGAGCTTGACTCCAAGCCGGTCGAACAGCTCCGCGGCCTCTTCGGCGTCCAACTCCCCTCGGTCAGCCACGATCTTCCCGACGCACCCGTACCGGCATATCACGTCCTCGACTAGGAACCGACACACGGCCGCGGTCGTCTTGTTCTGAAGGGCTCGGCCTTCCACCTGGTTCGTCAGGTCTTCCCGCGCTAGGACCAGATACCGCATCTGTCCTACCCCCATCGGCATCGTCACCAGATCTACCATCCATTTGAAGTGGATAGTCGGAGGGTACGTAGGGTGAAGCCTGTCCCGGTGTCGGACTATCGAGTGCATCTGACAACTCTCGCAAGTTGACACGAACCGATGCACGTCCCGGTACAATCCCGGCCACCAGTACTTTCCCTTCAGCTTCTCAAACGTCGCCCACGTTCCACGGTGTCCAGCCCAAGGGCTGTCGTGGTAGGCCGCCAGTAGCTCCTCCTGCTCTTCCTTCATCGCCACCACTCGGAGCGGGACGCCGTCCCTCTTCTTCGGGTGCTTCCATAGATGCCCATCTCGGAGAAAGAATCGATATGCTTTCTTCCGGATCCGGTTGGCCTCGTCCTTCGTCCATGACGCATCGGGCGTCATCGTCTTCAAAAACCCGCCGATCTGCAGCCATTCCCCGTCGTACTTGCTCGCGTCGAACTCGTTAAGCGCCGGAGTGCTCATCCCGTCGGTCGTTATGTATGCCGCCTCGAAGAAATCCACGCCGACTTCTTCGTCTTCCGAAACCATGCCGCCCTCGTCGTCGTACCTCGCCCTCGAAAGCATGTCGGCCATGGCGTTGTCTTTCCCGGAAATGTGTCGTATTTCCGGGTCCAGGGACTTGATGTACGCTATCCACCTGAGCATCGCCAGGTCCGGAGTCGCGCATCCGGAAACCATACCGAGAATCGGCAGGCAATCCGTCTCGATGATCACTTCCGTCCCTATCAGGTAGTCTTTGTCGGCCTTAACCGCCGAAACAATACCCCAGAGTTCGCGTTTAACCTGGGCGTACCCTCGCTGCCGTTCACTGAGGACTTTCGCGCCGAATCGGATCGGAAACCGATTGCCGTCCTCGTCTTCCTGGTTCACGACCCATCCGATCCCGATCGGACTGGTATCCACCGTTATGAATACCGGGGTACCCTTCCCGTAAACCGCCTTCCGGAGTGCCGGTGCCGCTGCAAGGGCCTCTTTCAGCTTCCGGACCGATTCCGCGTGCTTGTCTAGCCATTCGAACCTTCGCCCCTTTTTCAGCAACCCGTACAGTGGCTCCGCGACGTGTGCGTAATGCGGGATCCATATGTGGTAGAACGCGCATGCCCCCAGGAATCTCCGTACTTCCGTGACCGAGCTGCAGTCGGGCTTCATCGCGGAGATGGCTTCTACCTTCGCCGGAGACGGTTTCCGGCCATATGGTCCGCACAGGTGTCCGACCACCATGATTTCTGACTGCCCGAAGGCCGACTTCTCCCCGGAGAAGGTGAGTCTCGCATCCTCTAGCCTTTGCAGCACCTTCTCGCAGTCGTCGACGTGCGTCGCCACGAATCGCCGGCATCCGTCCGGCCCGATCGTCTCGTCCTTTTCTTCCACCGGGCATCCCTTGATCGGGATGTCGTCCAGAAACGGCATGGTAATGTCCGGGACACAGTCCCTCAGAACCTTGTTCATCGCATTCACCATGTGGGCCACCGAGTTGGTCCCTCCTTGCGGCAGTGTACACATCCGAACTAGGCCGAGGGGAGTTCGCATCGTCGTAAGGTCTCTGCTCTCCACGGCCAGCTGGAACTGGTCGTACCCTGAGTATAGATCCCCGACCGAGTAAATTGACCTTCCGGCGAAGGCCTCCGCGAACTCGTCTATGGTCGGTCCGATTCCTGCGTTCCGAATGGTCACTCGATTGACCGGCTGCAGGTCCTGGATGAAGCGCAGCGAACCGTTTTTCTTCGGTACGGTAAACCATCGATTCGAATATGGGGCGCTCGACGGCTCGAGAATTCCCATATCAACTTTCTGCCTCAGCAGCTCCATCAACTTCGGGATGTGAGCTCTCGGAACCGGGATTGGCTTGAGATTCCATGGTACATGCGGTACCGTGAATATCACCATCGGCTCCACGATCGTCGGGTCAACGCACCCGATTTCCTCCGGCGAGAATGCGAAGGCTTTCCCGTGCCTTCCGAGCATTCTCCGAAACCGGTCTTCCTCCGCCGGCAGTAGGAACCCGCCCCCACCGATTTTGAGCTCTCGGAGCGTCTCGTTAGTGAAGGTGTGCCCTATGCAGGCCGGATCTCGTAGACTAGGGTCTGATGCAACCCCTTTGATTCTCGACGCGCTGTCCTCCGGTAAGGGTGCCGCTACTGGCCTTACCTTCCGGTCCACAGTCTTGTACTTGGTGTTTACGTGGGCCGTCCGAACTGACTCGAGCCCTCGACCGAAGTCCGTGATGACTTCGTACATCTCCTCGGAACACACCGGTATCGTCCGGTTGTCGTTAAGGCCTTCTTCGACTACCTTTCCCAGCATTCCCAAGGTGTCGTCGAATGAGACCGCCTCCACGGCTCCGTTGATTTCCTCGTCCGGGCCGAGAACTCCGCACGCTCGAAGTCTCGCCTCCGTCTTTGTTTTCTCTCGGCCGGCGATGCCGACCATCGCACACGCTCCGCTGTCGGAGAACAAAAATTCCCTACCTATGGTACAAGGTTTCTTCGGTTTTATCGTACAGGTGTGGGGTTTTCCCGGGGTGTCCGGACTGTCGCGGCCCCACGCCTTGGCAGCCCTCTCTAAAAATCCTCTCGGTTATCGGAACCGAGGGAGTCGCGGTTACGCTCGTGGTTCGGCCTAACCGTCAAAAACTGGACCGAATGGCGGCCGTCCTGGCTCTTGACCCGCGCATAGGCCGAACCATTGTCCAGCACCTTGGTCTCCATTCGCGCCGCCGTGATGTACGGCTCTCCCAGTATGACCGGATGCGAAGACGTCTCCTGCACGAAGAAGTGCTGGTCAATCTCGACGTCGCCGATCTTGACTCGCACATTCGGACAGGCCCCGTGCAGTTCCTCGGTGGCGCGCGTTGCTGCCCTTATTTTCCACCCGTGCTTGGTGTTGATCGGCCATTTGCCCTTCTTATAGAAATCCATGGACATCAAATTGATCTCCGATCCGTGGTCCACCAAAGCTATCACCGGTTCCTGGACATCGCCGATCTTCACCGGGGTTTCCGTGGTCGCTCGGGCCCAGTGCGGTCTCGAATAGTGGCTTTCCGCCCACTCGTCTCCCAGCGCCATGTCGTCTAGGTGCGTCGTCCGCACTTCCACCGGTCTTTCCGGTTCTGTCTCCGTTGACAGCCTCTTCCGTTTCACCAAGTCCACGATGGAGTCGTGGAACTCCTTCTTGGCGATTCCAAGCACCTCCCGTAGCGACAGCTCCACCTTGCTGTCGAGGATCCGTTCCTCCAGGACCTTTCGTAAGTCCGTGGTTCTTTCTATCTCCGTCCCCAGACGGTACCCGCCCTTCTGGGGTTTATCTTGCGTACCGGCCCTGCCGGCTTCGTCCCGTCGTGGCCCGGACCGGGTCTCGTATCGTTGTGAGGGCCCGGTCGTCCCGGGTTTTCCCACCCGCTTCTCTTCTACCAGAGCCTCGTAGTTCCGGCAAGCGGCTTCCACGAAGCCCGTCCTTTCCTCGACCGGGTCGCTCCACCCGGTCATCTCCCGTACCCGTTTCTCCGCACGGTCCGATTCCTCCCTTTCAAGCCCTGCACCGGCAAGGCCTTCCAGCATCGTCGGCCAGAATCCGGCTTTGCTTTCCTTTCGGGCCTCGCCGCCCCCGACTCGAATGCCGGCCGACGCCGAGTAGTGGACGGTTTCCGCGTGTCGGGCCGCCGCCTCTTCCATCAACCTTTTCATACCACCCTTTCCGTCGTTTCGGCTCAGGGCCCTTCGGGTGTCGCTGGCATGCACCCGTCCTTCCAACAGGTACACCACCCGGTCCCTCAGCGCCTCCGCGAAGTCGCCGCAGTCCTTCCGAACGTGGCCGACTTCATCGCACCACATGCACCTGTTTCCTGCCGCCGGCCGTCGGTCACGAGCCGGTTCGCCTCCTTCCCTTCGGGCCTGCGCGATTTGGAGGTCCTTTATCGCCTTCGTCAATTCCTCCAGCGCCGCTCCTCCGGTTGAGCCTCTGACTACGCCGGTCGAAGCCGAACCGGTTTCCAACCACTCCCGGGTCTCTTCCTTGCGCACCTGTGGCGCTGGTTCGAGCTTCCTTGCTGCGACCGAGCCCGACCCCGTCGCCCCGTTATCCGCCCATTCTCGCCGTTTGTCGAAACGGCCACAGACCTTCCTGACAGCCGCCCAGTCGGTAGTGAGCCCGTCTTCGGTTTCCAGCAAGAGGCCCACTTGCTCCCGATCCCGCTCGTCGACCGACTTGACAAACAGCAAGACCCGGCTCGTGTCCAGGATGGTTCGGTCGAGCGCCGAAAGGCGCGCAAAGTTTTCCTCGAACTCCCGGAGGAGTGCCGACGCGTTTCTTCCCTTCCCCGGGGACTCCACCCATTCCATGAACCTTCGCTTCGAAAGCCGGAGCGCGTCGTCCAGCCCGTATTTCTCTAGGAGCCGACCTTCGAACTCCTCCCAGGTACGGCTCTCCGCCCGCACCTCGAGCACCTCCGCATGGATGCTCGGCATTGCCACTCGGGGAAAACCGGCAAGACGCCTTTCTTCCGGAATGTCCCGCATCAACATTTCTGCACCGTAGGACGCCAGATACTTCGTGGCATCCCTCCCATCGAACCGGCCGATCGTGCCGACGACCGCCTCAATAGCTCTGTCGAGGGCACCGGTACCCTCGCGCGCGTTTACGATCCGATCCACGGCCGAAGCCATGGCCTCTGCGAGATCCGACCCCCTCATCTTCTGCTCTTCTGCCGCCTCTTTCACGTCGGGTTCACCAAAGATGTCGAGATATTACGCAAGTGCGTGTGGAATAGAGGCGGGACCGCGGGGGTCTCGAACCAAAGAGCAAGCGAGGGAGGAGAAAGAGAGAGAACCGGCTACGCAGGACCGGGGATACACAGGGACACGGCCCTTCAGCACGGAGAACGCGAACAGACACCGACACAGACGGATGCGAATGACTAAATATGTGTATTAACAAAATGGCTAACACGACTACAACCCCCGATGGGGCACAGGTTGGTTGCAACCGAACAGGCCGGCGAACAGATGCCGATGCCTGTTCGCTTCGACGCACAAACGGGGAAATGGGGGGGGGGTAGCAGGTCGGAGGTGCTGCCGGAAGCACTCGGGCGTTCCTCGAAACAGCGCGAGCCTCCCCGGAACCCTGCACAGAAAGCTTTGGAGCTCAAGAAGGAAGGAAACAGAGAGAGCGAAGCGTCCAGAAACGGTCCGACAGCACTTCGTCCTCTCCGCGCCCGATCCCTGCAACAGCTCTTTCCCGCTCCTTATATAGGCCGACGAACAGGCCGTCGTGTCAGCTTTATTCCCTGTCCCTTTTGGACAGGGATCCGCTCCGTTTTTCACGGATCCGCGTAGTTACGCCGCCGACTCGTACAGTTCGCGCGCGCGACCGAAAAGACTGTTCGCGCGGTCTTTGTCTCCACTTGAGTTAGGGCCCGTTCCTGCCGATTATCCTCTCAATTCGTTTCTATGTACAACTCGGAGCGTGCGCGCGTGAAGAACCGGTTCCCACGCCTTGGTGCGCCGATTCCGCCTATAGACGGTTTTCTTCACGACAGCGTGTGGAGACGAGGCGGGACCGCGGGGGTCTCGAACCAAAGAGCAAGCGAGGGAGGAGAAAGAGAGAGAACCGGCTACGCAGGACCGGGGATACACAGGGACACGGCCCTTCAGCACGGAGAACGCGAACAGACATCGACACAGACAGATGCGAACGACTAAATATGTATATTAACAAAAATGGCTAACACGACTACAACCCTCGATGGGGCTCAGGTTGGTTACAACCGAACAAGCCGGCGAACAGATGCCGATACTTGTTCGCTTCGACGCACAAAGGGGGGAGCAGGTCGGAGGTGCTGCCGGAAGCACTCGGGCGTTCCTCGAAACAGCGCGAGCCTCCTCGGAACCCTGCACAGAAAAGCTATGGAGCTCAAGAAGGAAGGAAACAGAGAGAGAAGCGTCCAGAAACGGCCCGACAGCACTTCGTCCTCTCTGCCCGAGATGCCTGCAACAGCTCTTTCCTGCTCCTTATATAGGCCGACGAGCGGGCCGTCCTGTCAGCTTTATTCCCTGTCCCTTTTGGACAGGGATCCGCTCCGCTCTTCACGCATCCGCGTAGTTACGCCGCCGACTCGTACAGTTCCTTAGCTCGCGCGCGCGACCGAAAAGACTGTTCGCGCGGTCTTTGTCTCCACTTGTGTTAGGGCCCGTTCCTGCCGATTATCCTCCTAATTCGCTTCTACGTACAACTTGGAGCGTGCGCGCGTGAAGAACCGGTTCCCACGCCTTGGTGTGCCAATTCCGCTTATGGACGGTTTTCTCCACGACATCCGCCCCCACCTAACCGCGCATCCTCCGGTATGCGCCAAGAGAGTTGGGACGGAGAAAACCGGCCCGTCTTCATTCCTCGCCCGTCGGTTCTTCCTCGTTTTCGGATCGTTCGTCACTGCTGACTAGGAGAGCCGGGTCTGGCTCGTCGTCGTGTCGCTTCTTGAACGCTTTGATCCGCTTCCCTACAACCAGTATCGCCACTCTCGTGCCGTCGAGTTCCGCCAGGTGATATGTCCCGTTGTCATTGGCGCTCCGTACCACGTAAGGCCCGAACCACCTTCGTGCGAACTTCCGTGTGGCTCGGTGCTGGTTGTCGAGGCTGCTGTCGTAGACGAGCACCCAGTCACCTTCTTCGATTTTCTTCGGTCGGAGCCGGTGCGTTCGGTCGAACCTGGCTTTGTTCTTTGTCCTCGCCACCCGGAGCTTCTCCGCAGCCAGTTCCACGTCCTCCGGTCTCCGCTCGAGTTGTCGTATACGCGCGGCCAACAACTCCTCCCGGCTCATCTCGTCCCTCCAATCGACCGTTGCCCATGAGGAGATCGTCCGTTCCATCGGCATGATCGGCTTCTGGCCGAACATGAGCTCCGTCGGCATGTACCCGGTTACCGAACTGTGCGTAGTCCGGTCCGCCCACAAAGCATAAGGTAGCAGCCGCGGCCAGTTACCGACTCAGCCTCCGCATGCTCGAACCAGCGCCTTGACAATCGGCCCGTGTCCGCGCTCCACCTTTCCATTCGCCTCCGGATTGTACGCAGTGGTGAGCGAGAGCTTGACTCCCAGCCGGTCCAACAGCTCCGCGGCTTCTTCGGCGTCCAACTCCCCTCGGTCAGCCACGATCTTCCCGACGCACCCGTACCGGCATATCACGTCCTCGATTAGGAACCGACATACGGCCGCGGTCGTTTTGTTCGGAAGGGCCCGGCCTTCCACCTGGTTCGTCAGATCCTCCCGCGCTAGGACCAGGTACCGCATCTGTCCTACTCCCATTGGCATCGTTACCAGATCTACCATCCATTTGAAATGGATGGCCGGAGGGTACGTAGGGTGAAGCTCGTCTCGATGTCGGACTATGGAATGCATCTGACAGCTCTCGCAAGTTGTCACGAACCGATGCACGTCCTGGTACTGCCCCGGCCACCAATACTTCCCCTTCAGTTTCTCAAACGTAGCCCATGTTCCACGGTGTCCAGCCCAAGGGCTGTCGTGGTAGGCCGCTAGCAGCTCCTCCTGATCTTCCTTCATTGCCACCACCCGGAGCGGGACGTCGTTCCTCTTCTTCGGGTGCTTCCACAAGTATCCATCCCGGAGAAAGAATGGGTACGCTTTCTTCCGGATCCGGTTGGCCTCGTCCTTCGTCCATGACGCATCGGGCGTCATTGTCTTCAAAAACCCACCGATCTGCAGCCACTCCCCGTCGTACTTTCTCGCGTCGAAGTCGTTAAGCGCCGGAGTGCTTGTTCCGTCGGTTGTCACATACGCAGTCTCGAAGAAGTCCACGCCGACCTCTTCGTCCTCCGAAACCATGCCGCCCTCGTCATCGAATCTCGCCCTTGAAAGCATGTCGGCCATGGCGTTGTCTTTCCCGGAAATGTGTCGTATTCCCGGGTCCAGGGACTTGATGTACGCTATCCACCTGAGCATTGCCAGGTCCGGCGTCGCGCATCCGGAAACCATGCCGAGAATCGGCATGCAATCCGTCTCTATGATTACCTCTGTCCCGATCAGATAGTCCTTGTCGGCCTTCACCGCCGAAACGATACCCCAGAGTTCGCGTTTAACTTGGGCGTATCCTCGCTGCCGCTCACTGAGGACCTTCGCGCCGAATCGGATCGGAAACCAATTGCCGTCCTCGTCTTCTTGGTTGACGACCCACCCGATTCCGGTCGGACTCGTGTCAACCGTTATGTACACTGGGGTGCCCTTCCTGTAGACGGCCTTTCGGAGCGCCGGTGCTGCCGAAAGAGCCTCCTTCAGCTTCCGGACCGACTCCGTGTGCTTGTCTAGCCATTCGAATCTTCGCCCTTTCTTCAATAATCCGTATAGCGGCTCCGCAACGTGGGCGTAATGCGGGATCCATATGTGGTAGAATGCGCATGCCCCCAGGAATCTTCGTACTTCCGTGACCGAGCTGCAGTCGGGCTTCATCGCGGAGATAGCTTCTACCTTTGCCGGAGACGGTTTCCGGCCATATGGCCCACATAAGTGTCCGACCATCATGATTTCCGACTGCCCGAAGGCTGATTTCTCCCCCGAGAAGGTGAGCCTCGCATCCTCTAACCTTTGCAGCACCTTCTCGCAGTCGTCGATGTGCGTCATCACGAATCGCCGGCATCCGTCCGGCCCGATCGTCTCGTCCTTCTCTTCTACCGGGCATCCCTTGATCGGGATGTCGTCTAGAAACGGCATGGTGATGTCCGGGATGCAGTCCCTCAGCACCTTGTTCATCGCATTCACCATGTGGGCCACCGAGTTGGTCCCTCCTTGTGGCAGCGTACACATCCGCACTAGGCCGAGGGGAGTTCGCATCGTCGTAATGTCTCTGCTCTCCACGGCTAGCTGGAACTGGTCGTACCCTGAGTATAGATCACCGACCGAGTAAATCGACCTTCCGGCGAAGGCCTCCGCGAACTCGTCTATGGTCGGTCCGATCCCTGCGTTCCGAATGGTCACTCTATTGACCGGCTGCAGGTCCTGAATGAAGCGCAATGATCCGTTTTTCTTTGGTACGGTAAACCATCGGTTTGAATACGGGGCGCTCGACGGCTCGAGAATGCCCATATCAACTTTCTGCTTCAACAGCTCCATCAACTTCGGGATGTGAGCTCTCGGAACCGAAATTGGCTTGAGATTCCACGGTACATGCGGTACCGTGAATATCACCATTGGCTCTACGATCGTCGGGTCCACGCACCCGATTTCCTCCGGCAAGAATGCGAAGGCTTTCCCGTGCCTTCCGAGCATTCTCCGAAACCGGTCTTCCTCCGCCGGTAGCAGGAACCCGCCCCCACCGATTTTGAGCTCCCGGAGCGTCTCGTTGGTGAAGGTGTGTCCTATGCAGGCCGGATCTCGTAAGCTGGGGTCCGATGCAACCCCTTTGATTCGCGACTCGCTGCCCTCCAGTAAGGGTACCGCGACTGGCCTTACCTTCCGGTCCACAGTCTTATACTTGGTGCTTACTCGGGCCGTCCGATCCGACTCGAGCCCCCGACCAAAGTCCGCGATGACTTCGTACATTTCTTCGGAACATACCGGTATCGTCCGGTCTTCGTTAAGGTCTTCTTCGACTACCTTTCCCAGCATTCCCAAGGTGTCGTCGAAGGAGACTGCCTCCACGGCTCCGTTGATTTCTTCGTCAGGGCCGAGAACTCCGCACGCTCGAAGTCTCCCCTCCGTCTTTGTTTTCTCTCGGCCGGCGATGCCGACCATCGTACATGCTCCGCTGTCGGAGAAGCAAAATTCCCTACCTATTGTACACGGTTTTATCGTACAGATGTGGGGTTTCCCCGGAGCATCCGGACTGTCGCGGCCCCACGCCTTGGCAGTCCTCTCTAAAAATCCTCTCGGTTTTCGGAACCGAGGGAATCGCGGTTACGTTCGTGGTTCGGCCGTACCGTCAGAAACTGGACCGAATGGTGCCCGTCTTGGCTTTTGACCCTCGCGTAGGCCGAACCATTGTCCAGCACTTTGGTCTCCATTCGCGCCGCCGTGATGTACGGCTCTCCCAGTATGACCGGATGCGAAGATGTCTCCTGCACGAAGAAGTGCTGGTCAATCTCGACGTCGCCGATCTTGACTCGCACATTCGGACAGGCCCCGTGCAGTTCCTCGGTGGCGCGCGTTGCTGCCCTTATTTTCCACCCGTGCTTGGTGTTGATCGGCCATTTGCCCTTCTTATAGAAGTCCATGGACATCAAATTGATCTCCGATCCGTGGTCCACCAAAGCTATCACCGGTTCCTGGACATCGCCGATCTTCACCGGGGTTTCCGTGGTCGCTCGGGCCCAGTGTGGTCTCGAATAGTGGCTTTCCGCCCACTCGTCTCCCAGCGCCATGTCGTCTAGGTGCGTCGTCCGCACTTCCACCGGTCTCTCCGGTTCTGTCTCCGTTGACAGCCTCTTCCGTTTCACCAAGTCCACGATGGAGTCATGGAACTCCTTCTTGGCGGTTCCCAGCACCTCTCGTAACGACAGCTCCACCTTGCTGTCGAGGATCCGTTCCTCCAGGACCTTTCGTAAGTCCGTGGTCCTTTCTATCTCCGTCCCCAGACGGTACCCGCCCTTCTGGGGTTTATCTTGCGTACCGGCCCCGCCGGCTTCGTCCCGTCGTGGGCCGGACCGGGTCTCGTATCGTTGTGAGGGCCCGGTCGTCCCGGGTTTCCCCACCCGCTTCTCTTCTACCAGAGCCTCGTAGTTCTGGCAAGCAGCTTCCACGAAGCCCGTCTTTTCCTCGACCGGGTCGCTCCACCCGGTCATCTCCCGTACCCGTTTCTCCGCACGGTCCGATTCCTCCCTTTTAAGCCTTGCACCGGCAAGGCCTTCCAGCATCGTCGGCCAGAATCCGGCTTTGCTTTCCCTTCGGGCCTCGCCGCCCCCGACTCGAATGCCGGCCGACGCCGAGTAGTGGACGGTTTCCGCGTGTCGGGCCGCCGCCTCTTCCATCAACCTTTTCATACCACCTCGCCCGTCGTTTCGGCTCAGGGCCCTTCGGGTGTCGCTGGCATGCACCCGTCCTTCCCACAGGTACACCACCCTGTTCCTCAGCGCCTCCGCGAAGTCGCCGCAGTCCTTCCGAATGTGGCCGACTTCATCGCACCACATGCACCTGTTTCCTGCCGCCGGCCGTCGGTCACGAGCCGGTTCGCCACCTTCCCTTCGGGCTTGCGCGATTTGGAGGTCCTTTATCGCCCTCGTCAATTCCTCCAGCGCCGCTCCTCCGGTTGAGCCTCTGACTACGCCGGTCGAAGCCGAACCGGTTTCCAACCACTCTCGGGTCTCTTCCTTTCGCACCTGTGGCGCTGGTTCGAGCTTCCTTGCTACGACCGAGCCCGACCCGGCTGCCCCGTTATCCGCCCATTCTCGCCGTTTGTCGAAACGGCCACAGACTTTCTTGACAGCCACCCAGTCGATAGTGAGCCCGTCTTCGGTTTCCAGCAAGAGGCCCACTTGCTCCCGATCCCGCTCGTCGACCGACTTGACAAACAGCAAGACCCGGCTCGTGTCCAGGATGGTTCGGTCGAGCGCCGAAAGGCGCGCAAAGTTTTCCTCGAACTCCCGGAGGAGTGCCGACGCGTTTCTTCCCTTCCCCGGGGACTCCACCCATTCCATGAACCTTCGCTTCGAAAGCCGGAGCGCGTCGTCCAGCCCGTATTTCTCTAGGAGCCGACCTTCGAACTCCTCCCAGGTACGGCTCTCCGCCCGCACCTCGAGCACCTCCGCATGGATGCTCGGCATCGCCACTCGGGGAAATCCGGCAAGACGCCTTTCTTCCGGAATGTCCCGCATCAGCATCTCTGCACCGTAGGACGCCAAATACTTCGTGGCATCCTTCCCATCGAACCGGCCGATCGTGCCGACGACCGCCTCAATAGCTCTGTCGAGGGCACCGGTGCCCTCGCGCGCGTTTACAATCCGATCCACGGCCGAAGCCATGGCCTCTGCAAGATCCGACCCCCTCATCTTCTGCTCTTCTGCCGCCTCTTTCACGTCGGGTTCACCAAAGATGTCGAGATATTTCGCAAGTGCGTGTGGAGACGAGGCGGGACCGCGGGGGTCTCGAACCAAAGAGCAAGCGAGGGAGGAGAAAGAGAGAGAACCGGCTACGCAGGACCGGGGATACACAGGGACACGGCCCTTCAGCACGGAGAACGCGAACAGACACCGACACAGACAGATGCGAACGACTAAATATGTATATTAACAAAAATGGCTAACACGACTACAACCCTCGATGGGGCTCAGGTTGGTTACAACCGAACAAGCCGGCGAACAGATGCCGATACTTGTTCGCTTCGACGCACAAAGGGGGGAGCAGGTCGGAGGTGCTGCCGGAAGCACTCGGGCGTTCCTCGAAACAGCGCAAGCCTCCTCGGAACCCTGCACAGAAAAGCTATAGAGCTCAAGAAGGAAGGAAACAGAGAGAGAAGCGTCCAGAAACGGCCCGACAGCACTTCGTCCTCTCTGCCCGAGATGCCTGCAACAGCTCTTTCCTGCTCCTTATATAGGCCGACGAGCGGGCCGTCCTGTCAGCTTTATTCCCTGTCCCTTTTGGACAGGGATCCGCTCCGCTCTTCACGCATCCGCGTAGTTACGCCGCCGACTCGTACAGTTCCTTAGCTCGCGCGCGCGACCGAAAAGACTGTTCGCGCGGTCTTTGTCTCCACTTGTGTTAGGGCCCGTTCCTGCCGATTATCCTCCTAATTCGCTTCTACGTACAACTTGGAGCGTGCGCACGTGAAGAACCGGTTCCCACGCCTTGGTGTGCCGATTCCGCTTATGGACGGTTTTCTCCACGACAACGTGTGCGTGGAGAAACGAGGCGGGACCACCGGGGTCTTGAACCAAAGAGCAGGTGATAGAAGGGGAAAGAGAAAGAGAGAGACGCTCGGTTACGTATGAGCAAAGAAACATAGGGACACGGCCCTGTCAACGCAGAAGACACGAACGGACACAGAGACAAAGAGACACGAATGTTTGTATATTAATGAATGGCAAATTAACAACAGAGCACGTGAGCGGTTACAACCGAACAGGCCGGCGAATAGATGTCGATGCCTGCTCGTCTGTGCACGAAAGGGGATAGGATGGAGGTGCTGCCGGAAGCACACGGGCGTTCCTCGAAGCAGCGCGAGCCTCCCGAAAACCTGCAGAGAAGAGCAATACATAACAAACAGAGGAGAAGCGTTCGGTTACAGTCCGACAGCACTTCGTCCTCCTCAATGCGTGATCCCCCCTTTATCTCCGCGTCTCCCTCTCTTTTAGAGCATCAAGAGGGGAGTCGTTTCCCTCAGTAACTTCCTACCTACCGAATCTAACTACCTAGGATATGCCTTTGTACCTAATTCTCTAGTATATACATTAATGGCGTACACGCGTGAAAAGCCGGTTCACGCGCGCTATGCACCGATTGCTCTAAGGGACGGTTTTCTTCACGATATCCGCCCCCACCTAACCGCGCATCCACCGATATGCGCCAAAATTGGGTTCTGGTTGGAGGAAACCGGTCCGGGTTCTGGTTCCTCGTCCATCGGTTCATCCTCCGTCTCGAACTGTTCGTCATCGTTGTCCAGGCCTCTTAGATTCGGTTCGCCGTCGTGGCGCTTCTTAAACGCTTTGATCCGCTTCCCTGCTACCGGTATCGCCATCCTCGTACCGTCGAGTTCCGCCAAGTGATACGTCCTGTTGTCATTGGCGCTCGTTACCACGTAAGGCCCGAACCACAGCTTTGCAAACTTCTGTGTTGCTCGGTGCTGGTTGTCGAGGCTGCTGTCATAGACTAGCACCCAGTCAGTCGCCTTCCTCGATTTTCTTTGGTCGGAGCCGGTGCGTTCGGTCGAACCGGGCTTTGTTCCTCATCCTCGCCGTCCGAAGTCTCTCCGCCGCTCGTTCCACATCCTCTAGCCTTCGCTCGAGCTGCCGTATACGCGCCGCTAGCAGTTCTTCCCGACTCATCTCGTCTCTCCAGTCCAGTGTCGCCCAAGAGGAGATCGTTCGTTCCATCGGCATGATCGGCTTCTGTCCGAACATGAGCTCTGACGGCATGAACCCGGTTATCGAACTGTGCGTTGTCCGGTCCGCCCACAAGGCATAGGGTAACAGTCGTGGCCAGTTCCCGACCTGGTCTCCGCATGCCCAGACTAGCGCTTTGACGATCGGTCCGTGTCCGCGCTCCACCTTCCCGTTCGCCTTCGGATTGTACGTTGTGGTGAGCGAGAGCTTGACCCCTAACCGGTCGAACAGCTCCTCGGCCTCTTCGGCGTCCAACTCCCCGCGGTCAGCCACGATCTTACCTCCTCGATCAGGAACCGACACACGGCCGCGGTCGTTTTGTTCTGCAAGGCTCGGCCTTCCACCTGGTTCGTCAGATCCTCCCGGGCCAGCACCAGATATCGCATCTGCCCTACGCCCATCGGCATCGTCACCAAATCTACCATCCATTTGAAGTGGATGGCCGGAGGGTATGTAGGGTGAAGCTCGTCCCGATGTCGAACTATGGAGTGTATCTGACAGCTCTCACAAGTTGTCACGAACCGATGCACGTCCCGGTACAGTCCCGGCCACCAGTACTTCCCCTTTAGTTTCTCGAACGTGGCCCACGTCCCACGGTGTCCAGCCCAGGGGTTGTCGTGGTAGGCCTTCAGCAACTCCTCCTGTTCCTCCTCCATCGCCACTACCCGGAGCGGGATGCCATTTCTCTTCTTCGGGTGCTTCCACAAGTATCCGTCCCGGAGAAAGAATCGGTACGCTCTCTTCCGAATCCGGTTGGCCTCATCCTTTGTCCATGATGCATCTGGCGTCATCGTCCTTAAGAATCCTCCAATCTGCAGCCACTCCCCGTCGTACTTGCTCTCGTTAAAATCGTTAAGCGCCGGAGTGCTCCCCCCCTCGGTTGTTACGTAGGACACCTCGAAGAAGTCTACGCCGACTTCCTCGTCCTCCGAAACCATGCCGCCCTCGTCATCGAATAGCGCCCTCGAAAGCATGTCGGCCATGGCATTGTCTTTCCTGGAAATGTGTCGTATTTCCGGATCCAGGGACTTGATGTACGCTATCCACCTGAGCATTGCCAAGTCCGGGGTTGCGCATCCGGAAACCATGCCGAGAATCGGCATGCAGTCCGTCTCGATAATCACCTCTGTCTCGATCAAATAGTCTTTATCGGCCTTCACCGCCGAAACGATACCCCAGAGTTCGCGTTTAACCTGGGCGTATCCTCGTTGTCGCTCGCTAAGGACCTTCGCGCCGAACCGGATTGGGAACCGAATGCCGTCCTCATCTTCTTGGTTGACGACCCATCTGATCCCGGTCGGACTCGTATCTACCGTCATGTAGATGGGAGTACCTTTCTCGTAGACAGCCTTCCGGAGTGTCGGAGCTGCAGCAAGAGCATCCTTCAACTTTCGGACCGACTCCGCATGCTCGTCTCGCCACTCGAATTTTCGCCCCTTTTTCAGCAACCCGTATAGCGGCTCGGCAACGTGGGCGTAATGCGGGATCCATATGTGGTAGAACGCGCATGCTCCCAAGAACCTCCGTACCTCCGTGACCAAGTTACAGTCCGGCTTCATTGCGGAGATGGCTTCCACCTTAGCCGGAGACGGTTTCCGGCCATACGGTCCGCATAGATGTCCGACGACCATGATCTCTAATTGCCCGAAGGCCGATTTCTCCCCGGAGAAGGTGAGCCTCGCGTCCTCTAGCCTCTGCAGCACCCTCTCGCAGTCGTCAATGTGTGTCGCCACGAATTTCCGGCATCCGTCCGGTTCGATCGTTTCGTCCTTTTCCTCCACCGGACATCCCTTGATCGGGATATCATCCAAGAATGGCATGGTGATGTCCGGGATACAATCCCTCAGCACGTTGTTCATCGCATTCACCATGTGGACCACTGAGTTCGTCCCTCCTTGTGGCAGGGTACACATCCGCACTAGGCCGAGAGGAGTCCGCATCGCCTTAATGTCTCTGCTCTCTACGGCTAGTTGGAACTGATCGTACCCCGAGTACAGATCACCGATCGAGTAGATCGACCTTCCGGCGAAGGCCTCCGCGAACTCGTCTATCGTTGGTCCGATTCCTGCGTTCCGAATGGTCACTCTGTTGACCGGTTGCAGGTCTTGAATGAAGCGCAACGTCCCGTTTTTCTTCGGTACGGTAAACCACCGGTTCGAGTACAGGGCACTCGACAGTTCGAGGATGCCCATATCGACTTTCTGCCTCAACAGCTCCATCAGCTCCAGGATGTGAGCTCTCGGTACCGGAATTGGTTTGAGATTCCACGGCACATGCGGTACCGTGAATATCACCATTGGCTTCACAACTGTCGGGTCTACGCACCCAATCTCTTCCGGTGAGAATGCGAAGGCTTTCCCGTGCCTTCCGAGCATTCTCCGAAACCGGTCTTCTTCCGCCGGCAGTAGGAAACCGCCCCCACTGATTTTGAGCTCCCGTAGCGTTCTGTCGGTGAAGGTGTGTCCTATGCAGGCCGGATCTCGTAAACTGGGGTCCGACGCGACCCCCTTGATTCGCAACTCGCTGCCCTCCGGTAAGGGTGCCGCGACTGGCCTTACCTTCCGGTCCACAGTCTTGTACTTCGTGTTAACCCAGGCCGTCCGATCCGACTCGAGCCCCCGACTGAAGTCCGCGATGACTTCGTACATCTCTTCTGAACAAACCGGTATCGTCCGGTCCTCTTTAAGGCCTTCTCCGACCACCTCTCGCAATATTCCCAAGGTATCGTCGAAGGAGACCGCCTCCACGGCTCCGTTGATTTCCTCGCTGGGCCCGAGAACTCCGCACGCCCGAAGTCGCTCTTCCGCCCTTGTCTTTTCTCGGCCAACGACGCCGACTATCGTACACCCTCCGTTGTCGGAGAAACAAAACTTCCTACTTATAGTACAAGGTTTCTTTAGTTTCGCCTCTATCGTACATTTGTGGGGTTTTCCCGGACTGTCCGGACTGTCGCGGCCCCACGCCTTGACAGCCCTCTCTAAAAATCCTCTCGGTTCTCGCCACCGAGGGACTAGCGGTTTCGCTCGTAGTTCGGTCGCACCGTCAGGAACTGGACCGAATGATGCCCATCCTGACTCTTGACCCTCGCGTAAGCCGACCTGTTGTCCAGCACCTTGGTCTCCATCCGCGCTGCCGTAATGTACGGTTCTCCCAGTATGACCAGGTGCGAGGACATCTCCTACACAAAGAAGTGTTGATCTATCTCGACGTCGCCGATCTTGACTCGCACGTTTGGGCAGGCCCCGTGTAGTTCCTCGGTGGCGCGCATCGCCGCCCGTATCTTCCACCCGTGCTTGGTGTTGATCGGCCATTTCCCCTTCTTGTAGAAGTCCATGGACATCAGGTTTATTTCCGAACCGTGGTCCACCAGCACAACCACCGGTTCCTGAACATCTCCGATCTTCACCGGGGTTTCCGTGGTCGCTCGGGCCCTGTGTGGCCTCGAATAGTGGCTCTCCGCCCACTCGTCTTCCAGCGCCATGTCCTCTATGTGCGCCGTCCGCACCTCCACCGGCCTTTCCGGTTCTGCCTCCGTCGACAGCCTCTTCCTCTTCACCAAGTCCACGATGGAGTCGTGGAACTCCTTGGCGATTCCGAGCACCTCCCGCAACGACAAATCCACCTTGCTGTCGAGGATTCGTTCTTCCAGGACCTTTCGTAGGTCCGTGGTCCTTTCGATCTCCGTGCCCAAACGGTATCCGCCCTTCTTGTGGTTATCCCAGGCACTGGACTCACCGGCCTCGTTCCGTTTCAGCCCAAATCGGGTTTCGTATCTCTGTGAGGGTCCGGCCCCTCCGGTTTTACCTACCCGTTTGTCTTCAACCAAAGCCTCGTAGTTCTGGCAAGCTGCTTCGACGAAACCCGTCTTTTCTTCGACCGGGTCACTCCACCCGGTTACCTTCTGGACCCGCTTCTCCGCGCGGTCCGCCTCGTCTTTCTTTAGTCGGGCACCGGCGAGTCCTTCCAGCACCGTCGGCCAGAACCCGGCTTTGCTCTCCTTCCTGGCCTCGCTGCCTCCGACCAGGATACCGGCTGACGCTGAGTAGTGGACGGTCTCCGCGTGCCGAGCCGCCGCCTCTTCCATCAGCCTTTTCATTCCTCCTCGCCCGTCGTTTCGGTTCAGGGCCCTCCAGGTATCGTTGGCGTGCACCCGACCTTCCCACAGGTACACTACCCGGCTTCTCAAAGCCTCCGCAAAGTCCCCGCAGTCTTTCCGGATGTGGCCGACCTCGTCGCACCACATGCACCTATTTCCTGCCGGAGGCCGTCGGTCACGAGCCTGTTCGCCACCTTCCCTCCGAGCCTGGGCAATCTGGAGATCCTTTACCGCTCGTGTCAACTCCTCCAAAGTTGTCCCCCCCAGACGAGCCTCTAACCACGCCGATCGAAGCCGAACCGGTTTCGAGCCACTCTCGGGTCTCTTCCCGTCGCGCCTGTGGTATCGGTTCGAGCTTCCTTGCTGCAACAGGACCCGCCCCTATATCAGCCCACTCCCACCGTTTGTCAAAACGGCCGCAGACTCTTTTTACCGCGGCCCAGTCGGCCGTCAGCCCGTCTTCGGTTTCCAGTAAGGAGCCCACTTGCTCCCGATCCCGTGCGTCAACCGATTTGACAAACAGTAGGACACGACTTGTGTCCAGAACGGTCCGATCGAGCGCCGAAAGGCGCGCAAAGCGATCCTCAAACTCCCGGAGGAGTGCCGACGCATTTCTTCCTTTGTCGGGGGACTCCACCCACTCCATGAAGCCCCGCTTCGAGAGTCGAAGCGCGTCATCCAGCCCGTATTTCTCCAGGAGCCGTCCTTCGAACTCCTCCCAGGTCCAGCTCTCCGCCCGGACCTCGAGCACCTCCGCATGGATGCCCGGCATCACCACTCAAGGGAATTCGGCAAGACGCCTCTCTTCCGGAATATCCCTCATCAACATCTCCGCCCGGTAGGACGCCAAATAACTCGTGGCATCCTTTCCACTGAACCGGCCGATCATACCGACGATCGCCTCAATAGCCCTGTCAAGGGCGCCGGTGCCCTCGCGCGCGCTCACTATCCGGTCCACGGCCGAAGCCATGGCCTCTGCAAGATCCGACCCCCTCATCTTCTGCTCCTCTGCCGCCTTGTTCACGTCGGGTTCACCAAATATGTCGCGTTACTACGCGCATGCGTGGAGAAACGAGGCGGGACCACCAGGGTCTTGAACCAAAGAGCAGGTGATAGAAGGGGAAAGAGAAAGAGAGAGACGCTCGGTTACGTATGAGCAAAGAAACACAAGGACACGGCCCTGTCAACGCAGAAGACACGAACGGACACAGAGACAGAGAGACACGAATGTTTGTATATTAATGAATGGAAAATTAACAACAGAGCACGCGAGCGGTTACAACCGAACAGGTCGGCGAACAGATGCCGATGCCTGCTCGTCTGTGCACGAAAGGGGATAGGATGGAGGTGCTGCCGGAAGCACACGGGCATTCCTCGAAGCAGCGCGAGCCTCCCGAAAACCTGCAGAGAAGAGCAATATAGAACAAACAGAGGAGAAGCGTTCGGTTACGGTCCGACAACACTTCGTCCTCCTCAATGCGTGATCCCCCCTTTCTCTCCACGTCTCCCTCTCTTTTATAGCATCAAGAGGGGAGTTGTTTCCCTCATTAACTTCCTACCTACCGAATCTAACTACCTAGGATATGCCTTTGTACTTAATTCTCTATTATATACATTAAGGGTGCGCACGTGTGAAGAGCCGGTTCACGCGCGCTATGCACCGATTGCTCTAAGGGACGGTTTTCCTCACGACAACGCGTGTATGCACGAAACGCTTTGAGTGTATGCATGTGTGCATGGTTGCGTGGACGTTTTCAGACGTACGCGTGCATGAACGTCTTCGGATGTACGCACATGTGCAAGTTTCGGGCGTAAGCGTGGACATTTCAGACGGACACGTGTGTGCGCACGCGTGCATGCGTGGATGTGTACACTACGGCATGGTCGAGACTTTTGCTCGCGGATGCGTACACAGTGCGGGTTGGACGCCCGCGCACGTGGATGCGTACACTACAGTGCGGTCAGGATGCGCACATGCGTGGATGTATACACTACTACGCAGTCGGGACTTTTGCGCGCGGATGCGTCTACGGTTTGGTCGAGACTTTTGCGCGCGGATGCGTACACAGTGCAGGTTGGACGCCCGCGCACGTGGATGCGTACACTACGGCGCGGTCGGGACGCGCACATGCGTGGATGTATACACTACTACGCAGTCGGGACTTTTGCGCGCGGACGCGTCTACGGTTTGGTCGAGACTTTTGCGCGCGGATGCGTACACAGTGCGGGTTGGACACCCGCGCGCGTGGATGCGTACACTACGGCGTGGTCGGGACGCGCGCATGCGTGGATGTATACACTACTACGCAGTCGAGACTTTTGCGCGCGGATGCGTACACAGTGCGGGTTGGACGCCCGTGCGCGTGGATGCGTACACTACGGCGTGGTCGGGACGCGCACATGCGTGGATGCATACACTACTACGCAGTCGAGACTTTTGCGCGCGGACGCGTCTACGGTTTGGTTGCGACGCACATACGGATTGCACACGGGCTAAACTTTATGGATGATTGTGTCATTTGGCCGAATTATACGGACGATCGCATGCAACCAAAAGCCAAGGCCATGCAACTAAAAGTAAAAGGCATGCATCTAAAAATGGAAGCATGCAACTAAAAGCAGAGGCCCTACAACTAAAAATAGAGGCCATCCAACTAAAAGTGGGCATGAAAGTAACATTAGGGAGGAGGATCAACGAGGAGCTCGATATATGTCCCATTTTTTCCCTCCTAGTTTTTTTTTCCTTCTTTCTTCTTCCCTCTCGGATTCGAGAAACAAATTATCTCACATATTGATATCAAACTCCTAGCTTTATTTACTTGATCTTTCTTGTCAAAAATTATCTCTCGTATTCATATCGGACCACTCCTTGCATGGTTGTTGGCTCCTTTCTTTGAAAAACTAATCTCTCATTTCCATACCCAACCCATTGTAACACGATTCTGAAATTATAATGAATCGATTTTCTTTTGCAATAAACTAATGATTTGTCTCTCCCACTTGTCTTATGCTTAAAACTTGCTTGTGTTATACATGTTGCTCTAAATCCTTCTAGTCCAGAACCCCGGCGGTTCCGTCTCACGATCCGCACATAGTGACGGATTTTCACGACAACGCTCTTCTATTATGTCAATATTTTTTACACTACGAGCTTTTTGAAATGTCAAGCAATGAAAACGAATCAAGAAAAAGGAATATTGGGGTTAAAAAGTAAGGATTGGATGACGAAGAAGAAGAAAAATGAAGAAAAGTGTAGATAACAAGAAGAAAAAGAAAAAGGAACATTTAGCTATTTTATTTACACATTTTAGTATAAGAGATTTCTTTTTTATTTCCAAAAAAGGTGTTGGATTTAGAGAAAAAAGTGTATGGATTGGCGGGGGGTTGGCCGCTTATTGCAATTATGCCAGGTGCAAGGCTCAATCAAGCGGGGGAATGTATGTTGGTTATCATGGCAAGCCCCAATTGACAACTATGAGCATCAAGAAGAGGGGATGACTTTGGTTATAAAAGCACAAAAGATTTTTTTTCTCCACCATCGGCAATATCCACTCAACTCTTATTAGTGCCAAATCTCAAGTTGTGTTGGACTTGGTCAACCCAATAACTCTTTGGATTCTATGGAAACAACGGTGTAGACGGGTCTTTTCCAACCAAAGCGCGCAACCAATAATGTTAATGCAAGAGATATGGACTGAAGTTGTAGCCACTCTAAAGAGCCAATATGATGGCCTCAAGGGCGACTCCGATAGAGTTGAAAGACAACCCCTAGCCTTTATCTAGCAATGGTCGTCCTCTCCTTTTCTTGAGGCAGTGAACATCCACATAAGATGAACCTATCGTGTCCCTATAGGGATTTGTATATAATAATCTCATCTGTAAAATCTTTATAACTAATGGAAGGAGTATTTTTTTGGAAAAAAAAAAAGTTTCTGGATTTTAAATTTTCCTATTGATATTAAAAGCAATACTTATTAGAGACATTGATATTAGAGAACATTAGATAATATATTGTATCAATATGGAGTGTGTGAGCCTAAGGGAGTGACCTATGTGACCAAAATGAAATAGTTTCATGTACATGTATGTGAAATTTTGATTACTAACTCTCGATACGCAAATATTTTACTAATGATTATTAATTACACATTTGCTCATCCAGAGAAGAAGATGGTTTCATATTTCAGTCAAACATTTGTAATATAATTTGTCAAGCGTGATGTTCCACATCCAATGTTGGGCAAAGTCCCAGGAATAGTGTTAACGTTCCAGTTGAATTGGGACTTTGCCAGCCACCATGAGGGATAGCCAGAATTGATTCCAGTGAGGTTTTCCAACTAGCCGGAAAATATGAACAAGCTATTTATATAGATTAGAAAAACTTTATAAAGTTCTTCTTTTAAGTTTTGCCCCCCATTTCCCCTTGTTTTTCCCACTGCTTTCCTTCTTCGTGTTGCTCACTACTCCCTCTCTGTTCCTTCTTCGCGTGGCTCGCTGCTCCCTCTATTCCTTTGCGTTGCTCATTGCTCCCTCTCTGTTCCTTCTCTGCATTGCTCACAGCTCCCTATATGTTCCTTGTTCGCGATGCTTCCTTCTTTGCTGCTCCTTGTGGATCCTTGCTCATTCGTTGCCCATTGCTCCTCCCTGCTCACTCGATATTCGTTGCTCCTTGTTGTTTCCGACTGATTCCATGACATCTGTTATTCGCTACTCCACTCTAAAGTATGTATCTTGCCTGGTTTTCTTTCATTGTTTATGAATTCTCTTTTTCTATTTGTTTTTCTCGTTGTTTGAATATGTTCTCTATGCTTTCTTTTCGGTTCCTGTTGGTCGAATAGTTGCTTTAGTCTTGTTGTTCAAGAACGGCGGCTCTGTTGAGGAAATCAAGGATCAAACTATTATTCCTCAAAGACCTTTCGCCAATTGATCCAGAATCAATTTGACAAACAAAATAGGCCAATTGTTGATTTGAGCATGTCCTAGATTGATGTTTTTCTATCTAATGTACATTAGAGCCCACCATTGACTAGCATTAGAGCCTCCATCACAATTGGCTCCACATTAGTATATGTCCTCATTTTCTCTTTGTTTCTCATGTGCGCACATTTATTTTTGAGTACCAACACTACTATCTTTTTTTTATAGATGATCGCCAAAGCTTATGTTTAGTGCATCTAAATAAAGCTCATTAACCTCCTTGTCATTTTCATGACCATGAAAAGTTTGTAGCGTGCTAATTTGGCCCAAAGGGGATGTACAAGATAAATGTTCCTTCGAGACCTTATCTTGATATTTGTCACATAAATATTGTTGTTCTAACCTAGACAAACCAGGTGAGCACCCCATGTAATCTAATAACTTAATTCCTCTTGATGAGACATTATTGGGCTTGGCTAATGGGAACAATTGGTCAAAGGTATTCATGGATAGGGAGATCATCGCAAAGTATATGCATTGGAGAAGAGGGTTGAATCTTTGTGCTTCTTTTTAGTGGGTAAACATGTAAACGAACTAGGTGTGTAAAGAGATTTGTTATTCTTCATCATCATCAAGGGGCTATGGTGATAAACAAATTAGATGAATCTAACATATTATTTACTTATTACAACATAAATAGATGAATCAACAAATTTGAGATGAGAATCAACATTTATTTCAAACACATGTAATGGAGGATAGGTTGAAAAATGGGAGGGAATTATGTACAACAAACTGTCCTAGCACAAAAAAACACAAAAAGATGATGAGAATAGACAAGAATAAATCACAAGGAGGCATGTATATTGCATTATGTATACGGCTAAAAAAAAAATCAACATGTTCCGATTGACATTGTCGCTGGTAGGAACGTGGCTGACTGAAATTTTAAAATTCCGGTTAGGTTCATGAGAAGCAGGAAAATTTCCGGTAAGGGCTAGAGACTTTGCCCAACACTGTCCACATCTCTTCCAAGCCATAATACATTGAATTTGAGGAGATCAATTTGAGAGTCCTTTTAAATCTTAGGCTTCTCATGTACTCCACAACCATATCTATGTCCATTCTTTTAATGTGGGATTTTGGTCTCAAAAAGTGGGAGCATGTATGTAGTTGTATCTTGACTTGAAGGAACTTTATAAGAACATAATTTTGGGCATTTTCAAACTCTGTCTGATTGGACTTAAACAAGTTATTGCCTATAGAGAGGCATTGAAGATAAAAGTGTTAAAGAAACTATTCCTTGAAAACACCAACATGTTCCTCTTCCATTGCATGTATGCTTAAATGCATATCCAAAGTGCACAACGTGAAATATGATGAGTAGACTATATTTAATTCTCTTTCCTACTTTCAAGTGAAAATTGTTGCATAGATATTTAAAACAAGAAGAAAACAAAGACAAAGAAATATCTTTTTTTCTTCAAACAAGAAAATCAAACAGTGAATCCAAATTTTCCTAATTTTTACTAAGAAAAATTCCATCACCTAGGGGGAACCTATTGTTGGGCAAGCTTAACATGCTCTAACTAAAACTAGATACATATCCTTGATCATACAACATCACTATAATCTTCATTGATGCAATAATCCATGTTATCACGGTTTCCTTAGGATGGTTGACAAGCTAACTTTTATGTAACAGAACTTAAAGCGATGTGATAAGCCAACATTTATGTAACCATATGGAAGGGACAGTACGGTACATTGTTAGCTAGAGTCTAGACTCTTTGAACTAATTTACCTACACATAAAAGAGACTCAATGATTGACACCAAGATATAAAGAGATGTAAGAAGATGTGGTCTATGAATAAAGCTTTTATGGATAAATGGTGTAACATTCCAATGAGATGTAAGTAGACCATGGTCTATCGATAAAGTTTGTAACGATGAGAGAGAGAAAAATAAACGATGAGTACACTCGTGACTCAATCCCAAAACATCACAACCACGCAATAATTTCAACTTAATATCAAGTATTCGATGGGTGAGGCAATGGGTAAATAGTCACACTCAAATGGATTAGATGGATTTATTGTGTTACTATACATCTCTTTTACTTTTAGTACATTGACCTCTTCTTCTTTTTCATCTTTGTGTTGTATGTATTTCTTATCTCCTTTTGTAATTTTATGTGTAATGTGTGATCTTTCACTTACTAACTACAATAGACATTCGGTTAAGTGCACTCTTTGAACGCAAGGAAGAAGTGCACACTTAACCGAGTTGCGCACTTAGGGGTTTTCTAAAACATTTTAGGGTTTTCTGAAATATTTTCCTTTTGTGCTCTAATCATACAATTCTTGATAAGGAAGTGATATAATTGACTTGAAACATTTCTAGTTTCAGCATACCTACTCTTCAGTTTCTTTCTCGATTCTAGATTACCTTTAGTTTTCGCCTTTTTGCTACGTCTTAGGAATACATCCATTATGCAACAAAATAAATGAACTTCCTTGGATGCGATGAGTTTTTTTCTTGTGTTTTCTTCCTAGTGGCTTCAGGTTTGAGGAATCGAAGTGAAGATGGAGGAGACAAGAAAAGAGAGTGGGGGAGCAATGGACAAATCACAAGCTGCAACTCCTGTCATCTTTGAGAATAAACAAGATGCACAGAAAGAGAGAGGGAGGGAAAGAAGGTTTTCTTTGTGCAGGAAAAGTGCACACACGCACATGGCACAAGCACACACAAAAAGAGAAGGACAAAAGACGGAAGTTTTGTTGCACATGGAGAAGGAGAACTCGCGTTCACGGCCGATCGGTGCAAAAACTTGACTATTCACAATCATCAAGAATTGTTTGCCCTTCTTTGCTTATGTTCTTTAATCAAGAATCAAAATCACAAACTCGTAATCATAAACACACACACACACAGAAACTCCATTTGTTGTTTCTGAATGTTTGGAACATAGTTTCAATTTGGTTTAATGTAATTTCATCATGAAACAATGTAAATTTTTTTATCTGGATTTTGACCTTTATATTTTATTTTTTAAACGCACTTATTAGAATGGTGCACTTAAGTGGGCACACACTTAACCAAATGTCTAGTGTATTGGGGTGGGCAATGATAAGCTATGTAGCACCTTGTTTCCTTTCCTTTTTTTATTTTTTGTAAGCTTTTCCTTATTGCAAACAACAAAATATTGTGCACCCAATGTAGGATTTCGCTAGCCTTCATATTAACTCATTTACAAATAAAGCATGCTCAGTAAATAGCTTATCATTGAACATAGGATCATCATCTCAACTACTTATGAAAATAAAGCTTCTTTATAAGCAATGTTCTGAAAAGAATTTAAAACGCAAACTAACATTGTCATGGCATCTTGTGATAATAGAATAAGACGAGATGGCATTCGTTTTTAGTGTGCCAAGGAAGTGACAAATAATTGCACTTCTTGGTGCAAGGCGTGTAGTTGTTGGATTGGTGTGATAAACCTTGATGGTACATTTTGTTGCTTGGATGTGACGTTTGGTGATCAGATGTGTGGTGGTGATTGTTGTGAAATGGCTTTTTGTGGTGTTTTGTGCGTAGATTAGTTGTCATTGTTATTGATAAAGGGTGAGAGATTAACTCTTGTTGTGTTCTCGTAATGTTTTCTTGTTGGATTTTACTGATAAGTTGATCTAGTGTTCGAGAAGTTACCGTTGATGAGCGTGCACAAAACCTAACACTAAGCCATATGTATTTATACTAATTACAAATGTGTCCTTTCATGAAGAGGTATCTCTTCATGTTTGTGTCTTTTCAAATTGTGCAACTCCCAAAGTTGCATCTTTTATTAATTAATAAATGTTCACGCTTATTATTGTTCACACACCTCTCCACCCCCCTTTATCGGATCTTTTTTTCCGAAATGTGATATCTTTGTGAATTTGAGTTTGCATGTCATTGTAAACCATTGCTTCCATAGTTGTGATTATGTGCCATTCTACTAGATTGGCCCAACCATTAGTTCACAAATATGATTATATGTATGAAGGCTCTCTTGTTTTGTGTAGCAACAAATTAAAACACGGAGGAGAGCAATTGTAATTAATATTTAATCTAGAATATATCTCCAAAACTTGGAATATAAGTGTATGTATTTTTCTTCGCAATATTGGGCCCGTATGTGGGAAAATCTTCTTCCGCATGAATATGTGCTCATGTTTGAAGAGGTATTTAAGCTTTCCATACATAACACATGTTCGCTTTTTATGTATTCATTCGTGTTTGGGAGTGCCATCTTGAAGGATAATTGAATGGACATGTATGTTTTATTATGCCCATAGACCATTAAATTATCTTCGTGATACACATTTCTTGAGTGCATGGTTACTATTCATGCTCACCTTTGAAAAAAATTCTAGCAACTAAATAAATCCTACAACACGAGAGGCATTGCAACTAAGCAAATTCTTTGTCAATTTACTAATGCTTCAAAAGAGAATGTTATATATTAACAAAATATGACATATGTTTTTGTATTCAAGAGTAGATGTGGTAGATATTCCTTTGTGCTTTGTTAGCTACATGCATATAAAGTCGCTTTAATGCTTGGCAAGATGGGCAAACTCGGTTGTTCATTGATTATATGAGAAACACCATTCAAAATTGTTGTTGATATTGTTACCAAATAAAGCAAAAAGTAAGCATGTGATCAATCATCGATTGTATAGGATTATGCACAATTCTTACAAAAATGTTACAATCATTAAATACTTATTACATCGCACTTGATATCGTCCAATGTACGTGAACGTCGTATGTTGTTTCATTCATGTATAAAATTTTTGATGTTGAAACTAAGAGTTCCTTCATGTTCATGGAAATGAATCTTTTGAATTTGTTGGCTCAAGCATCACAAAACTAATGCATCTTTATAATCATGGATGGATACATGAGTTAATATTCATAAAGAATTTTATTTGTCTATATATGATATGGTGATGAAAGCTATTATGTGCATTAAGTAATAATTTCAACCTATTTTATAAGAATTTGATAGCTTTGGCCAAGTTTTAATATGAATTTGAGTCTTTGAAGCACTTTTTCTATGATATTAACTATGTCATACACAATACATTCATATTTCACAATGAGCATGAAACCTCCATTTGGGACCATTCCTTCCATTCTAACTAATAATATTTGTTTTTTATCTTCATTACTTTTGTAAACTTAAGATAAGGTAGGACATTATATTCCCAAATCAAGTCAACAACTTCTCTTCGAATAAGTTTAGTTTTATGATTAGCATATGAACCATATCATGCCAACCAAGTTGCAAGATTGTGCATGATAAGGATGGGGATATTGGGAGTGAGATAGGCATCGATGCGTGCTCTTTTTTGTTTGACAACAATGGTGAAAACATGGAGAATGAAAAAGGAGGAATATAAAAGGTAGGAAAAGTAACAATGAATTAAATGTACCTTTGGCTTTCACAACCAATGATGGCAAAGTTTCAGCAAATGTAAGGCACCAACCTTCTAACACATCACTAAAGAGGGAGGTGATGGCGAATGATTCTAACAAAGCACCACATTGTTATAAATTTTTTATCATTCAGTGGTATCTTGAAGCCATTTTCCTTCTTTCTTTGATAGGGGGAGGAACAAATAATCCTTTCTTCCAGTTACGGGGGCTGGCTGGTTTTTTTTCCACTTCATGGAGAAGGTGTTGTTAAGGTTAGCATTGGAGTGTGCAATGACAACTTGGATAATTTTGGCAAATTTAAGGATATTCGAGGGGAGGTTGGTGGGTGAATCCTCGGCCTTGTGTAGGTAAACTCTTATAATTAATCAAGCATGGAATTTAATATCAAGCAACATTCAACAATAGTTAGATGTCAACATGTAAGAGGTTATGCACCTTCCTACTATGTTTCCTTAGTATTGAACATCACAACCTTCTTGTTGGAAAGATGTTGGATATATAGAAATTTCAACATATTTTGTGATGTAAAAAGAAAAGGGATCTCACTTGGCAAATGCTCAAACTTAGCATTGGGTATAGTTCTCTTAGGTAGTTAGGCATGCCAAAGGCACAATGTCCTTATGTAATCACACAAAGCTATGTATTTTTATTTTTGATGAAGCTTGATGATGAGTGTACTAAGTAACCATGCCTTAGTTAATGAACTCAGTTAAATCAAAGTATGGCCCATTTAGCTACGTATGAGTAATTGTACGTTTACTGGAGTCAATTAGACGAAAGAGAGGCCGATCAACCTCCTGCAAGTAAATTATGTGAGGTGGGAGTGACTCAATTGCTCCATTAGTAATGTATGGTTATATTTGTGCACCCTTTTAGCATGTCTTGGGAGCTAGATATTTCTATGAATGCATCGCATGCATTGTTAACGATGGCCATGCATGTAAGGCATCTACTCTATACATGCTGTTTCAGTTGAAATTGATGCGATGAACACGTAAGGCATCATGGTGGTTGGGGTGAGATTGGGATGCGATTCTTCAAATGCATCGTAATGTTCTAGAGCCATTTCATAGGCATTTGATCTATCTATAGAATTAGAGATAGTTCTAACCCGATATTTATAGGTCAAGTATGCATCTATCTTAAGTATCTATCTATAGAATTAGACATAGTTCTAAACCGATACTTACAGGTCAAGTATGTTGTATCTATCTTAAAGTATATGTATGTATAGAATTAGAGATAGTTCTAACCTGATACATACTTATAGTTAAGTTTAATCCGAATCATTGAGTTTCTAGATTTTATGATTTTATCTACCCCTGCGACGAAACAATAACAGAAACTGGACTTTGTTTTTGGAGAAGTTTGCTAGACATTAGAATAGATTTTTCTGAATCTGTGTGAGGCCGGTCTCTCACTCGTTTCTCTTCATTTTTTGGGTTTGGGAGAAAAAAAAAAAACAAACGCAGAGTTCTGGAAGTTGTGGTCTGCGTGGGGTGGACGTGCGCCGCCCTGTCCTTCTGCTGCTCCGCCGCCGCCGTTTCCGCCGGATCTGCTGGGTCAGAGCCGCCGTTTCCGCCGCGTTTCTCGGCGGATCCGCCGTTTCCGCCGCCGCCGCCGCCGCCCTCTCGGGCCGCCTCCGCAGAGGCCATTCGCTCTCTTCGCGTCCGCCGCCCTCACTCCCACGCCCCCCACAGAAGCCCCAATGACCTGGTAAATTACATAAATCGTTCATATTACTCATAACCCACACACACCAACCAAACATACATAACATAATTTCTCGGAATACCCCCGGAGCTTTTATACGCTCAAGGTCTCTCGACCCGACCCATCTACGGGCCCTCTCATTCTCTACTATCTCCTCTCATTCTCGATATCTCTACCACAATCATTATTAAGGTTGGATATCCACCACAACTATTAAGGTTGATTGGCTCCTCCACGTTTGTCACCCGTGCGCGCACAAGAGTGCCTCCCCTCCGTCTTTCTTTCGATATGTACATTGTTCATTTTGTGCTTGCGAAAATGGGCGCGGGGATTGCCTTATCTTTCAATCTGAATGATTCTGGCAGGCCACAAAGCTGTTTGAGATTCAATGCTAAACACTTTTTGGTCCTCGATATTTCATGCCACTGTGTACTTGCCCACATATCATTACAATGCCATCAATGGTCCCAACTTGTCTCCTCAGGATAGCAAGAGTACATTGATCATCTACAAATGTAATGTTATTGTACCTTTATGTCCCGCACGCATAGCTTGTTGTCACACACCATCTTTTCCCATAAACCAAAACTCTATGTTGAGTCGGTGTGCAGAGTTGCATATTGATCGACGCATGTTTTTCCCATTGGCCATGCATAATATGTGTATCCATGAATCCAGAAGTCTTAATGTATCATCCTCATTCCATGGAAACTTGGGGGGTAACCGGAGTCCTAGAGTTGTTTGGCCTTGGAACAACAACTCTCATTATCTAATTCACTTCCAATTGATGAAGTCGTATACTATGGTAGTTCTATTTGTTGCCAAAGGGAGGGAGGGCATTTTTATATGCATTCTATGCAAGCTTAACCAAGTTCTCATTTGGGCATTATCAGTATTGTTTTATCCCCAATGTTGCCAATTGCATTGAGGAAGTGAGACAGCTTGTGACTAGATATTGTGAGAAGCTTCCAAATTTTTTGTATGAAACTTGTTGCCCATAATGCAACTTCCAAGTACAATGTATGGCACCCATGGGCCATAGCCATGCTCAAAATTTCATGTGACCATGGATAAAATTGACCCCAAGAATAACGAAATATGTCGAGTGAAGAGACCCTTCTCATAGCAAGATATGAAAGACTATATTTTTCTTTCAAGCATAAAAAGGTAATAGGAATTTACAAGAAATATCATAAATTCATGGGATGCAAATTTTAAAACTAGATAGGGGTTTCGATGAGTCATGATATTTTGTTTCCTGCACAGTGCAGTAATAACATTGCCACAATGACTTGAAAGCATTATTTTTGAAAGGAAAATATTAAATGATGTTAAATTCTAGATTCTTGTGCCATACAATTAGAATTTAAGATATTTTATAGCTTCATATTTTTGGGCAAAAAACGAGAGAAAATTTATTTAAAATGATGGAAGATGGTCGAACAATGTTTTAATTTGTAACATAAATCTAAGTAAGAAGTGAATCTTAGTAGTGACTCTTTTTATGTCTTTGTAGATTTGTTGCATATGTTTAGGAGAATACAATCCAAATGAAAGCCTTAAGGAGCTCCCTTGTCAACACACATTTCACATTGAATGTGTTGATGAATGGTTAGGGATATGTGCAACATGTCCCATTTGTAAATTCCATATTGTAGATTGTCCAAGTCATAATGGGCTTGATGACGAGCTCTTGTTATGCTTCATGTGATCTGAAAATTTGCCTTATATCAACTATCGAATATGCCATTACAAAATGTTGACCAACTCATTGTCCATATTGGTGTGTATCATGAGCTCCTTACACAACAATATTCTAAAAATGCTAACAATGCAATTAGTCCCACGAAACATTTCAATCATAATCGTGACAACTGCAAAATATCCTGAGATTTGTTAAATATAAGAAGTTGGAATTGCAATGGGATGTTGAAAGGACATGTTCAATGTCTTATAGTCATGGGCATGATGTATATGTACTACGTTGTTATAACCACGTCACCATCCTCGAGTTATGTCAACCTTGAATGTCTCCTACAATCCATTATATTTAGATTGTATTATTTTTAGGCAAACCCGAAGGGTGGTGCCATTAGCTTGTCTAGCTACTTTTCTTAGTGAAAAACAATAAATATTGTTTCCCTTTTTATTTCTCTTTTCATTTTGTTGATTTGAATATAGGTGTAATGATTTCCGATGTATTAAATGTACGTACCTTTCCTCGATGAGGCTGCCACTGGATGATCTCGATAATTTATTGTTAAGTCTATTCTCCCTCATGCAATGATTTCTTTCATTTATCGACATGCTCATTGAGTCATTCTCCTGATGTAATAATACTACATCTTGGCTTAATTTGTCCTCTATCTCGGACTTGGTGTAGGCAACAACAATATGAATATTTGTTTCACCTTGTCATCATATACATAGTCGTCATAGTTTCTAATAGTAATTGTACTTTACTTGCAACTTGTGGTGTGCTTCTTTAGGTGTAATTTAACTTAAAAGTTTCCACCGGTTAATTGGTTTGTGCCGTTGTCATGTCTTTGGGAATAAGCTTCCACTTAACCTTATTGATTGTGACATCAATATCTTCGTCGCCCCTAAAAGTTCATTTATACATTGATCTTCATCAACATCTTGTGAAAATCTTTATTTACTATGAGCCATAGCTCCGTATCTATTCTCATTATCGTAATCTATAAAACATTAGATGATTGATTGACGATCAATGGATTTACGTTCTTCTCCAAGATAGTGTTTGATAAACAATGAATGTTTTTTATTTAGTCAATATGTGTCTTCAAATGACTATAATTTTCATAAATGTCTCCTTATTCCAAAACAATAATGAACTTATCTTGTGCATGGGAATGTAGGTAGTTTGAAAGGAACAAACTCAAAGAGTGCCATCAAACATGTGCAACTCCTCGTGACAAAAGGATGATACATGAGAATCAATGCAAATGTAGATACAATCAAAAGTGAATCAAAGATGGATAGTGTGTAAATCGATAATCCGAGCCATAAGTGCAAGGGGCACACAAATTTTTACACTATGAGTGGTTGAGGGGTCTCATTGCCTTACACTCATAAACCCTAATAAAGATGCAAAAAAGAAGAAGAAGAGGCAGAAAGTGAAGCCTCCATACTACGATATGACAGTAGACCCATCATGACCATGACCCTTCATATATTTTGATGACAATGGAGATGATATTTGAAGAGACAAAATATATAACGTTTTCCACACCTACCTTTGATGGACGGCCTATTCTTCCCCATTTCAACCGAGGTGGAACATTGCGGTGATCCAATCATTGGCATTTTATCATGTAAACACTTTAGGTAACTTGCTCACAAGAGGATGTGTACAATGTAATACAACGAGGGTATGTGTACTTCTAAATTGCAAGGAAACTAGAGACAATGGGGGTTCCAAATAGAAAAGGAATATATAGGTTAAGGATGTGCACATGGGCCAAAGACAGCAAACATTTACTTATGGAAAGGATTAAAGCATTGTGAAATGATCCCTATGAGGAGAAACCACGAGAGAAGTACCAAATAGAAGGCAAGGACTACATCATGTTGAAGGATCGAGTTGCATCAAGGAGTTTTGTTATGCAAGGCAGATGTGATTAGGTTGAGTTGATGAGATTAATTGTGTTGAGAAATCACTTGGACTAGGCAAATAAGTCGAACTAGAGCCAACCAAAGAAGAGAGGATTAACCATTTACTAGACCAGAGAGGATTGTAAGAGTGAAACTCCACGAAGACAAAATTCCACATAATGAAGAAGAACTTGTTTAAAAACAAGCATTCCAAATATTAACATGACAATCACATTCAATGAATAGGATTGTTCTTATGAGAACCACATGATGCAAACAAATGCAGAAGAATCCATATGCAAAGCTATAAAGGTTGAAAACAAAACAAAATGGATATTGACCACGAAAATCGAGAATGTTTCATTTTGGACGGATCAACTAAAGTAGGCATTGTCGGATAAATGAACTTACAAGAGAAATTTTACATCTGGAATCTGTAACCAAAAAGTACATGCTTGGTTACTCACTACAGGATTCAAACCATGTAAAGATATTGATGTTGAGGGACAAATTTCAACAAAATACTCTCATTGTAAAGATATTGATGTTGTATATGTTAATTGCAATCACAACAGAGGAGGTGGATTGTGAGCAAATAAATGTGACGATTTCAATGTTTCTTCATGACAACCTCGAGGATGAAGTGTTCATGGAGCAATGTTGGGTTTGTTGAGCTGGGTAAGTAGGAGATCATGGTTTGTTGACCAAAGAAGAGCTTCTTTTCTAAATATTTGGTAACGTTGAGATACCATCCAAAAAATTATGTTACTTGGAAACCAAGTTGGCATGGACCCAACCTCCACATTGGTACTTCAATAGCACCATCCATGAAGGATAATTGGCAGGGTTGGTTATGCACATGTATTCAGTTTAACTATAATGTAATTTAGTGCATTATTTGGCATCCATCAACAACTTTATGGGTTGAAAGCAATGTACTACATTCTTTGTCCTTTCCACCTTTGCTTATGAGTGACATGACCCATCCACAAAATTTCTATCATTACCCAAATGATCTATGAAAGGAAATTCCCCATCCATTGTCATTACATCTTGTCCTCCTGTAAATTTAAATCTAGTGCCCTAGAAATACCGTTTCTCAATGCATTCTTTAGCTCTAAGTGAAACATCTTCTCTATTGTAGGCACGACTATTTTGGCACTTGGGTATAAAAAGTTGATATTTTCATGCACAAGCAATTTGGTTGTATCATAATAATAAGGGGCCTTGATCATCCCAAAGGTAACCGCAACATTTTTTAAAAAACTTAAAAACCACTTTGTAATAACCGAACATTAATAGCAATTGGAAAATATTGTTGTGCTAATGCATGTAACAAACATCAATGCCGTGTGGAAAACATTGCCACATCGGTTAAAAAAACAATTGTCGGATAAAGCATTGATGCCATATAAAAAATGATAATACCGTTTACAAGAATAATTTGGATGATTGCGTCATCTAAGGGTGAGGTCACGAGATGCATGCCTTGAGATTTTAGGGCCAATGAGCTTAAACTTTGATTCAATCATCAAGTTTCAAATTTTGAAATGAACATAATCATAATATGTTGACTAAATTCTCAAAATACCCTTAAAATCATTTATATTACTAATACATCCGTGTTGTTTTTGAATTCCCAGAATACTTAGCTAAACTCCCCTTGTTATTTTTCACTTTCTCTATCTCTCTCTTACTTTCTTGAAACCACATAATACTTGTCTCTTGGAAAGGGAGATCATAGAGAAATGAGCATTTTTAGGAGATTGGAAAAGTAAGAGAGAGTGTGAGTGAGAAGGAGAAGAAGTTCATCAACGTCTCTAAAAGAGGCCAATGTCGCATAGGAGACCAAAATGATACAAATTGTGTAGCGTATTCTCTTGTTCAAGAAATGAAACTTAATTAACACTAGAAATAAAGCCTTGCATAGATGCCTCTTCTCGATTGTACTATTGTGCTTGAGGATTACACAGTCTTGACTAAGATCAAATGTATGTTCATGCATTTGTTCTTTGATGAGGCTCAAATTGATACTAGTTTTCGCATGCAAATCTATAGAGGAGATCATGCATGCATTTCGACTCAAGGCATGCTAAGGGAGTTTAGAGCCAATGATGGCGTGCTACATGATAAATCTTTTTATGGGGAATTTTCAATGAATTTCTCTTATTTTTTCCATTGATACATTAGCGAGATATTATTGATTTACCGGTAACCCTTGTCACGGAACCATCCTCCTATTCACGATGCCACATAAGAAAGTTTAGAGCCAATGATGATATGCCACGTGGAGTGAAGGAGGGGATCGAAAGGAGAAGGCTAATTCTATGAATAAATAAACCTACAGGGTTATTTGGGTAATTAGGAAAAAACGTGATATATAATAATCATGACTAACCTTGGACGAGAGAGAGCGAATGGTGATATGCCACGTGGAAAACACCGTTTTCCAAAGTTGCCACGTAACCATGGATCGGACCCAATGAAAGAGTGCCACGTGCAAGGACAACGGTAAGTTCGCCAGGTCAATGGATCGATCTCCTGCGAAGAAGAAAAAGACGCGTTGAAAGCAGAAAAGCAGAAAAGCAGAAAAAGCAATAAGGTCAAGAGAAAAGAGAAGGGACAGATGGGCCTAACTCCCTGCCTCTCTCTCTCTCTCTCTCTGTTTCTCCAACGTTCTCCTGGAATCTCTCGATTTGGGCCAGAATTGTAAATCGATGAAAATGCAAGAGATTTGATCATGTAGCTATCTACATATCTATCTCTATCTATAGTCTGTCTCTGCCTGCCTGCCTGTTTTGATTCCCCTGTTTTCTAGCTTTTTTGCTTCTTCTTTTTTAGCTCTTTTTCACAAAAAGAGCGAATTTAAATAGCCTCTCCTCTGTTTCCATTGCTAAAAACCCTCCTCCTCTCTTCTTTTTTTCTCCTCTTTGTTTCTGCAACCTCTAAAATCTCTCTTAACACAAAAAGAAGAAGTATCTTGCTCTGTTTTTGGGGTTTTTTTTTCTCTCTAATTTGATCCTTTCCCCTACCCTTTTCTGATTTCTATCCCTAATTTCTCACTTTTCCTTTCCTTCTTTGCTTTTCCATCAATTTAGACCTTCGTTTTTGCCTTACTTAAAATTTGCCTTATATCCATGAATAATCCATCTCATTTCTCACCTTCCTTCCTTATTTGCCTTCTCAGTCCATGAATAACTCACCTTCTGCCTGCCTCCTCATTCTTACCTCTCAAATTTCTTCCTTGTTTGCCTTCCATCCATGAATTGGAGCCAAAACCATCTTCTAATTTCTCCCATTTCTTCATTATTTGACCTCTAAACAATACTAGAATCCCCGTCTAATCTCTTTCTTTTGTTCCACATTTGCCCTTTACACCATACTCCCTGTAAATTTCTCAGTAATCTTCATAATTTTCTCCTTCGTTCTTCCACACTAATTCTTCTCACGTTCTAACCTCTCACTTTTCTTCCTTCTTTTGCCTTTTTATCCATGAATTGGAGCTTAACCCAACATCAATTCTACAACCCAAACCATGGCATATTCCCTGTGGTTTTTGTTCATTTTAGCACAATTCACAGTTACTCTAGTGTCAACCAACGCTGAAGATACTTCCATTGCTTCTTCCTTCATCTTTGATAGCTTCTCTACAACAAGAAACCTCACTCTACTTGGCGATTGCTTCATAAAAAGCTCTAATTTAGGCCTAACAAGAGATACTTCAGTCCCTGCCACTAGTGTGGGCAGAGCATTGTATGTGGAACCAATCCAATTATATGAATCCACAACTAACACCTCTGCCTCTTTCAACACAAGTTTCTCCTTCTCCATCACGAATTCTAATGCGGTGCTTTCTGGAGATGGCCTAACGTTCGTGATTTGTTCGGATAAAACCACTTTGGGTAGCTCCGGTAAGTGGTTAGGCCTGGTGAACAATACAAAAATAATGGACACTACAGCCCAACCACCTTATCAATTCATAGCAATAGAGTTTGATTCATATCTTGATGTGAGTCTCTTTGATATCAATGACAACCACGTGGGATTAGATTTGGGTAGCTTAAACTCCATTGAATCTGTAGATTTGGGTACTTTTGGATTGAATCTTAAGAGTGGGAATGTTATTAGTGCATGGATTGAGTATAATAGTACTTTACAAGTACTCGAAGTGAGAATGAGCTATACAGGGCAAAGGCCTCAAATTCCCATCTTGAGTACTTCGCTCTACTTGCCCAAATTTGTGCAAGAATCCATGTATGTGGGTTTCTCTGCCTCTACAGATGGGTCACAAGAGCTACATTCCATATATTCATGGAGTTTCTCTTCAAACCTTCACATTACTTCATTGAGCACTACCCCTTCCCCTTCCCTATCCCCTTCTCCATCTACATATACATCACCATATCCATCCACTTCATACTCACAAGTGATCACACTTTCACCACTATCTTCTCGGCGGAGACAGTGCCAGGGCACATTATGCATCAAATCAGGTCTCCTTCTAGGCCTCTCTATCGGTTCGGCGTTCTTGCTTTCCTTCATCCTCCTTGCAATAATGGCTTGTGCATATAAGACTTGGACGGCTTATAGGAATGCCAACAAGTCTAATGGTTTTGTTGGTACCATTGTGTCTGGATCACCAAGGAAATTCACATACAAAGAGCTAAGCATTGCCACAAAGTATTTTGACTCAAGTAGAGTGATAGGAAATGGTGCCTTTGGGAGTGTCTACAAAGGTGTTTTAGCTGATAGTGGCTGTGTAGTCGCAGTAAAACGCTCGATCAACAATAACAAAGAAGGGAAGAGTGAATTCCTTGCAGAGCTATCCATAATTGGTCGGCTCCGGCATCGCAACCTTGTGCAGTTACTGGGTTGGTGCTATGAGAAAGAAGAAGTTCTATTAGTGTATGAGTACATGGAGCAAGGAAGCTTAGATAAACTGCTTTTCGACAAGAATTCAGCCTCGGTGTTACCATGGCAACATCGATACAAGATCATATCAGGTGTGGCATCGGCATTGGTCTATCTTCATGATGAATGTGAGCAACAAGTGGTGCATAGGGATGTGAAAGCCAGCAATATAATGTTGGATGGAGAGTTCAATGCAAGATTGGGAGATTTCGGCTTAGCAAAAGTGACAGACCATAACAAGAGCCCCGATGCCACGCTCGCAGCAGGGACAATGGGCTACCTAGCGCCCGAATATATCCACACCGGAAAAGCTTCGGAGAAGACCGATGTATTTAGCTATGGGGCACTAGTGTTGGAAGTAGCTTGTGGTAGGAGGCCATTAGAGAAAGATGTACCACCCAATGAGAATGTGTTGGTGGATTGGGTTTGGGGTCTATATAGGCATGGGAAGCTCCTAGAAGCATGTGATAAGAGATTGCAAGGCGCTTATGATGTGAAAGAGATGGAGAGAATGCTTTTGGTCGGTCTTTCGTGCTCACATCCAGACCCTATTGCTAGGCCGACCATGAGATATGTCTTGCAAATCCTCACTGGGGAGGCTCTTATGCCACAATTACCACTATTCAAGCCAACCCCCTCTTTTGCCCTACTCACTTTGCCAGTGAGTTTGCAAGACATCATCTCTGAGGCTGGACATAGCTATCGGTCATCATGCCTCTCGGATTCATTCTAAACCCCAAATCCTTGTGACTCTCTAACTCCATGTCTCATTTGATTTTATTCAATTTGCCAATAATCCTCTCCAATGCTCCATGGGTTTATCCAATTCTTTCTAAACCCAAACCCCTCCTTTAATTCTTTGTATTACTCTAACTCCATATTGGATTCAACTTGTCAAAAATCCATGCTTCATGGATTGATATGATAAAACAAAGTATCTTCAATTCATTCTTCCTTTGGAATATGCATTTAGGTACACAATTTGTTCTCAAACGTGGCATTTTTATGATACACTCGCTATGTTATTCCCGTACATCCACTCGCTAGGTTAGTAACTTAAAGCAACATGTTATGTGAATCACATCTCGAGAGATGATTTGTTTTGGATTATGTGTGTGTGCATTGTATAAGGCCTCTTGCAATGTGTGACATTTGCTCATTGCATATGTATAAATTTGATTGTTGTATGTGTGTATGCATGGTGTGTGTTGTAGGAGAGTGCTGATATGCATACATTTAGATTTTCATGTGTGAATTGCCATGCATGCGTTACAATGGGGTTCTTGTGCATGTTACAACTTACAACCATTCATTCACATGCATCCAAACATACACATAAAGGCACATTCAATTGTGTTCCAATACATTCATTTTGTGTGTAGCATGTGCGGAATGCTTTTCAGAGCATAGATAAATGAGTGTTGGTGTGCATGCCAAACATTTAAATGTACATGCCTTGCTAGGCAAGTTAAATGTACAAATCTAGAGCTTTCATGAATTAGCTAAATAACATTTTCTGACAAGTACTTCTACTGAAAGCTACATAGTCTAAAACAATGATGGAGGTTAATTGTTGAACATTGTGAATAATCACCACATTGGAACATAAGAGTATGGTAGTGTCAGATCATATCGTGGGGAATACATGTACATTTTGAGATCCATCTTCACATCCATGTTTGGAGTGCAATCTAGCTTTTTTTTCAAGGTATGTTAACAAGTTAATACAAAAAATAAATGTATGGGAAGACAAGTAGTTATTGTATTTGAAGAAAACGTATGGGAAGACGAGTGGTTATTGTAGGATTTAGGGGAGAATACAACAAATACATCAAACCATTGGATATATTATATAAGGATATCCCCATGTAGTCACCACATTGGAACACGAAATAGTGTTGATGGATTCATTGATTAAATTGTTGAACAGAAATATTGTGCACAATATCATCCGCATTTAGATCCCATTTTTACATCCTCAATGGTATGACTAATTTTCAAGGATATTTATGCAAAATGGAGATATATGGGAAGATGAGCAGTGATAAAAGGATTTAGGGAGAACATCAACAATTCCAAGTTTCGAGAAATTACAACCCATAGGAAGCATAAATTTCATATTGCATAGGGGTAGAAGGAATTATTGTAGATCTAGCAATGTATTGGCATTCTAATAAATATTGAACAACATAGGGGTATTTGGGTGGACAAATCTAGGTGCAAAGATGTGCGACTTGTACTTTTTCTTTAGAAAATATGAATTTCAGGTCTCGGCTACAAGATGTCCTAATTATGCTGCTCACAAGAGACACAAGATTTTCCACATTTTAGGGCATTGCTAATAATTTCCATGTCAATAAGTCCAGTCCAACCTCAATTGGATCAATAAAAGAATCGAGACTTATCTTTTTTTGGCTGCGCATGTGAATATTCACCAAGGTGAAATTTCTGTTGGACATCGAGCATAACTATGCACTGATTTAGATTGCCATCCAAGTGAATGTGTTAACATGAAGTGAATTTTCCAAGCGATTGGTTGATTTTTTTTCTCATGGCTTGGACGGGCGAGGCCGGACAAAAGCCCGTCTCCTTACATTTTCCTGGACATTGACATGGAGGTTTCAGCCCAACTATGGCATGGGAGAGCCATGTTTAGGCATATCCATCACTCAATTTAAATAAATAAATAAATGAAATAATTACACTAAATAAATAGTTAATTATTTTAATAAATAAGAAATAAATATTGTTAATAAATAATAAAAAAATAATTTCAACAAATAAGTAAATAAATAATTTCAATAAATAAATAGATAAAATAAAATCAATAAAAAAATAAGGAAATAAAATCAATAAAAAAATAACTCAATACAACAACAAAAAAAAACTCAATAATAAACAGATAAATTAATTCAATAAACAAGAAATAAAATAATTTCAATAAACAAGAAATAAAATAATTTCAATAAATATGTAAGTAATTTCAAATTGATTTCAATAAATTAATAAACAATTAATTGCAAGAAAAAATTAAATAAATAATCTCATTGATTTAAATTAAATAAACAGTTAATTAAATAAAACAATTTCAATAAATAAAGTAAATTTATTAGTTTTAGTAAATACAGAGATAAATAATTAAACCCCATTATTTATTGATGTGTATGGGTTCCGGTGCTACTGAAAAATACTGCAGAAAAATGGCGTCCTGAAGAAAACAGGCAAAGGTTTTGGCTATGGCTGGAAACGACTCTGCCTTCTGTTCCTCTCTCTGTTCTGCCAATCTGGTTCTTTGCGGTTCCTTCAACATTCCAGTCCTATTGTCTCTCCTCCCTTCCTTTCTTGTTTTTTGTACTTCCATTTATTTTCTCCATTGATTCAAACGCATCGCTCGTGGAACCCTTGTTCTGGTCTCATTTCGAGTCCTTTTCCTCCAAGGGATATGCAGAGCTTTTCAATGAAATCAATACACGTTTTATTCAGGAAGCGAGCAGATTTTAACAGATTTTCTTGACTACTTCTAAATCACAGTAAAAAGGTATGCAAAGCTTCGTTTTTACAACCAGGATCATGAACGTAGTATTTCATCCGTTATAATGTATAAATGCAAAGCTCTGTGTTCATTTTGTTCATGTCGTATTGACATTGTGACGTATCGTTAATTATTTATATTGATCAATATAGTGTGTACGGACCATATATCCGCTTTCATCATAAACACGTGTAAAGACACACGTACTGGTATTGTGGTTATTGTCTTTTTGCCTTCTCATCAGGAAATAAAGTTATTTGACATGAAAAGGCTGTAGTGCTCATATATATCGATAAATGGTATTGTGGATTGATAATATATATCCTTTCATTGCAAAAATGTATTCTTGGTGAAGTTTTGGATTTCTTTTTTCCTTCTGTCTTTTTGATGTCACTATTTTGATCTGTTATGCTGATCAATACAGTGTATATGGACCGCCCATTTTAACAAGGTATAAAGACAATGCGTTTAGTGTTTTATTTCATGTCTTTTATGAGATGATACTATATCGATCGATCGTAATCAATACAATGTATATAAATTGATCATGTGTGAATTCTGTCATGGTAAAAGTACGTATATAGACAAGGCTTTGTGTTTTTCTCAGGTGTCAATTTTAACTGGACGCAACATTGACCTTGTATATTGGTCTGGTCTTCTGTTCAGGGGATAGATTACCTTTGCTGCTTCCAACTCAATGGTGAAAGGTACACACGCACATCTTCTTTTTTATTGAAAATCATAAATTTTTTTATTGATCATGTAGAAAGTGAAATCTTAGCATTTGTTTTTCGTAGTATTATGCATTTTATGAAACTTATCTATATCTTTGTCCCTTGTAATTGTGGTCCTTCTCTGCTTGTAATTTCTTCTTTTTGCTATTACATCAAACTTGCCCATATTCCCTTGTCACGATCATGAACATGGCTGTTTAAAATCATTTTTAGGAGAGAAGGGCTAATTAACAGATCATTGTAATGATCTTGAAGTAAAAGTATTGAAATGCGTCTAGTGTCATATTATTAAGGCCTGGAGAAGCCTCAATGTATTTGCAGAAATTTTGCACCTTAGCAGTTGTTTCTTTTGGAGATAGTGATAATCGGGGAAATAAACATTTTTGGTAATTTCCACAAGATTATTTTAATGGTTCAAAAAACATTGAAATTTTTTCCCTTTTTTTGGACATAAAGCCCTTTCTTGTTGAAAAGAATTAACTTTTTGCATTTGAGGGTGGATGCATTTTGTATTTTCCTTTCCTGCTGCTAGGAACCTTTTTCATTTCCAGCTCCATGGTTGGTTTGGTTGACATGCTTTGATGTTCGTTTCTTGTGTCTGATGATATAAAAACTGGTTTTCTGTTGATTGTTTCTTTTTCTAGGATGATCTTATGGGAGAATTATATGGACCTGAATGATAATTACATTCATGTGCAGCAGAAAAATTATCCTTTAGGCTATAGTGAAGATCAAGTCCTTCCTGTGGAAGGAGATTCTGGACTTCGGAGTGGAAGAGCTTGTGAAAGCTCAGTCTTTTGTTGACTGTTTCTTTATTTAGGATGAGCTTATGATAGAAATTTATGGACCCAAATCACAAGTACATGTATATGCAGCAGAAAGATGGTCCTTTAGAATATAGGGAAGATCAAATCTCTACTGTGGAAGGAGTTTGTGAACATTCCCATTGCCAATTTGGAGTGGAAGAACCTGTGGAAGCTCAATTGAGGTTTGGTTTGGGAAATCATGTTGATGCAGAGGTACTCCATGATACTCATGGTTCTAGAGAGATTCATTGGGAATTCATGCCGCAAAATCAAGGTGGATTCAGCACTTCACATGAGGTTTTAGTCAAAGAAAATCAGGATGCAATGAAATCCTTTGGCAATTTTGAAGGATGGTTGTATTCTTGTGAGATGCATAGTGAGTTATTCGTAGATCCCCATGATAGTGTCACTATGATCACAGATGCATTTGAAGTCAAAGATGATAATAAAATTGAACCTAGATGCTTGCTTTCTTTCAATGAACAACAGGAACCAACAAATACTTGGGTAGATAATTGTAAAGCTCCTGTGGAAATTGAAACTCCCATAAATTGTAGTGCTTCCATTAGTAAAGAAAATGAAGGTTTTGTAGAATCAAACTGTCCTATCGTAAATGATACGACAGCTTATAAACAGGAAGATAATGGAAGCCTCTATGTAGAAGAGGGTTTAGACTCTATGGTTGACTTGAATAAAGCTCGAAATGGTCCTCTGCTTTCCCTTAACAATCAAGAAGAACCAAATGATTGGGTGGATAATGGTAGTCCAGTTCAAGTGGAACACGAAACTCCAATTGATGGCAATGTGTATGCTAGTAAAGAAAAACTAGGTTTTGTAGGATCAACTTCTCTGCATGTAGACTATTCAACAAATCATAAAAATAAAGATAGTGAAAGCCTCTCTTCAGAAGAGTGTTTCGAGGTTGACTTGAATAGAGCTAGAAGTGGTCCTATTCTTTCTTATAACAATCAAGAAAAACCAAATGCGTGGATGGATACTCGTAGACAAGTTCTTGTGGAACTCAAGACTCCCATTAACTGCAATGCATATCCTAGTAAAGAAAAAATGGGTTTTTTAGAATCAAAGTCTTCTCTTGTTAATGATTCATCAAATCATGAAGATGAAGATTGTGAAATCCTCAATGCAGAAGAGTGTTTAGCTTCAAAAATTGACATGAATGGAGGTAGAAGTGGTTCTCTGCGTTCTCTTAACGGTCAAGTAGAATTTGATGACTGTATTGATAGTAGTATTATTGAGAAACTCAAAACTCCCATCAATCACAATGCGGACGTTAATAAAGAAAAGGTAGGCTTTGTAGAATCAAACTCTAATCTGTTAGATGATCTAACTCATAAATATAAAGAGAGTAGTGAAAGCCTCGATAGACAACCTTCAAAGGTGAACTCAATCTCGGAATCTTCAGGATTTTTTAAGAAAGCGATTGACTTGACTGCAGAAGAAAGAGGTTCTAAGCTTTCTTTTGGCAATCGAGGGAACCTTTCAGATGATGATGATGATAGAGTGAATATTCCAGAGGAACTGGAAGTTCCCAATCATGGCAATGTATTAACCAAACAAGAAAGTAAAAGCTACAGACAAGTGAATTCTAATGTTTTAGATGATTCAATAAACGCTGGAAATAAGGATAAATCATCTTCATTGGTGCAAACTGACAACGATGAACAATTACAAGATACTCCATCTGTCATAGGACTGTTAGCAAATGAAGGAGAGAATGTTTTGGCAAATAATGTCAGAGAGAAAGTTCACGTAATCACAGAGGATGAGAAAACAAATTCAGCAGAGTCACATGCCAATGATTTTGACAAGAAATGTAATGATGAACAGTTACAAGCTACCCCAGGTGTCATAGGACTGTTAGCAAATGAAGGAGATAATGATTTGGCAAATAATCTCAGAGAGATAGTTCATGTTATCACTGGGGATGAGAAAACGAATTCAGTGGAGTCCCATGGTGATGATTTTGACAAGAAATGTATGTCAAAAATAGTGTGCCTTGCTTATGAATTCGAGGCAGAAGACCACTTAAGATTGTCATGCAAAGAAAAGGGTATTCAAGCTGTTTCACCTGATTTGAACAAGCAAAGAAATATTGAGGGTGATGAAGCAATATCACCCATGATTGATGCTGTTGATATATGCAGAGAGCAAAGGAACCAAAAAGTTTGTGTTTTTACAGAAGATAGTATTCCAGAAAAAGTTGGAAAACAGATTTCTCATGTAAGCTGCTTTGAAACAATGGAAAGCGATAATGAAATGCAAATTTCCACACGAATTTGTGATGAAATGATTCCAAATGTCGTTCAGAAACTAATTTCCCCAGTACAATATGTTGAAACAATGGAAAGTATTCATAAGAAGCAGATTTCTGCACTATACTCCACTGATAGAATTCTGAGTGTGGATAAAGAACGGATGTTTGTATCTTCTGCTGAATGTGATTGCAGTTTGGAAGCTGATATTATGCCGACCATCAAAGTCCAATTGCTTATAGATTCTTGTGGACAGGATAAATCTGAAGTTGAAACAAATGGGCAATCTGTAGATGAAGTTGTTCTGCCGGATAAAAACATAATTTCATCTCCAAAGAGCTCTATAAATGTACTGGTTGAAACATCTTTCTCATCCAATAGCCCACCTTCTCATGTTTGTGGATCTAACTATGGCTTATTAGACACCAAGGTACATGATCAAGATCATGTTGATGACGGTTCAGAAGTGGCAGATACAGAAAACAAAACTCATGAAATTCCAGATACTATCCGAGATGTTTATGTTAATGGTACAAATCACTATTCCATTTTGATTGAAGAGAGATCATTTAAAGATGCTGCAAAATCTATACCTGCAGTCAATAACTTGGAAGAAGTTGAAGAATTTAGTGAGGAACAAGTGCATGAAGGCAGTTCAAAACTGAAAGATAGAAAAAGTAAAGCTAATGAATCTCCAGATTCTGTGGAAGATGTTTGTGACAAAGATGTGATCCAACATTCAGGTCCTATTGTAGACGGAAAAAACGAGCTTAATGTTTTCACTAGTAATATCAAGCATCATTATAATCTTCAGAAACAAGGCACTTCAAGATTAGAATTTGTTGATGTTGATGAATTTTCTAATAAGGGTGAAAGTATAGAAGACAAAGATGTATTTTCAGGGATGCAAACTAAAAGAACCACTGAGCAGTCTGCCAAAATTAAGGAAGCTACTATTGAGCTTCTTGCTAGTGATGAATCTAATTCTACTGCTGAGGTAAATCAGACTTTCATCATGTTTGTACACAACAGATTAAAATTTGGTCTTCCTTATAATTTTCATAATGTAAGCATGCCATCTGACTCAGTAGTCTATGAATAAAAATTGTATTTGATGTGGCAGGTTATTTCCATGACAAATACCTCAATGCCAAAAGTGGAAGAGATCAAGCAGACTGAATTGAAATTTGAATATCACTCATTTAGAATGACATCTGATGAAATAATACAAAATGATTGTAAAGAAAGCCCTTCAAAAACATCAAGCGAGAAAAAATCTATTGAATTAGTGGAAGAAAGATTAAGCGCTTCACATGAACTCCATGATGGAGTTTCTGCTGTATTCAATTCATTCGTAACAAATGATGTACAACAACAGCATCCTTCTCCAGTAAGTGGACATCACGACAAGTCTCCTGAATCTTTGACCATGAAACCTTTCAATGAGCAACAACAAGTACAATTGCGTGCTCAAATTATGGTTTATGGTGCTCTAATGTAAGATCAGATCCTTTCTTTTGCATTTTTTCCATTAGATCATGAAAATTTGACTAGTTCTATTTAACGAGAATGTAGTCAGGGAACTGTACCAGAAGAAGCACAAATGATTGCTGCATTTTCTGATCCTTCTGGAGGTATGCAACATTAATTTTGATTTTTAATTACATTTATATACTATATTCTTGTTAGGTTGAGTTTCTCTTCTTATTCCCTGCAGTTCTTAAGCAAGGAGAGGGAGATTTGGAAGGATATGAGCGAGTTCTTTGGGAGAAATCATGGCTGGAATCTGCCAAACGGATCTGTTCTAAACCCTTGTTCAATTCATCAAGCATCTCACATAAATCAAATGCAGTTGTGTCTTCATCTCCCAAAAACTCCAAAGAATCTTCATTGTCCTGCTCTGGATCTCCTAGTGCAAAAAGGAAAATCCATGCAGCTAAATTACTGGTAGCACCAAAGAAAATGGAGATAAATACCGAGTCTAGACCACACAAACGGAAGAGAATTGAGTCTGTATCCCCCAAAACAAATGTCGAGGTTGTTGTTAATGCTAGCCATAGCAATGTCAGTGTTTGCAGTTCAGGGCCAGATATAAATTCTTTTGTATCCATCACTCCATTATATCTCCCTAATGTACCAGAGACCTTTCCGGAGAAGTCAATTGTAGCTTTTCATGGTGATAAGAGTATGCTAAGTAGTGGAACCATTGCCGATGCTGGTGGTAATAGAGGGATGATGGAAAAAAGAGAGAATTCGAGTTGTGAGTTGGATCTAGCAAAACAAAATGCTGAGCAATCTTCTTTGCTAGCAGATCATGCCACTAGGGATAGTGAATTGATGTGGTGTGAGCTGATATCACAAAGTGTTTCTAACCTTAATAAAGATGCAGAACTGCAGTTGAATCTGCGACTATAGCTAAAGCTGCGGCTGCAACTGCAAAAGCGGCATATGAAGCGGCCTTATATGCAAATGTAATGAGGGAGAATGCTTTGAGGCTCATTAAACAAGACAATAAGGAACACACTCTTTTGATGGTGACAGAGAATCATTGTAAGGAAAACATTGAAAATACCCTTGTTCCGGAAGGTAAAGTGGACCATTTTGAGTCACTTTCTAAGGCTGCTGAATTGACCAGTAATGCAATTTCTGACATTGGAGCTGCGATGACGATCAGTGAATCACCTCCTTTCACTCTAAAAATGTTGGTTGATGGTGGAATAGAAGGATTTGAAAAGTTAATGTCAGTGCTTGTGTCAGAAGAGACACAGAAAACACCAACTAGAAGGATAGTAGTTAGGTCAAACAGTGCACTACGGGAGAAGTTATCATCTATAGCACCTGGCCAAATAGAAGATAATGATAATCTGCATAATATGGAAGTGGGCTCTGCTATCAGAAGCAATGAGGGAGTCAGATTGGCTACACCTATACCATTTGATGAGGAAGAGATTGTTACCATCACAAGTCAGGAAGATATTGCTACCACAAGTCAGACAGATGTTGTTACAAGTCAGATAGTGACAAATTCTATTGTTGAGGTTTGAACTTCATCAACTGATGCTTTATTGTACAGTCTTAAGCACACAGTGTACCCTTTTTGTATGTGGAGAGGTGTCATTCTCAGTGGCAATATTATGTTGTTGTTAGGTACTGTCTGATGAGGAAGGACTTCGAGGAGTATGGTTCTCAGCTAAAGTTTTAAAGTTAGAACGTGAGCAGGTGTTGGTACTTTATGATGAATTACTATTAGATAATGGTTAGTTCAATGTTTTAACAAACTTGCAAGTTTTGTTTTGCAACAAGTCTTCTGATTTGGCCAAAACAAGTCTCTTCTGATTTGGTACACATTTTGCTATTTTGGAGGCAAAGAGCCACTTGAAGAATGGATTCCTTTGGAGACCTTGCCTGGTAAGGTACCCAGGGTACGGTTGGCACATCCACATAATTTCAATTGTAAGGTTGGAATTAAAAGAAGAAGGGAAGACATGGAAAATCATAAATGGGCTGTTGGGGATCGAGTTGATGCATGGATCCGTGATGGGTATGCATTGGAACTATGTTTTGCTTTATCATCACCCTTTTTTCTGCAAGACCTTTTTGAGAATATCTGAATGTTGGCAATGTTTAAGGTGGTGGGAAGGAGAAATCACTGAGACATTTGAAGATGATGAAAGCAAGGTTAGAGTCTTCTTTCCAGGTAAATGATATTATTGCTTCTGAATTATCCTTTTTAAATGCCGTGAATTGGGTCATATATTTTTATTGTAAATAGGTGGAGGTGATAGTCAATTGGTTAAAGTTTCAAAGCTAAGAGAATCTATGATATGGAATAATGAGATGTGGATCTTATGGTCGAGGGAAGACAATAATGATAATGACATGAATGAGGTACAAAGGTTTTTGCATTTGGATTTTGGTAAAGAGGGTTGGTTTGTTTCTTTTGATTGGCTATAGTACTCTTTCTTTTTATCTGTCACAGCATAAGCTGTTAACCTCGAAGAGACAGAAAACAGATGAAGTTCAGCCTACTAATTCAAGTCCAATATCTAAAACCTCTTCCCGTAAGGAAGGTGGTACAAGCACGGATTTGAAAGTACCTGCTAAAGTTAAAGAAGATAAATCCAAGCGACTATGGTCCAATTCTATTTTGGGGATCTCAAAGACCTCAAAGAAGAAGCAACTAATAGAGGTTACCAAGCATGATGTCAGTAGGGGAGCAATGGAAAGCACGACTAGAAGGTTTGAGGGCCTTAATGAGAAAGCAAGATTCCATAAGAGAGTTGAATCAACAACAAAAAACAATGTAGCTCAAAATCTCAAGGAGAGGTCACTTTTCATGGGTAACAAGACTTCTTCACAGAAAGATACACTAACTAAAGAACGATTGCACAAATCTGTGAATGTTAAATTGACAAGATTGAAACCACCAGTAAATCAATTGCAGTCAAACGTCCATACTGGAGGAATTCCTCCTATGCATAATTCGAATGTGGAGGGTTTAAATAAAAGAATACCTTCAGTATCAGTTCAGAAGAATGGAGATGAGCATTCTCGTGTAAGCAAGAAACATGAGAATTCTGCTGCAGTGAAAAGTAAACAACCTTTTCCTGGGAGAGATCCCTTGAGATCACTCAATGAAAAGAAGGGGGTTAGTCAGCATCAGCTGAAAGAATTTGGAGAATGTTCCACTCATCCAGTTCTTGTAAGCAAGAAAAGTGAGAAAGGATCATATAAATCAAATGATGCTTTTCATCTAGTCAAGGAAAATGCCATGGAGATGGGAAGTGATAAATCTGATAATCCACCTTCTGATCTGTCTGAGCAAAATTTGAATAGAGTTGTAGAAAAGGAAAAGGAACCTTTAATTTCTGTTGGAGTAAATCAGAAATGTTCCCAGAAAATTGCAGAGAGTGACAAGGGCATTGTAGGAAAAGACGAATCAGAAATTCGAGAGCCCAGAAGGACTTGTCGGAAAATCACTCCATCATCAAAGGTAATAGCACAACATATGAAAACTGACAACTGCTTGTAATGGTGATACATGAAATGATATTTTTTGAGGAATACATCAGTGGTGATTGTGCTAGTTCATACTATGTTGTGGAGCTTGGATAAATGGCAACAATATGGTAAGAGGAGTCAAATGTAGCTTTTTTTACAGCATCACAAGAAGTCCTGGGTTATTGCTAAATGATATTATTGCAGTTCATCGTGTGCAGTCCCCATTATAAGTATACGCTAGACCCTAATTAATGTGTAGCATGCATCCTAATAGATCCTGAGTTTTTACTAGATGATATAATTATTGCGAACCTGAGTTTTACTAGATATAATTATTGTGATCCTGAGTTACTGGATATAATTATTGTACTTCATTGTGTGTACCGTTCATTTCTCCATTATAAGTAAATCATTAATCCTAAGTTATGTGTTATGTATACTTTCATGCCATATGAAGCTTATATGAGATACCTTGTATATCTTATGCAGCTTTTGGAAGGGCTTGAGACTGCACCTATTGTCAGAAGCAACGCATTTCATGATAAAGGAAGCAAACCAAATTCAAATGTCTGTAAATGATCTCTTCATAATCATTGGAACATTTGATGATATTTTCAGGATTCTGGTTTGCCAAAGATTCTTGTTTTTGGTTTATCAAAGATTCTTCAAATGTGAAAAAGATTTTTTTATGATTTCAGGATTTGTTGTAAATACAGAGTAGAGATATTACATCCGGCATAAAAAAAGATACACTGTAAAGCAATAACTGAAAACCATTGTTCCATTATTGAACCCTTTGGTTTCACCTCTTGAGTTATATTTCCAACTTGCTTTTAAATAAAATGCTTCACATATTTATGGATCAAGTTTATTGGTAAGGCAAAACAAGCATATTTTGTGCACAACATCAAGATGCGGGATTCGATCTTAAAAAGGTGCTGTTAATCAATTTCAAAACATGACGGCATGGTTAATGGTGCACATTCAAAGCACTGGTTAAGGTGAGATATTATTTGGAAGACGAGTGAGAAACATTATTTAAAAATGAACCTTGCCCCATAACCCATTGAAAGAAGAAGGTTGTACATAAGTTGTACTTTAGACAAACGTTGTGAGAAGAGTGATTGTAGGGCTGTAGGTTAACATTGGCATTCTTGTATATTTGGTTAAAATATTTTCAACAAATGAAAACTATATAAAGTTGTTTATACGTTTAAACAAGTTTGGATGTTAATAGATACCTGGAAAATAAGAGTCTATATAATAATGTGCTAAGAACCCATAAATTTGAAAAAAGCCGTAAGTTTGAATAAAAGTTTTAGCACGTTTACCATAGATTCTTGAATATACACATGCCAACCAAGATTCCAAAATAATACAGCTTCTCCTTTTGTAAAATGCTATGCACAAATGTTGGATTCAAATTTGTTGTAAGTGAATAAATGATTCTTGTCCAATTTTAGAGGAGATAGCTTCACGTGAGGCGATATTTTCTTTTCTTTGTTACTTACGGTCATGACCATTCTTGTCAGTGGAGACAAACTTGTTAAGAGAAACCATTTAGAGATAGTAAAGGCAATAAGCCAAATTTACTTTAGGAATCATTCTTATGTTTATGGACTACACTTTGTGTGTCAGACATGGCAATTTGCCTATTTCTTTGGAGGATGATAAAATCTTATCCATCTCAAAGGCATTGATCTCGCTCTCCATCTCACTCAATGGACGATGTTAAAATCTCTCTCCCTCACCACTATAGGTCACGCTCTCTATCTCTCACAATGAACAATTATAAAATCTATCTCTCTCAAAGTCATAGATCTTGCACTCTATCTCTCTCAATGGATAATTATAGAACCTATCTATCTCAAACTTGTAGAATTAAGCATTAACTGTGATCCTTGCTATAGGATCAAACTTGTCCCATGGATCATATTGGATGGTCTCATGGGCCAATTTTGGCCTTAGAAGACGTTAATATATCTTTCTTTCTGTCTTTCTTTCTCGAACAAGCTACACGATGCATCAGTCTCGTACTGGACCCGGCCAATTGACTTCTTCTTCTTCTTCTTGAATCTTCTTCTTCCTCTTCTAGTTATGAAACGCGTCATGGATAAAGTATTTCGTATGAATTCTTTCTCACTTGTATTCTATATTTATACGTTTTCGTATTTATACGATGTGTTGCTCTGTACTACTACGCATATACGTACATACACACGCATTCCTCTTCTTCTTCTTCGTGTTGTTCTGTTCCTTCGTCCCTTCCTGCCATGGCCGCCGAGGGTAAAGTTTCTTCACGATTTCTCGCAGTGTTTCTCCTCCTCCTCCTCCTCTTCCTCCAGATCGCGCAGGGCTCATCAAAAACTGCAGAAGAAGAAAGCCGCGGAGATGGAAGCAGTCGCAGACGCACAGGCGGAGTAAATTCCGATCTGAAGCTAAATAGGAAGGAAATCCTCAAGGAGAATGAAGAAGGAATGGAAATTTGGGGAGCTGTGGAGGAAGACGCCGATGAAGAAAGCTCGGTAGCTTTGGAGAAAGAATCAGAAAAAGAAAGCTTGGTGTCCGTAGTGGATGTGCCATTGTCTTGCCCTGCGAGATGTTTCAGGTTAAATCCTGTGTGTGGCGTGGACGGACAGACGTATTGGTGTGGAGCCGTGGATGCTGGATGTGCCGGCGTTGCAGTAGATTATACAGGTTTCTGTGAGTTTGTAAGCAAAGGAAGTCTCGGTGGAAAAGCTCTTGAATCTCTGCTTCTTGTACACATGGTTTGGTTGATCCTCACAGCTTTGTTCCTCCTTGTTGGTGCTCCATAGATTCTACAACAGAGGCAGAACAAACGGAAAATGAAGAAGATTCTTCTGTTTTTTGTTTCTGCGTCAATTGACCATAGCCATGCCGAAGCTTGATCATTTTTTTCCTTCCTTCTCTCTTTCCTCTTCATTTCTTCTTCTTCTCGTTCTTCATCTATAGGTCAACTTTTTCCTTCTGTCAGAGCTTTTCCTGGAAAAGAAACTGATCTACCGGTTCATTTTTCAGGTAACCGATTTACTGTCTTCTTCCGTCTGTCATGGTTTCTTTGGGAAAGAAGTAGTTTGTCTGTATCAATGAAATTGTGTGATTCCCATTTATAATGGGAAGTTTTTTCAAGTGCTTCAAGTGCGTCATTTTCCTCAACCCACAATACCCACTCATTTGATGGTTGTAAACTGATTTTTTCTCAACCCACCTCATTTTAGGGGTTGTAATTTTATACCATTTGAACTCTAAATTGGATTTATACACAATAAAATCTGTATTATTCTTTTCGAAAGCTTGGAATACATTTCTTAATGTGTGTGATGATTGTAATCAATAAACTATTGTTCAAGATTCTGAGGGGCAATGCATCTTTAAGTTTCTGCAGCGTGGAATTTCTGGGAATGATAGATCATAATATGCATACATGCATATGCTCAATGATTGGTTGGCTTGGTTCTTGTGTTTCTTCTGCTATACACAATGGTATGAAAGTATGGCAGATGTCAGAAACGAAGTCTCTGTTTATAGATGCATAGATGGCGAAAATCTCTGGATTCATGGAAAAGAAGAGCAATGGAGTTTGACATTATTGATGTGAGCCATCAGGAAGATGTAGATTTTAGTTGCCTTCATTTGGAATAAGGTTCAGAGATAAATCCTTTTATTATTTATGGATTCTTCATAGATGTCACAAATCTTTCTCGGATTCATGGACGAGAAGAGTAAGAGAGGTGGACCATGAATCCAAAGGTAACGGAGATGTAGATTATTGATGCAAGAGCCATCAACAAGAAGGTTTGTATTTTTGTGGCCTTGATTTCGAAAGCATGTTTTCAAGAAGAAGGATATATTTGATTTTAGTGTCATATATATTGTGTCCTCCATATCTGACATAGGGGGTTTCTTTTAAGAATTCCTTATCTAGACAGTCTATGTTATCCAAATCATGTATGGTTTGGGAATTGTTTGAACGTAAAGACTTTGTAAGATATATGTTGTCTGTGTACTCTTGGAAGAATGCATTGATTGTAAGTTAGGCGCAACAAAGGTTATATAAAGAAAGCATTGGATTGTTCACATTCCACAGTGGTTAGGTGAAGAAGCATTGGATTGGTCACAGTTTGAATGGTTAGAACAAGAAGCATTTGGATTGATCATTGAGCAGAGGTAGTTAATCAAGTTTTATTCCTGATAATCTTTTGTAAGGACATTGTTCTTGTCAATAATTATGGTGGGTATGTGCTGCCAAATATCATGTTTTGAAAGGCACATCAAGTCAAGAAGTACATTCTTGTTGGTAGATATTCTAGATGTGGCTACTTGATGAAATTGAAGTATCAGTGGGAACTTGGAAAACTCCATGTCTCATGTGAAGTATATGGTATCTTGACAAATGATTTTAGAGGCTCGATTCATTGCAAAAAGTCCATTTTCTTGATATTGGCTTTTGTTCATTGGAATATGTTTATCCCTGAGTGTAGTGGTATCAACACATTGAGATGTAGACAGCAGGCTGCAATCAACACAATCCTTTGCATTGTACATAGTCATCTTTGCTCGAGATGTAAATTCATCTCATAGATTGATTTCTGTAAATGCAAGTGCTACATTTTTTGGGGACAAAATTTCTTTCAGAAATATGCTTTAGGTAGATATCCTTTCTTGAGAGGTTTGTGTCAGGTATGTCATTACCTCATTTTTAACCGAAAATGTGAATTAATGCTAATAAAAGTTTATTGAATACGGATTATGAGGTGAGATAATTTAACATCGCAATTAATACCATTATGACCGCAATTTGAGTAGATGAAGGAAAAAGATCAGCAATTGAATTAATTAGTGAGAGGTAGGCTCATTATGAACACAATCCAAATACAACATCAATCAGGATAACATCTAGCATGACCGTGGTAAGAACATATGAAGAAAGGGATTAAGAATAAAAGCAATAAGCGTGGATTAGGAAGGGAACAATTTTGGGCTTTAGAACGGACGGGGTAGGGGAAGAGTGCAGAGAGAGTATTAAAGAGGCCCATTAATTAATAAAAAGGTCTTAATTAGGTAATGATGCAAACTTTAATGCAAATTAGAGTATTAATTAGGCCCATTAATTAATAAAAAAGGTCTTAATTAGATAATGATGCAAACTTCAATGCGAATTAGGTTTTACAAATAGAGGTAAATTGTGTCATTCTTATAAAATATTGGTAAATAAAGGAACTTAATGGCAATCTCAAGAAAGGAAATGGTACAAGGCATGCTTTCAATGTGGCTGAGGCTTCACTGAAGATGCAACATTATTGTAAGCCCCCTGTAGCTTTTAGTGTAAATATGTTCAAGAATTCATTTGGCCAATTTTCTCACAATAGAGGATGTAAAATATCTTACAAGTTGGAAGATTGTCAAGGTTTTGCCCTATGTCGCCTTGATCAAACGGTGCTGTGTATGATTGTTTCATAGAAACTTGCACATCTAACCAATTCCTTGATGATAGTATATGGGAAAGTTGCTGTGTATGATTGTTTCATAGAAACTTGCACATCTAACCAATTCCTTGATGATAGTATATGGGAAAGTTAAGACGCTGACACAAAAGATAATGTTACCTTTGTTTCACAGAAATTGGCAAACATAATAATAATATGGCCAATAAACATAGCATTGTGCTTTCCATGAAAACTTGATGTTAGTGCTCTTGCCGCCTTTCCATGCACATAAACCATCTCAACTTGTGCAAACAATGTGTTTGAGATGCAATGGGTTATATGTTTCAACTTTGCCATTAAATATTAATGCACATGGATTGTTGGGGAAATTTCATTTTTGTAAAGTGTTTTCTTTCTACTTTGCTTAGTGGCCCTGAAAAAAACAAATAGGCAGAACTGAAATTCTGATGTTATGCACATTGACCTCTTGATGATCCTCAATGCTCATATTTATGAGTTATAATTGCAACTATGGTATATAATGCAATGTCAGCAACACGTTATTTCAAAGTACATCTTTCTTTTGAGAATTTTGTGATTATCACCAAATTAAATGATTCACTAGAGTAAGAACGATGACTCCACATTCAATCAAGATTTGTGGGGTTGATCAAATGCCTTAACCAGATTAGGCAATGAGTCCTCCTATCATGTCCATAACCATGTAGAATTAATTAGTTAATAATGATTCAAAAATCTTTAAACTCTTACAATAAATCTCTATTCAATCATGACTTCCAAATTCATTATTTAAACTAAAAGGACAACGTTAAGGGTTCCAATATGCATGATTAAAGAGATCACCAAACTTATATTGATTGAAACTTTGTAAGTTCATACCAATGACACATCAAAATGACAAGAGCAGATGAATCTTGTGATGAATTCATATCGAAACATGTAGCATGGGAAGCTCCTTTTAAGATATTTCATAAAATTTACAACAGGGGAATGGCTGCTAACAATTATGTGGAATATCATGTCCGCTTTGAGCATTATACATCTTTGTTTCAATGTCAATTTGCTCTAATCTCCAGTTTTTTGCATTGCCAACACCAAACTCTACCTTCTCTTGATAAGGTTATGTATGTCACAAGGAGGGGTTGCTTTAGCTTAGATGCATTCAAGTAAAGAAATTAGATGGGGCAATCTCAAGCAGTTGATGAAGCAGGACTCTCCCTATACAAATTTCTGAATACAAACTAATTTCTTTTTCCTGAGCATCAGCTTTCAATCTCATTTACTTCAACCTTGTCTTGATCTTTGTTGCATGCTAAGTCCCAACACAACAAATAATTATGGAACTACTGCTAATTGTTTACGATTTTTTGCTTGTAATTAGTAAAGGTCACATTAAATTATTCATTGTTTTTACAATGGATAGTGCTCATAATATAAGAAGCCAAAAAACATACAATGTATGGAAATCTTAACAAGGAATCAGTTTAAAACCCAAAGTGCAGCAATAAAAAGTAAAAACACGTCAATCAAACTTAGATATGTTCTGGAAAACCAAATTACTCTGTCAGTGCATAAACATACTCATATATTCCCCAAATATTTTGGTATGTTTTTGCTTATTTTGCCGAGTGCCTATAAATTTTCTGAATTTACCCAAATGCCCTCTGGGTCAACAACATGCTCTTGGAAAATTTATTCTGTTATTTGAGTAATCATTAAGGTCAAAATGCCCTTTTTCTCAATTATATGGTAAATTCATCCCCTTTTCTTCTCTCTCTCTCTCTCTCTCTCTCACACACACACACACACAGCAAGCATTTTGGGTAGGTAATAAAGAAAAACTGAAGGCTATTTCAATTTTTTTTTCCTTTTAACAGATGGGCTTCTAACCGATAAGAAAACCAACCATTGATATCCAAATCTTTTACATTGGATGAGACCACTTTCTTCTTCCATTTGTTACATATTAGACCTTAATAAACTCTAACAGGTACAAAAATATATAGATTTTTTGTTTTGAAAAAAATGGGCTTTGCAACAAGCCAACATGAATCTCTTCAGAGGAAATCCAGCAACAAAAAAAAACAAAAGGATCTTCAAATCTCCACTCTTGCTTACATTGTTAGGTTTATAAAATCTCTCTTACGGCAGTTACTCATATTCGTAACCGTGACAACAACCAAACCCCATGGGATAAACACTTAGATCAAATTGAAACTTAGCTGGATTTGGTTTGTGCGGCAACTTCGGCTGCAAAGTCTTGGCTACGTTTCTGCAGTCCTTCTCCAAGAACAAACCTCTCAAACCTCCTCACCTTTATATTTTCTCCTATCACGGCTATCTTTTGCTTGATAAGATCCTTGATTAGCAGTGAATCATCTTTGATATAGGATTGCTCGAGCAATGAGAGCTCGTTAAGTAGCTTCGCGATTCTCCCTTCAACAATCTTTGCTCGTATAGCCTCCGGTTTCTTAGCCAAATCTTCCTTCTGCATCTCAATCTCCTTCTCTTTTGCAATAAACTCAGCTGGGATGTCTTCAATCGAGATATACTTGACTTGTTGTGATGCAACGAGTTGCATCGCGAGGTCATCGACAAGTTCTTGGAAGATATTTCCACGGGCGACAAAATCAGTTTCACAATTCACTTCGATAAGGACGCCAATCCGATTGTCATGAATATAGCTACCCACTCGTCCCTCTGCAGTGATTCGGGTTGATTTCTTCTCAGCACTAGCTAGCCCTTTCTTTCGAAGAAACTCTCGTGCTTTGTCGAAATCTCCATCATTAGTCTCTAATGCTCTCTTGCAATCCATCATCCCGGCCCCCGTTTCTTCACGGAGCGTCTTCACGAGAGCAGGAGTGATGGCTGACTTAACATCTGAGGATGAAGAAGCTCTCACAACATGAGAGGATCTGAGCTTCCATGGTGTGCTTGGCGATGATGGGTCAGAGCTCTTACCTTTGATTCTCAGCATACCCGAACAGCTTGATTCTCCAATGATCCTGATTTGGCATTTTGCCGAGTAGAAAGCTTGGTGGTGTGGTTGAGGAGCAAGCTGAGATACACAAGGTAATGCTAGAGGTGCCATGGATTGCTCTGTTCCTGTTCTGTTCTGTTCTGTTCTGTTCCTTTCCTTCCTTTTTTCTGGATAATCCCAACATACCTTTGTAAATTGTGTGGTGCTCTCTCTATATATGCCCTCTTAAGAAAAAGAGCCTTCTTGGACAGAAATACATGGTGAGATGAGATGTGTTACAAGGTCATTGGCCCACAAGACTCGCTTTCCTGGCTTGTCTTGTCGTGCGGACAAAATATGTCCCGAGCCGTCCAAGCCAATGGGGACAAATGCTCATGACCCGCCATCAGTAGCTCAAACTTCTTCCTGATTCTTCCCAATCAGATCGTCAGCATTTCCATCATTCATTCTGACCTTATATGTATGCAAATTGTCTGAATCGACAACCCTTGCTTTTATCATCTTCTCTATCTCTTATAACTTATCCTCTCGCATAAACCCACCATCATACTTCATCCGACACGATATGAGCACCTCCTTGGATTAGTCTCATGTGTTGACCTACTTTTTATTGTAGCACCATGGGAGCTTTACATAAGCAAATTTTAGCCATTCCCTCCTAGTTTTGTTCCATTTACTTGATGGCTCCTAGCTTAAGGGTTTCATGAATCGATAGATAAGAAGCTGTTTGAATTCCTTAATTGAGGCAAAATTTGTTGCCAACACCCATTGTTGTATTGTGCATCCCCGCCTTCAGGGAAATCTCCAACGTTTAGGCATCATCAACAACATTCTCACCTACTTGTGTTTTGTGTGCTTAATGCCTCTTATCCTTTGGTTCTTTTTGAGAAGAATGTCATTCATCCGTGACATGCTCCCCTTGTACACTTCCTTCCTATCCACAAGCCAAATTTGTTTGGGGCAATGTTGCCATGCTCTTAACTTACAAAGTCTTCATTGTTCACAAACTTACCCCATTAATGGCCCTTGCTTTTGTAAGTTGACGTCTTACCTTAGACCTAGGGTTTCGTGCTAGTTTCCTATTTCGGTGCTAAATGTCTAGAATTATTGCTACACATGTTAAGAGACAACAACAGATCCTTGTGATGGGGCACACTTTGTCCCTTTCCATTTCTCCCCCATGAATCTCGTACATTCGACTAGAATAATCCTATAACATCATCAATTTCATGAATTTATCTCACTCCTTGTGAAGTCAAAGCACCACAAACTTCAATTATTTATCTCACTCCTCTGCGACCAAAACATCTGACAAATATAGCTTCCAAGGTCATATATAGATGAGCACTAGGAGGTCTTATTTCTCTCATGTTGCACCATCACTAGTCTAACCACCATCCGTTCATGTTTGCTTGTCTTCATGTAGAAGAAATAAAGGAAATGGCCGTGATGCCCGTCCCGTATGTGTGCACCGAGTTTCAAGAAGAATAGGTCATCAGAACCCAAAAGGGTATGCGGGTAATTTCAACAAACGTTGGTGTGTAAGGGTATCCCGGGGCCCACGTTACTATAAAAATATCGTCTCTGTCTTCGCCAATGAGATCGCTCCACGTCAACAGGCCATCCGACCAATGAAATGGCCCCACGTCAGCAGGCATCCCGCCAATGAAATGGTCCCACGTCAGCAGGCCATCCCGCCAATGAAATGGCCCCACGTCAGCACCCCTTTCCCTCCCCTCCCCAGGGGGGGCCATTTTCCTTATCCGAGCAAGGAAGGGTTCAGCGATGGCGGACCTTCCTCGGCTGCTTCCAAACAGGATCATGTCTCCACAGGCGTTTCCTTCCGAAGCAGAAATGTTCGTGACTGTCTGGTATGCATATCCTTCCCCTTCTTTCTCCACCTCTGTAATCATTCCAAAAGGAGCAACCGAATCATAATCATCGTCGTCTTCATCAATATCATAACGTCACCGCCGCCTCCACTATCTTCAGGATCCACCCAGTTGAAGCTCAACAGAAAGTCATGAGAATGTGTTGTTTTTACCGAGCTTTCATGGCTTTTGTCTCTTTGAGGTTTTCATGACTAAAGATGATCCGATCATCACCTTTATGAGATCAGAGGAAATGCCTAAATCTGTTATATTACCTTAGATTTCATGACTGATGAGCATCTCCTTGTGTCAGGGAGCTTTTGCTTCCATCGTACTATTAGGCAATCTGAGAAACGATCATCATCATATTGATCCGAAGAGATCACTAACTTTTCATCTTGCAATCCCTCTTCAAACAGGCAGAGAACGAAGGAAGAGAAACTATGCCATCCTGCAAAAACGGGAGGGGAAACTTTTTCCATGGCAGCTTGAAAGAAAGTGCGGCAGTCATACACGCAAAAAGCATCAGTCTGATGATAATCTCTCAACAGATCCAAGGCTTGAAAATATCATCGAAGAATTTATGGAACCTGAAACAGGTAGTATCAGTTCTGTCAGAGAAGTCATAGCTAATTATGGCAGCAACAGTGATCTCAATTTTAACTTGAATGATCTTGTGCTTTCCCTGAAAGGTTGTGATAAACCATCAGATCTCGATCATGGTAGATACCTCCATAGCCTCATATGTAAATATGGACTCGATCGAAGCATTTTTATAGGGAATTCTCTTATTCAGATGTATGGTCAATGTGGAAGCACAGACGAAGCACAGTTAGCATTTTACAGATTATTACCTGAAGCTAACTTGTTTTCATGGAATCTGTTAATGAAATCTTATCTTCAAAATGGATATTTTGAGATAATGAAATTGGTCTTCGAAGCCTTGCCCTGTAAGGATGTGATTTCATGGACGTGTATGATCAAAGCATTTACTTTGTATGGTAAGGATAAGGAAGCTATACATGTGTTTTATGAAATGCAGAGGTCAGAAGATAGCAAACCAAATAAGGTAACACATGTTTGTATCCTTAGTGCATGTAATACTCCTGATGCTCTTGAAGACGGTTACGAAATCCACGCTTCCATTATTTACAATGGCTATGAAGTAGATGATATGATTGGAACTTCACTGATTTCCATGTATGGAAGATGTCATAGTCTTTGTAGTGCCAGAATTGTACTCTGTCTGATTGATAAAAAGGATATAATCTCATGGAACTCTATGATTTCAGCATGTACGGAAAATTGCCAGAGTGAGGAAGCATTAGATATCTACTTTCATATGTTATCAGTTGGGGTGAAACCTGATAACTTTACTTTTGTTACTATTCTAGATGCCTGCACGATGGTAAGGGACTTAGAAGTAGGAAAGAGTATCCATTCCACCATATCAAACACTACATACAAGAATGCCATTGCAGTAAATAATGCTCTCATCACTTTCTATGGAAAGTGTTTTTGTTTCGATATAGCAAAGGGACTGTTTGAAGAGATGAAAGAAAGAGATGTCATCACTTGGAACGCAATGATTGCTGCATGTACCCAGAACGGTCATGAAGATGAAGCTTTAGCTCTGTTCCATGGGATGCTGGAAAATGGCTTTGATCCAAGCAATATTACGTTTTTTGGCATGTTAGATGAGTGTACTAGTTTAGCGAAAGGATTCACAATACATACCTATGCTGTGAAATTTGGGCATGATCAGGACGTACTAATTGGAAATGTTATGGTGAATTTCTATGGTAAGCTTCAAAATATGGATGAAGCAGAAGCAGTATTTTGGACAATCTCTCAGCGAGATGTGGCTTCTTGGAATAATTTGATCCATCACAAAGGTCATGTCAAAGAATCTATACAAATGTTTTATAGAATGCAGTTGGAGGGTATTTTGCCTGACCAGGCGACCTTCATCTACATGGTTGATACTTGTGCTAGTTTAGAAGATTTTGACAATGGAAGGATGTGTCATGTGGCTATACAAAGTAGCCATCACCATCATGATCTCGCCATTGGAATTGCCCTCCTCAGAATGTATGGAAAATGTGGAAGGCTCGGTGAAGCGAAGAGCATCTTTGAACAAATGCCACAAAAAAACATTGTTTCTTGGAATGCAATTATCAAAGCGTGTGTTCAGAATGGAGAGAACAAAGAGGCTCTGAATCTCTTCTATCAGCTACAAGAAATGGGTATGTATCCTGACAAAGTGACCTTCTTGTATGCACTTAATGGATGTGATGCTCAGGAGCTTTTAGAAGAGGGAAGAAAATTGCATGCTATCGTCATTAGTGTTGGATATGGGGAAAACCAGGAGATTGGCCATGCCCTTATTAGCATGTATGGAAAATGCAATAGTCTGGAAGATTCAAACATTGCTTTCAATAGGATCAATCATAAAACTGTTGTTTCTTGGAATGCTGTGCTGACTGCATGCCGGCAGAATATGGACGGAACTATGGCTTTGACATTGTTTCACCAAATGGAAAATGAACACGTGGAACCTGATAAAATTACATATATTTGTGCTCTTGATGCATGTGCTAGCATTGCAGCTTTATCAGAAGGTGAAAGTATCCATAATATGATAACTGATAAGGGATGGGAGATAGATACTGTTGTGGGGAATGCACTCATCAACATGTACGGAAAATGTGGGAACATCAACAAGGCCATGAGCATCCTTAGAAACATATCCTGCAGAGATGTAGTTTCTTGGAGCTCACTCATTGCAATTTGTGCACAAAATGGTCAAGCTGATTTGGCTCTATCCCTTTTTCAACAGATGAAGCTAGATGGTGTGGACCCAAATCATATTTCTTTCACTTGTGCCCTTACTGCATGTAGTCAAGTTGGACTTATTGATCATGGAAGACAATACTTTGCTTCAATTAGTAAAGACTATGGCATGGTTCCTACACTCGAACATTATGTTTGTATGATTGATCTACTTAGTCGAGCTGGACACTTGGATGAGGCAGAAGAATTGATTGGGCAAATGCCATATAAGAAAGTTCCAATGGTATGTTTGAATTTACTTGGAGCTTGCCACAAGTATGGTGATGTAGAGAGAGGAGAAAAAGCTTTTATGAAGTGTCTTGAGCTAGAGTCTGATAATTCTGCTCCCTATGTGATAATGGCAAATCTTTATTCTTCAGCTGGTATGCATGAAGATGCTGCAAAAGTCAGAGAAGCTTTAAAGAGCAAGATTATGAGAAAATAGAGCATGAAATGGCAAGATTATGTTGACTTTGAACAGGAATTTGGCAAGGTTATGTTGACATAGAACAGGAATTGGCAAGATTATGTTGAGATAAAACGGGAAATGACAAGATTAGGATGTCATAAAACATGAATTTGCCAAGGAGTTGACGTTCAAGAAACATTTTCCTGCAAGTTTGGTTGGGGGGATATGATTATATGAGAACACATATCAAGTTTCGATGCGTGGAGATACATCCGAACTTATGGATTTGTCAATTTGCAAAAATTGTGACAAAGTAGAACATGAAGAGTTTGCTAACGAGCTTGATATCAAGAACAATTCAAGTTTGGGACATGCACCAAAAAACCTCCTTTGCATGCAAATATATACTTGGAATTTCGTGGAAAAATGATTTTGCCAAATTCCCCACAACAAAAGGCTGATTCATATTTGCTCATATTGAAAACCAGCTCTTTTGAACCAGGCATTTACATGGACAAGCTGGAGACATGTTGCACCATGGAGAATATCCCCCCTCCCCCTCTCACGGACAAAAAAGCCAGCTCTTTTGAACCAGGCATTTACATGGACAAGCTGGAGACATGTTGCACCATGGAGAATATCCCCCCTCCCCCTCTCACCGGACAAAAAAGCCAGCTCTTTTGAACCAGGCATTTACATGGACAAGCTGGAGACATGTTGCACCATGGAGAAGCTCATATTGAAAACCAACTCTTTTGAACCAGGCATTTACATGGACAAGCTGGAGACACGTTGCACCATGGAGAATATCCCCCTTCCCCCTCTCACCGGACAAAAAAGCTGCTTAAATTCATCACATAAGATCTTGAGCTTAATAAGTGCTTTAAAAGAGTGGATCTTGAGTTTCCTCACATAATTTGGGCCAGTTGCTGATTTTATTTTTGCACTACCTAAAATTCTAGCATGAAACAAAAGCCATGAAGCGACAGATGGTTCTTAAAATTTCATATACGGAATGCAGCAAAAATGTCATTATGCTATGGTATAAAAGATGCTTTGATGATGAACCAAGGAATGGCAAACATACACTCTTGTGAGATTTACATCAAATCTCAAAAGTAATAAAATGAACATTTGTATTCCATCAACTCAAGGAGCAATAGTTAAGTCTCATTTGAATATATCTAAATTGGAATTAACTTCCTCCAGAAAAGGATTGACTGCATCTACTGCTCTGTATTTTACAAGTTACTGTTGATCTAAGAAACCCTGTTTCTCATGCATATTTTGCATACCCTGCAATTAGCACATTCCAAGAGACTTCATCTTGAACAGCAAGTTGTTCAAAAACCTCTTCTGGCCTTTAGAGGTTACCAAGCATGATGTCCATTCCCAAGATCCCCCATTCACTATCTCGTTATGAACAATAGTGATGTTATCCATAACTGCTCTAATCAGAATGTGTTTCACCAATGTCACCATCTTGCCACGTTTTTAGTGCCAAGATGTTGATACAAGGAAAAGGACATCGATACTTGTAATTGATGCTCGTATGCAAGGCCTAGTTCTTGCCTAATGCACTGCCCCCGAAATGACAAATCTTGTTATAGATATCAATGTTTCGCAAAATTGTTGTGAAGATGTTTCAATGCATGTCAAATTCCCTACCTGCCCAATCATGTTTATATAGTGAAATTCAAAACTTTCCTAGCAATCACATGATCTTGAATTTATGCTAATTTAACTCTACTCCTAATCATATCTCATCTATAATCTCAATGTTGTAGTACAAGGACTATATAATTCAGAAGCAAGGTTGTTTCATCATTAATGAAATTATTGTGGCCCACCCTGGATTACATTGCTTGAGCCTTCGCTAAGAAGTATTTCATTTCTTCCTATCGAGCATCCCAAGGTGAAAGCAATATCCGGTGGAAGTACATTAACTCGTGATCAAGGGCATTTAGGGGAATAACTCGTGATCAAGGGCATTAACTCTACTTGACGGGGATTTCTGTGGACATTCACTCCATCTAGGTTTAGTACATTCACTCACAATAGGCTTCCTCATTATTGTGGTACTACTACTAAGGCATTTCCATTCCCAGAGGTTTGATATGCTTTAAAAGCTCTTCAGGAAAGTCTCATAAGGTTAAAGTAGAACAGAGCATACATCAGCCATGGCTGCTCCTATCTAGTTTGCATGTATTTTTCACGATTCTTTTTGTTTACGTTCTCTTCACTAGATTTCTCGACCTTCTCCAACAGAGAACCACTTATCCACATGACATGAGATTCCATGGCTAACAGCAAGTATGAGTACGTCAAGTCGTTTGAGCTTGAAGATCGTTTACTTCCTCAGACTTGGATTGTTGTGAGAATCGATGGACGCTCTTTTCACAGGTACTATTCATAATATCCGAGAACCAGAAAGATTAAGAAACAGAGAGTGGCAAAAATAGGCAGAGAGAGGTTTTCAACAAGTATAAAGCAAAATAAAAATGCTAATAAAAAAAAATGAAATAAAATAAAAACTATATATATAGAAGAAGCCAGTTATGTTAATATCTTTTAAGAAACCAAAAGTGCCTATTAGACCGAACAAGAGACCAACATGTTGCTGGTATTTGAGAACAAACCAACATAAGTATAACTAAATATAGGGTAGTAATGAATCTAGCAAATTTCTGAACATAGATACTAAAAATGGTACCTTCCAAAAATCTCTAACATGGGACACCCCAAGATGGAGAAATCTCTGAAGTGAGGGAAACGCTTATGACGCCAGATGATAAAAAGGAAATAACTTTAAATTGTGCTACTTCTATAATGAGAGCCAAATTGGACTCGGTTCCATATAACATGAGGTTTCTAAATCGTTTTAGCCTTTCTAGTAGCTTGTTATCCAAAATCCATGCTTGAGAACTTGCATCTGGAGCACATATGTTCCATTGTGGATCCCTCGCTTTTGTGACTTGTTCACAGAATGGGATATGCTTGACATTTGCTGTTTCAGCTCGTTGATGATTGAACCTTCGGTAGCCATCTTTTCTTCATTTGCGAGGAGGATAACAGCATGGGTGATTTCTCACTCAAATCTTTTACCTTCATTGTGAAAGGCAGTCCTATGCGTTTATGTAGGTTCTTGATTGCGTGTTAGATAGCAGCCTTAAGTTGTAAAGGGGGGCACATAAGCAGCTCCATTTGAAGTTTCCTACATTGTGGCAGCATTTTAAAGCAGTCCAGATCCTAACAAGTAATGATGTTAATTAGTTTTATGTTGCTCAGATCTCCTGAATGCAAAGTATACATACACATTTCTTTTCTGGAAGGAAATGTGTGGGATAGAAAATGTCCTGAAAACAAGTTCAAATGTGATCGAAGGCTGAGCTATGATATATGGGTGTCTTGATCAAGTTCAAATTCAAGTAACTAGGTTTTTATAGAGAAGTTAATTAGAGATTTGGAAACTGAACTTCAATGCATTAATGAAATCCCAATCTATATATAGATCACAACATAACATGTCTATTTGGTTTCTTGTTATTTGTGTCCTGTTAGCTTTATGTTAGCCTCTAGTTATCAAAAGCTGCAATGTATCATCTCTTCTTTTTCTGTTTGTTCCCAGGTTTGCAGATGTACATGACTTTGAAAAACCAAATGATATAAATGCCCTAAATTTAATGAACGAGTGTGGCAAAGCTGTAATGGAGGATTTGCCTGACATTGTATTTGCATATGGTGTAAGTGATGAGTATAGGTAAGTCATGAAATATTGATAATATATGTAACCGAATCAAATTATTGTAATATGTGGAAGCCATGTTATCAAGATCTGCTAAATAGTTATTCTAAAAGTATATCTAAAATCAAATTGGAATCTTATATAACTTGGTTTATATTTGCAGTTTCGTAATTCACAAAGATAGCAATCTATATAGGAGACGTGCAAGGTATGTCCTATATTTTAATACACATTGAGTGAAAATGTGCACAGTTCTAATCTCACAAGATAGTATCCATCCTTGTTCCATCAACAAATAGGTTGAATATATGCTATGAGTCTAGACATCATGCGGGTTGGAATAGTTGTATATGTCTGAGAGTCAATTCAACCAAATTGATACTCAAGGATGAGAAGTGAGATTAATATCATTTAGTTCATAGAATGAAATAGAGAAAATTCAAAATTCGATCTTATGTGAAAATTTGGGACTTAAATCCTCAACGTCGTATCCTTTTATGTTATTAGAAACAGATGCTCAGCCCATACAGTTGGTAGTCATGCAAAGAGTATACAAGTATATCACAAAAATCAAGAATATGCCCGATCACATATTGCCAAAACAGGCTTGGAACATAAGATGCAAGGTACAGGAAATGAATAAGCGCAAAATTCTCTTATCTGGCTAGATGCTTGACATTATGAAATGGTTTAAAATATAGGGTGTATTGGAGCTCTATATGAAGTATGTAATCACCGATGATAGATTACTAAGGTCACTAAGAAGTGTCAAGATACCAAAATGTCAAAATTGAAATATTACATTGCAAATGTTTACTCCAATACAAGGTAAAAGTGACTAAAATGTATCCAACATTAGCCTTGGACCTCAAAGATCTTAGCAGTTCTTCGAACTTGCTCACACAAGCTAGATGTTGAGGTAGCATCATGGTATCATCACCCAATTATGAAGATATGCAATGAAAACCTAGTGGAGGAGGAATATCTGTTACTGCTCGCATGCTCAGAAGCTCAGAATATAATAATTTGCAAGAAGTATGATGATTTGTTAGATGGGCATGATAAAGTAAGTGTCATATTCAAATCTTTACCAAGAAGGGTGATCACATATATGTGTTTTGTTTTCACATAAAGAGTTTTTACTACAAAGTAGTAACCCCCTTTCTTAGGAAGGAGTCAATACATTATGATATGTTTATTTTGTCCCATGAGTTGAAATTGATCTCTCATAGACAATAAAAAATTTATTCTACTCTATTCTTGGATTTTGGGATGATCTAATTAACATGGAGCCTAATTTTTATGACTTTTGTTGATCTTCAATTCACAGCAAGCTCGTGTCAGTTATTGTATCGCTTTTTGCTGCAACATATGTTTTCAAATGGCCTACCTTATTTCCAAATAAGAAACTACAATATTCTCCTGCTTTTGATGGAAGGGCTGTTTGCTATCCTAACAAGTTAGTTCTGAGGGATTATATTTCTTGGCGCCAAGTTGACTGTAATCCATTTCTTCCTTTGCCATGATTTTTTAGTTTTTATATGTTTTTTATGTTTAATCTTCTTGCTATGTTTTTTTAGGTCATATCAACAATCAATATAATACATGCCTTTGGACTATGGTAAAGAAGGCAGGAAAAAGTAAGGATTGCGCAAACAAAGAGCTACAAGTAAGGGTTATAACTTAATTGCGCAAACAATATTGTGGTTGTTATTAAAAGAAATGAACTTCTTTGTACTTACCCTCTTTTCTTTGTTAAGGTCTTTGTTAGTTGTAGAAAATCTTACAGAACAATTATTATGTGAACTATTCTGAATTCCTGTTAAATATATGTCCAGAAGTGTTTACTTCCTTATTCATTTATTACATAATTCTGACTGCAGGGAACGAGAGCCGACTTCAAAAATGAAATGCTTTTCAAGGAATTTGGTATTAACTATAATACCCTTCCGCCAATATTTCGGAAAGGATCATATATTTTTAGAAGAAAGGTATTATGTATGTATGAAGTTATACATTCTTCCCTCTCGGTCCTTGTGTGCATGTGTATTAAATCTTAGCATCTTTTTAAGAGGGAGGGCATTTTTTTTCTTTGTATCAGGTGGCAGATGTTGAAGCTCCTACAAAGAAGTCCAAATATGCGCTGACCATTGAACATGGAGACATTATTGGTGACGAATTTTGGGAAGTAAATTCCCACATTCTTGAAGTCTAAGGAAGACCCCTCCATCAATCTATGGAATGATGGCATGTCAATTTATTAGCATTAACAGGATCTTAGATCATGTACTATTAATGCTCTCGGTTAGTTCATCTACTGTAGTAAGAAGATAGCAATGTACCATTAAAATTGCAGTGTCCTTGGAGGGCAATGAGTTTTTTGTTTTAGGGACTAACTCCTTATAATGATGATGCCTTTGTCTTTTGTTTGCCATAATATATTTTATGGGCATGGATTTATCCCTTGAACCTTGTCTCAACAAGGGTCCATGATTTGGAACAAATGTCTGATGGAGGCATCAGCAAATGATTAGCATGTGAATTTATAGCAATGAGCCCAAACTGCATCTTGCAGCATTGGAGTTTTGGTTATAGAATTATGACATGGGACCTCTAAGAAACCTTATGTAGTAGAACTTCACAATTTGATATGTGCCTAGATTGAAGTGTCTGAAGCATGTTGAGTTTAATGTATGCATAACTGATTGTAATGGAATAAGTTGAAGGTTTCAAACAAAGGTTAACTGGAATGTTGCCCACTATAACTGAAAATGTAGTTGCTTGATATGAGCTTCCTAGATTGAAGGAATATGAAGCACCTCATGAGCTAGGGTCTAGGGTCTATGTAAATTGTTTTTCCAAATTGGTAAAAATAGCTGATTGTGGTATTTATATCATGCAAGTGTACTTCCCATAAGTTTTCTTTTTCTCTGATATTTAGTACAGTACATTTAGCACTACTAAGTGCTTGAATGAGGATTGCTTTACTAATGGAGATGTCTCAAGAAGGATAAGAGACTTGTACAATTCATTTTTTTGAATATCATGCATGTGTATCCCTGCAATAACTATACTATTCATTGTCTGATCTTTAATACAGTACAAATAGCCCTAAAGAGCTTGAAGTAATCTATTGCTTACTTCACCAGACGGCTTGAGGAGGGTCATGCTAAGAAACTTGTGCAACCCATTGCTTGATCCATTTGTATCATCCAATGTTTTAATGAAGAACAAATATTACTAAAGAGCTTGAATAAGGATGTAAACAGATGGCCTACTTCATGAGATGGCTTAAGGAGAGTAATGATGTTGAGAATGTTTAAAAGTTATAACGGCTAGTTAGTTTCAACAGCTAGTTAGCCCAACGGCCAGATCTTGGCCTTGATAAAGAGGGACTTTCTCCACATGTAAATAGAAAAGATCTCTGTATTTTTCTCCCTCCTAACAATGTATATTACTGAACAAATGTGCTTTCTCATATTTCTTTATGGTATCAGAGCATAGATCCGCCCCTCTGCAAAACCCTAGATCTGTCCTCTACAGAACCCTAGATCTACCCTTCTGTTGGTATGACAGTGATTGGAACAGCACTGTCCTAGCATTCAAGAGAGGAAAGGGGGTTTTTTTTTGTTTCATTTGGGATGACATTGCTATGTGATTGAGAGGTGACTTGGGAAAAAAGTCAGAAGAGGAAAGCAGAGATAGGCCAACTTGACAAGATGGATGATGTGTTCTCAAAATTGAATGAAGATGAGGTGAAAACATTGGTGAAATACATGAAACATGCTGAGATTGTAGCATTTGGAGGTGTGACAGGAATACAACCACCACCCCGACTTGAACTCCTCCCAATTGAGTTCAAACTCGATGGACCAGCCACATACTTGAGCTGGTCGCGTCGGATGATAGGTGCCTTGGCAGGGAGAAGCCTTGACGGCTACCTTACGAGAGAAGAGAAAGAGCCTCCTATCAAAACGAGCAATGAATGGAAAGCATGGAGAGCTACCCACATGTCATTGTACACGTGGCTTCTCAACTCCATGATTCCATCAATCGCCACAACAGTTGATGGAATTTTAAGTGTGAAGGAGATATGGGAGAAATTGCAAAAGACGTATGCAGGGAGGGGAAACAACATGAGAGTATTTCAAATCGAGTAGGTGAGATGTTGTTTGCCAGGGAGATAGGATGATTCAGGAATATGCCATAGAGCTAGAGCGCCTATGGGCAGAATACGATCATTTCTCGCCTGTGACAATGTGCAATGATCCTCAGTGTAAGAGCAAGGAAATTTCTGCTCAAAGAAGAACTATGCAATTTTTGAAACATCTCAACCCATCATTTGATCAAAGAAGGGCAGTTCTTCTAGCCAAGGCTGAAATTCCTACACTTGATGAGGCAATCGCGACTATGATACAAGAGGAGAGTAGAATGAAGCTGCTCTCTGACACTGCCGAACTTCCAGGGGTGCGATCGGAACTAAAGGTGTCAAATTCAAGCGGAAGTGAAAATCGAAAATGCTACAATTGTGGTGAAGTTGGTCATTTCAAGAATGCTTGCCCTAAACCATCTAAGGAGAGAGAATATGGAGGACGTGGGCAAACTAGAGGTTGTGGTCGAGGGGGCTGAAGAGGTGCAAGAGGAGGTTACCAAGCAAACTTGATGGTATCAAAAGAAGAGGAAGGAACCAAGGTGGTGTTCACCGAAGAGGATCAAGCTCTCTTAGAAATACTTAGGAGGAAGCAAAGAGCCGCAGATGATACTTCATTCATGTTAAGGGGTAACATTGCCACCTATACTTATTCGGCCACAAGTACTAGCAACACAAATACTCTTGCCTCTGCACCAGAATGGATAATTGATTCTGGTGCATCTAGGCATGTAACGGGTAATGCTAGTGAATTCTCCTCGTATACTCACTTAGCAATGCGAAAAAGCATTCAAATTGCTGACGGTACTACACAACCTGTAGTGGATATAGGTACAGTAAAATGTACCGACTCTGTGACATTGTCTAATGTGTTGCATGCTCCTTCTTTCTCAGTAAACTTATTATCTATAAGTTCTATCGTACACCAACTAAAATGTGTTGTTTCTTTTGATATTCCCAAGGTGATATTCCAAGAGAAAGGGACAGGTTGGAGACTTGGGACTGGCACATGGCATAGTGGACTATGGTGTTTGGATTGTGAAGGGCTGGATTCAACATTAGCATCTATGGTAGAGGGAATAGATGTAAGGGGATCTAAAATGAGTTATGAGGACTTGTTAATACTTCACCACCAACGCATGGGACATGCCTCTTATGGCATTTTGAGTCAGGTGTATCCACCCCTTTTGAAAAGGCAGATAAAACAAAACTTGTTTGTGATGCATGTGAATTTGGTAAGCTTACTAAAAGTTCATATGCTAGTTCAGGTCATAGGAGCTCCAATGCATTTGATGTAATACACTCCGATGTTTGGGGACCATGTCCCACAAGTTCTATTAATGGATATCGATATTTTGTCTCTTTCATTGACTGCTTCTCTCGTGTGACATGGTTATATTTGATGAGAAAAAAGAATGAAGTATTTGCTTGTTTTAAAGATTTTCATAGAGCAGTTCAAACTCAATATGGTGCAATAGTAAAAGTGTTGAGGTCTGATAATGGAACAGAGTATGCTAACATGACATTTAGGGCATACCTCTCAGATCAAGGAATACAACATCAAACTACATGCCCATATACACCAGAACAAAATGGAGTAGTGGAGAGGAAGAATAGGCATCTTCTAGAGGTAACGAGAAGCATGATGATTTCTATCAATGTCCCAAAGTAGTTGTGGGGACAAGCAGTTTTGACGGCTGCCACATTGATCAATAGAATGGCCTCTAGAGTATTGGAGTGGAAGTCTCCATGTGAGTTGTTGCAAGGCAATAACTCTGGAATCCTTCCTTTGAAGGTATTTGGATGTGTGTGTTTTGTAAAGGACAGTAGACCATCTGTAGGAAAACTTTATCCTAAAGCTGTAAAATGTGTATTTGTGGGATACTCTGCCACACAAAAAGGCTATGTTTGTTGGAGTCCAGTAGAGAAGAGATTATTTGTGAGCATGGATGTGCATTTCAGAGAGTCAGAGCCATATTATAAACAAGGGGTAACTTCACCCTTTGATGACTTAATTCAGACTGAAAATATGAGGGAAGGAGATAATTGTGAGAGGTTGCTAAAAATAGGATCAATTCCTTTGTTGATCCCTACATCAGCTGAGAAACAAGTGAGCGTAGGAGGTACGGAAGAAGAAGGAAACGAAGACGAGGAGCCTATATGTGTTGGGACTCAAGCTGAGGGGGAGCTAAAGGTGTATACAAGGAAGAGGAGGCAAAAAGACAGAAATGTGAACACGTCTTCAGCACCACATGTGCCATCAAGTTCCATGTCCCGACCTGCCTCGACTTCTGAAATACCTACAGAACTCCCGAACCTAGAAATCACAGGTGATATGATTTCCTCTCCTCCTATCAAGATTAGGAGGACCTCTCGCAGTAATGCAGGGGTCCCTCCTAATCGTTATGGTTTTCCTCATGATATTGCTCAGTTTATCTCTTATTCTAACATATCAGCTACACATAGAGCATTCATTGCATCATTAGACTTTGTCACTTTACCCAAGTGTTGGCAGGTTGCTAAAGAATATCCAAAATGGAAAGCAGCCATGCAAGAAGAACTCGGAGCTCTTGAGAAGAACAAAACTTGGGAGATTGTGTCACTACCACCAGGAAAGAAGGCGGTTGGGTGCAAATGGGTGTTTACAATAAAACAGACCCCAGAGGGAAAAATAGATCGATACAAGGCACGATTGGTGGCTAAAGGATATAGTCAGACATATGGCATTGACTATGATGAGACTTTTGCACCTGTGGCAAAGATGAGCACTGTTAGAACACTTATTTCCTTAGCATTGAATAAGGATTGGAAATTACATCAATTAGATGTAAAAAATGCATTCCTTCATGGAGAGTTGATGGATGAAGTGTACATGGATGTTGTCGAATACAAGTGTATAATGGACGTATTCACACTATCCCTTTGGGCCATTTGTGTAATTAGCATAAATGGTAGTTGCCCTAAGTCGGTCACTATATATAGTGACCTTGTAACCTTTTTGTAAGGTTGGGTGTTGTATTATTGTTTCTATTGAATAGAAAGTCTTTTGTCTCTCTCTCTCTCTCTCTCTCTCTCTCTCTCTCTCTCTCTGTGCAACGACCTAGAAACTGTCATACGCAGGTAAAGAACAGAATCGAATGCTTCTTGATCTTCGCATCGACACGGCCTTGTCTCCAACATCTGGTATCAGAGCCTGCACAGTAGTCGGTCCTTCAATCCGCTGTCGGCCGTCGTCTCAGCCTGCACAGCATTCGGTTTCCTGTGTCATTCGAAGAAGAGAGAAGAAGAAGAGAAACGAGGCTTGCATCTCATCGCGTTAGATCATCTTCGCTTGGAGTAAGCCAGCAGGTTGTACTCTGTCCCTTGTGATCGTAACCGCTCGAGGTGAAATCCCCTTGTGCAACATTGACACGATCGTGCTCCATTCGGTTAAACGGCATCCGAAGAGGTCATCAAACGCTGCTCGCCGCTCATTGTAACCACTCGGTGCAGATCGGTCTCAAGACAACAACCCAAATTCGTGCTTCATCTGGCTGATCGACATTCGGGAGGATCAGTTGGATCCGTCTCTCTCGTTGCTGCAGTCAACCGAAGCAGAATCGGTCCAGATAATCGGTTTCAATAATCGGTATTCGGCATATATATCCGAAGCGAACCGGGCTCACTCCGACTCGGCAACATTCGGGAAGACCAGTCGGTTCTGTCCCTCAAGCTACCGGAGTCAATTCGAGCAAGTTCCGAAGCCGAACCGACTCGGGTTCAAATCCGACTAGAACGATATCGGGTGAGCCAACCGGCTGCACTCCAACAAGGTTCGTAGTCAACTCTGAACCGAGCTCCGTCAACCGAAACCAAATTTGATGGCATCAACATCCGGCTCGTCAGAAATGAGTCTACGAAAGTTCGATGGATCGAACTTCAACTTCTGGAAGGAACAAATGCAGGACTATCTCATAGTCAAGGGGCAAATCGATCCCATCGAAAATGAAGAACCTCCAGAAGGATACAAACCAATTGAGTGGCAGAAGCTGGACAGAATCGTCCGCGCCACGATTCGGATGCACCTATCGGAATCGGTATACTTTACGGTGCAATCGTGTACGACAGCATTCGAACTGTGGAAAACACTGTCAGACACTTACGAAAAGAAGGTCGCCGCAACAAAGATGTTTCTGATCCGGCGCCTCTACAACTTGCGGATGAAAGAATCCGACTCGGTTCAAGCACACCTCAATGAGTACGAAAGCATAAGCTCCCAAATCTCGTCACAGGGGACGGCAATCGAGGATGAACTCAGAGCAATGATACTCATGAGTAGCCTTCCCTCATCATGGGAAACTTTCGTCACAACCGTGTGCAACGCGTCAACCACGGCTGTTAAATACTCCGAAGTCACGAGCGCAATCCTGACCGAAGCAGCTCGGAGAAAGTCTTTCGCCAAAGACTCAACAGACGACGCTTATGTAGTACAAGATTCGACAGACCGATCGAACATACGAGGAAGAGATTCCTCACGGCCGCCGAACAATCAGCGAAGACGGAGCCAGTCACGGGATAATCGAATCTGCAACTACTGCAAGAAACCCGGACACATCAAAGCCGACTGCCGCGCACTCAAGAACAAGAACGACAAGTCTCAGAAATCAGACAAGAAGAGTGGCCGGCATGAGGAGATCAATTACGTCAGCTTCTCAGCTGATGTGCTACCAGACGACCCGAATATACTATCAATCGAAAATCCAGTCGGATCAGAAGTCCTACTCACGACTGAAGAGTCGAGCACATGGCTCTTAGATTCGGGCGCGTCATTTCACGTGACTCCTCATCGATCCCAATTTCGGCAATATACGATCCGTCACTCCGACTCAGTTCGAGTCGGCAACTCACAACACTGTGACATCATCGGAATCGGCACAGTAGAGCTCAACCTTGCAGGTGGCTCTACACTTGTACTCCACAATGTCCGACATGTACCCGAGCTCTCAAGGCCATTGATCTCAGTCGGACAACTAGATGAAGACGGCATTCGTGTCGGTTTTTCTTCGGGAGGGTGGACACTCCACAGGGGGAACCTCCTGCTTGCTAGAGGACCCAAGATACACTCCCTGTATCCGTTACATGTTACGCTTAGAGAGGGTAACCTGTTTTTGGTGGATATTCCTGTGTCATCACTATGGCACCGAAGATTAGGACACCTCAGCAAGGCCGGCATTACGCATCTATCTAGAGCCGGATACATCCCCAAACTCTCCTTCTCCGACCATCAATTCTGCGAGCATTGCCAGTATGGCAAACAAGCAGCCGCATCACACCCGACATCAGCACCAAGAGAAACGAGACCTCTCGATTTAGTCCATTCGGACGTCTGTGGCCCAATGCCGCATCAGTCTCTAGGCGGTGCCTCTTACTTCGTCAGTTTTATTGACGATTCGACTCGAAAGGTGTGGGCTTATCCAATTCGCACCAAAGATCGTGTCTTCTCGATCTTCTCCGATTGGCTCGCTATGGTAGAAAATCAAACCGACCGAAAGCTGAAATGCTTTCGGACAGACAATGGGGGAGAGTTCAAATCCGAAGAATTCGTCAAATTCTGCCGACAACGCGGCATCCGACGTGAATTTACGGCACCACACAGTCCGGAGCAAAACGGGATTGCAGAACGAATGAATCGGACAATCCAAGAAAGGATAGTTTCCATGCTCCAACACTCCGGACTGTCGGATGGCTTCTGGGCAGAGGCTCTACTCACGGCAGTACACATAATCAATATGTCGCCAAGTAGACCTCTAGGACTTCAAATTCCTCAGGAACTATGGATCGGCAGTAAGCCGAATTACGACAAGCTGAGGATCTTCGGATGCGAGGCGTACGCCCTTATTCCGAAAGATGATCGCCGAAAACTTGCACCTCGGTCCAGGAAATGCATTTTCCTTGGATATGGATCAGACGGCGAAATGGGATACCGACTCTGGGACCCCGAACGCAGACAAATCGTTCGAAGTTCGGACGTTGTGTTCAACGAGTCGGCTATGAATCCATCAGTCGAAAAACCGATCGAAGTCCGAAGGGTAACATTTTCCGATGTGCCGACCCTTCAAGAAGGCCCCGCTCTCAACACACGGTCAGCTTCACGGGTAGCTGAACCTTATACTACCGACTCGGACAACCCCGACTCGGCACAGCAGAACAATCCGCTTTCGGACCATCCGACCATGATACCCGATGCGACCAGTCCAATCATACCTCGACGATCCGAGAGACTGTCGCAACCTCCGGAGAGGTACTCTCCTGGAATTTTCTTCACCGACGCCGGCGAACCAACGTCTTACGAAGAAGCATCGACATCTGTCGATTCAGCCACCTGGCATCTGGCGATGGAGTCGGAAATGCACTCCATTCGGGCAAACAAGACTTGGGATCTGGTCGAATTACCTAAGAATCGACGTGCTCTTCCTTGCAAGTGGGTTTATCGACTAAAAGAGACGTCTGATTCGACCACCCCAAAGTACAAAGCCAGATTAGTTGCGAAGGGCTTCCGACAAGAATATGGCGTCGACTTCGACGAGATTTTTTCACCAGTGGTAAAAATGACAACCCTTCGTTTCCTACTCGGCGTAGTGGCAGCCGACAACTTGGAGCTGATTCAGCTAGATGTCAAAACAGCCTTCCTCCATGGTGATCTTGACGAGGAAATTTATATGGAGCAGCCAAAAGGCTTCGTGGCGACTGGCCAAGAACATCTAGTCTGCCGACTCAGGAAGAGTCTATACGGCCTCAAACAGGCACCACGACAATGGTACAAGAAGTTCGACGACTTCATCCAATCGATCGGCTTCTCAAAAAGCGATGAGGACCATTGTCTTTTTACCAACACAGCTCAAGATGGATCACCCATCTTCCTCATCATTTACGTGGACGACATGCTAATTTCTGGACGCCACGCGGGCGAACTTGCCGATCTCATTCGGCAACTGCGGTTGAAGTTTGCCATGAAGGACCTCGGTCCGGCACGACACATACTTGGCATGAAGATTAGTCGGCATCGCGATAAACGACATCTTTTTTTGTCTCAGACCGACTATATCGGACGTGTCTTGGAACGCTTCAACATGCAATCAGCCAAATCTGCTTCAACCCCGCTCCCCATGAATCTTCGGCTCTCTCAGCGAGACTGCCCGACATCCGGTCCGGAGGGGGAAGATATGAAGTCGGTACCGTATGCACCGGCAGTCGGCTCCCTTATGTACCTGATGGTCGCGACACGGCCTGATATTTCTCATGCCGTAGGAGTCGTTAGCAGATTTATGCACAATCCTGGCCGATCGCATTGGAACGCAGTCAAGCATGTGTTCAGATATCTGGCTGGCACAAAAGACCATGGCATTCTTTTCGGTCCGAACCGAACCTCAGGCGTAGTCGGTTACACCGACTCGGACTTCGCCGGCTGTATAGAAAGTCGGAAATCAACAACCGGATACTGCTTCAAATTCGGCAATGGAGCAATCTCGTGGAAGTCGAAACTTCAGGAGTGCACAGCGACCTCAACGACCGAAGCAGAATATGTAGCTGCGTCCGACGCAGCAAAAGAAGCTTTGTGGCTCGGTCGGCTGGCGCACACGTTTCGACAAGTCGACCATGACTCGGCTCCAGTTGTCTACAGCGACAGTCAAGGTGCTGTTGCCTTGTCGAAAAATCCGGTTCACCACAACGCCTCCAAACATATCGACGTTCGATATCACTTCGTTCGGGACTGCGTCATTTCAGGGAAAATCGGTCTAGAGAAAATATCCACAACCGACAATGTCGCAGATGGAATGACCAAGTGTCTTTCGGCAGACCGCTTTCGGTTTCTTCGGTATCAGATGGGCGTAACGACAAACCAGTCCGGTTAGAGCCGGACACAGAGCAGGATGGTTCCCGACAACCGACATCAGTTCCTTAATGATCGGCTTCAACTGTTCCGACCCGACCAGTTCGGTCTTCTGCCTTCGGACCCTGCCGACTCAAACAAAGCTGATATGTCCGAGAACCTAAGTCTATACCTGTAATCTTCGATAACCCATGTATACGCCCATTACGGGGGAGTGTCGAATACAAGTGTATAATGGACGTATTCACACTATCCCTTTGGGCCATTTGTGTAATTAGCATAAATGGTAGTTGCCCTAAGTCGGTCACTATATATAGTGACCTTGTAACCTTTTTGTAAGGTTGGGTGTTGTATTATTGTTTCTATTGAATAGAAAGTCTTTTGTGTGTGTGTGTCTCTCTCTCTCTCTCTCTGTGCAACGACCTAGAAACTGTCATACGCAGGTAAAGAACAGAATCGAATGCTTCTTGATCTTCCGCATCGACACGGCCTTGTCTCCAACAGATGTTCCCCCAGGTTTCGGTACAATTCAAACAATAGGTAAGGTTTGCAAACTTAGGAAGTCGCTTTATGGACTGAAGCAATCTCCTCGAGCCTGGTTCGACAAGTTAAGAAGGGCTATGGTGGGTATGGGATACCAATAGACGAATGCAGACCATACAATGTTCTTTTGACAACACAAGGAGCATACTACATTGCTTGTTGTGTATGTGGATGATATAATTATCACGGGTAACGATGAAGGAGAAATTGCCCAACTGAAGATGCAATTGGGTAAAGAGTTTGAGGTGAAGGATCTAGGATTGCTACGATACTTTCTTAGAATTGAGGTAGCTCGTGGAGCAGAAGGAGTTGTTCTATCTCAGCAGAAATATGTACTAGATCTTCTCAAAGAAACTGGAATGTTGGGTTGTAGGCATGTAGCTTCTCCAATCGACCAAAAGATCAAGCTAACTGAACTTGCGGGAGAGAAAGTTAATCGTGAAAGGTATCAAAGATTGGTAGGTCGGCTAATTTATTTGACCCACACTCGTCCAGATATCTCATTTGCAGTAAGTGTGGTAAGTTGCTACATGCATGATCCGAGGAAAGATCATATGGATGCAGTGTACCATATTCTGAGATATCTCAAAGGTGCCCCAGGGAAGGGATTAATCTTCAGAAAACATGGTCATTTTAACATTGAGGGCTATTGTGATTCTGATTGGGCCAGTTGTGCTGATGACAGGAAATCCACATTAGGATACTGCATGTTTGTTGGAGGCAATCTGGTCTCTTGGAAGAGTAAGAAACAATCAGTAGTAGCAAGTTCAACAGTCGAAGCAGAGTATAGAGCTATTGCTATAGGAGTTGCGGAGATGTTATGGCTACGAACTCTCCTAGTAGAACTTAAGGTGAATCAAGAAAATCAGATGATGCTGTGGTGTGACAATAAGTCAGCAATCAACATTGCCAACAATCCAGTACAGCACGATAGGACCAAACACATCGAAATCGACAGGTTCTTTATCAAGGAAAAGCTTGATAATGGAATATTAAAATTGATTCATGTTTCTACTGAACATCAAGTAGCAGATTGTCTTACAAAGGGACTTGGGCCAGTAAGTCTTACTAGATTGTGTGACAAGATGGGCTTAGTGGATATTTTTCGCCCATCTTGAGGGGGAGTGTTGAGAATGTTTAAAAGTTATAACGGCCAGCCCAACGGCTAGTTAGTTTCAACAGCTAGTTAGCCCAACGGCCAGATCTTGGTCTTGATAAAGAGGGACTTTCTCCTCATGTAAATAGAAAAGATCTCTGTATTTTTCTCCCACCTACCAATGTATATTACTGAACAAATGTGCTTTCTCATATTTCTTTAAATGATAACAAAAATTGTACAATCCATTAATCCATTTGTATAGTCCAATATTCACATCTATTAGACTACATGGATGAAGCCAATAACTTAATAAGAAACTTGCAGAATCCATCACTTTGATTCATTTGCATCATCCAATGTTTAAATCTACTAATGCTTCGGTTATCCTGATCTCTTCTTTTGTTGACCTGGTGAAACTATAAGCCTTGTATAATTTGGTTTCCTCCATTTGTAGCAACATAAGGGATTTAATAACTATCTAGGTCATTGTTTGTAGTAACTTAAGGGAGTTAATAACTGTCGAAGAGAGGTTGCAATCCTCCATATATTCGCCTTTGACTCCAAAGTATTTTACTAATGTACTATCCATCCCGAATTTGGATTGTGCCGTCCATTCATTGTTCACTTGTGCACCATGACTTCCAAGCTGTAATCCCCTACATATCTAATCAATTAATGTAGACTTGTGCACAATGATTTTCCAGTTGTGAAATCCCCCACATATTCAACTTTGACTACAAATTATTTTACTACTGATTTGTTTCATTGACCAAATAACTTAGTCATTTCAGCAGCACAACAAGACAATTCATTCAAAATAACAGATGAATCATGACGTAATACATTCAATACACTTGTGAAGCCACTACAAAGACAAGACAGAACTCACTTAAGAAGGGACGAATCCATGAGGTAAAATATTCTACACCCTAGTATTTTAATAGTGTACCACAACAAAACTTGCAAATTTTGGGTACCTTTTTATAGTCTTGCTACAGTTTTTCGCAGAGCTTACTTTTACAGTCAGCAAATTCAAATCCTTTTTACATTAGATAGCATATTCATATTTTTATTTTATTTCAGTTAGTTTTTCACCATTAGTTCTGACAAGGGTACATAAAACTTTAAAAGCTAGGAGGTCCCATGGGACATTTGGTATGGTAATCAACCATCATCCTCATTAAACACAAGCTTTTCCCAATGTAGGACTAACTGAACATAAATTAAAGAGTTCTCAGGTTTCAGCTTCCGAATATGTGAGACATTCTTTTAAAGTACAAAAATTTGAAGACACCTCATGAGCTGTTTCGCAGGGACATTTAAAAAAATGTAATCATAGATGTTTGCTCTTAAACAGAAAACTCTCGGGAGGGTTCCCTCTTCTGATCAGAACATAGAAAAAAAATAGAATATACCAATAACAAAAATCATAGAACTAAACTTGCAATCCAAGTCGGCAAATAGCATTACTCTGAATCAACTTCAAATCCACCTGTAAAACAAAACAAAAACATCCCATAATAGTATCTACTAGTTCAGCAAATATAAATCATTTATCCAAGTTTCTCAAAAAGTTCACCTTGTGGCCAAAAAGATCTCGGATATTGTCAATACCATATAGAATCATCGTGGGCCTATAGAAAAGACATAAATTGTGTGATCAGCATCATAACATAAAGATAAAACAACACTATGTGTAACAATAAGATAAAACAGCTAGTTCAAATATGCATGTGACACACACAAGGGGTAGCCGTAATATTACCTTTCAAGGGATAATCCCCAAGCAATAACAGAAACATCACTAGGTAGTCCCATTGGTTGAAGCATTTCAGGTCTAAATATGCCGGAATTGCCTACTTCCACCCATTTTTTCAGGGTCTCATGGTAGCTGTGCGTGAAGAAAAACCCCAAGACATCCATTCATTAAACTAACATTTGCAGAACTAAATAATAATCAGCATGATGAGCACCTGAAAATTTCCATACTGGGTTCAGTATATGGATTATATGCTGGCTTGAAACGTAATTTTTTAATACCTGCATAAAGATCAAGACAACTTCAGATAAATTGCATAAGCACATATACCAGAACATTATTGAAGTTTCAGGAGCTCAAATCCCACCTAGTCGACTGAAGAAATCATGTAGGACACCCATCAGATCACCAAGTGTCAAACCTTTGTCACATATCAGCCCTGCAATAATTATTTCATATTTCAGATAATAGCAACATGTATTCCATGAGCTATCAAATTTTCACATTATGTTACTATGTAATACTATTTGAACAACTCCAACTTGTATTATTATTTAAAACTTCAAATTAATAAGTAAAGAACTCAACTAATCACGAGTATGAAACATATTGTTCAGTCAGGCAAAGGCGCAGAAAACCCTAGAGCTGTCTTTTAACTCTAGCAAGTAACTGAACAGATGAGATGCCGTCTGAGTTCTGTGCTGATTGCTTAGCCTTTGTGACCAGATCAATACAAGGAATCTTCTATGGAGAGCTAGGATTGTGCAAGGGCCTATGATCCTCTAGGTAGCCCATCAAATCACCAGATGGAGAAGCTTTCTACAAACCAGTAAAATAAGGGAATTTTGGCCAAAAGGATTATCAGCATCGGATTATTATTGGCATCATGTTGCCTTAGCTACGCATTTATTCTGCTACAAAGTAAATCCATCACAGCAATATGTTATTTATCGACCAAGAAACCTCTGTAATACATCACTTTATCTCAGCTTTTATTCCGAAGTTTGGAATCTTGTTTAGCCTATGTTATACCCAAGTTTCAATGCCTGTTTAGACTATTCAAGCCTATGTTACTGCCATCCATGTACCTAACTGAAAACAATAGATTAATACCTTCAATCTGATGAAATTCCGCAAGATGTGTCCTGTCAACCGCCTCATTTCGAAAGACACGGTCAATGGAAAAATACTTCTTCGGAGTAAATTCACCCTTTCAAAACACAAAATACATTTTCTGTAAACTGTTAAAATCACCATAAATCAAAGAAAAACTACATTATTGAAGAAAAGTGTAGGCATTTCCAACACCTGTGCCAATGCATAAAGCATTCTGGATGATACTGCAGTTGTATGTGTCCTTAATAAATTTTTATCTGCCTCCTCCCTCTTCCAATCATATCCATATCTACATCAGACAAGAAATTCAACTCATATGCGCATTTGCGCTATTTTGCAAGGTTCCTATTTTTTAACCTCTATATCTGGAACACTATTGTATCATACCCTATAGAACCATAGCCACCAACTTCATGGACATCCTTGACCCTCTTCACATAATCCTCTGGAAGTCTTTGAGTATGTGCTGGAACTAAAGCCCAAAGAAGCTTTATGAAAAAAGAATTCAATAATGATTTAATTTCAAAGAACAGTAAAATGCAAGGTTTGCTTTACATTTTAAGAAAAAAGTATCATGTGAATCACGTGCTGGATGTTGTTGAGGCTGAAATAGTGCATCAAAATTCCAAAAACTAGTCATAGAAAGAATGTTTCAATTAGCAATTGAATTTACATGAACTTTGCAATATATAGAAATAACTTTCACCTGCTTTCCACAAAATTGTTTGTCGGCATTTCTTCGAAGCTGCAAAAATAGGAGCAATAAGTTCATTTTAACATTTTATACATAACCAGGTTCCAGTCCCCACACCATTATGCATTTGTTTTAAGTATTCCAACTTTCACAGACTCTTGAAACAGGAGGAAAAAACATGTAGACACTACAATGATATACTGCTAGGACGATGAGAATAAGTAAAATTTATTCATTATTACACCAAGTGGTTATAGCCAATAATAGCATTACCCCATTTCAACAAATATCTTCTGAAACTGGGCTTTCACCTACATATTAAGATCCACTACGAAAGTGTTAATCAACATATCAACCTTTAACTTCAATGTCTAAGTAAGTAGAGATAAGTTGCATGAATATTGTATTATTGAAAACCTTCAGCAAAGGGTGAAGATGACCACATTCCAGTGGTTGTCCTAGAGCACTAAAATTGTATTCCTTAAACTCCAAATTTTGCCAACTACCCCTGTATGAAACAAAGAATCGTCAGCATAACCATATATGAAAATCCATTAAGTCAAGGACTTTATGCAATGAAAACTGACTTACTTCTGTAGCATATCGCGTGTTAGCTCTGTTGCTGCTTTGATCCTTTGAGGAGCATATTTCAAGCCTTTAGAGATGGAAAACCAAATAGATGTCCTGTCGTGTTTTAACCATCATCGACCACACAATTATGCATCGTTTCCGAATAATAAAATTTTCTTTATTAAGAAAATACATAATACATACTGGCGCTTGATGAGAGTTCTTTTCTTCAACAAATCAATATCTTGGATTTCCTATACATGTGAACTTATGAGTCCAGAGGGGGCAATTGGTTTCTTAAATAACATATAGTCAACATAATTCTATGTAGCCTACCTCCCCATTTTTTATAGCAAGCAATTGCTCCCTGATTTTATCCTCCACATTCGCAACCTACAAAAATCTCTTTCTTTCTCCCTCTCCCAGTATGTCTTTGATTTCATTCTTCACATGATCCTTTAGGCTGAATTTTCCTGATAAACAAAGAAGTTGTACAGATTCACTTACCTTTCTCTTGATGATAGACACATTCCCTTCCTTTGATACTGTTAGCCATTTGTTTTTCATGGCATAGTTTTTACCGATGGAGAATACCTGCTTATCCATCTTTGCCTGCAAAAAGAATTTAGAAATGTGCATCTCCCAGTTGTAAATACTTGTTTATCCAAGTTTTCTTCAGAATAGGCAGATATACCATTATGGATTTCAGAGATGTCCTTAAATATGGCAGAATCAACTAGCTTTGCTTCTAACAGTCCATGCTAGTTAATGTCAAATATTGCAGGAAGCATTGGATTCAAAGTTTAAGTGGATTCTGAAATTGTGAAGTGCGAATTAAACTGTTTCACGCATTGTTGTTAGGATACCTCTAATTCATCTTGTCGGATCCCTTCAGGTGGAATAGCTTCAAAGAGTTGAACCTCAGGTGAAGCTGAAATAGCATATTTCTCCCCTTCTTCTGTAAGAATCCAAAACTCCTTCTTGATTTCCTGTGATGGATAAGATGAAACCGTACCATAGAATAAGGAACATAAACAAATCAAAGGCAGTTGAAAAGAGGGCAGGCAACTACTACAATGTATGTTCTTTGGTGTAATGAATATCCATGGATCATAAGGAGGAGCACCCCCAACAAGAGATAACATTTGAACATGTTTTCTCTTCTATGAGAATAGTAAATGAAATGAAACAATCCAATTCTGTGAATTTTACCAACTAATTTAGTCATACCGTTACAATAGTAGGTAGACCTTGAAAAAGATAAGAAGAGAACTATTTTCTCAATGAAACTAAAACTGATATGTGCTCAAAGAAGTTCCAAGTTGGCAGCTTTTTTGCACAAATTGTAGGGTAACTGGTGCATAGATGGAATGATAGATGTTCCTCTTATCTTTTTATTGAAATCCACCTTCTAAAAAGTAGAAATAGCTTTCTCTTATCTCAAAGTCAACCCAGTGGCTGCAAACTATCATGCCCTGCCATTTTCACCTCCTTGTATTACAGTTGACAAATCCAGTTCTTCAAGCAAGGGGGTTTGTGTACATATCACCCAATTTTCATATCCCGTTACCTTGTGGAGTAAACCAAAGCTTTGTCCAAGAGGTAGTGGCATCTCCTCCTTATTTCATAAAAAAACAGGACAACAGCAATAATGATTCCACAACCCAGAAGACACAATTCACAGCTTCATTCTGACGTAGCTTTGCATGCATAACTGCCTATCTCAATCTATAAATTATGTAACAGGTCTTGACCTGCCCTATCATACTGTGGGGCATATGCAAGAAATGTGTATCCATATAAGAGGGCCTCATGATAAATCCATCTGGTGACAAGTGTAAAAAGAGGGCCATCTTCCTACCACGACGCATTGTGGTACTGATCCACATTCTTTTATTATCTGATTTAATGATGACAGTCTGCATCCCTCTATTATTTCCTACATTCGTCATGTTCAGGCATAAACAGCCCAAGCTTTATTGGAACAGAGGTAGGGCTTTTATAATCTAGGGCATATGCTTGGAACCATTCTTGCATTTCAGCAAGCCAGTAGTTTTGATTTGTATCTTTGCTTCAGGAGCTCCCAAATCTATCCAATACAAGACACTAACTGGAATCATGCTATATTCACTATTAGTACTACTCCCATCTCAACCCATGCAGAAAATGATCAGGCTAGAGGTCTGTCCAAACCTCTCAAGTGTTCCATCCTATGAACTCTCAGTCCCCACGTTTCTGCCCCATAAAGAAGAGTCCCTATGACAGATCTATCCCCAAGTTTCTACCTGGTAGAAAAGAGTGAGTAGCCAGGTTCATGATTCTTGAACTATATATGCGCACATGGTCTTTCAAGTGCACAAAAGCTAACATCCAGAAGAAAGACAATCGCAGACAGCCATTTTAGAGAGAAAAAGCTTCTCAGCAATTGCATTCAAAGAAAGCGACGTCTATAACAGCAAGTGTCTGTACTACATTATGATCAGTGAAGATAATGTTCATGTCATTTCTCCAGGGTCCAAATGCCAACCACATTTGGAACTTCATTGCAGGCATCTAGGCCTTGTTCGTGAGAGTTCTTCTAGTGGATCTTATTTGGCACATTGACTTTTAACCTTTCAGTTTCTTCCAGATAATTGGGCATGCAGCCAATGCTTTTCCTTTACGATGGTCAACATAAGTTTCTAGCTGATTTTCATTATCCTTCGACAGGGGTCTAAATATGTAAGTTCACTCTGCTTTGCTAGTCTTCATCCGGCTTTTGTTGCTAGATTAGGTGATAATTTTCCGCTTAGTATTACAACATATCCGTTATGTACATTCTCCAATGTGAAGCTTGCAATGTGGTCTCATGTCTTTGATGTTTTTGAGGATGATCATGAGAAGTTGCATTGTTATTGCTAAATCGCAATAATACAATCATCTTTTACCAAGTCGATAGAGAGAGAGAGAGAGAGATCTTCTACTAGACAATCGAAAGTGAAAAACAAAAAGAAAGAAAGATAAAGAGAATTAAAAGAGGCATGACACCGAGAGAGACAGAGAGGTAAATAGAAATATATCACATTCATCTACGAAAGAGAGGCATACCTTTGCGTCGATGAGGTTGAAACCATGAAGACTTTTGATGACATTGAGGAGTTCACCGTGGTCGAGATTCTGAGAGAGAGCGAAGTCTTGGGAGTTCGGGATCTCTCCGTCCGTCTGCAGATAACGTAAGACGCGATCCTCTGCGGAGTCGCCATAGCTTCCCATCTTCCACGCACACGCCAACACAGAGATCAGAGCAGAGCAGAACAGAGTGCCGCTTCTTCTGCTTCCGAGGGTTTTTCTTCGTAGCTATCAATTTAGGGTTTTTGCTATTTGCGAGCGTACCCCTGCAATTATATTTTCCTTATTTCCCAAAATGCCCCACCCACACTTAGCCCCCCCCCCCCCCCCCCAATCAATAGCCCTTTTGGGCCTTAGAGAACCCACACGCCCCCCCAGGGTGTTAGGGGCTGAAAAGACAGAAAAAATTGTGGTGCATCAAACGTATGCACACATACTCACATATATTGACAAACATTGTCGAACACTTCCAACTTCTGCGTGTGAGTTCTTTTCTCTATTGTTCAGATAAAGTAAACGCTCGGGGTTGCTTTTGGTACCCCCCCCACCCCCCTTGCCTACGAAAATACCCCTTATGTCTTCAAACAAGCATGAGAAATACACATAAACCCCCCTCCCTAACAATAATGATATCGTTTTCAAGCCTTGAGTTGCGGAAAGCGATCTATAAAACACCATATTTCTAGGAGGTAGATATAAACCTAACAAATGTTTCATGATGAACTTGACAACTTGACTCGTACACCATAACCTTCATACCACTAACCGCGTCATCATGTCTATATGTTCATATTTAATAGTAAAAAGCATGCCTTACATTATTGTAAGAAGGATTAACACATTATGCTTTAGCATATACTGACATGATTACCTTTGTTGTGCTCCATACAAGTCACTTTGTTTGAATATCTATATTTTGAAAGCAAATTGTTATGTGTATGGATCGAGAATAGAACCTCAAAATGATGGTAAACCACCCACTACCAATTCTATGCCATTCATTCAAGAGTTTGCCTGCTTTTTAGCTCTTTCTCATGCCCTTAGTTGTTATTTATGCAAAGATAACTCAAAAGTTTTCACCAAATGTCCTACTTCAATGTTATTATTACTTCTAGTAAATATACCTTTAAATAAAGGCATGTACTCTCTTCACATTTTATGTCCGTATTATGACATACCTTTGAATTCTTGGCCATAAAAATTCAATAAAATATCCCTAGTAGCACATTGATGCCTATACAACCCTTACAAAATATATTGCAAGGCCCCTTTGAAATTTGCAGTCCATTGTACTGTATTGCCACACGATCTCCTGTAGCACGACCCATGTGAATAAAATCATACATTGTCATCTCATATATCCATAAGCATCAAAATCAAAAGCCAATAGCAAACATATTGTGGAGCTTCTATGATTCCAAAGTTAACATGGGTCTTTTCTTGCCATGAAGTTATTAACTTGAGTGTATCCACCCTTTTTTATGGAACCTTTATATGTAGTAATTACAAATGACTGGTACAACTATGATTAGTTGCAATCAATAATTCAAGTTTTCTCCACTTGGTGCCAGGTGGGAATTACCTAAACCAAGTTGTGACGGTCATTATTAATATGCATTGATGAACAAAATTTTGTTATTTCTGAACATTCATTAATAATGTCTATACTATTGTTTTAAATTTACACATTGTCTTTTAAATGTTCTTCATTGGCAATTAATAAATTACAAAATGATGTTTGGAGTTCGACTTTTATGAAGTTCTTTAACTAAAAAAGTGTCTCTCTTTGAACAATTTGTGATGGTATTGAGGTGTATATTTATGTTGTTTCTCGTATGTTTTGTAAGCTCTGTCTTCTGGTGTATGCTATTTACAAATAATGCTTTCATGTCTTATCCACTTTAGATTATGATGACTCACAATCTATCGTGCAAAAGTTGAGATCTTTGTGTCTAATTGACAACATTTTACCCTAACAAACACAAAACCAATTATGAAGTTACTATGAGCAAATCATGACCATAAATGTACACATGTAGAAATTTACCCTCTGACTTATTGATTTCTACCTTTTCCTTGATGATTGTATGCAATGGAATTTACAGTCGCACATTGTGTAACACCTTTTGTCATTCACAAACTTATAAGGTCAATTTGGGGAATGAGTAACAATCTTTCAATCATTTCAAAGGCTTGGGTTTTGGAAGAAGAACACAATGGCATGATGATATTTGAACTCTTTGTAACAAACAAAGTAGGGGGGATGTGCACATGTAAGAAGGTCAAATGTACAAAGAGACTAGCTCATTTTGTGAGGTGTGAGTGAGAATATGTAGAAGTACACCATTGAAATATACAAATTTAAGTTTGAATTAACATTTTCGTTTTCGCCCCACTGGAGATTAAAAACATACACTCTCCACATTCCATGAATTTCAAAAGCACTAGTGGAAATAAATCAACATAAATGGTGGATTTCTCCACAAATATTAGAATTTATCGTTAGATTATTAAATGAGAAAGTAAGATGCCTTATGTTTAAAAGTCGAATTTTAATCCTATATTAATACATGTGTACGTTTTGCTTCCAACTGTTCATGACGTGGCTTCGCATAATTTTCTAAGCATGTGCAAAACTAGTAATAATGATAATTACACACAAACAGGTGTTAGGCTATACTCCAAGGACAAGCACCTAGGTCACAAGATTGACCCAAGAAAAGAAGAAGCACCATAAACCCTTTAGGATGAGGAAGGATATGTTTTTTGCTTTTGTGTTTTTCTAAGCATCGTTATGTTATCATTTCTGATCCTTGGGTTCTAGCATATGAATTTTATAGAGGCATCTTTTAGAAGGAAAGTGATTATTAATTGTTATTGTGGTGATCTCGAAGTCAATATGTGAATACTTTATACAATGACAGAAATTGCATTACATTCATTTCTTCAAGGGTAAACTTTATGCATATAAAGGCAATCCTTTCATATTGTGCATGCAACGCGTTCTCTTCTATTGTGTCATGACTCGATTTCCACTTCCAACGTTGGTATTTACTATGCATTGAGTACTAAGGTTTGTCAAAATTTAACAATTTTCAAACTTACACATTGTCCACAAACATTGTCCACAAAAGTGTAGGAGAAAGTCCTCTTAGCTACATTGCATATATAAAAAAATGTGGTTTTATATATGTTTTAGCTAGAAGACATTTCTGGTTAAAATGATAATGTTTTAAACTATTCATTTCATATATAAAAGAAGCGAAATTGAACCATTCCCTTGCAACTAACATACAATTGATGTTTGTAAACAATTCCTTCAAAGGGTGGGCATGCAAACAACATGCCTCCTAAGAGTTCACAAAGGATTAAAGAAACTTCGTATCTTATTAGGAGGCTTCTCTATCTCTTTCGTGGAACATTATTTAGAACAAGAGTATCACAATGCATCTTTATAAATCATTTCATAATCCTTGAGAAGTGCAAACTTTAGAGGCTTCGATTAGCCGCAAGTCCTTGTCATGATGTATTACCTAATTTATCACATAGGACTTTTATCCTCTCTTCAAACTTTCCTACCATATGGTTCTAGCTACCTCTTGCCCTAACCTCAAATATTGGTGATCAACCCCCCCTTGGTAGTCATTCCTTTGGGGCGAAAATGGGGTCCAACATAGACAAAGGCCTATGACATTAATATACATATACATCATACATACATACATACATATGTATGTATGTATATTTATTAAAGAAGAGTAATTAGTCAACCAAGGAAGGCAAGACAAGTAATGAACACAAGACCATCTCCTTAGGAACAGGAAATTTTTTTAAGGTATAAAGAGCAATACATGTATATGTGTGTATGAAAAAAAGACAGCTTTAAATACAATACTCCGGGCACTCTGTTCAAGGATCATTAAGAGAGTTAACTGCCCATAAAAAGAAGAAAGAAAAAATTGAAGGCTTTTAAAGACAAGTTTAATCTTGAAAGGAAAAGAGAGGAAAAGAGATTTGACCCAAATAATGACTACAACAAAGTGCTCCTCAAAAACACTCTCAAGAATCATGATGAAGAGAAAAAAATCTTGTTATGTTAATTACAATGAGGGGGTTTTTTCATAGCCATTATTGTTAGGTTATTCTTTTCCGTTTGGGAGACCTCTCTTTTGCTTTTCACCCCATTTTCACAGAAAAAAAACTGGCCATGAAAATGTTAAGTGAAGATGAAAAAGAAAATTTGACACAAATGTCTTCTGTTCTCTCCTTTTTTTTGCTACCTAGAGAGGGGGGGTCATAGTCAAGTAATACAAATTCTTCTCATTCTTTTTCTCTTGCTTTTTTGCTTTTCTTGTAGCCCTTTCAGAACAACCCTTCTTCACCTCTTTTTGTGTTTAGGCAAGTCTGAAAAACAAAATGGTTTGTGACCCACAACCTTAGATTGTTTGGTTTGACATAGTAACGACCTTTTTGGTTTGAGATATTCACCAAAATGTCTGTATATAGTGAGTGAAGATCTAATAAAAATCTCCACCATATCCAAAGCTTGGTGTGTATGAGTATTTTAATTCCTTTACATATCACCTCATATCGCCATGGAAACATTTCCAATCAGAAAACGCATGAAACTGGTCAACCGCAATTTGAGCTTATTGAGGTATCTATAAATGTAGATATACTTCTCCAGCTTCCATTTTCTCTTCTTCCGCTGTGAAATTCAGCTTGACTGTAAGCATACCTCCATTTTTGTCTTGAAGCTCAAAACAGCTCAGTACCCTCTCTACCGTTGGCCATGATCATATCCATCGTGAAAAACCCATCCTTGTTTCAGCATTTTCTTTTTCATTGTTGCACTTTCCTCAAATTCTTCCATGAATTGGCATATTCTTTTATGTCTTTTCTCGGAAAATGTCTCTTATGAATAGTTGAAACCTTTTGGAGTACAGTTCAGGGTCTACTGCTGATATGGAGAGGGAATCAAATTGTATTGATTTATAGGCATGTTCTAGCCTCTTGCCCATATCATATTCTTGTAAGATATCAATGATCCCAAAGTATAACCGCACCTCAAAAACTTCAACATTCCCATCCTTGAGCTTTCGAGAGGCAATAGCAGGCATGTTAGAACCTATTTGAATAATGCACCTGAAAAAAGGAACGAGATATTGTTTTACGCTTTAGCATATTGCAAAAGCAGGTAGAACTAGATGTTTTGCATTTTTAGTCATTTTAACTACATTACCTATCCTTTTCCCACGTTGGCGGTTTGTCTTTTGTATATGTCTGTGTAGCAGTCGATATGAGATGAGCCTGCTCCTTCAAGCTCTTAATCTCTTGAGGTCCTATTGAAAAAAAACAAGAACGTACACTTGAAATTAAAAATGCTTCCATAATGCAAACCCAGAAAAATGTCACACAATCAGAGGAAATGTTCATAAAACAAATAAGGAAGAATTTAAAGACAAAAAAATCATTGTTACATCCGAATATCAGGATATATTTCAAGATACATGGATAATGCACTAACCTAGGGAAAAAAATACCATTAATGGAAGTGAGAATAGATATGGGCGAATTTGAAATACGAAAAATATACATCATTACTAGCTTTTTCAAATTGTCACACAGTAATAGATTAAAATAAAAAATCATTAATGAGTTACAATAATGGTAATAGAAATATGCCACCAATAAAAGCTCAAGAATCACTACACGAATATCAACAAATGAATCAATAGATGTAAAAAGAACACACAAACACACCATTGTTGAATTCAGATTTTGAAGTTGTTGATTTGCTGAAATGAACTCCCAGCAACAGGCTATAATCCATTATATGTTCCAATTCTAGAAACTTACAATCTTTGGAAATTTGTCTGGAGCCAAATTACAAATTACAGTTAATATCAGTTACATGAGTGAAAGTTAAAGCCTGCTTCACATAGAAGAAGAGAAAAGACTCAAAAACGTACTCTAAGACAATATGTTTCCAAGACGTATCCAGTTGAAATACAAGATCCAAATCAAGATCTTTTAACGTGGTCCCATAGTCTGTGTCAGATTCTCTTTCAGTAGATCGACCTTGAGAAGAACCCTTCAAGTCGAATTTTCGATGGATCCGAGATTCACTAGATACAACATTTCCCATCACCATAAAGCGAACCTAGTGAATAATAGACTTCCTCAAAATCAACTCAACATTTCATGAAAAATAAAAACCATAATAGTTGGAATTGATTGGAACAAACAAAAATCTATTATTTATTACATACCTTTGGACCAGTTGCAGGCTTGATCCTATGCAATCCAAAAAACCTTGTAAGCAATGTATTCTTATTCGTTTGTACATGATCATAATACCGTGGAAGCATTTTCAAGAGAGCCTGATTGACAAGATGCAAAATAAAAGACAGACAATAAGCACAAAAGTAAATGGAAAATGAAATAATGTTCAAATAAGAAAAACAGTATACATACCTTGACCTCAACTTTTCGAAGGGTTTTGATTATGAAACGTTCATTATGAGAGATATAAAAGATACTTCCACTCTTCCCGGGTGAAGATAACTCTCTCAATCCCTCATTTCCACATATAGAAAGCATGTACTCAGCAGCATCAATGCTGAAAGTTTCCCTCAAATGCCTGAAAGAGCAAATAAAGAAACATATTTGATCAAAACATTGTTATCTGTTAATAAATATGGATAGAAATGAAGAAAGATTCAATTTTCATGCACAGCCTTGGGTCGTCTCTTAATACTAATGTATCTTTTCTTGGAAAAAAAAAAGAGAAAGATTCAATAGGCATTGTGTTATATTGTAAGTGAGCAAAATAATACTATGAACTACAGATATGAATGGCCAAAGTATTGCGTAGCCCGACTCTACATCACATCCTAGAGTATTGTAATACTCCACCTATACATTAATGTGCACATTACTATTGCTACAATGAACGAAAATAATGCCTTAACAATGAATATTATGATTGAGCAAAATTTTGTCCATATTGATCATTACAGCATAGAACTACTAAAATTTGTATGATATTAATACTGACCGGAAGACTAGAGGGCAGTAATCCTTCCATTTGAAGTCGGTAGATGAATGAGAAGGAGTAAGTTGAGATCCTTCTCGAGGGAAGTTCATTCGGATCCGCGCTTTCAGCCCAAAATCAGTCAGGACAAGTTTCCTCCGCGGTTTTGGTGTAACATTCCCAACAGAATATCTACATATACACGGTTAGACATAAAAAAAAAGACACTTGCACAGATGAGAATAAAACTGTATTTCATATGATATTTAGTGTGTTTTTTTACCTGATTCCTAACTGCAAATTTAGCATGAAGTCGTAGCTTCTGTGGCCTTTGTAGATGACTTCTCCAGGCAGTTTTTTTTGTTGGTTGCCACGTGTCTCTTCTAAAACCCCTACTTTGCTTTTGAGCTCTCCATGAGATGCATCAAAACACCTTGAAAGACTCTCTTCTTTCAAACTTCCACATCTGCAAAGCCTATCTAAGAAGTTATTTCCCTCTCCATTAACCATGAGTTGTCTAAATTGATCAGTAGGGAAGCTTTGAGTCATCTTCCTAATCTCTCTAGGCATGTGAGAAGGAGAACAAACTTTAGGTCTATTATAAGACCCAACCACATTAGAAGATTCCATTTCTTCATCAATAACGAAACAACCTTCTCCGTAAAGATCGCGATCTTTATCAGACAGTTCTGTATACTCTTGTAAACACAGTTTCTCTTGCAAGAAGTGGGTATCTGAAGGTATGAACCTTCCTTTGCCAAATTTAGAGCCTTTCTTCCAATTTCCAAAATAAGAACTACCATCAGCCCATGTATATACACCGTGGCCATCAGCTAAACCATCCACCCAATGGCCATCATACTTATCTCCGCATGACCACATCAGCATACCTCTTCCACTCATCATTCCATTCTTCCATTTCCCATAGTATTCATTCCCATTGCTCCAACTATATCTCCCTTGACCTTCTGGTAAATCCCATTTCCATGACCCTTCATAAATATCACCATTTGCATACATTTTCCTTCCAAAACCATGTTTCTTGTTAAGAATCCAATTGCCTTTGTATACAGACCCATCCGGACTTTTCAATGTACCTACACCATGAAGATTTCCTGCCATGATTTCTCCTTCGTAGAATGTTCCTGAAGGCCAAGAAGCTTTACCCCATCCACTTATTTGCTCGTCAAATCCAAATTCTCCTTCACATACACCATTATCTGACCATTTACTATTGTGCTCTGTTTCTCCCCTGTTCTTCTCGTTCAAGCCAAGGAAGAGATTCTCACAACTTAGGCTGTGTTTCTTCTTCTTATTCTTCTTAATCTTATTCTTCTTCTTCTTCTTCTTCTTGTGGCAAGGATTGCTAATAATTTTCTTCTCAAAATGGTAAGGTTCATCCGTTTGGGCATGAATTAAGTCTAAGCCATTATTGAAACTATCACTATTATCGTTACTATCGTTGTTATTATTTTCTTCATCTTCTTCTTCTTCTTCTTCTTCTTCATCATCTACATGAGCTACTGGTCCAGACATACAAAAAAGACCACTAGGGATGGTTTTCCTATGTGCCAAAACACTTCTTTTGGGTTGATTAGATTGTAGCTCACCCAAGAAGCTCTTCATTACCTCTACATATTGATACACATTCACTGCTTTAGACACATCCAATGCCTCTTTAATGGATCCTCCTACCATGGAAATACAAAATGCAGATCAATAGAATGGGTCTAAAGAGAGAACTGTAGTCCAGCTGTGGTTTGAATCATAAATATGCAAGTAGTATAGGTGGGTAATGGTGTGAAAAAATCACATGTACAAGGCACTGTTGTAGTGAGATTAGTGTTGAGAGAAAGATAATAGGTCAATGTGTGAGTGAAAGCAGCTGTCTTTCTGTAGACATTCTCTGTGAAAGGGGCTAGAAGAAGAACGAGAGAAAGAAAGAACGAAGAGGATGATGGCGATGGTGAAGAAGAGCAAGTGGGAGTAATAAATAAATAAATAAAGGGGTGCAAGAATTGCTCAAAAATAGGGAAGGATCTTTTGCATGAGAGGCAATGAACCCATTTCACACAGAGCAGAGCAGAGGGTAAAAGAAGATCCAGAAATGAAGAGATTTCTTTGAATGGAATAAATGATATAGCTGAGAAAGCGGGGAGGCAGAGCAGAGTCTTCTCAGAGAGAGAAGAAATAAGAATACAGAGCTTTATGAAGCCAATTCTCAGAGAGCCAGAGAGGAGGAGGAGGAAGATACAGAAATGAGGGAATTACTTTGCATAGAATAATGATATAGCAGAGAGAAGGAAAATACTCTCGCACACTAAATGAACAGGGATGGAGGAACAGGGGAGAAGAAAACTTTAGATAGAGAGAGAGAGAGAGAGAGAGAGAGGTATTTGGCGGAGGAAAAGGAGGTTATTTCTTCTTTCTTCTTCTGTGTCTGTCCGAGAGGGGAGGGGGGGGGGGGGTTATTATGGCTGGGCCTCTTTACTTGGAGACGTTCCCATCGAAAAAACACAGAGAAAGATAGAGAGAGAGATGGGGGAGCATTTCCTTCTGACTGGCTCTTTTTTGCTTCTCTCTCTCTCTCTCTCTCTCCACAACTTGCGTTCCCCTGCGATCACAAAACACAGAGCACAAGGCACATGATGATGTAGACTCTTTTTGGGAAGAGCTCAGAAGAGAGAGAGAGAGAGAGAGAGAGTGTGTGTGTGTGTAGAGAGAGAGTGTGTGTTTTCTGCTGTGTGTCTGAGTAGAGAGAGAGAGAGTGTGTGTGTGTGTGTAGAGAGAGAGTGTGTGTTTTCTGTTGTGTGTGTCTGAGTAGAGAGTGTGTGTGTGTGTGTGTATGTCTGACTGGGTCGAGAGAGAGAGAGACTGTGTGTGTGTCTGAGTAGAGAGAGAGAGAGAGTGTGTGTGTGTGTGTATGTGTGTCTGAGTAGAGAGAGAGAGAGAGTGTGAGTGTGTGTGTCTGAGTAGAGAGAGAGAGAGAGACTGTGTGTGTGTCTTAGTAGAGAGAGATCGAGTGAACGTGTGTGTATAGAGAGAGAGAGAGAGAGAATGAGTGAGTGAATGTGTGTGTGTGTGTGTGTCTCGGTAGAGAGAGAGAGTGTGTGTGTGTGTCTCGGTAGAGAGAGAGAGTGTGTGTGTGTGTGTATCTGAGTAGAGAGAGAGCGAGTGAATGTGTGTGTCTTAGTAGAGAGAGAGCGAGTGAATGTGTGTGTATAGAGAGAGAGAGAGAGAGAATGAGTGAGTGAATGTGTGTGTCTTAATAGAGAGAGAGCGAGTGAATGTGTGTGTATAGAGAGAGAGAGAGAGAGAGAGAGAGAGAGAGAGAGAATCAGTGAGTGAATGTGTGTGTTTGTGTCTCTGAGTAGAGAGAGAGTGTGTGTGAGTGAAGTGCGTATGTTTGAGTAGAGAAGAGAGTGTGTTGTGTATGTCTGAGTAGAGAGAGAATGTGTTGTGTGTGTCTGTCTGAGTAGAGAGAGAGTGGAGTGAAGTAAAGAGAATGTGTAGAGGGACAAACAATCGTATGTTTGTGTGTGACAGTAGAGAGAGAGACTGACTGTGATTGTATGTGAAAGTGTGGAGTGAGAGAGAGAGAGTCTGTGTGTGTGTGTGTGAGAGTGAAAGAGAGAGAGAGAGAGAGAGAGAGGCATTGAGTGTCTGAGTGAAGAGAGAGAGAGATGGGGTAGATAGAGACTATCCAATATGATAATGCATGATGCATCTATCGATGTAGCCAAATATAGAGAGGGAGAGAGAAAGAGAAAGAGAGTGCCACTACTTTTATCACTTATTATACCCCTCCCTCCAATTTGGCCATTTTTTTCCTCCTTGATAAAGCCTCTCAAAGACGGATAAGATCGGTTGGCACCTCTATAGCTTTGGCCAAGAGATTTTGCATGACGCGCGTATTTCTCGTGTGAACATGGTTATTGTGGTCCTACGTTGACGACCAAACCCTAGTTATGAATTCCACTAGACGAGTTTCTAGAAACCCTAAACCCTAACTACCATTGAATCGGACTACAGTGTCCAAAATCAGGCGGGTCACTTAGCAGACAACACCCAAAAATCCATCTTCATGTTATTACAAATTTAAGTGGAGAGGCAACAATAAATTGTCTATTGTCCTTTGAAGAGGTTGCAGAGAGGCCGATGAGCCTATGTCAAACAGATACATACGATACACATGTTCACTCAATCAAGAAACGAACAATTTTTGGAGAGAGAGAGAGAGAGAGAGAGAGAGAGAGAGAGGTAGAAAGGGGTTAAAAATAACTTCTACGGAGAGGTCACTAGGTTTTTGCAGTTGTCTACCACCTCTCTTTGCGTTAAATGTATTTCTTCTTACATACATAATGCAAAGCAAGGAATCAAGACATAAGAACAAGAATCCATCAATCACAACCTTCTTACTGCTCCCTCCTCGAAGGTAAATCAACAATAAGAAAGTTGCTTGGGGGTTTTGCTTCTCAGACAACGATTTCCTTAACCTTTGGTCTCTACTTCTTGCTCCATGGCAAAATAGTGAACTTCGAATCACATCAATCACTTCCTAACCAATTACATGCACCCCTCTTGCTTTTCGCTTTTTTACTCTTCGAGAGAACCTTTTCCAAATCGTCATAATAAAGAACCCATAGACACCGATAAACAAGCATTCCCACACTTGCTTTTTGTTTTTATGGACTAAGGTAAAAAGGTACAAAATAAAGAACCTTTTGATCCCCTCCCCCCTCCCTTGGCCGCATGCTTTTTAGACCGACCCTTTTCTAATCGTTCTCCTTCTAGGTCAAGAAATAAAAAAGGTTAAATAGGAAACATCGGCTTTTGCTTTGCGTTTTGCTTTTTTGGCAATCTTTCTTTCAAGGTCGAGGTATCTTGTTTGTTTTATTTGTTTTGCTTTTTTGGTTAGGGCCTTTTTCCGACTCCTCTTCCCAAGGCCATAAAATATAAATACTAGTGGCCTTCTAAGTGGTCAAGTGTGTGGAATCTAAAAGAAAAAGTATGATAAAAATGGATATTTTTAGATTTTCTAGCATTGTAGTGCTATTTAACTGGAGACCGAGTTTAGGCCGAACACATTTCCACCAACCTAAAAAAATAATCTTAGTCTTTATACAAGGGAATAGTATGTGTTCTCATGACTCTTGGGCGAAAAGAGTAGATTAACTATTTCTCAACTCACAATTGGATAAATGCTAATAGCATCTAGATGAGCCTTTGAACTTGCAATAACTTGGGGTATAATAATAAATAACCCATGCGGAAAAATATTCTTTGTAGCTTTATTTCGAACAAGTAAACATGGATTTTGTCATTGGCTAGTATGTAGAAAAATAAAACAGAGGATTCTTCAGTTACTTTCATTACATTGCACTTTAGAAGAGATAAATAGATATATTATCAACATATGTGGGAGATCGAATACGATCTATAAGACCAGAGTGCCCCCATGGAGAGTATCGACACACTAATAGATATATCACATATATATAGGTAGGTAGGTAGACAATTAGATAGATAGCCGAGTTATAGGTAGACCAACAAATACATAGAACGTCCATGTAAAGGGCAAACCAAAATACAATCTTTGTATTGGGTGGGAGATAAGGAGATAGAGACATCGATAAAAGAAGACAAATAAAATTGCACACATATCATTAGGTTGTGTGGAGCTTGTAGTGTATTCAATCAAGAATAGTCATAAAGACAACATTTAAGAATTGCATTAAACTTTAAGATGGGGTTTTAGCTATTATTAACCATCTTGAGGTGGGAAACAAGAAGGTAGGGGTTATTTTGGGGGTTGGGGAGGAGGTGATTTTGATGGAAATCTGGTCTTTCATCATTATGGCCTTTTGTTTCACCTCTACCTCTATCTCTCTCTATGTACAGATACATATATCATACAATGTTTTCCATCATTACGATCATGGATTCCGACAATAAATGAGCCTCTCCCTCTACTACAACTTCATTATGTAACCTCAAAATTTTCAATCATCACCATCATGGATGGATTCCTTTCTTTGGCCATTTTGGAACTTGGTAGAGTAAATGACCCCCCCCCTCCCCTCTCACTCTCTCAGTCTATCTCTCAACCTTTGCTAAGTATTCACATTGGGTCACTCGCTTACTTGCCCATCAATCCATTCCCTTTCCGTTGCATCATGAAGATTTCCACGATTCCATGCACTAGAAATAGATGATGTCATCTTTGCTACACTCTTCTTCATATTGTCACCCTCACCCCCCACAAACCAACTTTTGACTTTCAATCACTTCCATCCCTCCCAAGGTACATCGATGATATGAAGATGTAAAGGACTTCCTTCTACTATAGGAATCTATCCCCTTTGTTGATCGATGTATGGAACGATGATACAAAGATGGAAAGGACTTCTACTGTAGGAATCTAACACATGCGTACAAAATAATGATAAAGAGATGTAAACGAGTTCTAATTTAGGAATCTATCCTGAGGAAAATAGTTGAAGAAGTGGGGTTTGGAGACACGAGATTAATGTTCTCTCAATGGTCAACATTTATTGTTAACAATGCAAGGACGATGCTAAAAAAGCAACTCAAAGCGTCAACAATTAGATTCAAAGCAATAATCAAAGCATAGGAAATAACATCCCCATAACAAGTCACTTATTGTTGCCAAGTGCAATAAAGGAATTAGGGGTAGTTCCATGAGGACCTAGCTCTACACTTTCCTTTCAAATGAGATGGGTGTGTCTAGGATTAGGAGTATGATGAGTAATGAGCACCTTGATAAAGTTTTGAGACTTTCTTGATTGCGGCCTAGTTTGATAGATAAATGTGAGTATGCCAAATGTTAAGTAGTTGTAATCATGGGAGTGAGAGTACAAAACTCTATCCACATGTTGCGTTATTACATGTGGTACATGTGAGGTTGAAGGACAAATAGTCAAATGAGTACAAGAGTGTGGATGCATATCATGTACAAAACATGTGAACACATTTGCAGGGTTTGGCTGATAATGATCTGAATGTCAAGTTATACATCTAGGTCATCATTCATGAATTAAAATTTAGAGTATAAGTCATATCACGAGTCTTGGTTATGGCAACTCTCATGATGATGGTTTGTAGTTATATGGGATTATCTTGTGTATGGCATGCTAAAAATTTATAGCAGAACAAGGTATAATGTCATTGAGTAGACAATTTGATACACAACAACCTAAAGTTCTTTCTCATTGTCTATTATATTGAGAAGGTGTGACGTGATTGGTAGATTGAGATGATGACGACGAAAATGGTAGAAATTGTAGTCCAAATTATATGTGACACAAACATTTGAATTTTGTATCGACTCATATTTTATTCATACTAGTGGACATCCACACTTTAAACCTTACTTACTCACACATCTACTCTACCCATGGGAATGATGTTTACACAAAACAACTTTTTGATGTGTGCCAAAACCGAGTTCCCATATGTTGATGTATCACTATCAACCCTTTTCACATTATGTCTAAAATATTTCATTTACAAAAGCTTTTAATCAAAACACTAGGCTAACAATTCATAGACTTGGGCCCAAATATTTTCAGCCACTTACATTTTTTTGAACGACACATACTTCATCACATGCTTTTCCTCTTGTCAACAATCTCTATAGTATGCTTAAAAGTGCCAACATAGATTCCTTGTCCAAAATTTGCCAAATTATGTGTCGTATCAACATATTTCTCTCAATCATTGCAATTACTCGGCGCTAGAATGTGGATGCATTCCATATTTATACATACATTTATACACAAATACTTGTAATACCATCAATATGACGAGTATGATTTATGATTAAATGCTCGACAACTTTCTAAGATTTTGTCCATATGCAAACTATGCGTCGATGCACATGTTCAATATATGAAAATATATGGCTAGTTATATGGTCAAGTGAATGATTGAAACACCATAACATTCATGTTTACTAATAATCTTAATAATTTCCACACTAGGTTTTCCTAACCTATGCATTGGAACATGTCTCTCACTATTTGCATCTAACAAGGGAATCAAGTAGATGCAAACACAAGTATATATTGTAATTTAAATGTGTCGTCGAGCTATAAAGTAGCAACCATGAAATGTAAAATTATTTAGTTTGTGCACTTAGTATATTAAAATCGACATGTTTAAATTAAATTTGATTTTTGGCATAGGCTACTCCACATGCACAATATTACCTTCTCTTATGGCAAAAGGAAATAAAGCATAAATTTTTTATGATAAATGTATCAAACATTCCATTACAAAGTCGTAAAAATATTGGAGAATTGCTAATCATCTCCATGCATGCTAGATGAAAATGGTTTACTTTTCTTCTATACACTTTGCTCCCATATGTCATATTTGATTTTTGAGTACAATAATAAAATCTATCTAACTTCTGGTACATCCCCCGGAGGAATTGATCATGGATATTTGGTTTGTGATTATTAGCTACCTACGAGGACGGTTGGACAAGGTTTGCGGCCACTTTGACGATGTGGTCACTACCCGCTTATGCTTTTGGCAAAAGTGGAGGAACACACCAATGGTGACACAAGGAGGAAATGGCCTGAGGTGGAACTACCAGCCCCCACATTGGTTGTTTCGTACTCACCTCCCACTCTCCCTCCGTTGAAGGTAAGAGGATTGGGCTTGTGTTGGCCGACGATGATTGCCACTAGTTTATAACTCTAATACCTACTTACATTAAGTAAAAAGTAGGAGAGGATATATACGTAGTCTCGTATTCTTGAACTCAGTCGAGGGGTAATTCCCCGATTTATATATAAGCCATATTGTATAGTTTTCCTGTAAAAATCTCTCCAAACTAATGGGAAAGTAGCTCATTTTTTGGGAATAAATAAATAAATCTTTCTAACTTCTTCAATCAAGAGTAGGATTACATCACACTTTTATGTGAAGTTAGTGTTCACAAGATGCACCTAGCTTGCATGTATTGTTTGCCTTGGCTATCATCTCTCGCCTCTTAGGGACCTACATATGCTCCATGCTTAAGTATAGAAGTGACCTTGTAGGATACCCTCTTTGTAATGCTTTTAAGGATCCTATAGAACATGAAACCAACTTCCCGAGGACATTAATACATCGTCATCATTTCACTCGCTCACACACACACACACACACACACACTCTCTCTCTCTCTCTCTCTCTCTCTCTCTCTATGTCTCTCTTACATGCACACAAATAATAGATTTGAGACCTCGAATTTTGGATAAGCCTTCTTGACACATCATTTTGTGACTGAATAGTCAAGGTTGTGCTCTCCCTTTCATTGATACTACTCTTTGACTATATTCTAATACTAGTTACCACATGCTTTAAAGACTCGATACTCATGCATGTATAATTTGGTCTTTATATTGATGGTTTTGTTTAAATCCTATCATCTCACATTTGGTTTGATACTGCAAAAGCATAGAGCATCTCATGTAATGTTCACAATATCTATTTTAGTGAGAAAATCCTAGAAAACAACCAACAAAAATTGGAGTAGTCAATCTCCAATCCGGAATCTCAATAAATCATGAAATGGCTTTGAATTTCAATTCTAATCTGACTTTTGAGATTTGATATAAAATATTCTTCTTTTCAAAAGATTTAGTTTACACCGCTCACTTTTTAATCTACCTATGTTCTTATTCTAAGTTATATTCAATATTCTCAATGGAACTGCTTTGTTGTTTACATGCTTAAATTCTTCGTTTATATCCAACTTGTATATGTGATGTTCGCTTGAATTTCAACACAAAAATTATACTTATCAAAAGATTATTTGGCTTATTGACACTGTCATTTATTTCATGACCTTTAATTATAACATAGACACGACACTCTTGTTCATTTTGGTCAACGGTCTACAACATAACCTTGCATTGATAACTTCTTATGTATACAATGCATCAAACCATGAATGTTGTGATTATTCTTTAACCAGAGAAATTGTCCAAATTTACTTATAAACTACACATTGCGCTAAATATAAGTATGGAAGACGATATCATTCAATATTATATTTTCTTTATTTTGCTTTTGGTGGAAAGGTTTACATAGGGCAAGTAGCATGTGATATGACTAACAAACATGTGTCAAGTATGGTGATCTTATGTATATATTCCACCATAATATAATACGTCTTCATATTCCATGTTTAAAATCTCTATTGTTCTTTTATGTTTGACACAATGCACAGAAAATATTTATTTGAACAAGAGAAAAAAAGAAGTCCTAGGCAATACCCTAGCAGTAGCAAGCTCCTTTTCAAATGTTCGTCGATTTTTTCTCCCAGTTTTTTCCAGACCAACAACATGTTTAATTCCCCTTTTTTAAAGCTATACTGTTTTCTAACATTGTACAAATGTTCAATGCTAACTAAACATTTTCAAAACAAAAATACTTGCTAAACACTCAACATTGAGATACCTCGTTTCTTTGACTAGGTCATCGGTCTAGCATAACAAGTAGGATCTATAATTATGAGTAAAAAATTCAAGACTCCTAATTAATGTTTCAGAATTATTATGATTATTATTATTATTATTAGAATTAGTTTTTCAGAAATTTTTGCTTTTGAATTGGCCAAATTGTTTTTCATGCATGGAACAAGAGGAAACAATGATGAAACCCACGTATGTCTAAGAATTGAATAGAAATTTGCCATGTTTCATCAAGCTTTTTGTACCCTTGATTATTATCCTCAATTGTTTACTTAAAATTTCGTCTTAACAATTGTTGTAAGTGCAGGTATCTATTCCTCGAACAATGTTTCGAATGAAACTTGCCATTTACTCAAGCACACCCTAATTTACAAGTTTGTAAAAATCATTATCTATGATAAAGGTAACATGAGAAATTCCTTCCTCATGGAAAGATGGAGTCTAAAATGAATAGATGGTTGCCAAAAAAATTTAAAGGTATGTTTTTAGTGAGCCCTAGTCCCTGGTCCTTAGATAAATGTCAAAGCTTCTGAATTTTACCTAAACAAAGATAATCTATTATCTATTGTTCTGAAATCCATGTTTATGCATGCATATATATTCTTGATATGAAATGAACATGTTAACCGTCATTTGTTGTATGTTGTACATGATGAATCAGTGTGCTGAGTCAAACCATATTGACACATGATTTCAGAGCTAATTATGATAAATGGCACTCGTGAGCTACCATATGTACTAGAAAATTGTATCTTTGTTTTTTCTTGATAATCGAGCATAGAATCCTTCTTGATTCACAATAGGTTACTAACTTATTACTAACAAATCTTTACTCAAGACATATGATTCTTAATATATACGAAACAAAAGTACATATCAGGGAAGGGTAAGGGTTTGACAATAACTATGTAAGAAGTATATATAAATAGGGTAGTGGACACAATGAACATGATTGCCTTTTTTGGAAACCACCTTATTAACTCAATATTGTATCTATTTATTATATTTCATCATTGCAAAAGCATGTCATTGCATCTCAACTATATTTAACAATTTTAATGTCGTTGGAAACAAACAATGGAGAATTTTCAAATTGCAGTTAATTTGTCTAGGATTTACATATAAACCTTGTAAGTCACATGAATCATTCAAAACATCACTAAATAATGTGCAAGAATTCGCATTTATATATGAGACAACTTATACACACTTTTCTTTAGAGAGACAATGATCGTAAAGGCAACAATCCATGTCATGGACCGTGGTAGAGTATATTATTGCCCACCACAAGCAAAAGCAAATGGGTTGTATTGTAGGAATCGACGACATGCAAATCATATACTAAAACAATCGAGGTTATCAAACATTTGTCGGTGATGGGATCAAGTGGTTTGCATTCATATGAAAAGAGATTTAAAGCATAAACACATCATTTGCAATTCTACTTTATATTGGATTGGCTTGAACAAAGATTCTTGGAATGTATTGACCTAGAATATAACTTTTATGGAACCTTCTTGCATGTGGGTGATTTTTCACCAAAATGCAAGTAAACATCAATGTATATGCAAGATGCTTCATAAGAGGGGCTTCAATCAATAACAAGTTTCATAACATTAAAAAGAGTGAACAAGTTGTGTATTCATAATTCCATGATATATGGGGTTATAATGGTTTTCATGGGGGGAATTTGCCAAGGTCGTGCAATTTATGACAGAATGTTTTAACGATTTCAAAAACCCATATGGTTTAAGTGTTGAAATTCATGAAATCTCATGAGATGACACCCATCCCAAGATTGTATCCACACTTCATGTTGAATTACAAGGTTGTCAATTTTGGAATACACAACCAACCTCCAATTTTGAGGTGCCATTACGGAACTTAGATCTCCATTTGAAGGTAACCTCACAACTTGGCATCCATTCCAACATTCCCATCTAGTTAAGTTGGCCCACTTCGTTTAGGTCATAGGCTAATCTTGTCCACATGCTCAAAGGTTCAACCTCACTCTTGTTGGCAACGAGGCTAAACTAGTCAACATACTCTAAGGGAACACTTTGGCGTAATGGTCAACTTATCTACTTTTATTACATCAAAGCTTCAACTGGTCTAGTTTTTAAACAAATGCGAAATATGTAGGGACTTATAGTCAACCAAATTTGACATAACCTCACAACTTAACACACCATCAAACAACCCCCTTGTTGCTCGTTGTCTCCATTTGATTTAGCTTAGGGAAGAACTTGTCAACCAAAAAGAAGGTTCAACTCAAACAATTTTGGCTAAGAGGCTAAAGTTGTCCAAAGGGCTTAAAATTTACTTTGGCACATTTTGGCTGTAGGGTTCAAGTTCTCTCCTAGAAAACACTTTCTTATAGGTCTGCCTTAGGTGTTGTTTGCATTAATGCATGCTTAACCTAAAAGCTTAAGATGATAAAGACCTCACATCTATCCAATTTGAAAGCAATCCAACATGTGATCAACAATAATAACAAGCTTGTATGATCCTATAATAGAGATAGACAATATACTATTCCATAATCCTCTTTTGGTTCATGTTTTAGTTTAATGGAGATCCACATCTCGTCCACGTAGTTGATATATCTTTGATGAAAGGGATTCTTAGAAAAATATGTGTCGACGGAGTGCTTTATTCTCTTGTAACATGAGCATATATTAGGAGGAGGGGATAAATGATTTACAAAATAGCGAGACTTTGCACAATGGAGTTTATTTGATGTGTGGCTTGGAAAAAGAGCGGTGGTTGTCCCTATTAGCATAAGAAATGTTTGAAATGTCAAAGGTTGAAAAACGAGCCATAATGTATTTCAAATAACCTAGTCCTATGCCTCTCCCCTTGCTTCTCTTCTCACTCTTTTATCTTGAGCGCTACTACTGTCCACAACATTGAACATATATATTTACTAAAGGAATGAAGAAGCTTATGACAAGTGGTAATGCTCTTAGATTTGGCACCATTTTGTCTCCACCTCAATATTGACCTATCCAAAGTCATTTGTAATCATTATAACTCATTAATTTTAATTTCTATTGAGTGACAAACTTCCTTGTTTAGAGTGTTCCACATTACATGCAATTAGCTTATAGTTTGTCTTATGTTTTTCTTTTTAATTCGTTGTTTTGAAGCAAGTACATGGATCATATATGTACCTTTTATTTTAGATTAAATGGCACACATAGATGCATGCACATAGAAATATCCACAAAGGAGACACATGCTTTCGAACAATAAAAAGGACGTTTATATTGTTTTTGGAAGAAAAATCCAAGCAATTGAGGAGGTCTCTACATGTGTTTGTTAGTATTGTATTGCCAGAACATACTTATTTCTCATACACGCTCGGGAAGGTCCTTTTTGGGATGATCATATTTCTCTTTGCATTGTATCCTTTCATCGTCACATCTCACGTGACACATTGTCTTTGCATATATGTGTCGTCTGCCTTTGTTATTGAGCATGGAACATATTATCTAGATTTGTTTTCCCTGTGCAATGACATTTTACGATAATATATAGAAGAGATTAGATATTTTGTAAATTCACTAAAATTGGAACTAGTATTCATTGCTCTTTTCTACCTATACGTAGCAAAAGTCTAAGAATGAAAGAAAAGGCATAGTCTCAACATAATGTTCGCCAATTTATATAGAGTTAGCGTTTTTTAATAGCCCATTTAATGAAATTAATTGCTCCATTGATTGTAATGCATGGAATGCGAAAGGCATCCATAGTAGTTTTGAGGAAGCCCTTCAAGCTTGAGTTACACAACAACACTATATTCGTAATTCTAATACTTGTAATCCATTGAAATTCATAACAAGATAAATTTTATCCCTCTCGACTAAATAGTTGCATATTCTAAGGTCATGGAGTCTATCACTTTATATTTGAATCTAAATATTTGCATCTTGTTGGGGGCATGGAGGCTATCACTTTTTGTTTATAAGGATGACATCATAGATATCTACAAATAAAGCGTATGTTGATGGGTCATGTTGTCTGTTTGGTGGGTTCAAATGTCAGGTGTATGTTTTTAAGGTGGGGAAACACATTTGTCCATGTAAACCTTTTATGTAACAAGATGGGCTCCTCCTTGAAAAGGCATCATTGTTGATGTGGACTCATGCTTTTCTAAAACTTAAATGAAAGAAATCTACAACCTCAAATTCCATATAACGAATTACGTTTATTCATTGTTATATAAAACTCGAACTCAATTGATAATTTGACAACAAATATAAAAGTTTTAATTGCAATTCATGACTCTTCTTTCATCAATCCCCAAAAAAATATAGATAAGATTAATTTGGATGGATACAAATTTCATCGTACAGAAACTTTATATACAATTTGTTCTTTGATAAGAGCAAATATCAATGGTCTTTTCCCCTTTGAGCTTTCCTCGATATGAACTTCATCTTGTTTGGAAGCATGTAATAGACCAATATACACTACGTTTCCTCGTACCATAGTGATGGTGAAACTACAGTTAGTCCCACGCATGAGGTTGTGTAGAAAGATGGTAAGACCGTATACCACGAAGAGTGTAATTGTACACATTAACCACAATTGCACATCTTCCTTCATAGATTTGCAAAAAGGACAATTCGCATAAAGGGCACACTCTACAGTTGAATTTACGAACACAAGTTTATTTAATTCCTCATTTCCTAGAGTGGTGTAAACTCGAGCAAGCGAAAATCTCTATGGAGAAAAAACTTTTAAGTATGATATTCACAATAAGACCTATGAGCAAGGTTTTTGTATATTCGGCTATGAAACAACCACGAACAACCAACTAGATTTGAAATGTAGTTTCTTATACAGTACTGTAACATGTATATATTGCACCATGCATCATATGGAATTTGTGACAAAACCTTCATCTATGGGTCCTAATTAGGTAGTGGTTGCCTGGAATTGCTACCTCACCAACTTAGACAAGACAACTAGGTAGTGGTTGCCTGGAATCGTTGCATCACCAACTTAGACAAGACAACCTTTCACACGAATTATAAACGATACATATTTGTATATTTGTGAATGCATATGGATCACGAGTCATGATTTGTATAAACATGTTGGTTGCTTTTAAGTGACCATAATGTATGTAACACCTTGAATAGAGATAATGCCCACCCACATCTTATATATACCAAGAACACCTTTTAACTTGAGATTTATTTGTTAGGTTTTTGCCTTCTTTTGCTACTACTTGTAAGTTATAACTTATAACTTGTTCTATGGACATCGTTGGTTTGTGACATGTTGTGTGTTCCCTGCATTAACAAGGCAACCCGTGAAGAGTAAACTAACTATCCATAAAATCAATCAATAATATCTCAAGAAAACAAAAAGGGAAAACTTAAAGCTTTGTTATCAAAGTTAGTAACTATTGATTACAAAAACATGGATAGATTTATTATAGTTAATACTATTTTTAAATCATGAATAATGTATTAAAAAAAATTCATCTTCAAAAATTTAATTTAAATCCATAAAATTTGGAGCATTCACGAAAATAATCATCATAAAAATGAAAATAAATAAACATAAAAAAAGAAAAATGACAGCATGAGAATTTTCATTGGAAAGAGTTTACGTCCCAATTGATCTAAAATGTACTAGTCACCTATTAAATAAATAAAATTCCTGAAAGTAAATAAAGCAGATATTAAATTCCATGTTTAGTTCACGTACAAAAGAAGAATCGACCATTAGAAACAGAATAAAAATGAAACATGAAAAATGGAAAATGAACTAAAAATGAAAAAACGAAAAACAAAACAAAAATGAAAAAATGAAAAAGTGGAAAGAAAAAAGAATTTGTGCATCCATTTCTTCATTTAATTTAAATTAAACTAATAAATATTTATTTGGAGAAAATACATATCTAAATATTTCAGTAGAAATAAATATAAAAAAGTTTAATTAGAATTAATTAAATAAATATTCACTTAGAAATTAACAAATTTGTATTAATAGTTACTTGATGTTAAATATATAAAGCGAATATTTAATTAAAATAAACATAAAACCAAATAAATGAATATTTAATTTCAAATAAATATATAAAAATAGCAAAAATAAATTCATAATTTCTTAAGGCACAAACTTCAAAAGTAGTATTTTATCTTCAAAATTTTCAATAAGATTTCATTAGTGTTACTTAGTGCTTGCTTTAATCATATTTACTAATTTTGTTTTCTGAACCAAAAGTGAAATACTGACCAAAAAAGTCTTCTGTGAATTATGTATATCAATATGTATAGCTTGGAGACTCTTTTGATTTAGCTGGTGGAAAGCTCGACCTTGAAATTGTTGTGGTTTCAAAAATCTAGAAAAATCCACGTTTGCTTGTTATTCCACCTCTGTCAAACTTGGGCAAATAAGATTGAATCCTACTTGCCATCTCCCATCTTACTTTAACATCGTCATATGCTCCATTCATGTCTTAGTTGGGAGTCGGAAAAACCGCTAACCTAGGTTCACAATCACATGTAGCCTTGACTTGCCAACATTTCCAATGAGGAATGAGGTTGCTTATACAAAGTTTTGCAAGCTTGCCTTGCTCATGCACCTATGTTGTACAGGAAGGATGACGACCATATATTGAGCAACTAACTTGGGTCACAACCACATGCAACCTTTGCTTGCCTACATATCCAATAAGGAATGAACTTGCTCACACAAAGTTTGTGAGGTTGCCTTGTTGTGGCATATATGGGAAGGACAATGACCATATCCCAAGCAAGGCCATGAGATTGTCTAATTCTTCTTCCATCATGACTAGGGCCTCAAATTACATACATTGTAAAGGATGAAGATTAGGTCTTAATGTGTTAATATCACATTCTTTGGGGTTCGCTTGAACGGCACTTAGGGAAGTCAACTAAGATTTTCACTTACGAGGCAAATTTGTAGATGAGTATTTAAAAACTAATGATGACAAGTGTGAGTAAACAATATGCACAACAAACACTCAAATATACCCAACTTCAAAATAGGTTGCCCATTATCCATGAATGTTCTTTTTTCTTCGCCAGTTAATATGGCCCTTACTCTTTTACCTTGGTAACCATTGCAATATGTAACATTGAAGTAAAAGATATTCTTAGATGTCATTGTCTACAATGAGTACGTTGTTCTATCTCTTCCTTGAGAAAGGAGATATGCGCCATTTAACAAGGAAGATGATAATTTGCATTAAATAAATGAACATAATCTATTGCTTGATCGATTGGATGAAAGCTATGTCTTTTTGAACCAAGTGAGAAGGTCGTTTCATAACAACTCAATCACTACAAAGGTTACATTAATAAGTAACGTCAGATGGACATCAATATTTATCCACGTCAACCCTTAAGGGCACAATATCTTACATTCAAGAATGTTGTACCTTATTGTTAAAGAGTAGTCTCTCGAGAGGTCAATCTCCTAAAATTGTGTTTGGTAAGCAAGGAAAGGGGGGAATCCCCATAAACGTCAATAAACTCACCCCACAACTACATGATCAAGCAAAAGTGTTTTGTAGGATTTCATATGCACACATGAAGGTAAATATAATACTTGAGGTATCCTCAACCAAACATATGCCTATTTGGTAACCTTACCCAAGGAAGGGAAAGCTATTATTTTCAACCTTGTGAAAAATGTTTTTTTGATTCCATATTTCAAGGAGAAACTACATGTTTGCATGCTCTTGGATGAAATAAAAACCTAAACAACTTGTGTAAACATGTACGCTTGTTACCAATCCCTACGGAGACTCATGCTATATCTTACATTGAATTGTGAAAAGTTAGATTTTAAAGCCACATCCAAAGGAGAATCTAGGATCTTGCATGCTCTGGGAACTTGGAAGCTGGACAAGAGAAGCAACTCATGTGAATTGAGTCTCAACAAATAATGGAGGTATTAAGTCCGAAAGAACGACCTTGAGGCCATTGATCTTGTGATTTACCACTCAATGTAATTCCATCCTCGAATAATATAAACAACATATTCTCCCATGAAACAATTTCTGCATTGGCAAAATGTGCATTTGTGTTTGCATATTTGTTCATGAGTGTCTATATCTAAACACACCATGTATGTATCCTTATGTCATTGTGTGCATGTATCTTAGTTGATTGTGTAAAATTTAAATTGTAAAGGCAACGCTTCCACATTGTAAATGGTAAAGACAACCTACAAGCACGATGAATCTTTTTTTTTTTTTTTTCCAAGACGATACATTCTTATAATAAATTTAATTGAAACTTATCTCCACTGAAACTATATCAACTTATGGTACATTATGTTGTACCCAAATGAAGCATAAAAGTACTTGGAAACAACCTACATACATAAAATGTGCATGAAAACCACATGCACACTTGTATATGAATGAATCCTAATCCATGTGCAAACAACACTTGCATCTCTAATGTATATGGCTCTAGCTTTGTTACTTTGGGAGTACAAAGTGTAACCTTGAAGCGAAAGATCTTCAATTTCTACATGAGGGTATTTGGTTTTGATATTCTTCTTAAATAATGAAAATCATGTCATTTAATACCCAATTGTGAACTCTACAATTGGAACCGTTAACACTGGTAAATGAGTGATTAATGAATCATTTCATTAAATGGACAAAAACATATTGTAAACTCCAAATTGACAACCAATAACATGATGTCAAGAGGACAACAAGAATTTTATAAAAATGGGTTAGTTGGATGGGAGTTATCTAAATTTAAGTCATTTCATGAGTCATGACCATTATATCAAATCACACAAAGTTCTACATAAGGCAATATTAATAAGACATCTTACGCATCAAAGCCAACTCTTGACAGTGAAGTCTCTTGCCTATGTACTTTGTTAGCACATGTGTTAAATTCTCAGAGTAGGGTCATATTCTATTGAGGTTCTTTGGAATCTCACTTAGAATATAATGAAGATGTTAAGTTAGGAGGCAAATTTATATATTTGTGCTACAATGAAAGATTTGAAAACAATGTACTTTTTCATTTTCATAAACACTTTTACAAGTTAAGGACAACTACACAAATTATAAAGATAAATTATTCCAAGTGAGAAAACCATGTCCATACAACATTAAACTTTTATGGGATTACATGTACATTGGCGTACATTCATCCTACACAACTTGGGGCACAAACACTTATAGTTCTTCATAGATACCCCAAAATATAAAGTGCATATAAACCCACATACATATGTATCCCCAACTTAGTGATATGGCTTGTGCTAAATTGCTTTAATATAGTAAGCAATGCAAGGTGTAACATTGACGCAACATATCTTCTTAGTTTTCAATATCCACATTGGGTACATGATTTTGATCTTCATCTTGAGAAAGAGGAATTGTTTCCATTTAACAAGACAACTATAATCTACATAAGGCAAAACAAACATAATCTCTTATGGGATTAGTTGGAGAATACATTTGTTTTTTTCAAAGGAATTTCTCTTTGTGTAACCAACCAACACAAATCTTCATTGATAATGTAATCTTAATTGGACATTTCACAGTTACCCAATTTCACCACTTGAGAGGCCAATAATGAAGGCAATGATACTGTTTTCAAACATTGGATTTAAAAAGTGAAATCTTAAAACTATATTTTGCAGGAATAAATATGAGTTTGTGTGCTCTTTGATACGATAAAAGTGTTAAGGATTTTGTAAACATGTAAACTATACTACAATCAATAACAATATTAATAGGTTTTGGCCCCAAGACTCAAGCATATAAACCTCATGGCCTATTGAACCTAACGTCATTATTGGAAATGATAAACGATCTATTTCACCACTATCAACTGATTTATATGTTGGTAAATGTGCAATTTTGGTGCGTATATCTACATCTAAGTGTGTGCATGTCCACAATATGTATGTGTATACATATATTCATACACACACACACACACACACACACACACGTGTGTGTGTGTGTCTAAATAAAACATGTGTGTGTTTAGTATTTACCATGCATATAAATATATATTAAATTAGTAGGAAATCATAAAGTCAATGCTTTCACATTGTTCTTTAGAATGTAATCATTAATGTGGTTAGATAAACTAGTCCTTGGCTGGAGTATTTCTAAGAACATCTCTTTATTAGCAATGCGGTGAATTCCCATGAACTTTAATAAACTCACATTACAAATATGACATTGCCTAGATATAGGGACAATAAGGCCCAAATTACATTGTAATGCTTCCTATAGACCCACACCCACGAAAGTAGGAAATAATGTATAAAAATATTCAAAATTTCTTCCTACTTAAGATATGTGATGAAATACCTACAATAACTTCTACACAAGAACATTGATTGAAATATTGAATGTTCAAAGCAAAATATGACTCTTATTACTAATAGCTTAATTGACCATGCAATCATCATATTTGACTCTGTCACTAATTTAATATTTGAGTTCATGTCCCTTCCTTGGAACATGTTGGCGATGGCTGGACATGCTAGTGATGCACATCCAATGATGTTAATTTGACTTCATATGGCTAGATATAGCCTAACCTAATATAAAAGCCATGGCCCATAATAACCTACAAACACTAGATCGATTCAACAATAGTACAATCTAACGGGTCATGTGAATGCCAATGAACCTTCTTTCCCTTCAAAGCATTTTGAATAATCATTAGCAACTTTGAATGAGATTTCTTCACTCAACTTGTAATGAATGCTCATTACAACTTGGTAGTCATGTCTATTGGTGAGCAATGAGTGGTTCTAAGTAATCTTTAATCTATTAAAGGAATCTACAATGCAATAATCACAAATAGAATTTTCAATCCATGTTGTGAACTAGTAATGTTTACTAGTTGTTGGTAGGGAAATAAATTTTCATTTAAGAAATTAGTGTATTGGATTGAAGCTCTTATCGTTATGAATGTATGTGAGCATGCTAAGTAAATCATCAAGAAAGACTAGTTTGATTAAAATTGTTGAGATGTCTCAATGACCTTCAATAATGTTGGTGGATATGCATTTAATGATTTGAGATGCATTTCCCCATTAAGGAAATCATTTTACATTTCCCCATTAGCGAATTAATTTTGCATTAAGTGAGGAGTTTTCACTTTGTCGCAAAGTACACACCATATGAAATGCAAAGGGACTAGTGACAATCATAACTACCTTTGGTTTCATACTTTGGTTAACTTGTTGATAGGTATGCTTATCCATGCATGCTAGGAATTAAACACTAACATCTAAGAACGAGTTGTTGGTTTTAAGAACATCCTAGTCAAGTGTTAAAATTAATGGAAAAGGCTAACTAGTTTGAGACATTAAATTATTTGGACAAGGCAAAGTTAACAAAACACACGAGGGACAATTTCTTCACAAATTCCTCATGTGTGAAAACATAATATTGAGGTTGATAGACATATATGTTTATAGTAAATATGAAAAATACAACTCCAAATAGATCCCATTGAATGTCAAGAGTGTTATCCGTATGAGAGGTGCGAGGATTGATTAGTGTGAAAGTCTATGTATGAAGTTTTGTTGTAAGTGTATGTGCACATGTGCATGAGAGAGTGTGTGAGTGTGAGTATGTTCGTATGTGTATGAACACATGCACATGTGTGTGCATGTACGAAAGAGTGCAAGAAAGTTGTGTGTGTGGATGGCTAGAAGGGTATGCACCCCTATTGATCACGTTGATGAATGATCCTCATGTACTATATAACCCCACATGGGGCATGAATAAAAGAAGAAGTTCCCTCTCTAATTTCTGTCTCTCTCTTAACATCCATCTCTCTCTCTCTCTCACACACACACACACACACACACACACACACACACACACACACACACACACATTCAACCCCAGGCTCCACCCCCACCCATAAACAAAGAGTTGTGACAACCATACCGATATTATACCCATACTCACAAAGATGTGAATATATAGAGTTTGCCCCTTTTTTTTCCATTCCAAAAAAGGAGATGCTTTCCCATTAGTTAAGAGAGAATTTTACAGAAAGGCTATACAAGGTGGCTTATATATATATATGGGGGAATCACCCCTCGGCCGAGCATTACTACTCATATTGGTAATGAGATAACGTTGGATACGATCAATAGGCATTATTGCTTTATATTGAGACCAACATTCAGGGTTGACATTTGCAATGCAATATTCTAGCTTTGTCCTCTTAGCATCTTCCCACTTCATCCTTAATGATTCCATCAACCTTTCTGCAATCATTATATACTGCATAGCATTGCCCGAAAGCTCTAAAAGATCATCCACATCCCATCTTCTAAACCATTTCCTTATGTCAACAACCCAACCGGATGAGAGAATCTTACTTTTATGATTCTTTTGTAGCTTACATCCAACATTCCAAGTAAGATGTGATAATCGATGATTTGGCATATTCTTGACTTTGTAATGTATTTATATACACTTTGGAGTGCCAATAGTTCTATGGGTTAAACACCTATTTCCAAGAGCATAACCCGATAAGAAGTAGTGCATTTAACTCCTAATTGCCTCTCCTAAGAAGTAAGAGAGAGAGAGAGTGGAAGAGAGAAGTATGATAAGAGGAAGTATATTATATGACGAAGAGTACAAGGATAACTACGAGGCTTAAGACTAACGTTGAACCGAATTGGTGCTAAATAATGCCATGTACCTCTATTTATAGTGTTATCAGGAGTATTCCTGAGGTTTCTAGAATGTTCTAGAGTAATATAGAATATTACATGAATTTTCTATAATAAAATAACAAATGAAAATAATATCTTTTGCATTAGAATGCATAGCTTAATAGTATGACTTTAACCTGTGTAACATAGGGTCACGGGTTCAAATCCTTTTGGAGCCATATCATGACAATATCCCCTCCTTTAAATGACGAGTGTTACGAGTCGTCTTTGATTGAGGACTTGGTTTGTTTGGATATTGGCGATGGAAATCCCCAAGAAGAGCTTGAGCATTGGCCACATTCTCTACCAAAGTACAATCGTTTGGACTATATCCTAACCAATCTACAAAATAGTAGAGCTTGTTGCGAACAATCTTGGAATCGAGGATGGTAGCAACTTCGTACTCAGGTCCATCTGCAAGTTCGATCGTGGATGGAGGTGGTGTAATATGATTAGGAATAAAGCTTTCTTGACATGGTTCTAGGAGAGAACTATGATATACTGGATGTATTCGTAATTGCGAAGGTAGATCAAGGCGAACTGTGACATCATTAATTTTTCCATTAATACAGAAAGGGCCTAACCTTTGATAATCCAATTTGGCGCATGGTCGAGTAGTTTTTATGTGTCGTTGTAATAGCCATACTCGATCTCCAATATCAAAACAGGATGGAAACCGATGATGATCTGCATAGTCCTTCTGTGTTTGTTGGGCTTGATGTAGGTGGTTAGATAGTTCTGCCAGAATCTTGCGTAGTCGCTCCAAATGATCTTGTGCACTAGGATTTGTGGGTAATTCATGAGTTTCGAATACACACCAGCGAGGATGATAGCATGTATAAGCATTGAATGGTGTAACCCTAGTAGAAGAGTAGATAGAATTAGTATAATCAAATTCGGCTAAGTGTAATATATCTTCCCAATCATCTTGTTGATAGCTCAGGAAACACTGAAGATATTGCTCCAGTGTTTGATTTGTATGTTCTGCTTGTCCATCCGTTTGGGGATGGTAACTGAAGGAGAGGTTGTAAGTGACCTTGAGCATTTTGAAGAGATGCTTCCAAAAATTAGATATGAATTGAGGTCCACGATCATTGATGATGTTGTTAGGAAGACCATGGTGCCGAAATACTTCATGCATAACGATACCTGCAGTGTCTTCACTAGTGAACTCTTTAGTACATGGGCAAGTAATGCACAACTTAATATATTGATCAACCAATGTTAAGATGACATTGCAACCCTTAGAATCCGGAAGATCTGCGATAAAATCCAAAGGTTCAATGGATTGCCACGGATTGCTTGGGATCGGTAATGGCTCCAATAAACCATATGGATGATGTCGGGGTATCTTTGCTCTGCAACATGTATCACATGTTTGAACATAGTCTTCAACAAATCTTTGCATATGGGGCCACCAAAATGATCTGGTTACTAAATCCAATGTTTTAGTACTACCAAAATATCCAATTGTGTATGTATCATGACAATTTTGTACGATTCGAAGGCGAGATGAACCATTGGGAACAAACAAAAGATTTTTAAAGAATACTAATCCATCATGCCATTTGAATTGCCGATTATCTGTACCTAGTTGTTGTGATCGTGAATAGGATGCTCGAGTACGATCAATCTATCTAGGATATCTTGAGCAAAGACGCCAGCCTTCAAATCTTGACGTATTGTATCAATAATGCTGGAATCCAATGGAGTATCAAAAACCAAAGTTGCTTGCAGTCGTGTCGGACCCAGGATTACCTACTTTTGATTATCAAAGGTTGGATCACTAGGACGAGGTGCTAGATACGAGTGCCGTGATAATGCATCTGCCTTTCCTTGTTGTTTGCCCGGATGATATGTAACCTTGAAGTCAAAATGAGTGAGAAACTGCGCCCACCGAGCTTTCCGTCTATTTAATGCACGAGCATTCTGGAAATAGGAGAGATTCTTGTGATCACTAAATGTAGTGACTTGATAAGGAGATCCTTCTAGGAAATGCCTCCATTGTGCAAAAGAGTCCACTATAGCTAATAATTCCTTGTCATGCACCTCATAGTTGGCTTTGGCAGTGTCAAATTTGCGTGCGTGGAAAGCCACAGGGTGTAGCTTCTTATCATCGCCCTGCTATAACAAAATACCATCGAGTGCGAAATCCGATGCATCGCGTCAATGATAAATTGTTTTTGTGGATCAACATGAGCTAGAATAGGAGCCGATGTAAATGCTTTCTTGAGATCCACAAAAGCAGTATCTGTTGCATTAGTCCAAACAAATGATTGCCCCTTCTTTGTGAGTTGTGTGAGGGCAAAACAAGCTTTGAGTAGTCTTGTATAAACTTGTGATAAAAATTTGCGAATCCTAAGAAACATTCCACATCTCGCAGCAATCGTGGAGTCTGCCACTCTAACACTGTTTGGACCTTAGCTAATTTGAACCATGGTAACCCCAAGATAATTGGATGCTCTGGACTACTAATTAATTTTACATGATATTGCACACGCCAAATTATCTAGGACAACACGAACCGGTTCAGACTCTTCTATGATATTTCCAGAAGTAATGGGGTGACCATCAATGACTACTACAGAAGCTAGGCAAGGAAGCTTTCTTAGGGATATCTGATGAACTTGGGGAATTTTTTTATCCATGAAGCAAGAATTAGCTCTGGTATCTAAGAGTGTTAAGACATGTACTGGAGGGTTACTTATAGTACTAACTTTTACTTGAGCTAAAAACACCTTGTAACTTTGTTAGAAGGAATGGAACCACTAATGGGCTGCACAGATCCAAGGCTGTCCAACCAAACAACTCCTATTTTGTCTGGACTTAATCTTTTACCTCTTCTTCTAGTTGACTAAGGACTTCAAATTTGTTTGATAAACTTGGGCTACTAGGATTATCAAACACTCCTAATGAAATAGATTCATGTTTAGTACTAGCGACTACTTGATTTACCTGCCTTTTTGGTCTATGGGGACAATTTACTGCAATATGCCCTAGTCCACTGCACTATAGACATAGGCGATTTGCTCAACGCCATTGCTTTTCCTCTTTCGACAATGGTCCACGATGACGTTGTCGTGATGTTGCGTGTCCAATGGGAGAAATTGTGAAATAGTGTGGTTCCACGCACATTACACAATATGAAAATTAGCCTAGGGTCTAATGACATTTGAGTGCATATAGAGGGGTGCAAGCAAGATTTGAACTTTGTACCTCCAAGAGGAAAGGAATTTACCTTACCACTAGGGCTACTACCAAGTACTTTAAATATTATGTATTTCCTTTTAATATTCAAATTACATACGAAACAACCATTCAAAACCGCATGCACAAAAACCATGGTTCCAAGCCCATGGTTTTGTGCATGCCACAAGAAAAACCATGTGCCCAAAAACCATGAGTCCAAGCCCATGGTTTTGAGCATGTCACAAGCATGGAGAGACCTATAAAAGCCTCTAGCTGGGCTTGTGTAAGGGGGGCCGCAATATGTGATATCACCATCACCACCATTATCAATATAATACTCTCATTTATCTTTTCTAATTAATCATCTTCTCTCAAGTGTATCAATTTTCTTAATCTTTTCAAGAATGACATTGTCTTCCGCGACTCAAACCTCCACATTGTTGTCTTTTAAGGTCATCAGACGTTCTCCTCAGTCCGAGACCCTGGTGGTCCCGCTCAAGTAGCACATGCATGCGAGCATTTTCGCGACAACGTGTGGTGTTGATTTCCATTGGTGTTGGCGTATTGTTAGAGATGCATTATATGATTCCTTTGCAAAAGGTTTTGCTACGACTGAGGCATATGTGGGCTCCGACCTTGTCCTTGGCATTTGTAATTGACGTTTTGAATGTCGTTCGAAAAGCTGATTATCTCATCGTACCGCTCGACTGATTGCTTTTGTGAGCGACTTCGGTTCCTCGGGGAAAGTTAGGAGTAAGTCTTTGACATCATTATGTAGGCCATACTGAAATTGCTCCATCAATGCTTGGTCGTCCAAGGGAATATCGATGGCGTGTGGACAGAAATCCGAAGTATAAGCTAAGGCTAGACAATCACCTTGACACAATCTTTGGATTTTATTGATTGCCGTCCTAACACTATCAGTATCTCCAAAACATGCTAATAAACTCCTTGAAATTATTTAACAAATGAGATCATTTTTCTAACAAAGGGGCAAACCATGATAATGCTGTGCTGCTAAGTAAGGTGCCTACCAATCCCACTTGTGATGTATCAATGGGATATTGAGAAGGATGCATTTGAATCACTAGGTGTTGAGAGATCAAGCTCAACTTAGTTTAGTTAGTTAGTCAACCATGTAACTTTGTAGTTACCTAGATAGAATCTAGTTAGAAGTGTTGACTATAACGCCTTAAATAGGACCTTGTACTTAAGTGAGATATTCTAGATCCTCCACTCCTAAGTACATTTAATATAGGACTTACACCTTAGTACCTATATTCCACTCACACATGTGCACCTTTGCACATGAGATGTATATATACCTCATTGTGGGTATTTTTGTATTTGATGATGTTTTATAATATACACTCTAGTTTACTCATCCCCCCTCTTGTGTTTTCATAAGTGTATATCTCTCTCTCTCTCTTCCTCTCACACACATACACACACATATCACTTAAACTTCTGCTTATCAACTAATCACATAATTAGGTACTACTTAATCCTTGCTTAATTACTTACCTAATTCTTAACATGGTATTAGAGCGTGTGGTTTAGAAAATCCACTAAGCCCACCCGACTCCGTGATTGTGTGTTTGAGACACTGACGACAAAATCTGGCTATCGGCTACCGTAGTGCCGCTACGTAGCACGTGTATGTGATCGAAGGAAGAAAAGCAAAAGAAGAGAAGACACTACAATCAACATGAACACACAAATGAGTAGCTTGCTCCCTAGTGAAAAGCTAGACCGGAGTAATTATTCATCTTGGGAGTACAAGATGACCCAATACCTCGTCGACCAAGGGTATTGGAGCTACATCAACAGTGCTCAAGAAAATCGACCCGACTCAAAGAACGCCGACTATGCAACATGGGAGCAAGCGGCGAGTAGAGTCATGTATTGCTTGGCAACATGTGACCACGACCACATGCTCAGCCACATTTGAGACGCCAAGATGCCTAAAGAAGCGTGGGCGAACTTAAAGAAAATGTTCGCCGCCAACATGACCGCTTGAAAGCTTCAACTTCGACAAGAGTTGAACAACATACGACAAAAAGACATGTCCGTGTCGAACTACACCGCAAATATCAAGAGCATTTGCGACTCACTTGGCTCCATCAAAATAAATGTCGACGAAGACGAGATGGTTCAAGTATGCTTGGGCGGCCTCTCACAACAATTTGACTCGTTCAGGACAACAATCTTGGCGAGGGAAAACCCTCCTTCATTCTTCGACCTCCAATCAATGTTATTGGTCGAAGAGAACCATGTACGAACCAAAAGCAAGACGTCGGAAGGACAAATGTTCTTCTCGAATTCAGACGGTGGCCGAGGAGGAGGTCACGGCGGTAGAAGAGGTCAATTCGACCCATCACGTGAAGGGAACTCTAAACTTCACGGAAGCCATCGAGGAACCTTCCGAAGAAGGGGGAGCTTCCACGCCGAACATGGTCGGCAAATGAGGCCCGCAACTTGCAATTATTGCGACAAAATCGGCCACTACGAGGCGGAGTGTCGGAAAAAGAGAAGTGAGTCGGTTTCAACAAGTCGACACCTCACAAACTACGCATCGAACTTCGACCATGACAACTATAGCAGAATGTTCACGAATCATGCGTCGAATTCCGACTACGACGATCGTAGTGAAATGTTTACAAATTACGCCCCAAATTCCGACTACGGCGACCGTGGTGGAATGTTCGTAATGAGGCATAGAGCGAACTCTATGATAGACTCCAACTCCGCAAGCACCTCCAACTCGGAAGACGTGTGGTTCGTCGACTCCAACACCTCACATCACATGACATCTCACGAAGAGTGGTTTCGTGATTTACGAACGCCAGATCGACCCGACTTCATAGAGACGGGAGACGACACCACACACCCCATTCAGCACATTGGCAATGTCCCATTCGGGAAAGAAGGAGGCGCCTCACATCACATGACATCTCACGAAGAGTGGTTTCGTGATTTACGAACGCCAGATCGACCCGGCTTCATAGAGACGGGAGACGACACCATACACCCCATTCGGCACATCGGCAATGTCCCATTCGGGAAAGAAGGAGAGCAAACTTGCATCAAGAATGTCTTGCATGTGCCCACGATAACGAAGAATTTGGTCTCTGTTGGCCAAATCGTGGAGCAAGGGGCATGCAAGTCCGCTTCAACAAAGAAGGATGCTTCATCGAGAAAGATGGCCGACTCATAGCGAAGGGGCGGAGAGATGGCCGAATGTTCATCCTCGATTCGAATGAGGTGAAATCGCAATGTACGCTAAAAGTCTCAAAACCGAGACAAGCATCGAGTTGTGACACAAGAGAATTGGCCACATAAACCTCCAACGGCTTCGAGCGATGCAAACCAAGGGAGTCGTCATCGGACTTCTGACATTCGAGTCGAAACGAGTTGACTGAGTATGTGAAGCGTGTGAACTCGGCAAACAACATAGACTCCCATTTCCGAAGGAGAGCTCCGCAAGCAAAGGCCTCCTCGAGGTCATACACTCAGATGTATGGGAACCGGCTCAAACGCCGACGATTGGCTGATGCCGATACTACGTAACCTTCATCGACGACTACTCCCGCTACGCGTGGATCTACCCGATGAAGAAGAAAAGCAAAGTGCTCTCCCACTTCGAAAGCTCAAGCATCAGGTCGAAAAAGAAACCGGTCGGCACATTCAATGCCTATGATTGAATGGAGGCAAGGAGTACTTCTCCGATGAATTCACCTCCTACCTCCAATGTGAAGGCATTTGTAGAGAATTCTCGTGCCGACACAGCCCCCAACAAAATGGAGTTGCTGAAAGGAAAAATCGGCAAATACTCGAGGTAGCACGCGCCATGATGCATGAGAAGCACATGCCGAATTTCAATTGGGCCGAAGCAGCATCCACGACCGTCTATCTCATGAATCGGTGTACCACCAATGGAGTCCGTGAGCTAACTCCATACGAGCTCCTCGTCGGAAGGAAGCCGATCTTGTCGCACCTCAAGGTGTTCGAAAGCATTGCTAATGTACACATCCCGAACAAACAACGACAGAAGCCCGACGCAAAGTCGGAGGAATGTATCCTCATAGGATACTCGTCCAAGAAGAAGGCGTACAAGTGTTACAACCCTTCTACCTGAGCGGTTCGGGTAAGTCGAGACGTAGTCTTCGACGAGTCCGCATCGTGGTATGCACCAGAGGCAACTTTGACTACGACTCCGGTTGACCCAGAATCCGACGAACAAGAGGTAGAAGATGGAGATCTCTTCGAACACATGTTCGAAGAAAGTCTGATTACGGCAAAGCCTAGTGGGCCAGAAGAGCTCCCACGCGACCCAAGCCCGTCATGGCCAAGTACGAACTTGGACAAAGGGAAAGGTAAGATGCCCGAATACGAAGTCGATTACCCCGACGACAGTGATTCGGATGGATCGGCTCCCTCACTTGATAGTGAGTTTGGTGTACCCATCATGCGTACACCCGGATTAAAGAAGGCGCTCACATCAGCGAGCGAAAAACTTTGACGCTCATCTAGAGCTAAGAACCCCGTCACTCGACACGGCTACAAGGAGTACATGGCCCATCATTACGCCTTCGCGATGAAGGTAGCGGGCGAGCAAGAGCCAAAGAGCTCCACCGAAGCGGCTCGTAACCCATGATGGGTGGAAGTAGTCGACCTTCACCCACACGCTACAAGACTTCGTCACCGGCTTGAGGGGGAGGAACCGAGATTGCCACGGCGAAGAAAGCCGAAGGTCGGACGGAAGCACACGAAGCTGAGCCAAAGTGGATGTCGGATGCTTCACACTTGAGCTTGAGGGGGCGTGTTGAGAGATCAAGCTCAACTTAGTTTATGTTAGGAAACAGGTCCCTCCGGATGGGAAGTTGAGAAGAACCGTGTTGATGAGCAACTCGGCCGAGGCCGAAACCGGAAATCGTGGAGATAGCCAACTCGGAAGGCTAAACTTGTAAATAGTTGAAAGGTTACATAAGTATATAAGCACTTAGGGCAATCATGTTAGTAGTGTGCGTTATTGAAAAGTTACTGTTGACGAGGTTACTGTGAGAGTGAACGAGTGTGAGTGGAAGCGTGTGAGCTCCATAGCCGCGTGTTGGCGAAGCAGGATCTCGAGGTCGTTGCCTCTGAGATCTTTAATTGTATTCCTTTCTCTCATAGTGTTCTATTTCGGAGTTTGTGGACTCCACATGGTTTTTTCCTAGTTCGGATTTCCACGTTAAAATCTGTGTCATTCTCAGTTTCTGTATTCTTTCTGTTTTTTTTTTCTTTCCATTAGATTGACTATTATTCTGCACACGAGAAACCGGTTGTGGCCGGCAACGTTTTAACTTCAGTTTAGTTAGTTAGTCAACCAAGTAACTTCGTAGTTACCTACATAGAATCTAGTTAGAAGTGTTGCCTATAACGCCTTAAATAGGACCTTGTACGTAAGTGGGATATTCTAGATCCTCCACTCCTAAGTACGTTTAATATAGGAATTACACCTTAGTACCTATATTCTACTCACACATGTGCACCTTTACACATGAGATGTATATATACCTCATTGTGGGTATTTTTGTATTTGATGATGTTGATGCTAATTTAATATAGTTACTCATCCCCCATCTTGTGTTGTTCATAAGTGTATTTCTCTCTCTCTCTCTCTCCCTCTCACAGATATACACACACATATAACTTAATCTTCCGCTTATCAACTAATCACATAATTAGGTACTAATTAACCCTTGCTTAATTACTTACCTAATTCTTAACACTAGGCATACCTGATTAAGGAACCCTCTGAATTGTGATCACGTTCCATCGAATTTCATGGGAAGCCCAAGCTTGGGTTCTTTAGGGATCCCTTGAGTACTCAGTCCTTGTTGTTGCAATGACACGGTAGTTGCTTCCTGTTTTTGCACGTGTAATGCCAACTCCCCATGCTGTTGTTGCGTTTGCTGTTTTTCTACAGTGATTTGGTGAAGATCTCCCATCAAATGTTGATTTTCTTTTTCCAATGCTACAAAATTTTCTTTCAAGCACTAAAACTCCGAGAAGACGGATTGGTATTCTTGTGCACTAACAATTGTCATTTAGTATTAAAGGAAAGAACGATAAGAAGATTAATATTAGAGGAAGGGAAGATAAGAAGATGGGAAATTTGATTCAAACTGTCAGGAATAGTACTAGAGACAGAGAGAATTAGTACTAGAGAGGTAGAGAAGAGAGAAAAGACTGTGTGAGGATCATGACAGAGATAGATAGATAAATAGATTATATTATTGTCTTTGGAGGTCAAATATGACCTATGAGACCAAAAATATTACATTTCATGTGATACGTGTGAAAGTGAGTAGCAACTCTCGATGTTCAAGAACTTTACCAATGAATGTTATAATCGAGAGTGCACATTGTGGTTGTGAGAGAAATTCGTGCAAAGATTGGGCTCGGTCAAAGAGATGTGGAAAGCATGGTCGAATATGATTAAAGGCAGAGCATCGTAGCAAAGTGTGATACTCAGACTCTCGAACTTGTTTAGGGCAAAGTGTGCATATCCGACCACTCTCTTCACTTGTGCCCCAACGCCCCGTGTCACATCACAATGCATATGAGCTAAGTCGCATGGAAGCAATGGTTCAAATGGTAGATAACAGGATGGGCTCTAACATGTATCAATGTGTACGGTTTCCCCGTTCCGTGAAGAATATGGTTTTGTAATTAGGTGCAACATGTGTAGTATAATGTGTGAAGCGTGAGCCTCCACATTTGTCCCAGGTCATGATACATTGGCGTTGCAAAAATGCCTCATTTACAAAGGAATCTAGTGATGCACCATGAAGCAAGTGTCTTGCATCCCATCTACCAAACCATTTTTCTATACCTGGCATCCAACTGGAGCACACAATTTTGCTTTTATGCGTCTTTTGGATCTTTTTGCTTGCTTCCCATGTTGATGGTCGAAGAAAACCACGTGAGTGGGTCGAAGACCACTCAATCGGACAACCCGATGTTGTACACGGAGGCGGATCAACCCCGTGGGCGTGGAGGACGAGGTGGGTTGGCACGCAATGGATGCGGCCGGCAAGAGCAGAACCGAAGGCACAGAGACGGTGCCGACAACAGTTCTGGACCCTCCACAAAAAGCAGGGCGAGTCAAGTCGGAGCCGGAAACCGGCGGTCGAAAGCCGACACGGAATGCTGGTACTGTGGCAAGAAAGGCCATAGAGAGAGTGAGTGTTGGAAGAAGCGTGTTGATTCGGATAAATCCGGATCTGGCAAGGCCAGACAAGGGAACCAACAAAGCTCGCACTACGCAGAAGGATCAGAAGGATCTGGAACCGGGAAGACCGGAAAAGGGCCAGTCTTCGTGATGAAGCAGAAGGTGACCTCGATGAAGATAACCACTTCCGGATCAGAGGAAGTATTGTATGTTGATTCCGAAGCGTCAAACCACATGACGAGCCACAAAGAGTGGTTCTCATTTTTGGAGAAACCGGAACAACCGGGAATCATCGAAACCGGAGACGAACCCCCTCACCCGATTATGCATGTCAGAGAAGTCCCTTTAAGCCATGTTGGACAAAAGGGAAAACTGATGAATGTACTACACGTTCCGACAATCACAAAGAACTTGGTGTCGGTCGGACAAATTGTCGACCAGGGAATGCAGGTGTGGTCTATGCACCTCAGATGCATCATCAAGGAAGAAGGCCGAATAATCGCGCAAGGGCGCAGAGACAGGAGGATGTTCATCCTCAACACAATTGACGTTGGCATCGCCATGTTTGCCAAAGGACAAAAGATTGAATCAGACATTGATCTCTGGCATAAGCGGATCAACCACATCAACTATCGGAGGCTTCAAGATTTGCAATCGAAACAAGTTGTGTTTGGATTGCCGAAGTTTAGTGGTCGGAAGGCCCAAATATGTGAAGCCTGCCAACTCGGGAAGCAACACCGTCTTCCATTCCCCACCGAACGAAACCGGAGTCGTAACAAGCTCCATCTAATCCATTCAGATGTATGGGGACCGGCACAGAATGTTACTCTTGGCGGGAGTCGGTATTTCGTTTCCTTCATCGACAACTAAAGCTGGCACACGTGGATCTACCTCGTCGAGAAGAAAAGCAAAGTCTTCGACTATTTTCGGAACCTTCAAAGCTTAGTCAAAAGGGAAATGGAGAGGAAGATAAAGTGCCTACGCTCGAATGGCGGAAAAGAATACTTTTCTGGCCAATTCAACAATTATTTGTGACAAAAAGGAATTTGTATTGAATTCAGCTGCTGATATACACTGGAACAAAACGACGTGGCCGAAAGAAAGAACTAGTTGATTGTCGACGCGGCAAGGGCAATGTTGGAGGAGAAAAGCATGCCCAAATTCTACTGGGCTGAGGCGGTCCAGACGGCCGTCTACATCCCAAACCGGATCGGGGACGAGGTGTTAGCACATGAGTTGTATTTCAAATGGAAACCGAATTTGAGACACGTTCAGATATTTGGTAGCATAACATATGTGCATGTAACGGATGAGAAGCGGAGGAAGCTGGATCCGAAATCGGAGAAGTGCATACTCGTCGGTTACTCGCATGAACAAAAGGGGTATAAGTGTTATAACTCCTGGACTAAATAGGTACGAGTAAGTCGAGATGTCGAGTTTGATGAGTCGGCATCATGGTACTCCCTACCGACTCCAACTCCCGACGAAGACCCGATTCCGGAGGATGAGGCTACTGAACCCGGTGAGGTTCAAGAAGAAGACAAAGGATTCGGTGCTCTAGATGAGAGTCCGATCTCATTCCGCCTAAGTGGACCGAATGAGCGGTTGAGTTTAGGATGACCAGTCGGATAAAGAACCAACAAGTAGTGGAGACTCTGCCGTGCTCTCCTCGCGCAAGGAACCAAGGAGACAGTTCACGCGCAAAGAGAAGGGGAAGAAGAAGATGTCGGAATACGATACCGACAGTGAAGGGTCAGATCGGAGCGAATTTGACCCCGTAAAGGAAAAAGGCGGATCTTTAGAAAGGAAGTCCGAACTGGCCAAGAAGGGCCTCCAATCGGCTAACGAAAAGTTTTCGGACTATTCTGCCGACGCCAACGACACAATTCGTCTAGGCAAGGGCAGGGGTGTAGAATTGCAGTGACCAAAGAGGTTCCCATTTGATTGCCAAATGGCAAGACAATATCCCTGCACTAAGTTCGGCATATTTGAAAAGGAGTCTGGTCTCCATCGGCATGCTAGCCAAAGACGGGTACAAAACGACTCTAAGTGAGTCGGTATGGATGATCAACCGAGGAAACCTGAAGATAGGAGGCGGGCACAAGTACAACCTGTACCCGCTAATGGCGATCAATCTAGAAGGGGTTGTGAACGTAGCCAAAAAGACCGACCCAAACTTATGGCATGACCAACTCGGTCACATGTCTCAAGGCGGACTTGATCGGTTGATGGCGGTAGGCTACATCCCGAAACTTCAAGCAAAGACAGACTTCTATGAGCATTATCGATATGGGAAACAAACCCGAAGTCCACACTCTCTCCACTACGAGATGGCACGACAACCCCTAGAGCTTGTGCACACAAATATATGTGGGCCCATGCCAAAGCGATCACTAGGAGGCTCCCAATACTTCATCACATTTGTTGATGATTCGTACACGGAAGGTTTGGGCCTACTCCATCAAGTCCAAAGACGAAGAGCTCGAGGTCTTCACTCGATGCATATCTAAAGTGGAGAACTGGTCGAGACACAAGGTGAAGACACTCCGATCCAACAACGAAGGCGAATATACCTCTAGAGCCTTCAAGCAGTGCATGTCCAACAAAGGGATCCGACATCAAAAGATCATTCCTTACACACCCATGCAAAATGGATCGACTGAATGATTTAGGAGAGGGTGACGACAATGCTCCAACAAGCCGAACTAAAGCTAGAGTTTTGGACCAAGCTAGCTGTTACCAGTATAGGTTTACAAGAAGGTTAGGTGTAATGTAGAAGGTGGTGTGTAAGGTGTAATATAAAATGTGAATGTGAATGTGAATGTGTGAGTGTTAGGTGGGGTAAGTAAGTGTACCTACATCCATATGGCTTTTTGTAAAAATCTTATACTATATAAATCCTCACTCATGGGGCATAAAAAAATAAATATTGAAGTTACCCTCAGACCATGTTTGTCTCAATTCTCTCTTTCTCTCTCTCTCACTCTCTCTTGGCATCTTTCCCTCTCTCCTCTCTCACATTCAAAATCCTTTGGGAGGGGGGTGGAGCCAACACCCATAAACACATGGCACGCCCTACGGCCTACCCCCTTTGAGAAGAAGTCGGTGCAGCAGAAGTATGCGAGAAGCCATGGCTAATGGCTATGACGTTTGTCCATCCACGTCCCCCGTGTTGTAGTCACTCTCGAGGCTTCTCTGTAGACATAGCCATGGAGATCTCATGGGTACAATTCATACTTCTACAAGGAACTCTCATTCCTTGATGAAGAAGCTTCTTGAAGATTAGATCACGATGAGTGGATAGCTCCGATCATTGATCCTTTCTCCTCCTCTTCTGCTCGCTAATCGCAGCAAACATTTTAGATCTCGAATGGTCATTATTGCCATTATGCTTTTCGCTTTTGTAATTCGTTTCTCATAGTGAGTGAATATTTTCAGATGTAACGGAAAGGGATGTGGTGCAAGGAATGTGGTGATGAGGCAGTTTCAGCCCAAGTTTCCATTTTGATGCTCTTAGGCCTCGGTACAACTTCAAAGTCTTATGAAGATCATCTCCAACTACAACTTTAAAAGACTATTAAAAAGACTGTAAACCCAAAGCTTAGGAAGCTTTGGACGTCCTAGGACTAGAGAAGAAAGTGAATGCATTTTCTGTCATTTTCCAATCCCTAACGAGGCGGATTTCAAAGCATGAGGATAAATCTTTATGCATTGCTGTGGGGCATAGGCCAAGAAGCTCTTGCGTTGTGAGAGGTAGAAGAGGAGACTCAAACCCGTTGGGACAGCCCGCCGAACAACATGCCAACGACTGACGCAGAAGAAAAGAAAGAAATCAGAAGACGACGTGGTGTAAGAAGGAGAAGAATGAGAAAGAAGAGGATGAGGAGAACGGCCATAGAAAAAGCAAAAGACATGATGAAAGACGTGTGGATGAAAGGCGCCATCGCCCGTCATAGAAGCGAAACAAACCTGCTGCCGCCTCTCAAGCTCTGCCTACATCGTCCAAACAGATAGAAGAAGGAGAGGGAAGGTCGTGTTTCCACCCCAAACCACCAAAAGAAGAGAAAAACAGGCACAGACAAACATAAAACAGAAGAGGAAGAAAGTGACGAAGAAGAAGAGCAAAGAAAGTAGAAGATAGAAACTACGTAGAAAAGAAGAAAGTGACTAAGAAGTGAAAATGAAGGGATTATCCAGAAAAAGAAGAATATATAGGGAGAGGGGACAAATAAAGAACTAAAGAAACCTAAAAAGAGAGGGTATCGGTACAAAATTTCAAAAGCTGATTGATCGACTAGTCGATTCGACTAGCCGACTCTAGTGTCGATTGTCCAATTGGTTTGACTAGTTGGCCTTGTTGTCGAACCTATGGTCAGCCCGATTAGTCGGTCGTGTCTTTGACTTGGATCACATCTACAACACAATTGACTCACCGTGTCAACTCTTTCTCAATCGACTCTCCATGTCTTCGACAATTGGCCCTCAGCCCGCCTAGTCGGCTCCTCCCACAGGAGGGACATATTCCTAACAAACTCCCCCGTCACTCCTGTGGGTGGAGTCGCTTAGTCTTGACTTTAGTCGACAAACTCGTCTGTCCATCAGTAGGTTATTCATCAACATGTCGGATCCATTGTCGATAGTATGGATCCATTGTCGATAGTACTTGAGTATCCATTTGACGGTTGCCCAACGTTCTCGTCATGGATTACTCATGTATCGGCTTACTGCTCCAACAACAAATGCTATATCTGGCCTCGTACAGACCATAACATACATTAAACTTCCGACGGCCGAGGCATATGGTACATTCCTCATCTCAACCTTTTCTCTCTCCCCTCTCGAGCATTGCTTTGCATTCAACTTGCAGTTGATCAACAACACAGAGCTGATTGACTTTGCTTTTGACATGTTGAACCTCTCTAGGATCTTCACCACATATTTCTCTTGTGACAACCATAACACTTTCTTAGGTCTATCCCGAACTATGTGCATCCCCAAGATCTGTTTAGCCGGTCCAAGATCTTTCATTGCGAACGAGTTGCCTAATGCTTTCTTCAAGCTCACGATCTTCTTCGTGTCTTGTCCGACTATCAATGTGTCATGCACATATAATAAGAGAATTAAGAATTCTCCTGCATCACACCTTTTGATGAACACATAGTGATCTGCCTATGTTTTGTGGAACCCATGTTCCAACATGAAGGATTCAAACTTCTTGTACCATTGGCGTGGAGCTTGTTTCAAACCATCCAAGCTTTTCTTCAATCGACACACTAAGTTCTCTATCCCTTTCTCCACAAAGCCTTTGGGGTGTTGCATATAGTTTTCTTCATCCAGCTCCCCGTGCAAGAATGTTGTTTTGACATCCAACTGTTCGATCTCCAGAGCCATACTGGCAGCTATGCTCAGAATAGTTCGGATGGATGTCATCTTTATGATCGGTGCAAATATTTCGTCGAATTCGACACCCTTTTTCTATTGAAACCCCTTCACCACAATGCGGGCTTTATGTTGGGAGACAGGTCCCTCCGAATGGGAAGGGAGAAGAACAGTGCCGAAACGGTATGAACCGGATGGAGAGTACCCGACTGCTGAGAGCCGGATGGTGTAGACCCGGTATGAACCGGATGGGGAGTACCCGACTGCTGAGAGCCGGATGGTGTAGACCCGGTATGAACCGGATGGGGAGTACCCGACTGCGGAGAGCCGGATGGTGTAGACCCGGTATGAACCGGATGGGGAGTACCCGACTTCGGAGAGCCGGATGGTGCAGGCCCGGCATGAACCGGAGGAAGAGACATATTTGTAAATATGTTTCTGAGAGCCCATCGAGGCTACATTTGTAAATAGCCGAAAAGTCATATTAGTATAAATATGACTTAGGGCAAACTTTTATTGGTTGTTGTCGTTTTTACTGTTAATTTTTCTTCCTTGTTGGTGCAAGAAGAAGTGTGAGCGCGCAACTGTACAGAGAGAGAGAGAGAGAGAGAGAGAGAGAGACGAGGTCGTTGCCTCTGTTGTAACTGCCGCCTGTGGCGAAGATCTGAGAGCACGAGGTCGTTGCCTCAGTGATCTCACTGTTGTATATTCCTACATAGTGACAGTTTGCAGCCTGTGGGCTGCCGTGGTTTTTCCCTTATTTTGGGGTTTTCCACGTAAACCTCCTGTGTACCATTTCTCCCCTTTGTGTCGCGTTTCATTACCTGTTTTTCTGTGTATGAAAAGAATCTCGGTTGTGGCCGAGCGTCGGACATAAGGAACGTCGAGTTCTCAGCAAGTGGTATCAGAGCGAAATCGACACAGAAAATGGACGAATCGTTTGGCGGCATGTTCAAGCTCACCGGCTCCAACTACTCAGTGTGGAAGTCGAAGATGAGGGACATGCTCGTGGTTAAAGACCTCTGGTTGCCGGTTCAGTTCGGGGACAAGAGACCGGACAAAATCGACGCCGCGATATGGGAGGTGATGCACATGAAGACAACGGCGTACATACGGTGCTTCATCGACATGAGCCTGTACAACAACTTCAATGAAGAGAGCAAGGATCATGAGCTCTGGGAGAAGATCGGCATAATGTTCCAGAACAAAAATGCTGTCAATCAGGTGTCGGTATTCCGGAAGCTAGTAAGACTCCGGTACCAAGATGGCTCCAGCATGGCGGAGCATATGAATGCCTTCCAGGGGCTGATTCACCAGGCAACGTCATTGGAAGTACCTCTTGCCGATGAGGTCCTAACGCTACTCCTGCTCGGTTCCCTCCCGGATAGCTAGGAGACGTTGGTTGTCACTTTGGGCAACGCCGGGCCGGAAGGAAAACGGTTATCCCTAGCAAGAGTAAAGTCGAGCTTGCTAGATGAGGAGGCTCGTCGGAAAGACAAAGATACGAGCTCCGACTCCAAAGCGCTCCTTACTGAATCGAAACGCGGAAGACATAGAAACCGTAGTCCCCAGAACCGGGAGAAGTCGGGGACACGGTCAAAGTCAAGGGGGAGGCCTACTTGCTTCTATTGCGGCAAGCCGGGACACTTCCAAAAGAACTGTCAGCATTTCCGTAAAGACAAGGAAACCGACGGTACCGATTCGAAGCAAACCCAGAACCGGAACGGTACAGACCGGAATGGTAAAGACCGGAGGGGGCCGGACCGGAAGGGAACGACGGCAATTGCGGCAAGTGAAGAGGAGTTGATGCTCATCATCGAGGAGAGTGAGATAAACCATGCCGGCGACGAGATGACCTGGGTGGTAGACTCTGGAGCGTCGTTCCACCTTACCCCGGACCGGAAATGCTTCTCATCCTACTCAGCCGGTGATCACGGCTGTGTCCGGATGGGGAATGAAGGAACATGCCGAATTGTCGGCATAGGAGATGTGTGGCTGACAACACCAACCGGATGCAAGTTGCTGTTGAAGGATGTCCGACACGTTCCGGAAGTTCGTCTGAACCTGATATCAGCCGGTCGGCTAGATGATGAGGGCTACACGGGTAGCATCCGGAACGGTGTCATGAAGTTCAGCAAAGGGAGCCTGATTGTGGCTCAGGCCCGGAAGGTAAACACACTGTACCTGATGAATGCCCGGTTATGTCCGGAAGAAGTGAACGTGGCTTCCGACACTGCCGGTGAGCTGTGGCACAAGAGGCTATATCACATGAGTGAGAAGGGGATGAAGAGGCTTGCAGACGACAACCTCATTCCAGTGAAGAACGTGCATTTAGAGAAGTGCACTGATTGTCTGGCCGGTAAGCAGAACCGGACCTCCTTCCGACCAAGGCCACCGATGAGACGTAATGCACCACTGGAGTTGGTGCATACGGATGTTTGTCAAGTAGACACGAAGTCACATGCCGGAGCGCAGTACTTCGTGACGTTCATAGATGACCACAGCCGGAAGCTGTGGGTCACACCGCTGAAGACGAAGGATCAGGTGTTATCAGTCTTCAAAGAGCTCCACGCGAGAGTGGAAAGAGAAACCGGCCGGAAGCTGAAGGCAGTTCGAGCAGATAACGGAGGAGAGTACCGGGGGCAGTTCGAGGAGTACTGCCGCTCGAAGGGAATCCGGCTCGAATTTACCGTGCCGAAGACGCCGGAACTAAACGGACTGGCCGAGAGGATGAACCGGACCATAATGGAGAGGGTCCGGAGTATGCTAGTGCATGCAAAACTACCCAAGAAGTTTTGGGCTGAGGCACTGTCGACGGCGACATATGTGATAAACAGATCACCCTCAGTACCCTTGGACGGAGACACGCCACAGAGAGTATGGACCAGTAAGGAAGTGTCCTACCGGCATCTGAGGGTGTTCGGATGTCTCGCGTACGTGCATGTAGCAAAGGACCGGAGAGGAAAGTTAGATCCAAAGACCCGGCCATGCATATTCCTCGGTTACGGTGACGATGAGTTCGGCTACCGAGTGTGGGACCCGGTCGACAAGAAGGTATTCCGGAGTCGAGATATTATCTTCATGGAGGACAAGATGCTCGCCGACTAGGAGTCGGAGAAGAAGGTAATGAACTCCGAGTCGACCGGTAAGGATAGACTCTACAATGAGCAGACCCAACCGGCAAGAGACCGGTTAGCACTCGAGGAACCAGCCGGTTATGGTGAGGATATCGAACCGGCAGAAGAAGAAGTAGAGGAAGCTGAGACCGGAACCGGTCAAGACCCCGAATCGGATTCGGATGAAGAGCAAATGGAGGAATCGGTTACCGAAGCCTAAAGACGTAGATATCCTCTCAGAGAGAGAAGGGCGCCCCGGAGATTTCCGGATGCAGAGCATGTCCTGTTGACCGATGAGGGGGAGCCGGAAAGCTTCGAAGAAGCGAAGGAAGACACCCACAACCGAAAATGGTTAAGTGCCATGCAGGATGAGATGGATTCCCTGCATGAGAACCATACGTACGAATTGGTGGAGCTGCCGAAAGGAAAGCGGGCATTCCGAAACAAGTGGGTGTTCAAGTTGAAACCGGGAGATGCCAGCAACCCCCCGAGATACAAAGCCAGGATCGTGGTGAAGGGGTTCCAGCAGAAGAAGGGCGTGGACTTCGACGAAATATTTGCCCCGATAGTAAAGATGACCTCCATCCGGACGGTGCTGAGTATAGCAGCAAGCATGGATCTCGAGGTAGAGCAGCTGGACGTGAAGACGACATTCCTCCACGGCGACCTCGAAGAGGAGATCTACATGTAGCAACCGGAAGGATTTGTGGAGAAAGGGAAGGAGCACTTGGTATGCCGGTTGAAGAAGAGCCTGTACGGACTGAAGCAGGCTCCCCGACAATGGTACCGGAAGTTCGACTCCTTCATGACCGATCAAGGGTACCATAAGACGCAGGCCGATCACTGCGTGTTCGTGAAGAAGTTCGAAGGAGGGGACTTCCTGATACTTCTCCTGTACGTGGATGACATGTTGATCCTCGGACGAGACCAAGGCAAAATACGGATGCTGAAGAAGGCTCTCAACCGGACCTTCTCAATGAAAGACTTGGGTCCGGCAAGACAGATGTTGGGGATGCACATCATTCGGGACCGGTCAGTGAAGCAATTATGGCTGTCACAGGAGAAGTATGTGACAAAGGTGCTTCACCGGTTCAACATGTTAGATGCAAAACCGGTCGGATCGACACTTCCGGCAAACTGCAAGTTGTCCGGCAAGCAAAGCCCGAAGACAAAAGGAGAGAAGGCAGATATGATGAAGATTCCATATGCCTCTACCGTCGGGAGCTTGATGTACGCAATGGTTTGTACCCGACCGGACATTGGATAAGCAGTCGGAGTGGTGAGCCGGTTCATGAGTAATCCCGGCAAGGAGCATTGGAACGCGGTCAAGTGGATACTCCGGTATTTGAAGGGCACCTCAAATATGTGTCTCCGATTCGGCTCCGGAAAACCTCAACTGGATGGTTTCACCGATTCGGACATGTCGGCTGATGTGGATACCAGCCGGTCTACATCCGGGTATGTGATGACATATGCAGGGGGAGCTGTTTCGTGGCAGTCGAGACTGCAGAAGACGGTTGCATTGTCAACCACAGAGGCGGAGTACATGGCGACTGTAGAAGCCGGCAAGGAAATATTATGGATGAAGGACTTCATCGGAGAGCTCGGTATCCGGCAAGAGGAATACCGACTCTACTGCGACAGTCAAAGTGCCATCTACCTTGCTAAGAATGCAGCCTACCATTCCCGGACGAAGCATATCCAGCGGAGGTATCACTGGATCCGGGAAAGGGTAGATGACCAGGAGTTCGCACTGACGAAGATCCACACGGCCGAGAACAGGTCAGATATGCTGACCAAAGTGCTGACACCCGACAAGCTGGACGCATGCCGGAAGAGGATCGGGCTGGAAAGACATCCCATGCCGGAGTGAAGGGGGAGTTTGTTGGGAGACAGGTCCCTCCGAATGGGAAGGGAGAAGAACAGTGCCGACGAACAAACTCGGCCGAGGCCGAAACGGTATGAACCGGATGGAGAGTACCCGACTGCTGAGAGCCGGATGGTGTAGACCCGGTATGAACCGGATGGGGAGTACCCGACTGCTGAGAGCCGGATGGTGTAGACCCGGTATGAACCGGATGGGGAGTACCCGACTGCGGAGAGCCGGATGGTGTAGACCCGGTATGAACCGGATGGGGAGTACCCGACTTCGGAGAGCCGGATGGTGCAGGCCCGGTATGAACCAGAGGAAGAGACATATTTGTAAATATGTTTCTGAGAGCCCATCGAGGCTACATTTGTAAATAGCCGAAAAGTCATATTAGTATAAATATGACTTAGGGCAAACTTTTATTGGTTGTTGTCGTTTTTACTGTTAATTTTTCTTCCTTGTTGGTGCAAGAAGAAGTGTGAGCGCGCAACTGTACAGAGAGAGAGAGAGAGAGAGAGAGAGAGAGAGACGAGGTCGTTGCCTCTGTTGTAACCGCCGCCTGTGGCAAAGATCTGAGAGCACGAGGTCGTTGCCTCTGTTGTAACCGCCGCCTGTGGCAAAGATCTGAGAGCACGAGGTCGTTGCCTCAGTGATCTCACTGTTGTATATTCCTACATAGTGACAGTTTGTAGCCTGTGGGCTGCCGTGGTTTTTCCCTTATTTTGGGGTTTTCCACGTAAACCTCCTGTGTACCATTTCTCCCCTTTGTGTCGCGTTTCATTACCTGTTTTTCTGTGTATGAAAAGAATCTCGGTTGTGGCCGAGCGTCGGACATAAGGAACGTCGAGTTCTCAGCACTTTATATCTGGGTGTGTTGTAGACTTCTCCAGTCTTTACCTTATAGACCCATTTATTTCTAAGTGCTTTCTTACCTTTCGGTAGCTCAACGAGGTCATAGGTGTAGTTGTCATGCAAGGAGTCCATCTCGTCTTGCATTGCATTCAACCATTTATCCTTGTGCTCATCGGCAATGGATTCATTGTAGCACTCAAGTTCACCTTCACCAGTCAAGAGGATGTATTGACTGGCATATGTAACCAATGCTCTTCTTTCTCTGAGTGGGTATCTCCTTCCACCCGTTGTTGACTCCCTGTCGACTCCAGTTCGGATGTCTCTACCGACTCTTCTCTCGGCTTGGGTTTATACATGTTGATCGGTCGTTGAGGATTAGCCGATTCCGACTCGTATTCTTTGATCGACTTTAATAAGTTCGTCGACTCCGACTCATTTGTATTGGTCGGTTTCTCCGAGTCGACCGACTCGGATTCGACTGTGCCGACTGGCTGTCTCCGAACAACCGACCGTGTCGGTTCACTTGGCCTTAAGTTGGTAGTGGTGGGAGTCGACGGGGAAGTCGATTCCGAATTCTGTTGCTTCCTGTTGATAAGATAAACAACAGTATACATCGCCTCAGCCAAGTACGATTTCGGCAGCTTAGCATGAGAGAGCATGCTCCTTACTCTCTCCATGATCGTTCGATTCATCCTCTTTGCAAGCCCATTCAACTTAGGGGTCTTTGGTACAGTGTATTCGATTCAAATACCTTGGGCCTTGCAATATTCTTTGAACTGCCCTCTATATTCGCCACCATGATCGGTTCGGACAATCGTCAACTTTTGACCTGACTCTCGTTCGGTTTTTACCTGGAACTCCTACAACATTGACAGTACTTGATCCGTCGACTTCGGTATGAAGGCCCATGTCTTCTGATTATAGTCGTCAATAAACATTATGAAGTACTGCCCACCTCGATGCGATGGAGCATCAACATAGCACACATCCGTGTGTACTAGTTCCAGTGCAACTTCTCTTCTTCTTGGTGGTCTCGTGTGGAATGCTGCTCTGTTATGCTTTCTGACTAAGCAGTCGACACACTTCTCCAAGTGCATTCCTTTCACTTCTAGAAGAAGTTCTTAGTCGACCAGGATGTGCATTCCCTTTTTACTCATGTGGTCGAGCTTTTTATGCCATAACTCTCCACTCGAGTCGGCCGCAACATTTACTTTCGACTTGCATAGTTGGGCATGCATCATATACAATGTGCGTCCTTTCTGTGCTCGAGCTACTATGAGGTTTCCTCAGTAGAACTTTCAATTGCCGTTTCAAAAGCTACCACTCTAGACTTCGTCATCTAACCTTCCAGTTGATATCAGATTTAATATGATATTAGGGACATGTCGAACTTCCCTCAGGGTCAACCGACAACTTGTCAACATCGTTAGGCATACATTTCCTATGCCGGCTATCTTGCATTCCCCATTATCTCCCATCTTTTCATAGCCATGATCACCGGATGTGTAAGTCAAGAAACACTCTCTCGACAGAGTTATATGGAAACATGCACCTGAGTCGATTACCCAAGTACACTCTTCACTTGCAAGATTTGTGATTGCCTACTCACAAATGAACGTGATCTCCTCTGCACTGGTAACTACGGCTGATGTGCCCTTTTCATCAGGAATCTTGCTGGGTTCGACATCATTACCGACACCTTTGTTCTTCCTCATGTGTCGGTAGTCATTTTGAAAGTGTCCAGGCTTTCCACAATAGAAGCATGTTAGCTTACCTCTGGACTTCGATCTAGCTTGGGACTTGTCCCTCATTTGTGGACTCCTTTGCTGATTTCTTCCTTTGCCGGTATGTTGAGTTAGATTTGACTCTGACTGGGACATGACACCCTTATCCTTCCTTCTTTTCTCCTTGTTCAAGATGCTTGTCTTTATATCTTGAAGAAACAAGTTCTCTTCTTGACACGAGGTGTTGAGAGTCACCACTAGATTCTCCCAGCTGTCCGGTAGGGTACACAATAGCAATGACCTGCATTGCATCCTCAAGGGGAAACTTGGTTGCAACAAGTTGGTTCACATACCCCATGAATGTGCTTACATGCTCTACTATGCTTTCTCTGTCCCTGTATTTCAGCCTCACAATCTTTCTCATCAAAGATGTTTTGTTGAGGGCATTCTTCCTCTCATATAAACCTGACAGCTTCTGCCACATCTCGTAGGCATTTGTGTCGTTCGGCACATGTTGAATGACACTTACATCTGATGGATATGATGTTTGATATGTATGTATGTATGCGGAAGTATGTGAGAACCTGTAGATTATGTCCATAGCAAACAACATAGAGAATATGTCAGAGAAAATAAATGGAGACATAGACACAATTTGAAGCTCTAATGGAAACTCTCGTTATTTTGTTAACTCTTACACTCTTAGAGACTCAAGATACAAGAAGATTAACCGTTACAATATGTTAGGTTTGAGCTTATATACTCAAGCCCTAGCTCAAGGACGCGTTCACACTCAGAATACAAAGTGGATGGAGTGAACCTTTTATGCCAACAAACTCCCCCGTAAAAGGACTACTCTTTCTACATACAATAGTAATGGATTATCTCCCCTGTAAACCTAGATTACAAGTTAGTCGGCATATAGCCGAGTTGGCTGAGGTAAACTTGGTATTTGTCATGATATAGCATGGTATGCCTTCAAAAAGATTTGAACCCATCACCTTGTGTCACATGGGTTGAAGCACTACCATTAAGCTATATATTGTAATAAGAAAAATATTATTTCCATTTACTATCACTTAGGAAATCCATGTATATTCTAGATTTCTCTGGAACATTCTAGAAATGTCAAGAGTACTCCTAAGGATACTATAAAAAGAGGCACATGACATTATTGAGAACCAATTCGGTTCAACGCTAGTCTTAAGCCTTTTAGCTATTCTTGTATATTCTCTTCATATAATATAATATATTGTTTTTCATCATCATTCTCTCTCTCTCTCTCTCTCTCACACACACACACACACACACACACACACGGTTGTTGGGGGGTCTTCAACAAATCTCTCTAGAGAAGCAACAAACGCAACAACAACACGGAGAGTTGGCTTTACATTGTCGTGCCTTTCGGCGTCGGATCGTTGCGTGAGTTGGGTGGGAACCACTAGGGTTTTGAACTAGGAGAGGAAGAATACGAGATAAGTGTAGTTATGAATAGGTTGTAAGAAAGGAAGATATGAAAATCATGAATCGCACGAGTATAACGTATTATTTAATGTTTTAGGAAAGAATATGAATTTAGATTACAAGAGAGAAATAGATGAAAAAATCGTGAAATCCCCACGAATATAATATATTAATCAAACCTTCAAAAAATCCAAACTCCCTATATACATCTTTCTCTCTTCCTTATATAGTGATGTGAGAGTCTTTACAATCCATGCTTTTTCTCTAACTATAGACTCCATGCTTTTTCTGTCAATAGATTATATGCTTTCTCTAACATGCTTTTTCTAAAAGTGGTCATGCGTTTTTTTTATCTAACTATAGCTTTTTTATCTAGAAAATATACGTGAAATAACCTTTCTATTTGGGATATCTACTTTTTAACACTTATGATATGTTAGTGTAATGGTTTTTACATTATAAACATGGAGGTACAAGGTTCGAATCTTGCCCTATGCATGTAATATATATATATATATTTTCTTCTATTTCTTCATATTTACGGAATCTAGCACTATATACGTTTTTCACATTGTGTACGAAATACACTACGACACTCGCCCCCTCTGAACCTGCACATCCTCCGGTATGTGCTGAAGTTTCTGGTACTTGTTATTCTCCTTCTTCCGTAGTATCCTCAATCTCTTCCCCTATGTCAATGATTAATTCTAGCCCACTTTATTTGCTTCCCTAACCTTCGTAACTCTTGTCTGATTGCTCCTTTATATCAGTGTTGTCAAAACTAACATAGGGTTCGGTGTTACTTCGCTTCTTGAAAATCTTCACTCGTTTCCTTGCTATAGGTACCCATACTACTGCCCCATCCAAGTCACATAATTGGTAGGTTCCATTGTCAAAAACTTTCCGAACTTCGTATGGTCCGAACCACCTTTTAGCAAATTTCCAAATCGTTGTGTGTTGATGATCCAAACTACTGTCATAGACTATCACTCAATCTCCTTCTTCAATCTTCCGTGGTCTTAGACGGTGCTTTCTGTCGAATCGACTTTTGTTCCGGAACTGTGCTTCTTGTTGTCGGCGTATCGCTTTCGCTACGTCTTCCGATCTCCCTTCTAGCTGTCGTATCCAGATCACTAGTAGTTCTTCCCGTCTCATCTCTTCCTTCCATAGTAGCAACTTCAATGTTGCAATTGCGGTTTTTGTAGGCATTACCAGAGCTTGTCTGGTTATAAGTTCTGTTGGCATATAACTGGTCACGGAACTATGCGTTGTGCGATCCGCCCATAGTGCATATGGAAACATCTGTGGCCAATTCTTCACCCTTCCGTCGCATGCCTTCACAAGTGCTTTCACGATTGGACTATGTCCTCGTTCGATCTTCCCGTTGGCTTCCGGATTGTATGTTGTGGTTAGTGTTAACCGTACTCCATGTTTAGCAAAGAATTCTCTAGCTTTATCAAAGTCAAGTTCTCCCTGATGCGTAATCACTTGTCCTACGCACCCGTACTTGCAGAACACTTCTTCCAAGAGAAATTGGCATACTATGGAACATGTTTTCCTCCGTAGCGCCCGACCTTCTACTTGGTTTGTCAGATATTCCCGAGCTAATACCAAGTACTTCTTATGTCCGATCCGGGTTGGTATGGCCACAATGTTGACCATCCATTTGAAGTTGATTGTCATTGAGAATGTCAGATGTAATTCATCTTGGTGTCGATCTCCGGACTTGTAGATTTGGTATTTTTCACAGCTTACCGTGAACTCCGCTACATCTTTATACATATTCTTCCACCAATATTTTTGCTTGATCTTCGCAAATGTTGCCCATGTTCCCCGATGTCCAGCCCAATCGGATTCGTGAAATTCGGATATTATTCGATCTCGTTGCTCTTTTGTTCTGACTACCCGCAGTGGTATGCCATCCGGTCTTTTTGGCTCCCTCCAGATTAATCCATTGTTCAAGAAGAACTTCCGGACTTGCCGCTTCTTACTTCAAATCTCGGCTCTCTTTTCCATATTGTCTGATGATTCCTCGATTTCTTGAAGCACCTTCCCGATCATTAGGCTTTCTCCCTCGTATTCGGTTTCCCGAAATTCTCGGATTACGTTCACTCGACATATGTGCTCTGAAGTAAAGTAGTTTTCGGAAACTTCTTCATTATTGGATTCGGCTATGTCATCTCCAAACCGTGCCCTTGATAGCATATCCGCTACCGCGTTGTCTTTTTCGGATATGTGTCGCACGTTTGGATTAAGCGACTTTACATATGCAATCCATCTTAGCATAGCCATATCCGGTATCGTACAACACCGCATCATCCCGAGTATCAAAAGATAATCTGTTTCAATCACTACATCGACTTTGATTAAATAGTCCCGATCTGATTTTATCGCATAATTCTCTCTTAACTTGTGCATATCCGCGTTGTCTTTCGTTGAGAACCTTTGCTCCAAATCGGATCGGATATCGCAAACCATCCGAGTCGACTTTGTTGATGACCCATCCGATCCTGGTTGGACTTGTATCAACCGTCACTATGATCGATCGGTCATAGTTTGGCTTCTTAAGTGCTTTTGCCCTCTGTAGTGTTTTCTTGAGCTTCTTCATGGCTTTGGTATGTTAGGGCCTCCATTCGAACTTCTTACCCTTCCGCAACAAGTGATAGTGTGGGTTTGCAATGTTGGCATAAAAGGCCAACTCCTTCCAAATTGTATCCGTCCGAGTGTGAACTCGTTATTAAGTTAGGGCTTAGTATATAAGCGAATACCTAACATTGTAATGAGTGACGAGACGATGACGAGCAAAGTATCGTATCTTTGAGAAAGAATGAAGTAATAAGAAGCTTTCCATTAAAGCTCCACCTGTGTAAGTCTCCACGCCTATTCAATTTTCTGTATGTGTTGTTTGCTGTCCAATACTGACTACAGATCCATACACGTTTCCGCACATAGCACTCGTACCCCACAACTGGTATTAGAGCCAAATCTTTACTGTTCGGCGGCAACAGACAACAAAAGAATTTGAAAGAAAAGACTAGGTCAGAAATCTCAAGTTCACAAACAGAATATGGCTTCAACATCCGGAACAGGAGTTGAAATCAGAAAATTCGACGGCAAAAACTTTGCCTTGTGGAAGGAGATGATGCAGGATGTGATGATCATTCGAAGATAGGTTGAAGCCATTCGGCACATCGGAAAACCTGCTTCAATGACAGCTGAGGAGTGGAGATCAATGGACGAAATCGCACGCTCCACCATCTGAATGCATCTGGCCAAAAACGTCTATTTCAACATGGTGAAAGAGACACAACGTTCTCATTGCGGGAGAAGCAACATGTTGTCTATGAGAAGAAGTCCTCATCTTCAAAAAACACGTTCGCGTTCACAAGTGGAAGGATCGCGCATAAATGGAAGGATAAGGGAAATTTTAGGGGTTTTTCAATGATTTTACAAAACACATTGATACCAGTATCATACAAGTTCAAACATACTATGAAAAAGGTTAAAAATCCACTATTTTCGTGATTTAGAAGTAACTAAAAAAAGACGAATTTCAAAAACATACATTCTCAATTTATATCACAAACTTTACAACCAATGTTATTTTATAAGAAACGATTTTTGGGAAATCATAAGAATTCAAAACACATGATTTTATATTACTCGATTTGTTACAAGCGGAATGTAGTTACACTTAATAGCCAAATATACATTCATGATCACTCCTTTACGGAGAATCACTACTATAACTAATATACAATGACGATTCCTCCTCATCATCCTCGGATGTACCAATCAGTGCATTATCTTCGTCATAAACCAAATGGTTTGACTCTAGATTATATGTAGCAGATCTCGTTTGCCTTTGACTCGAGCCACCTTGTAGACCTGGTAATTTTTCTTTTATTATATCTATTGTTGACTTCCTTAATCGTCCGGCTTTTGTAAGTGTGAAGTCGTACACGATGATATCCACATCAGAGATATCAAGGGTCGAGGTGTTACGAATGTTTCGCTTCCTCTTCCTACCTCCCCTTCTTGTTTGGCATTCAATCATCTCCAATGTATACTTACCTGTAAAAGCATTTGCACTTCTAGTGTTGTACCAATGAACATTTATAGACTTGATCGTGTTTTCTATTTCATGCATTAGCACTTCTAGAATTTTACCAACCCAAAATTGGTGGCCATGTGAGTTCTCATCAGCCGGCGTTGCAATCAACATCCCCGCGGTGAGCTCTTGCAAATTTCCTTGCCATCTAGCTTCGGCTGCTTTGGTCATCCTTGGTCCCACATAAATGTCTCTTTGTTGTGGATGGACCAAGCTGTCATTAATCGCATTTACTAGTCGCTCCGGACTTCTATTTACGCGATCATGTTGCAGCGACCATGTGAATGGCGTTTCCAAATTCCAATTATCAACAGATATACAATTGTCTATAATTTCTTTCTGATCACTATAAAATACATCCCACCATGACGTGTCTTGTTGTGCGGCATATTTCTTGGCGGCCTCAATATGCTTTCTTTTTTCTTCTAAGGCTTGGAGCCATGACCGTTTTTGTTCTGATACCAAGTCGCTCTGCAACTGTCCTTTCTTCTCAATTGGCATTTGCTTAGCTCCATGGACAATTGTACTCGGCATACAAAGTAATAACTGGCAACCACCTTCAGGTTCCCATGTTGTAGAAGATGAATATTGTTTAGCATACAAAACTGTAGAACCACTTATTCCATTTTTCTTTATCAAAAAAATGTGATTGAAACTTATATTGTTTAACTGAGCAAGCACTTTAACATTCCCACCACCCCCATCTAATATATATCTCTTAAAGTCATATACCTCCTTCAAGTGTAACACTTTTGGGCGTGGTGTATATGCATCACAAATGACATCAAATAGTTTAGGTAAAGTGAAAGCATCATGCCGAGACAACTGTCTGGAAAATGTGCTAAACATCTGATCTATATGGTCATGTGTGTGGCCAACCAAAAGGAAATTGACTTTCACTTTCCTAAACAATTCTAGGTTGACCAACATACTTAGATAGCCAAATACAGTTGAATTTTTGTTCTCTCTAGCAGTATTGTCCAATTGAATGTATAGAACAGGGGGGAAAGGTTGTCCCCAAGACATCAAAACTCGGTGAATCACTGTAACTGTTAGGTTAGGGTCATTGTGAACATTGGGGTAAGTAATGAAGACGTGAGGTCGAACAAACCTATTATAAGCCAAGCATCCCACCAAGTGCATTTGAACAAGGCACTCATCATTGACATCTTTGGGGAGCCTCCGCATATGCGGCAAGCATGTCTTCTTCTGGTCCATGCCATCTATCATTAAGCACATGTATTGTTCAGGCCTCTTCAAACACTTCTCTCTATGATGCATCGCCTTCCTTCGTTCTAAGGATTGTGCCTCACGATGCTCTTGTAGTAACTTCTTACTCGTATCCTTTTCCATTGATGTCTTTGCACCTTTAGCCAAACTTTTTAGATTTGCACAAATGGAGCAATACCCCATACGTACTTTACGAGGAATAATAACATTTGAAAACTGAGCTCTCCATAATCTTGTGAATTGGCTATAGGTGATAGACTTATTACGTGAGCCCAACATTTCAGATCGATAGACATCATAAACTTCCCGACGGGTATAATTATCAGAAAGATGCATCCTACCTGTAGTGGGCATTACTTCACAATTTAACTGAAAGTAAGTTTTCATCCAGCCAATAGCTAGTCTTCCAATTGCACCTTTCATACTTGGAACCTCTTTACAATTGAGCATCTGATCCCCGCTAAGTAGACGTTGTTGTACTCTATGTAGCCGCATGTTACTAACACATAACGCAATTTTGAATGCAACTCTACATATCTGTTGCGCATGGAAGATATAATACTTGAATGATACTTTGATCCCCGTACATTTGTCAGATACTAGTTGCATATGTGATCCGAGGTAAGTGTCTTGCTCATCACCGGTCATCGAAAAATAGTATCGCCTTAATTCTCGCAACTTTGATTTTCCAATCATAGACATACAACCACGGGCACAACATATTTTGTTGACATCAAATCCAATCTGTTTATCTGATGTCACCAAGCTAAATCTAGCCAGACGAATTCTTCGTGGGATTCTTCTAATATGCATAGGGCTCCCAGATTTCTCTTCCTGCATAGAGGTTGGTGTAACCTTGTTACAGTCTAATTCTCTGTTCTGACCATCGCCAATGTTATTCAATGTTTCCTGGGCACTTCCTTCATTCTCGGTATCTTTATTAATATCGTATTCTTCAATAGAGAACTCTTCACATATGTCATTATTTACATTCCCTGTAGATGAGCTCAGACAATATTCTTCGATAGAATATGGTGAGTCGGTCGAAAGACAATATTCTTCAATCGAATATGGTGACTCTGTTGACAAACAATACTCTTCAGTAGAAAACGATGGGTCTGATGACAAACAATATTCTTCAATCGAGAACGGTGAATCTTCACTCATGGCTTAAGGTCTAGAAAGGGCTCTCTAAGTTATACTCCTCTCTAACCATATACTCCTCCCTAAACATAAACTTCTCTCTAAACAAGAGCCAAATCAATAGAATGTCTATATTATGTAATATTCTATTAATACAATACATCTAAAAACTATTTTTAATAAAGTAATTTAACTTAAATTATCAATCATTATATAAACTAGATCTAAATGATGTTAAATCAAGTAAAATATAAAACTAATCATTAACAAGCCTTGAATATGTTGGATTAATGTTAAAATCACTGGCTAATTAATGACACCCATTTTGATATAGAACGTCTCACTCATTGGTTCTTTAATGCTCACCATTTTAAATATTAGACTTATCAATCATTGGTTAATTCATGCCCACATATTTAATACATAACATTTGAGAGTCATAAAAATTGTTGCTTTTAGTAATCAATCATTGGTACATTCATGAACCTTTATCATTGTCTCCTTCATAACCTTTGAAGTGATTGTAGGTTGTTATGACTATAAAAGATTGATCAATATGTTAGTTTGACTTTGTAATCATTAATACAATCATAAGTTACTCTAGTTAATGTGACTATGGTTACCAACTAACTATACTCAAAGTTACCAACATTGGTTAAGGTGACTATGGTTACTTTAACCATGGGTTCAATCCCTATAAATAGGAAGACCTCATCATATTTCACTCACCAGAGCGTACAGAGCGTACAGAGCACACAGAACGCAGAGAGCACACAGAGCACACAAAGCACCCAGAGCACAAAGCACGAAAGCGCGATCTCCGCCTCCACTTCAACACGATCAACCATGTCTTCAAAGAGAATCGAGCGCGAGGACTCCAGGTAGGCCTCTGACACTGTGGACATTTTTGTAAATATGTTTCGTTTCTCAAGAACTCGATACACCGTATCGAGTTCATGTTTAAAGTGTAGGTTTTAAACACGAACTCGATACGCCGTATCGAGTTCGTATATAAATATTTGTATTGTATACATGAACTCGATACGGCGTATCGAGTTCGTGTTTAAAGTGTAGGTTTTAAACACGAACTCGATACGCCGTATCGAGTTCGTGTTTAAAGTGTAGGTTTTAAACACGAACTCGATACGCCGTATCGAGTTCGTGTTTAAAGTGTAGGTTTTAAACACGAACTCGATACGCCGTATCGAGTTCGTGTTTAAAGTGTAGGTTTTAAACACGAACGCCGTATCGAGTTCGTGTTTAAAACCTACACTTTAAACACGAACTCGATACGCCGTATCGAGTCCCTGTATATAAGAAGGCTTTGAGAGAGAAAAATCGTTTATGGGGTGGAAATGATATCAAATTGTCTGGCAAAATCAGTCTTTTTTATGTTGACTTTACTTACTTTTAAAGAAATACATGCTCTAATTATAGGTGTTTTATGACCTACTTTAGCTTAAAAAAGTAGAAAATGATTTACAAATTGCCTTCACTATGGCAAATTCTCCTCAATATAGGTTTAGAATCTATATAAGTCATACCTACTATTTAAAAGAATATATAACCCGTTTTACTTATTACGATATATATTTTCTAGGTTGAATAGCCCTGCCTATAATAGATTTTTGAATATGTTACTGCTCCTGGAAACTGTTCTTCATTATAATATACAACTTCAATCTACGTGACTGTCTAACTTATGTTTTTGCATATACTTTCTTAAATAGGTCGTTTGAGAACCTGTCGGACCGACCCATGAAGAAAATTAAGCTTCGCATACAAGGTTCTCCAATCGAAGCCCAGACCAAGGTAACTCCTGAGACCATGAAGAGAGGAAAAAAGCTTCTCTTTAACGAAGAGACAAAATCTCAGCCACATAGTGAAGTTAGCCAAAAGAAACTTGTCGCCGCTACTGGAGGCGAAGACCTTCCTGACCGAGATCTAACGGACAAGGAATGGTGTATGCAATATGTCGACTCAAAGAAAAAAGTCGTATTGTATACAACAAAGAAGAAGGGTGAGGGGCAGCTTGGAAAAGAAACCCCATTTATGTATGGCCGTATTCTACGATTTGACTACGAAGATGCAGATTCGGCCAACATACTGGTAATGATAGAGTGCTCCAAGGGGGTACGTAAAGTGTTCCTTTCAGAAGACCTTTTAGTAAAGGAATCTTGTGGGCCTGAAGTGTTCAAAAAAGCACTTGATAACTCACAAAACCTGATTGTTACCTTGAGGCCTTATATACAAGGCCATGTAACTCTAAGAGATGAAGAGCCCTCCCTCTTGAAGGCCACAAAAAAGGTATCCAAAGTGTTGGAGACAAGGCCGTGTCGATGCGGAAGATCAAGTAGCATTCGATTGGGGTTGAGAACCTGCGTATGACAGTTTGCAAGATCGTGCACAGAGACAGAGAGAGAGAGAGAGAGAGGAGGCACAAAAGAGTCTCTATTCACTAGAAACAATAATACAACAACCTTACAAAAAGGTTACAAGGTCACTATATATATAGTGACCGACTTAGGGCAACTACCATTTATGCTAATTACACAAATGGCCCAAACTTGATCTATACAAAGGGATAGTGTGAATACGTCCATTATACACTTGTATTCGACACTCCCCCGTAATGGGCGTATACATGGGTTATCTAAGATTACAGGTATAAACCTAGGTTCTCGGACATATCAGTTTTGTTCGAGTTGGCAGGGTCCGAAGGCAGAAGACCGGACTGGTCGGGTCGGAAGAGTTGAAGCCGATCATTAAGGAACTGATGTCGGTTGTCTGAAACCATCCTGCGCTGTGTCCGGCTCTAACCGGACTGGTTTGTCGTTACGCCCATCTGATGCCGAAGGGACCGAAAGCGGTTTGCCGAAAGACACTTGGTCATTCCATCTGCGACATTGTCGGTTGTGGATATTTTCTCTAGACCGATTTTCCCTGAAATGACGCAGTCCCGAACGAAGTGATATCGAACGTCGATATGTTTGGAGGCGTTGTGGTGAACCAGATTTTTCGACAAGGCAACAGCACCTTGACTGTCGCTATAGACAACTGGGGCCGAGTCATGGTCGACTTGTCGAAACGTGTGCGCCAGCCGGCCGAGCCACAAAGCTTCTTTTGCAGCGTCGGACGCAGCTACATATTCTGCTTCGGTTGTTGAGGTCGCTGTGCACTCCTGAAGTTTCGACTTCCACGAAATTGCTCCATTGCCGAATTTGAAGCAGTATCCGGTTGTTGATTTCCGACTGTCTATACAGCCGGCGAAGTCCGAGTCGGTGTAACCGACTACGCCTGAGGTTGAGTTCGGACCGAAAAGAATGCCGTGATCTTTTGTGCCAGCCAAATATTTGAACACATGCTTGACTGCGTTCCAATGCGATCGGCCAGGATTGTGCATAAATCTGCTAACGACTCCTACGGCATGAGAGATATCAGGCCGTGTCGTGACCATCAGGTACATAAGGGAGCCGACTGCCGGTGCATACGGTACCGACTTCATATCTTCCCCCTCCGGACCGGATGTCGGGCAGTCTCGCTGAGAGAGCCGAAGATTCATGGGGAGCGGGGTTGAAGCAGATTTGGCTGATTGCATGTTGAAGCGTTCCAAGACACGTCCGATATAGTCGGTCTGAGACAAAAAAAGATGTCGTTTGTCGCGATGCCGACTAATCTTCATGCCGAGTATGTGTCGTGCCGGACCGAGGTCCTTCATGGCAAACTTCAACCGCAGTTGCCGAATGAGATCGGCAAGTTCGCCCGCGTGGCGTCCAGAAATTAGCATGTCGTCCACGTAAATGATGAGGAAGATGGGTGATCCATCTTGAGCTGTGTTGGTAAAAAGACAATGGTCCTCATCGCTTTTTGAGAAGCCGATCGATTGGATGAAGTCATCGAACTTCTTGTACCATTGTCGCGGTGCCTGTTTGAGGCCGTATAGACTCTTCCTGAGTCGGCAGACTAGATGTTCTTGGCCAGTTGCCACGAAGCCTTTTGGCTGTTCCATATAAATTTCCTCTTCAAGATCACCATGGAGGAAGGCTGTTTTGACATCTAGCTGAATCAGCTCCAAGTTGTCGGCTGCCACTACGCCGAGTAGAAAATGAAGGGTTGTCATTTTCACCACTGGTGAAAAAATCTTGTCGAAGTCGACGCCATATTCTTGTCGGAAGCCCTTCGCAACTAATCTGGCCTTGTACTTTGGGGTGGTCGAATCAGACGTCTCTTTTAGTCGATAAACCCACTTGCAAGGAAGAGCACGTCGATGCTTAGGTAGTTCGACCAGATCCCAAGTCTTGTTTGCCCGAATGGAGTGCATTTCCGACTCCATCGCCAGATGCCAGGTGGCTGAATCGACAGATGTCGATGCTTCTTCGTAAGACGTCGGTTCGCCGGCGTCGGTGAAGAAAATTCCAGGAGAATACCTCTCCGGAGGTTGCGACAGTCTCTCGGATCGTCGAGGTATGATTGGACTGGTCGCATCGGGTATCGAGGTCGGATGGTCCGAAAGCGAATTATTCTGCTGTGCCGAGTCAGAGTTGTCCGAGTCGGTGGTGTAAGGTTCAGCTACCCGTGAAGCTGACCGTGTGTTAAGAGCGGGGCCTTCTTGAAGGGTCGGCACATCGGAAAATGTTACCCTTCGGACTTCGATCGGTTTTTTGACTGATGGATTCATAGCCGACTCGTTGAACACAACGTCCGAACTTCGAACGATTTGTCTGCGTTCAGGGTCCCAGAGTCGGTATCCCATTTCGCCGTCTGATCCATATCCAAGGAAAATGCATTTCCTGGACCGAGGTGCAAGTTTTCGGCGATCATCTTTCGGAATAAGGGCGTACGCCTCGCATCCGAAGATCCTCAGCTTGTCGTAATTCGGCTTACTGCCGATCCATAGTTCCTGAGGAATTTGAAGTCCTAGAGGTCTGCTTGGCGACATATTGATTATGTGTACTGCCGTGAGTAGAGCCTCTGCCCAGAAGCCATTCGACAGTCCGGAGTGTTGGAGCATGGAAACTATCCGTTCTTGGATTGTCCGATTCATGCGTTCTGCAATCCCGTTTTGCTCCGGACTGTGTGGTGCCGTAAATTCACGTCGGATGCCGCGTTGTCGGCAGAATTTGACGAATTCTTCTGATTTGAACTCTCCCCCATTGTCGGTCCGAAAGCATTTCAGTTTTCGGTCAGTTTGATTTTCTACCATGGCGAGCCAATCGGAGAAGATCGAGAAGACACGATCTTTGGTGCGAATTGGATAAGCCCACACCTTTCGAGTCGAATCGTCAATAAAACTGACGAAGTAAGAGGCACCGCCAAGAGACTGATGCGGCATTGGGCCACAGACGTCCGAGTGGACTAAATCGAGAGGTTTCGTTTCTCTTGGTGCTGATGTCGGGTGTGATGCGGCTGCTTGTTTGCCATACTGGCAATGTTCGCAGAATTGATGGTCGGAGAAGGAGAGTTTAGGGATGTATCCGGCTCTAGATAGGTGCGTAATGCCGGCCTTGCTGAGGTGTCCTAATCTTCTGTGCCATAGTGATGACACAGGAATATCCACCAAAAACAGGTTACCCTCTCTGAGCGTAACATGTAACGGATACAGTGAGTGTATCTTGGGTCCTCTAGCAAGCAGGAGGTTCCCCCTGTGGAGTGTCCACCCTCCCGAAGAAAAACCGGCACGAATGCCGTCTTCATCTAGTTGTCCGACTGAGATCAATGGCCTTGAGAGCTCGGGTACATCTCGGACATTGTGAAGTACAAGTGTAGAGCCACCTGCAAGGTTGAGCTCTACTGTGCCGATTCCAATGATGTCACAGTGTTGTGAGTTGCCGACTTGAACTGAGTCGGAGTGACGGATCGTATATTGCCGAAATTGGGATCGATGAGGAGTCACGTGAAATGACGCGCCCGAATCTAAGAGCCATGTGCTCGATTCTTCAGTCGTGAGCAGAACTTCTGATCCGACTGGATTTTTGATTGATAGTATATTCGGGTCGTTTGGTAGCACATCAGCTGAGAAGCTGACGTAATTGATCTCCTCATGCCGGCCTCTCTTCTTGTCTGATTTCTGAGACTTGTCGTTCTTGTTCTTGAGTGCGCGGCAGTCGGCTTTGATGTGTCCGGGTTTCTTGCAATAGTTGCAGATTCGATTATCCCGTGACTGGCTCCGTCTTCGCTGATTGTTCGGCTGCCGTGAGGAATCTCTTCCTCGTATGTTCGATCGGTCTGTCGAACCTTGTACTACATAAGCGTCGTCTGTTGAGTCTTTGGCGAAAGACTTTCTCCGAGCTGCTTCGGTTAGGATTGCGCTCGTGACTTCGGAGTATTTAACAGCCGTGGTTGACGCGTTGCACACAGTTGTGACGAAAGTTTCCCATGATGAGGGAAGGCTGCTCATGAGTATCATTGCTCTGAGTTCATCCTCGATTGCCGTCCCCTGAGATGAGATTTGGGAGCTTATGCTTTCGTACTCATTGAGATGTGCTTGAACCGAATCTGATTCTTTCATCCGCAAGTTGTAGAGGCGCCGGATCAGAAACATCTTCGTTGCGGCGACCTTCTTTTCGTAGGTGTTCGACAGTGTTTTCCATAGTTCGAATGCTGTCGTACACGATTGCACCGTAAAGTATACCGATTCCGATAGGTGCATCCGAATCGTGGCGCGGACGATTCTGTCCAGCTTCTGCCACTCAATTGGTTTGTATCCTTCTGGAGGTTCTTCATTTTCGATGGGATCGATTTGCCCCTTGACTATGAGATAGTCCTGCATTTGCTCCTTCCAGAAGTTGAAGTTCGATCCATCGAACTTTCGTAGACTCATTTCTGACGAGCCGGATGTTGATGCCATCAAATTTGGTTTCGGTTGACGAAGCTCGGTTCGGAGTTGACTACGAACCTTGTTGGAGTGCAGCCGGTTGGCTCACCCGATATCGTTCTAGTCGGATTTGAACCCGAGTCGGTTCGGCTTCGGATATATGTATTGTTGAACTTGCTCGAATTGACTCCGGTAACTTGAGGGACAGAACCGACTGGTCTTCCCGAATGTTGCCGAGTCGGAGTGAGCCCGGTTCGCTTCCGAATATATATGCCAAATACCGATTATTGAAACCGATTGTCTGGACCGATTCTGCTTCGGGTGACTGCAGCAACGAGAGAGACGGATCCAACTGATCCTCCCGAATGTCGATCAGCCGGATGAAGCACGAATTGGGGTTGTTGTTTTGAGACCGATCTGCACCGAGTGGTTATAATGAGCGGCGAGCAGCGTTTGATGACCTCTTTGGATGTCGTTTAACCGAGTGGAGCACGATCGTGTCAATGTTGCATAAGGGGATTTTACCTCGAGCGGTTACGATCACAAGGAACAGAGTACAACCTGCTGGCTTACTCCAAGCGAAGATGACCTAACGCGATGAGATGCAAGCCTCGTTTTTCTTCTTCTTCTCTCTTCTTCGAATGACGCAAGAAACCGAATGCTGTGCAGGCTGAGACGACGGCCGACAGCGGGATGAAGGACCGAATACTGTGCAGGCTCTGATACCAGATGTTGGAGACAAGGCCGTGTCGATGCGGAAGATCAAGTAGCATTCGATTGGGGTTGAGAACCTGCGTATGACAGTTTGCAAGATCGTGCACAGAGAGAGAGAGAGAGAGAGAGAGAGGAGGCACAAAAGAGTCTCTATTCACTAGAAACAATAATACAACAACCTTACAAAAAGGTTACAAGGTCACTATATATATAGTGACCGACTTAGGGCAACTACCATTTATGCTAATTACACAAATGGCCCAAACTTGATCTATACAAAGGGATAGTGTGAATACGTCCATTATACACTTGTATTCGACACAAAGTCCAGTCAAGACCAGCCAAGAAGAAGACAACGAAAATGTCGGATACGGATTCAACAAGTGAAAATGAAGAAGAGGATAATAAGGGGACTCCAGGAGCCGAGCTGGCCTCGGGTGTCTTGTCATCCGAGCAGAATAAAATAAGGAGAGAGTTAATGCAACGGAAGCTGGTCAGGAAAGGGCAAGTATTTAATTTGCCTATAACACACATCCATCGGCCCCCTATTGATGAAAAAACAGGTCGAAGACCACTTGAGATTAGAGAGCCTCATCGCATGCATGTTCAAAATCTCAAGAAAAAAATGAAAATTAATCCTCATGCCACTGTGGTGTCATGAACAGTACTGAGACAGAGAAGGAATTAGTACTAAACGAAGGATTAGTACTATGAGAGGTGTGGAACTTCTTCGAGAGAAGGAAGAAGTGAGCGAGACAGAGAGAAAGAGAGAGAGAGAGAGAGAGAGAGAGTGATGATAAGAAAGATATTTATTATATGAAGAGAATATACAACGGTGGCTAAAAGGCTTAAGACTGGCGTTGAACCAATTTGGTTCAACATAATGCCTAGTGCCCTCTTTTATAGTGTTTTCAGGAGTAATCCTGAAGCTTCTAGAATGTTCCAGAGAAATCTGGAATATACACTAATTTCCTATAATAAAATGTAAATGAAAATAATATCCTACGTATTACAATAGATGGTCTAATGGTTAAGAGCTTGACCCATATAACCTAAGGTCATGGGTTCGAGTCTTGCCATATCATGACACTATCCCCCCTTTAAAACGACGAGTGTCACGAGTCGTCTTGGATTGAGGACCCGGTTTGTGTGGATATTGACGATGGAAGTCTTCAAGAAGAGCACGAGCATTGGTTACATTCTCGATCGGTTCCCAAGTACGTTCGCTGGGACTATAGCCTAGCCAATCGACTAGATAGTAGAGCTTGTTGCGAACAATCTTGGAATCAAGAATGGCGGCAACCTCGTACTCCGGCCCATCTTCAAGCTCGATCGGGGGTGGAGGTTGGATAAGACGTTCTGGGATGGTGCTCTCGTGGTAGGGTTCGAAGAGAGAACTATGAAACACCGGATGTATCCGAAGTTGAGGAGGTAGATCGAGACGAAAAGCAACATCATTAATCTTTCCATTAATACGGAAAGGACCTAATCGCCGATAATCCAACTTCTCACATGGTCGAGTAGTCTTGATGTGTCGTCGTAGCAACCACACCCGATCTCCAATATTAAAACTAGATGGAAGTCGATGACGATCCGCGTTGTCGTGGCGTGGCTCGGCTAGAAGCGTAGCGTTGCGTAGACAAAAGATATCGTGAAAGTGAGGAAGGAATCACTGGGATTATGGACGGAAGAGACGAAAGAGTAGAGATAGATAAATAGTGATCAACAAGATATGACAAGATAGGATATAGAATGATATTTGAAGCAATAAAAGAGATTTACAATTATTTGATAAAAGAGTTACAAAATGATTATGCACATCATTGAACCTCCGAACTTTGTCTTGCAAGGTAATCGCTCTTCTCTTTCTTGATCGTAGACCATTACAATCTTCACTTCAATATTTTGATGAAGATAAGGCTCGAACCGCCTCCCTCTTGTTGAGAGTTGACCACCACGACCGCCAAGCTAGAGCTCCACGTTTATGTTAAACTTCTTCCCTTCTTTCTCTATTTTTATGGTATCTCTTATAAAATATATAATTTGATTGATATCTCATACTTATCCCCCTTTGATCTCCTCTTTCACCATTTAAATAGGTGCCCCCATGCATATGATGCATTGGAGGGTACAAGACATGCCTGTGATGCATGATCGCCATTTGGCGTTCATGCATTACATGTGATGCATGATAAACATCTCGCTCATTTGAGCTTTTATGTATGAAACAATATATGCAATAACAATAAACATGAAAATATAATCTTAAAGAGAAAGGGCCTAGCTTAATGGTAGGTGTGTTGACTTTGGTGTATGAGGTTGTTGGTTCGAGTCTCAAAATACTACAACATACAACTTTATTTTTATATCATGAAGCAAATCCTTTATGTAATATAAAGTATAGATAAAGTATGCTTTATTTTATGTATATTACTAGTATAGAGTAAATGGTAAGATTTGAGAGTCATAGGGTGGGGTTATTGGTTCAAGTCCTCTCTTGTTCGTGTAATATAATATATTTATCTATATATATATATTATTTTTCTTTACATATATATAATATTATCATATGTGTTGTTATAAAACATTATCAAATGTTATTTTAGTTACGTATTTATCTTATTGTAGACTTTTAATGTGAAGCTTTCGTACTTCACGACAGCGTAGACCTTGTGTGTTTGTTGAGCTTGCTGGAGATGAGTAAATAAATCCGCTTGTATCTTGCGTAACCGCTCCAAACGATCCTCCGCGCACGGATTTGTGGACACCTCTGGGGTTTCAAGTACACTCCACCGGGGGTGACATCCCGTATAAGCATAAAATGGCGTAACTTTAGTGGATGCGTGGATAGAGTTGTTATAGGCAAATTCGGCGAAGTGGAGAATATCTGCCCAGTCGTCCTGATGATAGCTGAGAAAGCACCGCAGATACTGCTCCAACGTTTGATTTGTTCGTTCAGCTTGGCCGTCAGTTTGTGGGTGGTAGCCGGAAGAGAGGTTACAAGTGACCTTGAGCATGTTAAAAAGGTGCTTCCAGAATTTTGACACGAACTGGGGTCCACAGTCGCTGATGATACTATCGGGGAGTCCATGATGCCGACATACTTCACGCATGACAATTTCGGCAGTGTCTTCACTGGAGATCTCCTTAGTACATGGCAAGAAATGAGCCATCTTCGTATATCGATCGACCACCGTTAGAATCGCATTGAACCCCTTAGAGACTGGAAGATCTGTGATGAAGTCTAGAGCAATGGATTGCCACGGCTTGCTTGGAATTGATAATGGTTCTAATAAACCATATGGATGATGCCTTGGCATTTTCGCTCTGCAACATGTATCACAAGTCCGAACAAAATCCTCGACAAATTGTCGCATACAGGGCCATCAGAATGATCGTTGTACTAAATGTAATGTTTTAGTACTACCAAAATGCCCAACTGTATATGTGTCATGACAGTTTTGTACTACTCGAAGGCGGCAAGAACCATTAGGAACATACAAAAGTTCTTTAAAGAATAGTAATCCATCATGGTATTTGAATTGCCGATAGTCCGTACCTGGTGGTTGCGACTGTGAACACGACGCTCGAGAGGGATCAATTTGTGCTAGTATAGCTTGGGCGAACGCATCTGTCTTCAAGTCTTCACGTATGGCATCGATAACGCGGGAATCCATAGGCATGTCAAAGATTTGTGTTGCTTGTAATCGTGCCGGTCCCAAGATGACTTGTTTTTGGTTATCGAAAGCTGGCTCGCCGGGACGGGGTGCTAGATACGAACGCCGTGATAATGCATCTGCCTTCCCTTGGTGCCTCCCCGGACGATATGTAATTTTGAAGTCGAAACGCGTGAGGAAGTGGGCCCACCGAGCTTGACGTCGATTCAACACACGAGCATCCTGAAAGTAGGCAAGATTCTTGTGGTCACTAAATACGGTGACTGGATGAGAGGATCCCTCCAGAAAATGCCTCCATTGCATAAAAGAATCCACTATTGCCAATAGCTCCTTATCATGGATTTTGTAGTTGATTTCGGCGGCATCAAACTTGCGTGAGTGAAAAGCCACAGGATGTAGCTTTTCATCATTCCCCTGTTGTGACAGAATGCTCCCCAATGCAAAATCCGATGCGTCAGCTTCGATAATGAATGGTTTCTCCGGATCGACATGAGCTAGAATTGGAGCCGATGTAAATGCTTTTTTAAGACTCTCGAAAGCCATGTCCGTTTCTTCAGACCAGGTGAATGGTTGTCCCTTCCTGGTAAGTTGTGTGAGAGGTAGAACGATCTTTGAGTAATCCTGTATGAACTTCCGGTAAAAATTGGCAAAGCCTAAGAAGCATTGCACATCCCGTACCGAACGCGGAGTCTGCCATTCTACCACCGTTCTGACCTTAGCTGGGTCCATGGAGATGCCTTCTGACGAAATGATGTAGCCGAGAAATTCCACTTGGTTGCACCCGAAACTACATTTTTCTAGCTTTGCATACAGACCATGTTCTCGAAGTCGTTTTAGTACTAATAGTACATGAGAATCATGTTCTTCTTGGGTCTTTGAATAAACCAGTAGATCATCCAAATAGATGATCAAACAATCATCCAATAGATCTCGGAATATATCATTAGCCATGTGCTGGAAGACTGCCGGCGCATTAGTGAGGCCGAACGGCATGACAGTATACTCGAAGTGCCCATATCTGGTGCGAAACGCAGTCTTCCATTCATCTCCTGGTCGGATCCGTACGAGGTTATATGCTCCCCGTAAGTCGATCTTCGTGAAGAACCTGGCACCATTGATCCGTTCTAAAAGACTTGAGATAAGGGGAAGAGCATACCTATTCCTGATTGTAACCTTATTCAAGCCACGGTAATCTACAACGAGACGAAGCGATCCATCTTTTTTCTTGACGAAGAAAATGGGCGCACCGGCTGGAGATTTCGAATGCCGAATGAAACCATTTTCCAAATTCTCCTCTATATAGGCCCGAAGGACTTCTAGCTCGGTTGGTGACAAATTGTAGATCGGTCCCCATGGCGGCTCTTTTCCCGGTTGTAAATCGATGGGGCAATCGTACGGTCGATGATGAGGAAGTGTGTTGGCTTGTACTTTATCGAACACATCGGTGTAATGGCGATACTTCTCGGGAAGTTGAATGGTGGATTCTTCGTTAGTGGTGTTGGAGGGGTTTGCTGATATTGCAAAGAGGAACATTTCCTCCTTGTACCCTTCTTTACGCAACTGACGTAGCGAAATGGTTGCCATCTTCTGAGTTGACCCTTGGGTTTGTCGACACCGGATTTCTCTTGTTCTCCAATCTATGTCAGGGTTATGTAACTCGAACCACGGTAGTCCTAAAACTATAGGATGTTCTGGGATACTAATAATATTAAATGATACTACACATACTAAGTTATCTAGGACAATATTAATGGGCTCTGACTCTTCTAGGATATTTCCGGAAGCAATGGGACGTCCATCAATGACTACTACAGAGGCTGGACACTGGAGTTTTCTTAGGGATATCTTATGAGCTTGAGCAAATTTCTTATCCATAAAGCAAGAGTTAGCTCCGGAATCTAGGAGTGCTAGGACATGTACTGGAGGGGTACTTTTAGTACTAACTATTACTTGGGCTACGAACACATCACTAACTTGCTTAGAGGGAATGGAACCACTAATGGGCTGCATAGATCTAGGGCTGTCCAACCAAACGGCTCCTATTTTGGCTGGACTTAGTCGTTTAACTCTTCTTCTAACTGACTAAGGACATCAAATTTGTTTGCTAGATCTGGGATATTAGTACTATTAGGACTATCAGATATCCCTACTGAAATAGGTTCAGATTTAGTACAATTAGAACTAGCGACTATTTGGTTTACCTGTCTTCTTGGCCTATGGGGGCAATTTATTGCGATATGTCCTGGTCCACCGCAGTAAAGACATAGTCGATTTGTACGGCGTCGCTGCTTTTCTTCTTCGGATAATGGCCCTCGACGACGTGTAGTGTCAATCTCCATCGGAGTCGGAGTATTCGCTGGAGACGCATTATATGACTCCCTCGGAAAAGGTCTTGCTACCACTGAGGCTTTGGTGGGCTCTGATCTTGCCCTCGGCATCTGTAGCTGTTGTTCCGAACGTCGCTCAAAGAGGCGGTTGTCACATCTCACCGCGCGACTGATTGCTTCTGTTAAGGACTTTGGCTCTTCGGGGAAGGTCAAGAGTAAATCCTTGACGTCGTTGCGTAAACCATAACGGAATTGCTCTATCAACGCTTGATCATCCCAAGGGATATCGGCGGCGAGTAGGCGAAAATCTGCAGCGTATGCGGAGGCTGGATGGTCACCTTGGCGTAATCGCCGGATTTTGTTGATTGCGGTCCTGATGCTGTCAGTATCTCCGAAACATGCTTTAAACTCACCTAGAAACTCTTCAAAATTGTTGAGTAACGGAGATTCTTTTTCTAATAGTGGAGCGAACCATGACAACGCTGAGCCACTTAACAAAGTGCCTACTAAACCCACTCGTGATGCATCGGTGGGATATCGGGAAGGATGCATTTGAATAACTAATCGTACCTGGTTAAGGAACCCTCTAAATTGCGATCGCGTTCCATCGAACTTCGTGGGAAGGCCAATCTTAGGTTCTTTATGAATCCCTTGTGTTTCGGGCCCATGTTGTTGCATCGCTACGATGGTGGCTTCGAGTTGTTGCACGCGTAACGCAAGTTCCCCATGTTGTTGTTGCGTTTGCTGCTTTTCTAAGGAGATTTGCTGAAGATCCCCCAGCAACCGTTGGTTTTCTTGTTCCAAAGCATGGAACTTCTCCTTCAAGCATTGGAATTCCGAGAAAACAGATTGATATTCTTCAGCGCTAACAGTGGCCATGGGATGAAAGAAAAGAGGAATAAAAGATTAGTAGGAAATGAGAGAGACAGAAGGTAGGAAATTGGTTCAAACTGTCATGAACAGTACTGAGACAGAGAAGGAATTAGTACTAAACGAAGGATTAGTACTATGAGAGGTGTGGAACTTCTTCGAGAGAAGGAAGAAGTGAGCGAGACAGAGAGAAAGAGAGAGAGAGAGAGAGAGAGAGAGAGAGAGAGAGAGAGAGAGAGTGATGATAAGAAAGATATTTATTATATGAAGAGAATATACAACGGTGGCTAAAAGGCTTAAGACTGGCGTTGAACCAATTTGGTTCAACATAATGCCTAGTGCCCTCTTTTATAGTGTTTTCAGGAGTAATCCTGAAGCTTCTAGAATGTTCCAGAGAAATCTGGAATATACACTAATTTCCTATAATAAAATGTAAATGAAAATAATATCCTACGTATTACAATAGATGGTCTAATGGTCAAAAGCTCGACCCATATAACCTAAGGTCATGGGTTCGAGTCTTGCCATATCATGACATGTGGTGCCTTTTATTGTTATGGTAGATCCCGAAGAATGTGAAACCATTGAAGATTTTGATATCAGAAAGCATGATCAATATAATTATTTTGTCATTGGTGGATCGCATTCAAAAGAGGCACGTCGGCAACTTGTGAGAGAACATCCAACGACTTTCTTCTTCAAGTATGCCGAGTGCAAAATTTATGTTGGGCTCACAACTGAAGAGGCTAAGCTGTTGGCATGGGACCATAATAATGATAATGACTATAGGCAGAAAATGTCGTCTATTGAGCGTATACGATTCTTCCACCACGAGTATTTAGATGTGAAACAAAAGTTTGGTGTGAAGTTACATCCAAGCCTTCGACGTCAATGTCTGCATGAAGTCGGCATTGTGGTAGATGATAATGTTAGGTCCGATGGTCTTCGAAAGTATGAGTCTTGGTTTCAATTGGCATTTAGAGATGGAGAAGTATGGGACCTCCAAGATCAAATATTCTCAATGTGGGAGAATAAGGAGGTAAAGGGTCAACGACAAAAGAAATGTAGGGTTGACCCTCAACTAGAATTAAAGTCACAAGCCGCCAAGAAAATTGACTTGACAATTGAAGAAGCGGCAGACGACATGAAGCTGTCTCTATGGAGAGCGATGCAAGGTATTAAGGACGAGCAGCTTCTTGTGTCGGTTTTGTCAAGGGTTGTGGCGAAAGATTTAAGCCTTGAAGAAATGGTCACTGAGTTCAATAAGTAAGTCTTTCAAATACTGAAATTGTAGTCTATCTGGTGTAATTCAAAGTTCTAATCTTGATTTCTAGTTTTACAGTCATAAGGTGTACATGAAGATCCAAGAAGTTATGATGAAACAACTTGGATGTATAACTTGGGAACAAGTGACTGAGGATTATCCTCTAACGTCTTCGTATAAGGCGTTATCAGAGTATTTTATTGCATTCAAGGATTGGGTTAGTATTCATGTTTTTTCATTACCCTTTCATCATATGTAGAGCTTGTATAATAATACCTGATGTCCTATTGCTTCTATTAGAAACCGTGTCGAGGCAAGAAACAAGGAGAAGTTAAGGATATACACGATTTCCCTACATCCTTCCTTGCACATCTCGAGCGAGCCAGAAAAGAAAAGGATCGTCGCTTAGTCAAGGCGTACGAAATGGAGGAAGATGGCTCGTTTAAAAAATTTAGCCACAAAAAAGATATTACGAGAGATCTTTACTACAATGTGGTTTGCGGTGATGTCATCGACTTGATCCAGAAGGTGCCAAAGAAGGAATATACGCTAATGATTGCGGATATTCCTTACGGATTTCGAATGGCTGGGTCATCATACGACGATGAACCGTTTAGGTTTAAACAATTGGAGAAGATGGTCAAGGATTTCGCTGAGCTAACGACCGCATCCTTGTGGCGAATAGTTGTCTTTCATAGTATGGACCAAGGGTACTCGGTAGCTCAAGCTTTGAGATCTCGTTGCCATGGCATCGAGAACCTTGCATGGTAAGGATTATTTATAGGTGTCTTTCATTATATTGCAATTCTTAAGGTTGTTGAATCTATTCTTAACTCGATGAATTATTTTTTATAGGATCAAGACCAATGTAAATAGAGGGCCAACTTTTCGGTTCGTTAATGCCATTGAATACATAACGGTTGGCTACTTCGATGAAATTAAAAAACAGAGAATCAAAGAGCATTCTAATGAAGTGGGAGGTTCAAATCTGTTGGTATATCCAGCAGTGACTCGGAAATTGCGACATGTCACCACGACAGAACGGGGACTTGTCAACCCATACCAAAAACCTCAACGACTTATGATGCGCTTGATCGAGATGTTTTCTGTCGAAGGAGACTGGATATTAGATCTCTTTTCTGGCACAGGTATTCCTCGAACTAGGGTAACGATCTTGAGATAACCAATCACATTTTTTTCGTTTGACAACTAAATCTTCTTGTTACTTACATCATAGGAACTACGTCAGCATGTGCATTGAAGCTGTTTAGAAATACAGTTGCATTGGAGAAGGACGAGGACCAAGTTATATTTATTAATATGCGGATTAAGGCTTTGTGGGAGTGCCCAGACCAGGATGAGGAGGTCGGTGCAAAGAACCTCGCCAATACAGAAAGGTTTCAACCTGCTTCGCGAGAGTCTATTCCACCGTTAGCCGGCGAACCGGGGGAGCTAATAGAGCTTGATGATGAGCTTATAGAAGATATTTCGTTGGCTCGGCTAACAGGGGAAACCAATGCACGTATAGCCGAAGACAGTTCTACACAAGATGATGAAGAAAATGACGTTGATGAATTGATTGCTATGTAATAGACTCTATAAAGAATATGACACTGACGATTTGTTAAGATTTCACATTATTAATACAAATTTTGGGTTTTACCTAGTGGATTCTATTCTTTATAATCATCTATATGTTTCAATTTTATTTTTATATACTTGATTAGTAGATTTATGATATTGGTTTCACCGCATGCATAGCTGACTACCAAACTTATGGAGAAACATGAACTAGCTTAAATGGAGGCTGATTTTGGTCCAAGCTAACCTTAACAGAACATGGCCCTATAATTGTTGCCATGACTGTCCATGTTGTTATTATGGATCTTTGTCTTATATTGTTAAAACTATTATGTTTCTATTCCATTGCTGCTTAGATTGTGTAGTGTGTTGATAATGGTTCCAGTTGCGTTATCGTTCGGAGTTTGATCTTGTGTGAATCACCTAAGCAATAGAGTAGATCAATTTTAAATACAGGTATGAAAGCCTAATAGGTTTCTTATTTCCACGACATTATCCTAAAGTTCACTGCCTTACATTGTGCACAATTATATACACATATGGTTTGATCCCATATGAACAAACTGAGGAATAGATTAGATCAACTTTTAATATAAGTATTGAATACTTTAATAAGTTAGTTATTCCAATCACTTATCCTAATGTGCACTATCCTACATTTTCCACAATTACATACATGCACGTATGGGTCAAAGTATAAATTATATCTCATTTTATTAGTATGGATACAAGTACACCTCATATTTTTGTAAAACCTACCTAATTAATATAAGTCTTTAAGTAAGTGTTTCCCTTGTCGCACAATAGTGCCATATTGAGCCATAGTTGAACTTTATTATGCCTACATTAACTTATCAACATGTCTAAACTTGCATGATTTCTAATGATCTCCACTCGTAGATCTATCATGTATTTTTATATTTGCAAATTCTTATCAAGTTGAGGAACATGTGATACTAGTGCATCCAATTATTGTAGAGAGGGTGTATTTTCTTCGTTTTAAGAAGATTCTACAAGTGGAATGCGCAATCCTTCCACTTGTGAATGCGAACGTGTTAAAACTGATCTTGATCAAACAATTGTTCAACATGAAGATGAAAGAGACTGATCCGACAACCTCCCACATCAACACCTTTAGCCGGGTGTTGTCAGAGCTCTCGACACAAGGGATCAACTTCGACGAAGAAGTGAAAGACCTTGCCCTCCTATTGAGCTTGCTAGCGAGTTGGGAGGTATTCTATACGACTTATGCCAATAGCCAACCGATCCTAAATCTGGACGAAACAACTGGCCAAGTCCTCACAGAGGACATCTGGCGAAAATCGATGGGACTAAACATAGATGAGTCAGTAGAAGCCCATCACTCGACTGAGTCATTCGACCGACAGAGTCGAACGAAAGAACAAGCCGACAGAATCGGTCAACGCTACAACCAATCGAAAATAAGGGGTGACCAACAACGATCGAAGTCGAGAATGGGATGAACAAGTGAGTACGGCACACATGGCAGGAAAGCTGGCCACAATGTTTTTGACTACTGGTCAATAAAAAGAAAAGAGAGTGGTCGGCGATCCGAGCAGAATCGGGGACGTTCCGACTTGGACCACTCTCCAGTCGGCAACTAGATCAATGTTGCCGACACCCGATCCGGATAAATTCTCTCCCTAGAGGATTCGATGATCGGAGAAGTCCTCTACAATGCACAAGTTGCACACACGTGGCTACTAGACTCTGGTGCCACATTTTACGTGACCCCCAATGTTGAATGGTTCTTGAACTATTCAGCCGACGCCAGCGGCACAGTCCGACTAGGAAACATGCATGTGTGCAAGATAGCCGGAACCGGGGAGGTTCCCATCAGATTGCCAAATGGCAACACAATAACCTTGCACCGCGTTCGACAGTACCCGATCTAAAGAGGAGTCTGGTTTCCATTGGCATGTTAGTCGAAGACGGGTATTGAACGACTCTACACGAGTCGACATGGGTGATCAGCCGAGGAAACCTCAAAATCGGTAGTGGGCATAAGTATAATAATCTATACCCATTGATGGCGATCAACCCTGAAGGGGCCGTGAACGTAGCGGAGAAAACCGACTCGAACTTATGGCATGGCTGACTTGGCCACATGTCTCAATCCAGACTTGATCGACTGATGTCGATCGGCTACATCCCGAAACTCTAGGCAAAGACGGATTTCTGCGAGCATTGTCGGTACGGGAAACAAACCCGAAGTCTGCACTCAGACATATGTGGGCCCATGCCAGAGCGATCACTAGGAGGCTCCCGATACTTCATCACATTCGTAGATGACTGTACACGGAAAGTTTGGGCATACTCCATCAAGTCCAAAGATGAATCGCTCGAGGTCTTCAATCGATGAATATCTGAAGTGGAGAACCGGTCGGGACATAGAGTGAAGACACTTCGATCCGACAACGGAGGTGAGTACACCTCCAGAGCCTTCAACCAGTACCTGTCCGGAAAAGGCATCCGACACCAAAAGACCGTTCGCTACACATCCATGCAAAATGGAGTGGCAGAATGGATCAACAGGATGATCCAGGAGAGGGTGACGGCAATTCTCCAACAAGCCGAACTGAAGTTGGAATTCAGGGCCGAGGCATTGTAGACGAGACAATGTACCTAATAAATCTGGCGCCGTCGAGAGTAATCAGGCTCGAAGTGCCACATGCACTATGGGCAGGCAAACAACCGACCTACAATAGGCTCTGTATATTCGGATGCGAAGCCTACGCTTTCATCCCCAGGGACAAAAGGACGAAGTTGGCACCCCATGCAATAAAGTGCATATTTCTCGGTTATGGAACCGATGGGGACTTCGGCTACCGACTATGAGATCCTGAGAACCGAAAATTGATCCTGAGCAGTGACGTAGTCTTCAATGAAGACTCTATCTTCTCTCAACAGAACCAATAGAAAGTAGTTGGTAAGAAGGTATCCTTCAAAGATGATAACACTGTCGTAGAAGGACTAACCCAACGGGCTGAATCGGAGACTCGACAAATAGTTGAACTCCAACAAATTGCCAACTTCCCTGCCAACACCGAATCGGCAAAAAGTCCTAACGTCGAACTCAAAGACCAAGCAATCACAGACATAGCCGAATTGACAAGAGTCAACAAAGGCAGAGTCGCGAAGAGGCCAGTATGAGCCGAGTCAACAACAACCACAGGGGAGAACAACCAGACACCGCCGCCAAACCGAGGGTGGGACACCTAACAAGACTCTCGACACAACTGGTTCAACAAATACCGATCGTCAATCTGAACCGATCGAAGAATCCGAACCAGATATTACGGCACCCAAGATATCTGGACGAGCTTGAAGGCAAACAAAGTTTTATCAACTGGGCCTCGACTATGTCCACTACACGGATGTTGGCGAACCACACACATATGACGAAGCTATGGTCGCACCGGACGCCGAAACATCCGCAAGGTGCTGAAGCGCTTCAACATGGAGAACGCGAAGCCAGCACCGACAAATGTATCCAACTCCTTCCAAGTTGTATCTGTCCGAGTGTGAACTCGTTAATAAGTTAGGGGTTAGTATATAAGCGAATACCTAACATTGTAATGAGTGACGATGACGAGCAGAGTATCGTATCTTTGAGAAAGAACGAAGTAATAAGAAGCTTTCTATTAAAGCTCCATCTATGTAAGTCTCCACGACTATTCTATTTTCTGTATGTGTTGTTTGCTATCCAGTACCGACTACAAATTCATACATGTTTCCGCACATAACACTCGTACCCCACACGCAATGTGTGCATAGTGCGGAATCCATATGTGATAAAATGCACATGCACCAACAAATCTATGGACTTCAGATTGTGATTCACATATTTCTTTCATAGCTTGAATCACATCAATCTTGACTGGTGACGGTCTTCGGCCGTAGGGCCCACATAGATGTCTGACTACCAATATCTCTTCTTGTCTGAATGCCGATTTCTCTCCGGAGAGTGTTAAGTGCACATATTCTAACTTCCGTAGCACTTTCTCGCAATCGCGAATATGGTCAACTATGAACTTTCGGCATCCTCGATCATCCATAGTCTCATTGTTTTCTTCCACCGCACATCCTTTCATCGGAATGTCATCTAGGAACGACATTGTTATCTCCGGAATGTAGTCTCAGAGCACCTTGTTCATTGCATTCATCATATCTGCAACTGAGTTTGTTGCTCCTTGTGGTAGTGTGCATGTCATGAACACATGACCATTATGGCGTCACCCGGACTTGAACCTCGAACCTTGTAATTCATACTTGAAAACCTCAACCATTAAGATAGCTTATTGTTATATGAAACAATAAAAGCTACTTCTTGTATTACATTGATTATTGTAAAAACTCTAGATTATTCTAGAATGTTCTAGAATGTCCTAGAGCATTCTAGGTCTAGAACATTCTAGAACATTCTAGAAATCTCTAAGCTATTCTATAGGAACCTATAAATAAGCGCATACATGTATTCTCAAATCAATTCGAATCAACACCAGTCTTTAGCTCTCATTACATATCTTGTATCCATTCTCTTTCTTTCTCTATCTTATACATCCATTCTTCTCTATCCTTCTTCCATCACTCTATCTTTTATCCTTGGTTCTGACAGTTTGATTCGAATTCTCTCTCTCTCTCTCTCTCTCTCTCTCTCTCTCTTATCCTCCTTTGTAACCATCTTGAAACCATGGCTGCCATTAACTCAGAAGAATATCTCACCCTTGTTGCAGAAATGGAGAACCTTAAATCCAAGTTCGCATCTCTTGAAGTAGAGAATCAACGTCTACTTGGGGATCTACAAAAGATTACTATAGAGAAGCAACAACAACAAGAGGAGTTCACGCGACGAGTGCAACAGTTAGAGTCGACAATCGTCGTGTTACAACAACAAAGGGTTGAAGGTCATGGACTTATCAAGGAGCCCAAAATTAGCCTCCCAGCTAAATTTGATGGGTCGAGGGCGCATTTCCGAGGTTTTTTGAATCAAGTACGGTTGGTGATTCAAATGCATCCCGCACGTTATCCAACAGATGCATCACGAGTCGGGCTAGTGGGCACTTTATTGACTGGCATAGCGTTGTCGTGGTTTGCTCCATTGCTAGAGACCAATTCTCCTCTACTGAATAATTTCGAGGAATTTATCAAGGAATTTAAGGCTTGTTTCGGAGATACTGATGGGGCGAGAACAACTATCAACAAGATTCGTACACTTCGTCAAGGTGATCAACCAGCTTCAACATATGCTGCCAATTTCCGTCTCATCGCAAGCGATATTCCTTGGGATGAACAAGCCCTAATGGAGCAATTCCGTTCAGGCCTTCGTAGTGATGTCAAAGACTTACTTCTTACCTTCCCCGAGGATCCAAAGTCACTTACAGAAGCTATTAGTCGAGCAATATGGTGTGATAATCGCCTTTTTGAGCGTCGATGTGAGTGACAACAACAAATAACAAGATCTAGATTCACACCAACTTATGCATCAGTAACGACGCAATCATCCCCAAGGCAAATGTATAGCCCTTCTCCAACTCCAAGGCAAACACGTAGTCCAGTTCCAATGGATAGTCCTACACCCATGGAGATCGATATGACTCAATGACGAGGACCGTTGTCAGACGAAGAGAAGCAACGTCGTCGAGCAAACCATCTGTGCTTATATTGTGGAGGTCCAGGACATATAGCCATTCATTGCTCCTGTAGGCCGAGACGTCAGGTAAATCAAATTCACTATGACAATTAAAATGAGTCCAACATTTTAGAAGTAGTTAGTGAATCTAATATTATGAATAATCCACCCTTGTCCAATAAATTTGAAGTCCTAAGACAATTAGAAGAGGAGTCAAACGAATAAGTCCGGCCAAAATAGGAGCCATTTGGTTGGACAACCCTAGATATGTACAACCTAGTGTGGGTTCCATTTCTTCCAAACATGTTAGTAGAGTCTTCTCAGCCCTAGTACAAGTTAGGACACCCAGTTGTCAACTTCAAGTCCAAGCCCTCTTAGATACTGGAGCCAATTCTTGTTTCATGGATAGAGATTTTGCCCAAAAACACCAAATATCCTTGCATACACTTCCTTGTCCAGTTTCCGTAGTAGTGATTGATGGACGCCCCATAGCTTCCGGGAAGATATTTGAAGAGTCTGAGCCAATACACATACTCTTGGGTGATTTAGGATGTGTAGTTTCCTTTAACATAATCCGTAGTCCTGAGCATCCAATTGTCCTCGGTTTGCCATGGTTCGAGCTACATAACCCTAGAATCGATTGGAGGAAGCGAGAAATTAGGTGCCCTTTAGCAGAAAATATCATTCTCAAGGATCGAACTCGGGATTATCCTCCCAAAGTATATAGTTCTACCGATGCACCATATCCTTCTCATCAAATTTCAGCCATCACATTGCATCAATTGCACCAAGTGGGAGGCAAGGAGGACCTTTTCTTATTTGCAGTATCAGTGACACCTTCTAGTGTCACTCAAGGGAATTCAGACATCCAAATTCCCAAAAAATATCAAGACTATGCTGATGTTTTCGACAAAGTCAAAGCTAGTGTTCTTCCAAAGCATCGGCCGTACGACTGTCCTATTGATCTCCAACCAGGAAAAGAGCCTCCGTGGGGTCCAATTTACAATTTATCACCCACTGAGCTTGAGGTTCTTCGAGAATACATCGAGGAAAATCTTGCACATGGGTTTATTCGACATTCAAAGTCTCCAGCTGGTGCTCCTATCTTTTTTGTGAAGAAAAAGGACGGCTCCCTTCGTTTGGTCGTGGACTATCGAGGCTTAAATAAAGTCACCATAAGGAATAGGTATGCTTTACCTTTAATCTCCAATCTCTTAGAACGCATTGGTGGGGCAAAATTTTACCAAAATTGATCTAAGGGGTGCATATAATCTTGTTCGAATTCGGCCGGGAGATGAGTGGAAAACAACGTTTTGTACTCGGTATGGTCATTTCGAGTATACAATCATGCCTTTCGGGCTCACACATGCACCTGCCGTATTCCAACATATGGCAAATGACATCTTCCGGGATTTCTTGGATATTTTTCTAATCATCTACCTAGATGATCTATTGATTTACTCTAAAACACAGGGGGATGATATACATGTGCGGCAAGTACTTGAACGCCTAAGGAAGTATGGTCTTTACGCCAAACTTGAGAAATGCAGTTTTGATTGCAAACAAGTTGAATTTTTGGGATACACTATTTCATCCCAGGGTGTTTTCATGGACCCGGCAAAAGTCCAAACAATATTGGAATGGAAACCCCCATGCTCAGTTCGGGATGTCTAGTGTTTCCTCGGATTTGCGAACTTCTATCGCAAATTCGTACATAATTATTCAAGCATTGTGTTGCCCCTTACTCAACTCACCAAGAAAAATCAAGCATTTTTTTGAAGTATCGAAGCGGACAAGGCTTTTACGCAGCTGAAAGAGGCATTCACATCAGCACCCATCCTAGCACATATTGATCCTGAAAAGCCATTTACTATTGAGGCAGATGCATCAGACTTTGCATTGGGGAGTATCCTATCGCAACCAGGCGAGGACGGGCAGATACATCCAGTCGCGTTTCACTCGAGAAAGTTTACTGTTTCGGAGATAAACTATGAGGTGCATGACAAGGAGTTACTAGCTGTGGTCGACTCATTCGAGCAATGGCGTCATTTTCTAGAAGGATCACCTCATCAGATTATCATTTATAGTGATCACAAAAATCTCACATATTTTCAAACAGCTCGAGTATTAAATAGACGACAAGCTCGGTGGGCCCAATTTCTAACGCGTTTCGATTTCAAGATCATTTTTCGCCCCGGAAAACAACAAGGGAAAGCAGATGCTCTGTCTCGGCGTTCGTATCTAGCCCTTCGACCTGGAGATCCGGCCTTTGACAATCAAAAGCAAACTCTCCTCAGGCCATCAAAGCTACAGGTAACAACAATTTATGCCACACCACTTGATTCTACCCTTCTTGACACTATTCGGCAACAACTTCATTCGGATGATTTTGCTAAGGATGTCTTAGCCCACTGTGGTTCAAGTCATCCATCTTGCTCCTCATTGCCAGGGTCATCTCAACATTATCAGGACTTCAAGTGGCAAGATGGTTTACTCTTCTACAAGAATCTCCTTTACGTCCCCGACGGATCACCCCGACTTCAAGTGTTGGAACATTGTCATGATGCCCCCATGGCTGGACATTTTGGTATTTCCAAGACCATTGAGCTGGTGAAACGTTCATTTTGGTGGCCTCACTTGAAAAAATTTGTCGAAGATTATGTTCACACTTGTGACACCTGCTGTCGCGCCAAAATACCCCGGCATCACCCTTATGGCTTACTACAAGCATTACCCCCTCCCAACAAGCCCTGGCAGTTTATTTCAATGGATTTCATTACGGATCTGCCACCTTCCAAAGGCTTCGATACTATTTTAACAGTAGTGGATCGGTTCACCAAGATGGCACATTTTGTACCATGTGTAAAGACCATCAATAGTGAAGAAACTGCAGATCTCATTATGCGTGAAGTGTTTCGCCATCATGGTCTCCCGAATGATATTATTAGCGATCGAGGTCCTCAATTTATCTCACACTTTTGGAAGCACCTATGGGCAGGCCTCAAAATCTCTTGCAAACTCTCTTCGGCTTATCATCCACAAACTGACGGACAAACAGAGCGCACAAATCAAACGCTCGAGCAATATCTTCGATGTTTCATTAGTTATCAACAAGATGATTGGAGTAAAATTTTACATCTTGCCGAGTTTGCATACAACAACACGGTCCACTCTTCTACCAAAGTTACACCTTTCTTTGCCTACACCGGCAACCGCCCTCGATGGTGTATATTGGATCTTCCCAAGGTGTCACGAAACCCTAGTGCGGCGCATCACCTCCACCGACTACAACAAATCCAGTTCGAGTTATCGTCACATCTTCAGAAAGCGCAAGCACACCATAAGACCAATGCCGATCGACATCGTCTTAAGTCTCCGTTTAAGGTTGGTGACCGTGTATGGTTGCTTTGTCGTCACATCAAGACTACCCGACCGTGTGCTAAGCTTGACTATCAACGCTTAGGTCCTTTTGTCATCACGGCGCAGATTAATGATGCAACATTTCGTCTTAACCTTCCTGCACATATGCGGCTTCACCCTGTCTTTCATAGCTCTCTTTTGGAACCTTGCCACACCTCTTTAATTCCTAATCGTGTCGTGCCACCACCGCCTTCTATACAACTTGTGGACGGCCCCGAATACGAGGTAGCTGCTATTCTCGATTCTAAGATTGTGCGCAATAAGCTTTATTATCTAGTTGATTGGCTTGGTTATCCTCCGAGTGATCGCACTTGGGAACCCATCGATAACGTTTGTAATGCTGAAGCTTTGGTCAACGACTTCCATCGTCACTATCCAAACAAGCCCGGCCCAACAATGTTAACGCCGACTTCCACTCGACGTTCTCGAAGGAGGGATAGTGTCATGAACACATGACCATTATGGCGTCACCCGAACTTGAACCTCGAACCTTGTAATTCATACTTGAAAACCTCAACCATTAAGATAGCTTATTGTTATATGAAACAATAAAAGCTACTTCTTGTATTACATTGATTATTGTAAAAACTCTAAATTATTCTAGAATGTTCTAGAATGTCCTAGAGCATTCTAGGTCTAGAACATTCTAGAACATTCTAGAAATCTCTAAGCTATTCTATAGGAACCTATAAATAAGCGCATACATGTATTCTCAAATCAATTCGAATCAACACCAGTCTTTAGCTCTCATTACATATCTTGTATCCATTCTCTTTCTTTCTCTATCTTATACATCCATTCTTCTCTATCCTTCTTCCATCACTCTATCTTTTATCCTTGGTTCTGACAGTGCACATCCAAACTAATCCTATCGGTGTTCCCATTGTAGTAATATCTCGGTTCTCCACGACTAGTTGGCATTGGTCTCGGATGGAGTATAGGTCTCGGATGGAGTATATCGCACATTCGACAAACGCTTCCGCAAATTCGTCCACTATCGAACTGACTCCGGAGTTCCGGATCGTGACCTTGTTCACCGCTTGCAAATCTTGAATGAATTGGAGTGGCCCATTCTTCTTAGGAACCATAAACCATTGATTTGAGTATGGAGCGTTTGATGGCTCTAGAATCCCTATCGACTACTTCTTCGACTACTTCCACGATCTCTTCGTCTTCATTTACGATTGATGCAGACCATAACTCATCTTGCACCTTTCGGAATTTTTTCTTCATTACTCTGGTTACGGCCGTGTATGTAGATGCCTCATCCAGACCAATTCGTACTGGTTTTGCTCCGAGAGTTTTGTTCCTGTGTGGAGTATTAGGGCTTCTAGGACTATCACTTCCCCACTTTGCAACAGTCCGCTTTAAAAATCCATTTTTGTTTCAATGGGACAAGAGCTCTCTCTTATTCCTTTCGTGATTTGATGGCACAGTTAGGAATTGGATGGTTTTTCCTCCGCTTTGGCTCCGAATTCGTGCAAAAGCCGCTCCGCTATCAAGCACCTTTGTCTCCATCCGTGAAGCTGTGATAAAAGGTTGCCCAAGGATTATGGAATGTGAGCCCTCATCTTGCATGAAAAGATGCCTTTGCTCTAGATGACTCCCCCACACGTATTCCCGCAGTTGTCACATAATTGCTTTTCGCCGCTATCTCCTCCCCTAGGACCTTCTTCATGCTGCCTTTTCGGATGTTTGGCCGGAGTAGCCTCTGAGAGTCCATCGAATGAATCCGATTTCACTCGTAGTAGATAAAATGCCATCGTAGTGCCTCCTTGTGCTCATCACAATCCTTCTGATCATGTTCAGTACTATCACACCATATGGACTGACGATCCATATACTTGGAACTTGTGGGACGGTCTTCCGATTTTTTCACTACTGTGATTTTCAGATTCTCCATTTCCTTCATCAACTCCTCCACCATGGTTGCATCGATTCCCTTCTCGGTCGTAGTCTCCCGAGCCCATAGTTGTTGGTCTTTTAATCTGGATCTTGGTTTCGGAATCCGTTCTGAAATCCTCTTTTCTTCATTACCAAGCCATTGCCCCCTTTTTGTGTATCGCATGACGATATCCTGCACGTTTCTCCATGTATTGGTGAGGCCACTCTCAGTAGTCGTGTCCTCTACAAGCATTCGAAGGTCTTTCCGGTCCCGGACGTCTACGGCTCGTAAGAACATGATGACTTTGTCCGGTGCGAGGATAGCTTGATCTCTCGCGAACAACCTCCCGAATCGACTTTCGAATGCCGAAAACACATCGAGGACCTTCAACCCCTTGTCCGGCATTTCCACCCAATCTTCGAATCCCCTCCGCGTTGCCTTCGATGAGTCCTCGATAGGGAACGTGGTCTTCAACACTTCTTCAAATGCTTCCCATGTCGGAAGTTGGTGTCGTAACCCGTGGATACTCCCTTGAAGCCCGTCCATAGCCACCCGATTGAAGGATGTCACTTGCAATCCTTCCGATATTCTGCATCGTTGTCGAGAAGATTGTGGTTGTGTGTCGCAACCGCCGGGGTTCTATGACTCGGGGATGATCGGGGTGAACACGCGTAATCGCAGATGGTGCGATGACAAGTAGCCGAGAAGGCAAGATAAATGCGATGTTGTCGCGAAAAGAATTTTATTTGTAAAACAACCACTTACAATATTTATTTGCTAAAAGTTACTTGGCAAGACTTGAACTCACAAACTCTATTTGAGAAGAAGCGTTTGCAATAGACCACTTCAATCTCCTTGGTTTCTATTTATTTGTCTTTCTCTTTCACTTTATATATACGAAATTTATATTACAAAAATTCATTACCAAAAGAAGTTGTTCGAAGAGGATTCGATCTCACAACCTTTTGTTTACAAAGAGGGTACACCACTTCAACTTCTTCCTTTTCTTGTATTTTCTTTCTTTTCTTAACTATTGTCTTGATTTCTGCAAGCCACCATCTTCTTTGGCGAGCTCTGCATCCCACACCCACGCGAGCTTCTTCACTCACTTTTCCTTCCTTTTCTTCTCCTTCTCCTCTTTCCCCCCTTTAGCCACCGTTGGCGTGGCTTATATAGGGTGGTCAACCGCCCTACCACCCTCTTGAGGCGGTTTGTCAACGGCCTCATGCAGGTAGTTATATTTATTATATTTATTTTTATTTATTGTATATTATTTTATACTTTGGGTGCTTCCAAAGGTAACCTTGGTGCAAGAAAAATCGGTGTGCCTTCTTTCGGAAATTTGAGAAATTTCTCCCACTCCAAGTTCCTTCCTTCCATGGTGCTTGTAGATACTTCCAGATTTCCTTAAACTCTTCATTATACTCTTCTTCTTTAAACTCATGTTCTTCATGTGGCTCACCCCCTCTAATTGCATTTATGACCAAAGTTGATTCTTCTTCGTCGCTATCTGATTCTGCCACTTCCTCTTGTTCATATTTTGCTCTGGATAACATATCAGCCATTGCATTCTTCTCACCAGATATATGTCGAACATCTGGGTTGATGGTTTTGATGTAGACATACCACCTAAGCATTGCTTGGTTTGGAATATTGCAATTTGCAATAATCCCCAGAATTGGTAAGCAATCTGTCTCCACAATCACCTCAGCACCAACCAGATAGTCCCTATCCGTCTTGATAGCAATGATTATCCCCTAGAGCTCTCTCTTCACTTGCGCATACTTTTGTTGACATCCGCTATGTACCTTTGCACCAAATCGAATCGGATGTCTTTCTCCTTCCTCATCTTGTTGGCTTATTACCCACCCGATTCCAATCAGACTTGAGTCAACTGTGAGGATTATTGGTTGGGTGTAGTCAGGTTGTTTCAATGCAGAAGCTTTAGCCAGATTCTCCTTTAGTCTTTTAATTGCATTTGAGTGTTCTTCTGTCCAGTCAAATGCTTCCCCTTTTCTTAATAGCCGATACAATGGATCTGATATGTGGGCATAATGTGGAATTCACCTGCAATAGAAGACACATGCACCCAAGAACCTCCGAACTTTAGATACAGAGTTGCATTCTTCTTTTATATTTTGTATTGTGTTGATCTTTGTTGGTGCTGGCTTTCTTCCATATGACCCACACATATGTCCTACACTAGTACTTCTTGAACCCTGAATATTGATTTTGGAGCCGAAAGTGCTAGGTGTACCTCCTCTAGTCTTGAAAGCACTTTATCACAATCTTCTATGTGATCCTTGATGAACTTCCGACATCCACTACTATCCAATTCTTCATTCTTCATTCTTTCCTCGCATCCTTTAATGGGTATATCATCAAGAAAGGCATGGTTATGTGAGGAATAAAATCTCGGAGAACTTTGTGCATACTATTCATCATGTGAGCGACTGAGTTGGTCGCACCTTAAGGTAGGGTACACATTCGAAGTAATCCAATAGGAGCCCTAATGGAGGTGATATCCCAACTACGAACCGCAAGCTGGAACTGGTCATAGCCGGAGTAGAGATCACCCATAGAGTAGATCGCCCTTCCAGCGAACATCTCTGCAAACTCATCTACTATTGGCCCTACTCCTGAATTCCGGATAGTAACTTGATTCATAGGTTGCATGTCTTGAATGAATCGAAGCCGCCCATCCTTGCTCGAGTATGGAGCGTTTGATGGTTCCAAGATGCCCATGTTCATTTTCTCTTTCAGAAGCTCGATTAATTGCGGTATCCTTGCTCTTGGCACTGGGATTGGCGTCAGATTCCACGGAATGTGTGGGATCATGAAGATGACCATTGGTTCAACTACTTTCGGATTCACACATCCAATTTCTTCAGGGTTGAAGGAGAATGCTTTCCCATGCCGCCCTAGCATTTTTCTGAATTCTGCTTCTTCTATAGGTGTTAGGAAGTCCTCCCCTCCAATTCTTAGTTCTTTAATTGTTTCTTCCGTGAACTTGTGCCCAATTCTCTTTGGATCCCGAAGAATTGGCTCAGTCGACACCTCCTTCATTATCTTTTCATTGTCTTTTGGAAGTGGTGTTGCTGCTGGCCGGACCTTCTTCACCACCGTTTTGTACTTTGTGTTTATTTGAGCTTCTTCATTTTGAACATACTCCTTGATGGTTTTGAATAGCTCGATGGAATTTACCACAACTTCAACTTCATCATCTTCCGTCATTAGAGACTCCAACTCTCCTACTGTATCTTTAAAACAATATTCTTCAAATATATTCACTAATTTTTATTATGAATCAATCATACCTCCACCTTGTAATTCTTTTTCTATTTTTCGGAATTTCTTTCCTTTGAAATCTTCTATTATAGTTGTGCCATCTACCGACGCAACATATAATTTACCTTTATCTTCAATGCTATGAATGGGGCTTCTTACCTCCCTCGGGCCATCACAACCCCTTTTTTGTAAGGGCCCGCTCTAGAAATCCTATACGAAATCCCCCACATCTCGTAGATTCTCCTTATTCCTCTCATGATTTGGTTTAACAGTAAGGAACTGTACCGACCTCTTCCCATCCTGGCTTCGAATCCTAGTAAACGCCGCTCCATTATCAATCACTTTAGTCTCCATCCACACTGTTGTGATGTACGGTTGCCCTAGAATTATTGGTTAAAATGACTTCTCTTGGACGAAGAAGTTTTGATCTACTGACACGTCCCCAATTATAACTTTAATATTTGGGCATGCGCCACATAAATCCTCCACGACCTCAGTCATTGCTCTCACCTTCCAACCGTGGTTCCTTTCTATTGGCAATCTCTTGCGATTGTAAATATCAGACGATATGATATTGATCTCGGAGCCATGGTCGATGAGTGCCACACATGGTTCCATCTGATCTCCAATTCTGACTGGAACCTCGGTTGTCGCCCAAGCCTAGTGTGTGCGGGTGTAATGGGTTCGTTCCTCTTCATGACGACATTGTGTGTCAACACTCCGTACCCCGACTAACAATGCAGTCTCCATATCTTCATCTTCGTCCCGCATCATGACGATATTTACTCCTCCAGTTTCTTCAACCACTTGTCTTTTCCTCTGAATCACATCAATGATCACTTCTCGGAGTGTTAACTCAACTTTACTATCGAGAATCCTTGATTCTAGCACTGCTTTAGGTCGGTGGATGTTTCGATGTTGGAGGCGAGTTTGAATGACGGGGCTATCTTTTGCTTACCTTTGTCTTCTTTCATCGCCTCCACAACAACTCGTTTAGTTTCTCGTCTCTTTTGTTCTCGAGTCTCGGGTTTTCTAGAAGGTCCCGCTTCTTCAGTTCTCCTTCGTTTTTCTTCGACTGTCACCTCGTGGGCATTCACCCCTGCTATCTTGGCGATCCCAGTGAGTGAATCTATTGGGTCATTCCACCCAGTACTACTCCTTATCTCGTCACCAGCCTTTCGTAAGTCCTGTGGCTAGACTCTTTTGTCAGTAACAGACTTTATCACTTTTCCCCAAAATCCTGATCCAATAAGGGGATCATTGAACTTCAATCCGGAAGTAGTCGAAAAGTACATTGCTTGAACATTCTTCGACTCTTCGTCGTCCATCACTTTCTTCATCCCACCTTTGCCAAAGTTGGTTTTTAGGGGTTGTCGGGTCTTCGAGGAGTGGATTCTCCCATTTTGATATAAGATAACATTTCTTTCTAATGCTTCCTTATGGCTCTACCAATCCCTTTTTTGGTGCTCCTCGCTATCACACCATATGCATTGGTGGACGAATTCACCCTTTTCTCCTTCATTGGGCTTTTGTCGAACACCCGAGCTTTCACCCTTCTCAAGTTTTGTGAACTTGAGTTGTAGATCCTGCATTCCCTTTATCAGTTCATCAATTGCAGATTCTGGCTCCTTTCCTTTGCTATCATCCGTTCGAGTTCCTAATTCTTGTTTTGGATGTTCTCTGGCTGTTGTCTTATTCTATTGTCATAGCCATCCTCCATCCTTAGTGCTCTCCTTCTTAGTACTTAACAAGCCTCGAGTACTTCCACCTAATTGGACACCAAACCGGTTGTGCTTGTCCGGTCTTCAAGAAGGATGGTGATATCTTTCCTAAAAGATTTATCTGCCGCTCAGACGATTAAATCCACCTTCTTTGATTGTAGTAGTTCTCAGTCTCTTATCGAGAGCTCATTATATCTTTTCTCAAACTCTCTCAGCAATTCTGAGACTGAGAGTCCTTTACCCCCTTTCTCGGTCCATTCGAGAAAGTTTTTCTTTGACATTCTCGTCTGGTCGTCTAGTATATATTCATCAAGCAATGCTTGACGGAGCCCAGCCCAATCTTCACGGAATTTCTCTAATAATTATGTTACCCTTGCTCGGACATCAAGTGTGCAAACCCGGTTGATATGCGACACCATTTGTGCCCCAGTTGCCCCTCTAATGGCCATCTCGTATTCGTAGATCTCAAGGAACCGAGTGATGTCCTCGCCATTAAATTTGCTTATCCTTTCGATGACCGTTTGTACGACAAGCATTAACTCACTTTCCATCTGGTTCATTGCACTTTGCTCTTGAAGCATCCGATTCATTATCTTCATCATGAAACTTGTCATTTCTTCATTGAAGCCCTTATTTGCCATCTCTGTGTTGGCACCTTTATCCGCCATTTTCTTTGATTTTCTGACCTTCTCTTTGGAAAACTTTTAACTCTGAAACTCCCCTTGTCAACAACACTTCACGTCGGGTTCACCAATTTTGTGATGATTGGGGTGAAAACACGTTGTTGTGTTGTTCCGCTTTCACGTAGGAAATAAGGCGGGACCGCGGGGGCCCTGAACTGAGGAGCAAGAGAGAGAAGAAGGCAGAGTGGGAGAAGACCGCAAGCGCAAGCCGGTTAGGCCCGTTTGCCACTGATAGCTCTTGTCGGCCAAATGAACCACTAATGCGTAACTGAACAAGATGCACATTCGCGTAAAGAGAGACTCACAAAAACACAGAGAGAGGGAACACAAGAGTTTCGATTCCTATAACAGCAAAGGTTACACTGTTTGCAAGATTACAGCCAGATAGCCGGCCACAAACCCAACCCAGGCAATCACACACCTGCGCACACACCCAGTAGAGCCCTTGCCAGAAGCACACGGCTTTCCTTGAAGCAGAGGCAACCAACTCAGAAAGTTGTAGAAAACAACGGTAGAGGAGGAGAGAGCTCGGTTCCCAATCCGACAACACCTCATCCTTGCCAAAACGCGATATCTTTTCATCCATCTCCCCTTCCCTTTTATAGGACGTTGAGGAAGGACTGTTACATCCGGTCACATTACTTTTATTCTCTGTCCCTTCGGACAGAGATCCGCTTCGATTCACTAGCCTATTAATTTATACTCCCTAGGATATACACATCACACTGGCCAATTCCTAGTTATGTACAACGTGTTGGTTTGAGTGCACACACGTAAGTGCCGTTTCAAGCGCCGAATTCCATGATTCCACATAAGGCCGGTTTTCTCCATGACATCCACCCTCACCAAACTACGCATCCTCCGGTATGTGCCAGAGAGGGACAAGTGTTGGAGAAACCCGACTTGTATTCACCCGTTGCTCTCCGAAACTTCACCTGCTCCGAACCGGTTGTCATCATCGTCCTCGCTTCCCGGGTCCGGCTCGTCTTCATGCCGCTTCTTGAAAGCCTTGATCCTCTTCCCGGCTACCGGCACCGCTATCCACGTCCTGTTGAACTCCACAAGGTGGTAAGTACCATTGTCATTTGCGCTCGTTACAATGTAGGGCCCGAACCACCTCCTCGCAAACTTTTGCGTCGCCTTGTGCTAATTGTCAAGGCTGCTGTCGTAAACCAACACCCAGTCACCTTCCTCAATCTTCTTCGGCCGTAGCCGGTGCGTTCGGTCGAACCGGCCTTTTTCCTTATCCTTGCTCCATGCAGCTTCGCCTTTGCCTGCTCCACGTCCTCCGGTCTTCGCTCAAGCTGACAAATCTGCACTGCCAGAAGCTCTTCCCGACTCATCTCGTCTCTCCAGTTCACCGCGTCCCATGAGGAGATTGTCCGTTCAATCGGCATGACCGGCTTCTGCCCGTATATTAGCTCCGCTGGCATGAACCCGATTACCGAACTATGCATAGTTCGGTCTGCCCATAACGCATAAGGTAGAAGCCATGCCCAGTTCCCAACTTGTCCTCCGCATGCCCGCACCAACGCTTTTACGATCGTCCCGTGCCCGCGCTCCACCTTCCCGTTCGCCTTTGGATTGTACGCCGTAGTGAGGGATTGCTTAACCCCTAATCGGTCGAACAACTCTTTGGCTTCCTGCGCATCCAGCTCTCCCCGGTCAACTACTATCTTTCCTACGCAACCGTACCGGCATACCACCTCTTCGATCAGGAACCGGCACACTGCCGCGGTCGTCTTGTTGTGTAGGGTGCGGCCCTCCACCTGATTCGTCAAGTCCTCCTGCGCAAGCACCAGGTACTGCATCTGCCCTACCCCCATCAGCATCGTCACTAAGTCCACCATCCACTTGAAATGGACGGGTGGCGGGTAGGTCGGGTGTAGCTCGTCTCGATGTCGGATCGCGGAGTGCATTTGGCAGCTCTCGCACGTTCTTACGAACTGGTACACGTCTCGGTATAGCCCTAACAACCAATACTTCTCCTTTAGCTTTTTGAATGTGGCCCATGTCCCGCAGTGTCCTGCCCAAGGACTCTCGTGATGCGGCATCAACAACGCCTCTTGCTCTTCCTTCCCCCCCACTACGTGGAGTGGAATGCCGCCTCTCTTTTTTGGGAGCTTCCATATGTCCGCATCCCGTAGGAAGAATCGGTACGACTTCTTCCGGATTCAGTTAGCCTCTTCCTTCGTCCACGCTGTGTCCGACGCCAGTGTCCTCAAGAACCGGCCGATCTGGAGCCACTCCCCATCGTACTCCCCCTTGTTGAACTCGTTAAGCGTTGGAGTGATCCCTGCCTTCGTTGTCACGTAAGCGGACTTGAAGAAGTCCACGCCGACTTCTTTGTCCTCCGAAACCATGCCGTCCTCATCGTCATAGCATGCTTTAGAAAGCATGTCCGCCATGGTGTTGTCTTTCCCGGAAATGTGCTATATTTCCGGATTCAAGGACTTAATGTACACGATCCACCTGAGCATTGCCAGGTCCGGCGTCGTGCATCAGGAAACCATACCAAGGATCGACAGGCAGTCTGTCTCGATTATCACCTCTGTCCCGATCAAGTAGTCTTTATCGGCCTTGACTGCCGAAACGATACCCCAGAGTTCGCGTTTAACTTGGGTGTATCCTCGCTATCCCTCACTCAGCACCTTCGCTCCGAACTGGAAGGGCAACCTCGTGCTGCTTTCGTCCTCTTGGTTGACCACCCATCCTATGTCAGTCGGGCTCGTGTCTATCGTTATGTAGATTGGGACGTCATTGCCGTAAACCGCTTTCCGGAGCGCCGATGCCACGGTTAGCGCCTCCTTCAGTCTACAAACCAACTCCGCATGCTCCTCGCCCACTCAAATTTACGCCTCTTCTTCAGCAACCCGTAGAGCGGGTCCGCGACGTGCGCGTAATGCGGAATCTAGATATGGTAGAACGTGCACGCACCCAAGAACCTCCGCACCTCCATAACCGACTTGCATTCTTCCTTCATTACGGAGATGGCCTCTACCTTCGTGAGAGACGGTTTCCAGCAGTAAGGCCCGCACAAGTGTTCGACCACTAGGATCTCCGGTTGCCCGAAATCCGACTTCTCTCCGGAGAAGGTGAGCCGCGCATCCTCTAGCCTTTGCAGCACCTTCTCGCAGTCGCCGATGTGGTGCACTATGAATCTTTGGCATCCGTCCAACCCAATCGTTTCGTCCTTCTCTCCCACCAGACACCCCTTTATCAGTATTTCGTCCAAGAATGACATGGTGATGTCCGGGATGCAGTCCCTCAACACCTTGTTCATTGCGTTCACCATGTGCGCCACCGAGTTGGTCCCTCCTTGCAGCAGGGTACACATTCGTACTAGCCCGAGAGGAGTCTGCATCGTCGTAATGTCCCTACTTTCCACGACTAGTTGGAACTGATCGTACCCTGAGTACAGATCCCCAACCGAATAGATCGAGCTTCCAGTGAGGGCCTCTGTGAACTCGTCAATGGTCGGTCTGATACTTGTGTTTCGGATGGTCACCTTGTTGACCGGCTACAGGTCCTGAATGAAGTGCAGCGTGCCATTCTTCTTTGGCACAGTAAACTAGCGATTCAAATATGGGGCACTCGATGGCTCGAGAATCTGCCCATCTCCACCTTCTGCTTCAACAGCTCCATCAACTTCGGGATGTGAGCCCTGGGCACCGGAATCGGCTTGAGATTCCATGGCACATGCGGTACCGTGAAGATCACCATTGGTTCCACGATCTTTGGGTCTGCGCACTCGATCTCCCCCGGCGTGAATGCGAAGGCCCTCTCGTGCCTTTCGAGCATTCTCTGAAACCGGTCCTCCTCTGTCGGCAGTAGAAAGCCACCCCCGCCGACCTTGATCTCCCGTAGCATTATGTCGGTGAACCAGTGTCCTATGCCGGCCAAATTCCATAAACTTGGGTCCGACGCGACCCCCTTTTTCCTCTCCCCGCTGCCCTCCGGCAAGGGTGCCGCGACTGGCCTCACCTTTCGGTCCATAGTCTTGTATTTTATATCTACGCAGGCCGTCCGATCCGACCTAACCCTTTCCTCGAAGTCGGCAATGACTTCGTACATCTCCACTGAGTTGACCGGAATCACCCGGTCTTCACTAAGGCCCTCATCGACCACCTTTCCCATTTCCCCTAGGGCGTCGTCGAAAGAGACCGCCTCCATGGTGTCGTGAAGATCCTTGACTACGTGCAGATTGTGAGGCCGAACCGCCGGGGTTCTGGACTGGAAGGATTCGAAGTTTGCACAAGCTTTAGCGAGAAAGTATTTAAGATAGATTGAAAGAGAGAGATTAAGATAAGATAGAACACTTGACTTTAGATTGAGAGAGAATAAGATTGAATTCTTGACTTTAGATTTGAAGAACAAGATTGATACATCAATTGGATAATGAGTTTCTTACTTTTAATTTCTTGATTAATACATCGCTCCCCCCTTTGATCTTTTTCACCCAGTCTTTTATAGATGCTCCCATGCATATGATGCATGTGGGGGTACAAGACATGCATAAAATGCATGATGCATGTTTGCCATTTGGTGCTCATGCATTACATGTGATGCATGATAACCATGTCACTCGTTTAAGCTCTCATATGAGAATTTCCATGTAAAAATATAATCCCTAAAGAAATGATTTGGCTTAATGTTAAGCTTGTTGCTTCTTATCTCGGAGGTGTAAAGTTCGAGTCTTGCTTACATCTTTTTCTTTTATGCACAAAATACTATTAGGCCTTTGGACCAAATATCTTTAAGACACCATGCACCGCAATCAACTGACCCGACCGATTCGTCCAATTTGCATCTGTTTGGTTCGGCCCAATCCGCATCCTGATACGGTTCGGTCCGCATCCCGAGTCACTTGTCGGTCACCAGCCGGTCGCTGGTTCTACCAGATGTCAGTCCTGTCGCCGGATGTCGGTCACCGGTTGCTGCCGGTTTTGGTTGGCCAAAACATTTAAAAGTAGGTAGGCCACACCCACTCATCCAATTAGCTTATTTCAAGTCACCTTGGACTCTCTATGTTCCACATAGAGACACAAAGATAATAGCTTTTGCTCTGCCTTATATATGGTAAGATCCTTATTTGTCCTGTCTATGTGGGATATCTCACAGTTTTATCTTTCTCTTTTCGTTTGCAAACTTTTCTACCCACATAACTTGAGACTTAGATGTCCGTTTCTTATGTAGTAAAGTGCATTCGAAAACTCTTGAAGACCTCCATCTTTTTGTACTAAGATATTAAACTTATTTAAAATAGTATTTTCACTATTATTGTTTTATATGATTCATACTCGATTTCGTATCTTTTATGTGACTTTCACACCATTGCCGAAAATCTTCACGACAACGACGCTGCTAATTTCTTCGTCGAGTTTGAGGACTCCGCACTCTTTGAAACGTTCCTCGTCCCTCTTCTTCTCCCGGCCACCGACGCCGACTATCGTACAACCTCTATTGTCGGAGACCCAAAACTTCCTACCTATAGTACACTTGTGGGGTTCTGTTGGAGTGTCCGGACTATCACGGTCCCACGCCTTGATAGCCCGCTCTAAAAATCCCATCGGCTGTCGCCGTCGAGGGTCTCGCGGTTATGCTTATGGTTCGGTTGCACTATCAGACATTGGACGGAGTGTCACCCATCTTGGCCTTTTACGTGTGTGTATGTCGCACCATTATCCAACACCTTTGTCTCCATGCGTGTCGTCGTAATGTACGGTTCACCGAGTATCACCGCGTGCGAGGATGTCTCTTGCACGAAGAAGTGCTGATCAATCTCTACATCACCGATTTTCACACGTACATTCGGGTAGGCCCTGTGTAGCTCCTCCGTGGCGCGTGTCGCCGTGTGTATCGTCCACCCATGCTTGGTGTTGATCAACCATTTTCCCTTCTTATAGAAGTCCATAGACATCAAGTTGATCTCCGACCCGTGGTCGATCAACGCCACTACTGGCTCCTCGATGTCCCCAACCCGAACGGGGGTTTCCGTAGTAGCCCTCGCTCAACACAACTTCGAATAGTGGCTCGCCGCCAAATCGTCTTTCATGGCCACGTCCTCCAGGTGCGTTGTTTGCACCTCCACCGTCTTCTCTAGCTCCGGCTCCGGCTCCGGCTCCGGCTCCGTTGAGTGTCGTTTACGCTTCACCAAGTCCACGATGGAATCGTGGAACTCCTTCTTGGCGATCTCGAGCACCTCCCTTAGCGACAAATCCACCTTGCTATTGAGAATCTGCTCCTCGAGGACCTTCCGCAGGTCCGTCGTCCTTTCGATTTCGGTGCCCAGCGGGTAACCGGTCGGCCTTGTTTTGTCTGCCATGCCGGAATTGCCGGCTTCATTCCTCTTCGGCCCGAACCGGGTCTTGTACCGATTCGGGGCCGTGGTCCCACCGGGCTTCCCTGCCCTCTTATCATCCACCAGAACATCGTAGTTCTGGCACGCGGCTTCCACGAAGCTGGTCTTCTCCTCTACCGTGTTGTCCCACCCGGTGACCTCCCGGACCCGCTGCTCCGCGCGGTTCGCTTCTTCCCTCTTCAATCATGCGCCGGAGAGGCCTTCTAGCACCAAGGGCCAGAAGCCAGAGTCTTTTGTTTTCCGGACTTCGTTACCTCCTACTCGAATTCCGGCAAATGCCGAATAATGGACCACCTCTGCATGGTGCGCCTCCGCTTCTTCCATTAATTGCTTCATCCCGCCATGCCCGAAATTTGTCTCCACGGATCTCCGGGTATTACCAGCGTGCACCCGTCCGTTCCACAGGTACACCATATTACCCCTGAGGGCCTCAACAAACTCCACACAATCTCGCTAGCTGTGTCTGACCGCGTTGCACCACATACACTGTTGTAAAACCGGTGGCCTTCGGTCGCGTCGCTGCCCTCCACTGTCTCTCCAGGCCTGCACGATCTACAGGTCGTGCACCATTTATGTCAGCTCCTCAAGAGCCACTCCTCCGGATGGGCCCTTGACCACACTAGTCGAGGCCGAGCCCATCTCGAGCCAATCCCGAGTTTCCTCCTTTTGTGCCGGCGAAAGCTCATCAAACTTCCTTGCCAGGACGGGTCTCGCCGTCAACGATCCCTCATCGCCCCACTCACGTCGTTTGTCAAAACGGTCGCAGACTCTCTTCACCATGGCCCAGTCGGTCGTCAGCCTGTCATTTGTCTCCAGCAGGAGACCCACCTGATCTGATATCCCACGTGTCCACGACTTTGACAAACAACAAGACACGGCTCTGTCCAATGTCGAAAGGCGCGCGAAGTGTTCTTTAAACTCCCGGAGAAGCGTTGGCACATTCCTCCCGTTTCCGGGGGTCTCCACCCAATCCAGGAAATCTCTCTTTGATAGCCGAAGCGCGTCATCGAGCCCGTACCTTTTGAGGAGCCGCCCCTCGAACTCTTCCCAGGTCCGGCATCCGGCCTGCACCTCGAGCACCTCCGCGTGCATGCCGAGTGTTGCAAGCTGAGGGAATCCGGCCAGCCGCCTGTCCTCCGAAATGTCCCTCATCACCATCTCGGCTCGATATGACACCGGATAGCTCATGGCGTTCTTCCCACTGAACTGGCCTATTGTGCCGACAATTGCTTCAATGGCCCTATCGAGGGCGCCCGTGCCCTCGCGACCACTTACTATCCGATCCATTGCTGCCACCATGGCTTCGGCGAGCTCCGATCCCCTCATCTTCGACTCCTCTGCCTCCTTGTTTCACGTCGGGTTCACCAAATGATGTCGCGTTGTTCCGCTTTCGCGTAGGAAATAAGGCGGGACCGCAGTGTCGCGAAGATTCGTGTGTGCGTGTGCTACTCGAGCGACCACCGGGGTCTCGGACTGGAGAGGATGTTTGCAGAATTATCGAAGAGATGACGATCAATGTAAGATTAGATGAAATTGGTTTACTTGAGAAGAAGAAAGATTGTACACTTGAGAAGTAGAAAAATATGAAGAAGATAAAGAAAAATATAATTATATTGATGATAATGGTGTTGGTGATATCACAATTGAGCCCCCCTTACACAAGCCCAACTGGAGGCTTTTATAGCTCTTTCCAATGTTGTGACATGCACAAAACCATGGGCTAAAACCATGGTTTTGTGCACACGGTGTCTTGAAGAATACCGTCCCTTAGCGCAATCGGTGCATAGAGCGCGAGAACCGGCTCTTCACGCCTGCGCGGCCTTTAATGTATATAATAGAGAATTAGGTACAAAGGTATATCCTAGGTAGTTAGATTCGGTAGGTAGGAAGTTAATGAGGGAAAAGACTCCCTGCTTGAAGCTATAAAAGAGAGGGAGACGCGGGGAGAAAGGGATCGCGCATTGAGGAGGACGAAGTGCTGTCGGACAGAAACCGAACGCTTCTCCTCTGTTCGTGCTCCATCGCTCTTCTCTGCAGGTTTTCAGGAGGCTCGCGCTGCTTCGAGGAACGCCCGTGTGCTTCCGGAAGCACCTCCATCCTATCCCCTTTCGTGCGCAGACGAGCAGGCATCGACATCTGTTCGCCGGCCTGTTCGGTTGTAACCGCTCGCGTGCTCTGTTGTTTATTTGTCATTCGTTAATATACAAACATTCATGTCTCTCTGTCTCTGTGTCCATTCGTGTCTTCCGCGTTGACAGGCCGTGTCCCTGTGTTTCTTTGCTCATAACCGGGCGTCTCTCTCTTTCTCTCCCCCCCTTCTATCACCTGCTCTTCGGTTCAAGACCCCGGTGGTCCCGCCTCATTTCTCCACGCACGTGCTGTCGTGACGATTTTCGGCTATGGTGTGAAACCGAGTGAGACGAATAAACCAAGGATGTGCAACACATGCACTTAGCAAATAAACGTAAGGCCTAGTGGCACTTGAGTTCATACAGAGAGGTGCAAGCAAGGTTTGAACATTGCCTTACCATTAGGACAACTATCATATAGTGTAGATTTTATGTATTTCCTTTTTATCTACGAATTATAGATGAAACAACCATAGAAAACCATGTGCACAAAACCATGGGTTTAGAACCATGGTTTTGTGCACATGGTTTTCTATGGTTGTTTCATCTATAATTCGTAGATAAAAAGGAAATACATAAAATCTACACTATATGATAGTTGTCCTAATGGTAAGGCAATCATCTTGTATCTTAGAGGTGCAAGGTTCAAACCTTGCTTGCACCCCTTTGTATGAACTCAAGTGCCACTATGCCTTAGGTTTATTTGCTAAGTGCATGTGCAATGTTTGCACATCCTTGGTTTATTCGTCTCACTCGGTTTCACACCGTAGCCGAAAATCGTCACAACAGCGGGGCCTTGAACTGAGGAGCAAGAGAGAGAAGAAGGCGGAGCGCGAGAAGACTGCAAGCACAAGCCGGTTAGGCCCGTTTGCCATTGACAGCGCTTGCCAACCGAATGAACCACTAACACGTAACTGAACAAGATGCACACTCGCATAAAGAGAGAGACACAAAAACACAGAGAGAGGGAACACAAGAGGTTCGATTCCTATAACATCAAAGGTTACACTGTTTGCAAGATTACAACTGGATAGCCAGCAACAGACCCAACCCAGACAATCACACACCAACGCACACACCCAGTAGAGCCCTTGCCGAAAGCACACGGCTTTCCTCGAAGCAGAGGCAACCAACTCAGAAAGCTGCAGAAAACAACGGTAGAGGAGGAGAGAGCTCGGTTCCCAGTCTGAGAACACCTTGTCCTTGCCAAAACGCGATATCTTTTCATCCATCTCCCCTTCCCTTTTACAGGCCACCGAGGAAGGACCGTTACATCCGGTGTCGTGAGAATCCGTCACTATGTGCGGATCGTGAGACAGAACCGTTGGGGTTATGGACCGGAAGGAATTAGTACACACACGCACAACACAAGCAATTTTCACATGTAAGACAAGTAGGTGAGAGGAAACATTCGTTTATTGCAAAAGAAATCGATTCTTTATAAACTTAGAATCATGTTACAATGGATTGGATATGAATATAAAAGATCATTCTTAAAAAAGAAAGGAGAGGTCGAATATGAATGAGAGATTATTCTTGAAAGGAAGGAGCCAACAACAATGTAAGGAGTGGTCCGATATAAATAAGAGAGAGTTTTCTTCCCCAAGGCATGGGAGAGAGAAGAAGGGAAAAAAAAGTAGAGGGAAAAAATGGAACATATATCAAGCTCTTTGTTAATCCTCCTTCCCAATGTTACTTTGCATGTCCAGTTTTAGTTGCATGGCCTCTACTTTTAGTTGCATGCTTCCATTTTTAGTTGCATGCCTTTTACTTTTAGTTGCATGGCCTTGGCTTTAGTTGCATGCGATCGTCCGTATAATTCGGCTAAATGACCCAATCATCCATAAAGTTTAGCCCGTGCACAATCCGTACGTGCGTCGCAACCAAATCGTAGACGCGTTCGCGCGCAAAAGTCTTGACCGCGCAGTGTACACATCCATGCACGCGCGCGTCCCGATTGCGCCGTGTACGCATCCGCACACGCGTGCCCCGACCGCGCCGTGTAAGCATCCGCACGCTCGTCCGCACACAAGCACCTGTCCGAGCGTCCCACAAGGCCGTGCACAACCACGTTTGTCCGAAACGTCCACGCGACCGTGCACGCGTACGCCCGAAACTTGCACACGCGCGTACGTCGATAACTTGCACACGCACATACGTCCGAAAACGTCCACACGGGCGTGCACACACGCACGTACGCCCGAAACGTCCACATGGTGGTGCATACACGCGTACGCCCAAAATGTCCACATGGTGGTGCATACACGCGTACGCCGAAAACGTGCACACCACACCGTGTAGCCCAAGTCTCCTTGATATTCTATGCTCCACACATTAATAGAATAAATATATTTTGGTTTCCCTTATATATGTTGGGTTCCAATGTTGTTCTATCTATGTTGGGTTCCAATGTTGTTCTATCTATGTGGGATTTCTCACAGTTTTGTCTTTTTTTTTTTTTTCTTCAAACTTTACACTCACATAACTTGGTACTTGTTTATTCGTTTCATGCGTAGTAAAATACGTTATAAAGCTCTTGAAGACATCTATTGTTCCATATCAATACATTAAGCTAATCTTAAATAATTATTTTACTAGTTTTCATATCGTGTGTGAAAAACCACACGACATCGGTCACATCACTTTTATTCTTTGTCCCTTCGGACAGAGATCCGCTTCGATTCACTAGCCTATTAATTTATACTCCCTAGGATATACACATAATGTCGGCCTATTCCTAGTTATGTACAGTGTGTTGGTTTGAGTGCACACGCGTAACTGCCGTTTCACGCGCCGAATTCCATGATTCCACCTAAGGCCGGTTTTCTCCACGATAGCGTAATCGCAGATGGTGCAATGACAAGAAGCCGAGAAGACAAAATAAATGCGACATTGTCGCAAAAAGAATTTTATTTGTAAAACAACCACTTACAATATTTATTTGCCAAAAGTTACTTGGCAAGACTTGAACTCACAAACTCTATTTGAGAAGAAGCGTTTGAGATAAACCATTCCAATCTCCTCGGTTTCTATTTATTTGTCTTTCTCTTTCACTTTATATATGCTAAATTTATATTACAAAATTTCATTACCAAAACTCACGACCTTTTGTTTACAAAGAGGCATCTGAGGTACACCTCTTTAGCTTCTTCCTTTTCTTGTATTTTCTTTCTTTTCTTAACTCTTGTCTTGATTTATGCAAGCCACCATCTTCTTTTGCGAGCTCTCCATCCCACACCCATGCAAGCTTCTTCACTTGCTTTTCCTTCCTTTTCTTCTCCTTCTCCTCTTTACCCCCTTTAGCCACCATAGGTGTGGCTTATATAGGGTGGTAAACCGCCCTACCACCCTCTTGAAGCAGTTTGTCAACCGCCTCATGTAGGCAGTTATATTTATTATTTATTGTATATTATTTATGTATTTATTTTTATTTATGTATTCTACAAATTCGATTTTGTAGTTATACATTTAAGAAATTAAAAAAATTAACCCTTATTTAATTTTGACTCTCTCTTTTGACATAATTACATTTGTGTCCCTGAGTAAACTTAATCCTTCCGAAGCTTGTATCTTGGGCTCTTGAACTTCGATGCACAAACCAAAAATTTGCATATGCTCCTCGTCACAAGCTCCATATGGGAAATTTCATTTTATAGATTTTTGACATTGTTTTTACATCGTGAAGTGTCAACTTCACGACACCGTAGCATCTCCGCCTTGTAGTTCCGCAAATAACGTGACACATCCTTCCCGTTGAATTGCCTGTTCCGTTGCACATCCCGCTCTACTACCGCCGCAATCTCCGACATCGCATGTTGTTCTTGTAGCATCCGCTCGAACATTGTCATCATATTGTTAGCTTCTTGTTGATTTTCCATCTCCTTGCCACCGGGTTTCATGTCGGGTTCACCAAATGTGTCGTGCCTTTCGGCGCCGGATTGTTGTGTGAGTCGGGTGGGAACCAGTTTGATGGGATTTGATCCCTGAGATTTGTGAGGAAGACCAATTGTGAAACTACACAATAACGTGGAAACGGGAAACGAAAAAAAAAAGACAGAGATATACATTGCACATAGTTTTACGTGGAATCCCTAAACGGGGAAAACCACGGGAGAACAGATCTACCAGTATACACAGAGAGTACAAAATCTTCTCTGATTGCTCAGAGGATAACTAGTTAGGGTTCTTGACAAGTTCACTCAAACTGTGCCATCGCTCCCTCTCACGCACTCCCCACACTCTAACTAACAACTACAGAAAAACTCTAATTTGTATCACACCTGTTCTACATTTAAAGATTTGCCCTAATTGCATTTACACTTATACACCTTATGGGCTATTTACAAATGTAGTCCTTACTACTCTCACTTCTATTATTATACTGATAATAATAACAGTTAATCAGCTGACTGATTGATTAGTCGATTCGACTAGCCGACTCCAGTGTCGACTGTCCAGTCGGCCTGACTAGTCGGTCGTGTCTTCGACTTGATCAAATTTGCAACACAATCGACTCACTGTGTCAACTCTTTCTAAGTCGACAATCGGCTCTCCATGACTTCGACAATCGGCTTTGAGCCCGACTAGTTGGTTACTCCTTGTCTTCGGTTGTAGGCTCTTACTCAACCGAATAGTCAGCTCCTCCCACATCAGGGACATATTCCTAACATCTTCTCCCCCTCCTTCTTCTTGTTGGTCGGTTCCTTTTTACTCCTTGTTAATACAGTTTTATGTATACATTGCGTTCTCCCTCCCTCCCTCCCTCTCTTTCTCTCTCTCTCTCTCTCTCTCTCTCTCTCTCTCTCTCTCCTACATGCATAGAGAACCATATCCGATTCTTTACAAGGACGTTGGACGAGGCTATTACTGTTGGGAATTCGGTCCCTCCGGATGGGATCCAGATGAGAACTGCAGGAGCCAGATCGGACGAGCCGGATGAAGAAGCCGGATTCGGAAGGGTTCCAAAAACCGGAACTAGTGAATCCGGATGGATCCGGTGCGAACCGGATCCAAGGACATATTTGTAAATATGTTAGGATAAGCCCACTAAGGCTATATTTGTAAATAGCTCAAAATTCATATAAGTATAAATATGACTTAGGGCAATCACAATGCCCGCCCAGTGTAGTTGTTGTATACTAAGAGTGAGTGAGAGAGAGAGAGAGAGAGAGATACAGAACTCGTTTTCTGTTGTAACCGCCGGTTCGGCGAAGACATATAGCACAAGGTCATTGCCTCTGAGTCTCACATTGTATTCCTCCTCTCATAGTGATAGTTGGAGTCCGTGGGCTCCTATGGTTTTTCCCATTTAGGGTTTTCCACGTAAACATCATGTGTCATCTCGATTTCAGTTTGTTCTCTTCTATTCCTTGTTGAAGACTCGGTTGTGGCTGAGCGTTATTTCCGTACAAGCTGGTATTAGAGCGAACAAAGGAAATGGAAGAATCATTCAGTGGCTTGTTCAAGCTCACCGGCTCAAACTACCCAGTGTGGAAGTCGAAGATGAGGGATATGCTCGTGGTCAAAGATCTCTGGTTGCCGATACAGTTTGGGGACAAGAAACCAGACAAGATCGATGCCACGACATGGGAGGTGATGCACATAAAGATAACGGCGTACATCCGATACTTCATCGACATGAGCCTATACAACAACGTCAATGAAGAAAATAAAGCTCATGTGCTCTGGGATAAAATTGGCACCAAGCTGGAGAGTGTCATGATAACACTCACATCATGCATCGAAAGGATCATGACACTCACATTATGACTCGAAAGGATTTGAACCCACGACCTTGTTGTACACATGTCAAATCCTTAACCATTGTATTAACATTCTTATATGTATAGTTTTTAGAATATGAAATCTAATATCATAGGAATATTCTATATAACTCTACATTCTAGAATGACCTAGAATATTCTAGAGTGTTCTATACCACTAGAACCTTCTAGAATACTCTAGAGATCTTCTAGACTACTCTACATTCTAGGATAACCTAGAATATTCTAGAGTGTTCTCTATTACTTATAAATAGGGATCTACCACCCATCCCAAACCTAAATTGGTTCAATGCCATTTTGTAGCCTACTCTTTGTAATCCATTTTACTCTTCAATATAATAATTCTCTTTCAATTATCTCTCTATCTCTCTTTCTCTCTCTTCGTCTTGATAGAGAGTAAAAATGCCGTAAATCGGGTTTCAATATTCCAGAAGTTAGTGAGACTCCGGTACCAGGACAGATCTTGCATGGTGGAGCACATGAACGATTTCAGGGGCTCATAAACCAAACAACTTTGCTTGAAGTCCCTCGTCGACGAGGTACTTGAATTGCTCCTGCTCGGCTCTCTCCTGGACAGTTAGGAAACGCTAGTTGTCACTTTGGGCAACGCCGGGCCGGAAGGAAAGCAATTGTCCCTAGCAAGGGTAAAATCAAGCTTGCTATATGAAGAAGCTCGTCGGAAGGACCGGGAGTCCGAAACTTATCCGAAGGCCTTGGTCACGGAAGATGACCATTATCGGGGAAGAGGCCAGTATTGGAGTCCCCAAAACCGGGACAAATCGGGGACGAGGTCGAAGTCAAGGGGGAGGCCTACATGCTTCTATTGTGGGAAGCCAGGGCACTTCCAGAAAAACTGTCGGCATTTCCGGAAAGAGAAAGGAACCAACAATGCCGATTCGAAGAAGGGTTTGGACTGGAAATTCTCGGATCACAAGGGAACGTCGGCAATCGCGACAAGTGAAGAAGAACTAATTCTCATTACCGAGGAGAATGAGTTAAAACTTGTCAGGGACGAGACAATGTGGATTGTTGATTCCGGAGCATCGTTCCACCTGACACCAGACCGGAGATGCTTCTCATCCTACATAGTCGGAGATCACAGTTGTGTCCGGATGGGGAATGAAGGGACCTGCCGAATAATCGGCATAGGAGAGGTGTTGTTGATGACATCAACTGGATGCAAGTTGCTGTTGAAGGATGTCCGACACGTTCCGGAGGTTCGGTTGAACCTGATCAACCGATTGGCTAGATGATGAAGGCTACACGGGTAACATTCGGAACGGAGTCATGAAGTTCACCAAGGGAAGCTTGATTGTGGCTCGAGCCCGGAAGATCAACATGATGAGAAATCGTTGCGCAATTAATCACAATAATCAGACGAAGCTGAAATACGAATCACACAAAAATGCGAGAAAAGACAAGATAGACGACTATACACAGAGATTTACGTGGAAACCCTAAAACGGGGAAAACCACGGGATCAAATTCTTCACTATACAAATAGTGGATATACAATAGCGAGAAGATTACAACACTCTCTCACGAGTGCATCAGCCGCACAGGGCTCTTCGCGTCTGTTGTTACACACACAACTATGGCACGACTCTTCCTTCTCTCACACTCTCTGTCTTTCTCTCTCACGTTCTACAACTTCTATTTTTACACTCTGTTCTCGACTAAAAGTTTTCCCTAGTTGCATATATACTTACGCAACTTTCTGATTATTTACATACGTAGCCCTCATGGAGCGCACACTTAGATTACTTACAATTATAGTCTCCCGAGTTGGCTATATACACGTTTCTGGTTTTGGCCTCGGCCGAGTCACTCATCAACTTGGCTCCATTGTCTTTCCCAACTAGAGGGACTTGTTTCCACACATCATCATCATTATTATTACTATAATAATAATAGTCGAATATTCAAACAATCGACTCCTAGATTTCGACTCTTCGACTGTCGGCTTTCCGAACAGTCAGATCTTCCTTGTCATCGACTGTCAGCTTTCCGATCAATCGGTTCCTCCTCCCAATGGAGGGACATATTCCCAACAAACTCCCCCTTCACTTCTATGGGAGGAAATCTGTTAGTCCTGTATTTTGTCGACAGACTCTAAGTCTGTCCATAGGTAGGTTCTTCGTCAACATGTCAGATCCATTGTCGTCGGTATGGATCTTCACAAGGGAAAACTCTCCTTCTTTGACTCTCTCTCGCAACCAGTGATACCTTCTCTGTATGTGTTTGGTCCGGGAGTGGTATGCCACGTTCTTGGCTAGGGGTATGGAGTTTTGACTATCACAATGAAGCAAGAACTCCTTTTGCTTCATGCCTAGTTCCGTGAGAAAATTTCTCATCCAGATCAGCTATTTTCCGGCTTCTACCGCTCCCATTTACTCTGCCTCTGTAGTCGACAAGGCTACAAACTTCTACAGTCGTGACTGCCACGACACTACTCCCCCTGCATAGGTCATCACGTACCCTGACGTGAATCGGCTCGAGTCGACATCTCTTGACATGTCCGAATCGGTAAAACCTTCCAGCACAGGTTTTCTGACAGCATACCTTAGGCACACCTCCAAGGTGCCTTTCAAGTACCTGAGTATCCACTTCACCGCTGCCCAGTGTTCTCTCCCTGGATTACTCATATGTCGGCTTACTGCTCCCACAACAAATGCTATGTCCGGTCTCATACAGACCATAGCATACATTAGATTGCCAACGACTGAGGCATATGGTACCTTCTTCATCTCAACCTTTTCCTTTTGCCCTTTCGGACACTGCTTCACATTTAATCTGCAGTTTGTCGGCAACACGGAGCCGACTGACTTTGCATTTCACATGTTGAACCTCTCTAGGATCTTCGTCACAACTTTTGTTGTGACAACCATAACACCTTCCGAGCTCTGTCTCGGGTTATGTGAATTCCTAGCATTTGCTTTGTCGGTCCAAGATCTTTCATGGAAAATGACTTGCCGAGAGCTTTCTTCAAGCTTCCAATCTTCCTTGTGTCTTGACCGACTATCAACATATAGCAAGAGAATCAAGAAATCTCCTTCCTCGTACCTTTTGACGAACACACAGTGATCGGCCTGTGTTTTTTGGAACCGATGTTCCATCATGAAGGACTCAAATTTCTTGTACCATTGGTGTGGAGCTTGTTTCAGTCCGTACAAGCTTTTCCTCAGTCGACACACCAGATTCTCTTTCCTTTCTCCTCAAAGCCTTCGGGTTCTGCATGTAGATTTCTTCGTCCAACTCCTCGTGCAGAAATGCGGTTTTGACATCCAACTGTTCGATCTCTAGGTCCATGCTGGCCGCTATGCTCAGAACAGTTTGTATGGATGTCATCTTCACGACTGGTGCGAATTTTTCGTCAAAGTCGACGCCCTTCCTCTGTTGGAAACCCTTCACCACTATGCGGGCTTTATACCTGGGCTCGCTGTCGACTTCTCCAGTCTTCATCTTGTAGACCCATTTATTCCTGAGTGCTCTCTTACCTTTCAGCAGCTCTACTAGGTCATAGGTGTAATTTGCGTGCAAGGATTCCATCTCCTCTTGCATCGCGTTCAACCATGTTTCTCTGCTCTCGTTGGAAATGGCTTCTTCATAGCACTCCAGTTCACCATCATCAGTCAAGAGGACCTATTGACTGGCATATGTAATTGGTGCCTTCCTTTCTCTGAGTGGGTACCTTTGTCCACTCGTTGTTGGCTCTATTCCGGATGTCTCTGCCAACTCTTCTCTTTGCTCGGGATTCTACTCATCAATTGGCATCTCCAGGTTGGACAACTCCAACTCATATTCCTCAATTGATTTTAGCAGCTCTACCGACTCTGACTCATAGTATGTCGGTCTTTCCGAGTCGAGTGACTCGGATTCGGCTCTGTCGGCCAACTGTCTCCTTACAGTTGCTGGTGACGACTCACTTGGCCTTAAGTCGATGGTAGTCGAGATTGACTGGGGAGTCGGCTCCGACTTCTATTGTTTCTAGTCTTCAATTGTCTTGTCTTCTAGAAAGACTACATCCCGACTTCTCACTACCTTCTTGTCGACTAAGTCCAACAACCTGTAACCAAACTCATCTTCCGAGTATCCCATGAATATGCATGGTTTCGACTTGCTGTCGAGCTTTGACCTCTGATCCTTTGGTACATGCATATACGCCAAACATCCGAACACCCTCAGGTGTTGGTAGGAGACGTCCTTCCCTATCCACACCCTTTGTGGGACATCACCCTTTAATGGCACTAAGGGAGACATGTTGATCAGATAAACAGTTGTGTACATTGCCTCAGCCCAATAGGATTTCGGTAGTTTTGCATGGGAGAGCATGCTCCTTACTCTCTCCATGATTGTTCGATTCATCTTCTCTCCAAGCCCGTTCAACTCTGGGGTCTTTGGTATTGTGTATTCGATTTGAATACCTTGGCTCTTGCAGTATTCTTCGAACTGCCCTTTGTATTCGCCACCGTTGTCGGTTCGGACAACCTTCAGTTTCCGACCCGACTCTCTTTCGGTTCTTGCCTAGAACTCCTTGAAAACCGACAATACTTGATCCTTTTACTTCAGTACGAAGGCCCATGTCTTCGACTATAGTCATCAATAAACGTTACAAAGTATTGTCCTCCTCGATGCGATGGAGCATCCACATAGCACACATCCGTGTGTACTAGTTCCAGTGCAATTTCTCTTCTCCTCGGTGGTCTCGAGTGGAATGTCGTCCTGATCTGCTTTCCGGCTAAGCAATCGACACACTTCTCCAGGTGCACCCCCTTGACTTCTGGTAGAAGTTTCTAGTCGGCTAACAGGTGCATTCCCTTCTCACTCATGTGGCCTAGCCTCTTATGCCATATCTCCCATGTCGAGTCGGCTGCCATGTTTACTTCTGATTTGCACAGTTGGGCATGCATTATGTACAATGTGCCTTCTTTCTGTGCTCGGGCCACTTTGAGATTTCCTCGACAGAACTTCGACTTGCCATTCCGAAAGTTACTACTATAGCCTTCGTCGTCAAGCTTTCCAGTCGATATCAGATTCAATATGATATCAGGGACGTGTCGAACATCCTTCAACGTTAGTCGACACCCTGTTAGCGTCGTTAAGCACACACTTCTGACTCCGGTTATCTTGCATTCTCCACTATCACCCATCTTTACATAGCCATGATCCCCGGCTATGTAAGTCGAGAAATAGTCTCTCGACGGAGTAATATGGAAGGATGCGCCGTAATCAATCACCCAAGTGCACTCTTCGCTTGCAAGGTTTGCACTTGTCTGTTCACACATGAACACGAGTTCCTCATTGCTCGTAGCAATGGCCAAAGTGTTCTTTTCATCCGGAATTTTCCGGAGCTCGACATTATGTTCGACAGACTTATCTTTCCTCATGTGTCGGCAATCCTTCTGGAAGTGTCCAGATTTTCCACAATAAAAGCATACAGGCTTACCTCTAGAATTCGATCTGGCATGGGATTTGTCTGTTTGCTATGGACTTCTTCTTCGCCGGTCCCTTCCTCTGTCCATATGTTGAGTCAGATTCGACCCCGTTTGGGACAAGAATCCTTTGTCTTTCCTCCTTGCCTCCTCATTTAGGATGCTTATCTTCACCGTCTATAAAGACAAGTTCTCTTCTTGACAGGAGGTGCTGAGAGTAACCACTAGGTTCTCCCAACTTTCCGGATGTGTGACATCAGCAGGATGGCCTACATTGCATCATCCAGGGGAAACTTGGTCGCAACAAGTTGATTTACATACCCCATGAACGTGTTGATGTCTTCGACGATGCTCTCACCGTCTCTGTATTTCAGTTGTACGATTTTTCTCATTAGCAAGGTTCTATTTAGCGCGTTCTTCCTCTCGTATAGACCCGGGAGCTTCTGTCACATCTCGTGGGCATTAGTGTCGTTCGCCACATGTTGAAGGACACTTACATTGACACATTGTCAGATTGTGGCCACCATCTTCCTATTCAGAAGCTTCCAGTCTGACTCCAATACCCCCCTGGGTATTTCTGCTCTATCAACTAGCTCGTACAGGTCTTTAACTATGGGAAGGTCTTCTATCTTTATCTTCAAGTCTGCATAGTTCTGTGAGTTCAGAACTATCGTACCTGGGAAACTGCTAACACCTCCTTCCATGCTTGCACCTAAAGCTCTGATACTAGTTTGATGAGAAATTGTTGCGGAATTAATCACAATAATCAGACGAAGCTGAAATACGAATCACACAAAAATGTGAGAAAAGACAAGATAGACGACTATACACAGAGATTTACGTGGAAACCCTAAAACGGGGAAAACCACGGGATCAGATTCTTCACTATAGAAATAGTGGATATACAATAGTGAGAAGATTACAACACTCTCTCACGAGTGCATCAGCCGCACAGGGCTCTTCGCGTCTGTTGTTACACACACAACTATGGCACGACTCTTCCTTCTCTCACACACACACACACTCTCTCACGTTCTACAACTTCTATTTTTACATTTTGTTCTCAACTAAAAGTTTTCCCTAGTTGCATATATACTTATGCAAATTTCTGGTTATTTACATATGTAACCCTCATGGAGCGCACACTTAGACTATTTACAATTATAGTCTCCTGAGTTGGCTATATACACGTTTCTGGTTTTGGCCTCGGCCGAGTCACTCATCAACTCGGGTCCTCTCTCTTTCCCATCTGGAGGGACTTGTTTCCACACATCATCATCATTATTATTACTATAATAATAATAGTCGAATCTTCAAACAGTCGACTCACTGTTTTCGACTCTTCAACTGTCGGCTTTCCGAACAGTTGGACCTTCCCTGTCATCGACTGTCAGCTTTCCGATTAGTCGGTTCTTCCTCCCACTGGAGGGACATATTCCCAACACAACACACTATACCTGATGCAGGCTCAGATATGCTGGGAAGAAGTGAACGTAGCATCCGACACTGCCAGTGAGCTGTCATATGAGATAGAAGGGGATGAGAAGATTGTCATATGAGATAGAAGGGGATGAGAAGACTTACCGAAAACAACCTCATTCTGGAGGTGAAGGATGTGCATCTTGAGAAGTGCATCAATTGCTTGGCCGGGAAGCAAAACCAAACCTCCTTATGCTCAAGACCACTGATGAGACGAAATGCACTACTAAAGCTGGTGCATACCGATGTGTGTCAAGTGAAGACGAAGTTACATGCCAGATCGCAGTACTTTGTGACGTTCATAGATGACCACAACCAGAAGTTGTGGGTCTCACCGTTGAAGACAGAGGATTAAGTGTTGTCTGTCTTCAAGGAACTCCACATGAGAGTGGAAAGAGAAACCGGTCGGAAGCTGAAGTCGGTTGGAGCAGATAACGGAGGAGAATACCGGGGGTAGTTCGAGGAGTACTACCGGTCGAAGGGAATCCGGCTCGAATTCACCATCCCGAAGACGCTGAAATTGAATGGTCTGGCCGAACGGATGAACCAGACTCTGATGGAGAGAGTCTGAAGCATGCTAGCACATGCAAAGTTACCCAAGACGTTTTGGGCTGAGGTGTTGATGACGGGAACGTACGTGATTAACAGGTCACCCTCGGAACCCTTGGAAGGAGACACACCACAGAGAGTATGGACCAGTAAAGACGTGTCTTAATGGCATTTGAAGGTGTTCGGGTGTCTCACATATGTGCTTGTTGCAAAGGACAAGAGAGCAAAGTTGGATCCGAAATCCCAGCCCTGCATATTCCTTGGATACTGTGATGATGAGTTTGGTTATTGAGTGTGAGACATGGTCGACAAGAAGGTGTTCCAGAGTCGGGATATAGTCTTCATGAAAGATAGGACCATTGCTGACTAGGAGTCGGAGAAGAAGGTGAAGAACTCTGGATCATCCAATGAAAACCTGTTTGAGGACACAAGAACCTACCCTGTTAAAAACCGAAGGTTAGCTGGTAATTGGATGACACTCGACGAACAGGCCAATTTCGGACAAGAAACCAAACTGACCGAAGAAGAAGAAAAAGGAGACACCGGAACCAGACAAGACACTGATTCAAATTTTGATGAAGAACAAACAGAGGAACCAGTTTCCGAAAACCAAGGTTGGATATATCCTCTCCAAGAGAGAAGAGCCCACCAGAGATTCCCGGATGCAGAGCACGTATTGCTAACCGATGAGGGAGACTCGGAAACCTTCGAAGAAGCAAAGAAAGACACCCACAGCCACAAGTGGTTGAGTGTCATGCAAGATGAGATGGATTCCCTACATGAGAACCACACATACGAACTGACGGTGTTGCCGAAAGGAAAGAGAGCACTTCGGAACAAGTGGGTGTACAAGATGAAACAGGGAGACGCCGGAAATCCACCAAGGTATAAGGCCCGAATTGTAGTGAAGGGCTTCTAGTAGAAGAAAGGAGTGGACTTCGATGAGATCTTTGCCCCTGTAGTAAAGATGACGTCCATCCGGACGGTATTGGGCCTCGAGGTAGATCAACTGGATGTCCAGACGACATTCCTACATGGCGACATCAAAGAAGAGATTTACATGCATCAACTAGAAGGATTTGAAAAGAAAGGGAAGGAGCACTTGGTATGCCGGTTGAAGAAGAGCTTATACGGTTTGAAGAAGAGCCTACTAGAAGTTCGACCCCTTCATGACGGATCAAGGGCACCACAAGACGCAAGCCGATCATTGTGTGTTTGTGAAGAAATTTGACGGAGGAGATTTCCTGATATTTCTCCTGTATGTGGACAACATGTTGATCGTCGGACGAGACCAAGTCAAGATATGAATGCTGAAGAAGGCCCTAAACCGAACCTTCTCAATGAAAGACTTGGGTTCGGCAAGACAGATTTTGGGGATGCACATCATCCGGGACCGGTCGAAGAAGTTGTTGTGGTTGTGGTTGTCACAGGAGAAGTACGTGACAAAGGTGTTTCAACGGTTCAACATGTCAGAGGCAAAACCGGTCGGATATGTTATGATTTATGCAAGGGACCTATATCGTGCCAATCGAGGCTGTAGAAGTCCGTTGCACTGTCGACAATGGAAGAGGAGTACATGGCAACTGTGGAAGCCGGCAAGGAGATAATCTAGATGAAAGAATTCATCAGAGAGCAAGGGATCTGGCAGGAGAAATTCCGGCTCTACTGTGATAGTCAAAGTGCCATCCACCTTGCGAAGAATGCGGCCTATCATTCCCAGACCAAGCACATCTGGAGGAGATATCACTGGCTCCGGGGGAGAGTAGAAGATCAAGACTTTGTGCTGACGAAGATCCACACGAAGGAGAACGTATCAGATATGTTGACCAAGGTACTTTCAACCAACAAGTTGGATGCGTGCCCAAGACGGATTGGATTAACGAGAAATCCCATGCCAGAGTGAAGGGGGAGTTTGTTGGGAATTCGGTCCCTCCGGATGAGAACCGGAGGAACCGGATCAGACGAACCGGATGGAGAAGCCGGATTCGGAAGGGTTCCGAATAAGATTCGGAAACCGGAATCAGTGAATCCGGATGGATCTGGTGCGAACCGAATCAGAGGACATATTTGTAAATATGTTAAAGGATAAGCTCATTGAGGCTATATTTGTAAATATCCCAAAAGTCATATAAGTATAAATATGACTTAGGGCAATCACAGTGTCAGCCAGTGTAGTTGTTGTATACAGAGAGTGAGTGTGTGTGTGTGTGTGAGAGAGAGAGAGATACAGAACTAGTTTTTTGTTGTAACCGCCGGTTTGGCGAAGACATAGAGCATGAGGTCGTTGTCTCTAAGTCTCACATTGTATTCCTCCTCTCATAGTGATAATTGGAGTCTGTGGGCTCTAATGGTTTTTCCCGTTTAGGGTTTTCTACGTAAACATCATATGTCATCTCCAGTTCCATTTGTTCTCTTCTATTCCTTGTTGATGACTTGGTTGTGGCCGAGCGTTATTTCCGTACAATTATGTGGTGGTGAGTTTGTTGGCACTATATGTGTCTTTGTCGGCTATTGAGGTGTAAACTGATTGGTGCAGAAGCGTGTATGGATCTTTCGATGGAGTTAGCAAGCAATCACAAGATGGTCATGTGAAGTAGTGTACCTGTTCAAGAGAATATACACGAAGAGTGAGTGAGAGAGACTGTTACACTAAGACAATTTGGAGTTCAAGATGAATGTTATGTTATAATTCCCATTGAGCTAATGTTACAAGATACACTTATGTCTTATATAGTTAGGTTAACTAAGCCTTAACTTTGAGAGTATTCACACTAGGAATACAGTTGGGTGGAGTAGGACTTTTAGTCCAAAAAACTCCCCCATAAAAAGACTACTTTAATTGTTACAAGCGTGGGGGTAATCTCCCCCATGGACTTAAATACAATTTGAATTTTTAAGTTACAATTTGAATATAAAGAATACGAACTAGTTCTAGAATCGGTAGTAGTTAAGTCGACTTGGTCGGCTCTTCTGCCAGTCGCCTTTTTCAGGCCTGATGCTAGACTCGAGTTCTTCTTCTGCTTCGTCCAATTCGGCTTTCTTGTTGTCTTTCACATGTTGTAGTTGCATATGTCTCCTTTCCCAATTCGGCTCTGAAGCATTTGTTTATGGGTGGGGGGGGGGGGGGGGGGTGGAGCCAAGAACAGCGCCACCCCTTTCCCAACGAGTTTACGTGTGAGAGAAGGAGAGAGAATTACGTGACAGAATAAGAGGGAAAATTCTATATCCCATTGTGCCCCATGGATGGGGTTTATATAGTACAAGAGGTAACCGTTACAAATAAAGAATGAGACAAGTAGGGAGTTACATTACTTACCCACTTTCTCATCTTTGTACACATGCACACAAATGTGCATGTGTTCATACACATACTTATCCTCACACACTCATATACATTACACATACACAACAACCACTTTATAATGTTCTACCCTTATACCGTCCCGTACACTCCTACGGTTAACAATGTTGACTTGGGAACGGCTTCGTCAAGCTATCGGCGATATTCACCTCTGTATCGACCTTCTATACTTCGAGCTTCTTCTCGATGACGAGCTCCCAGATATGGTGATACCTCACCTCTATATGTCTCGTCTTTGCGTGATGGAGAAGGTTTCGAATAAGGTGGGTTGTGTTATGTGAGTCATAGTATAGAGTTGGAGCAAGGTGGTCGAATGGGCTCTTCGCCGAAAGGTCTACTGACAATCATTGCAGCCAAATTGCTTCATTTGCTACCTCTGACGCGACGATGTGTCAAATATAGGTGTATGATGGCCTTATTCACATTGTTCCACTTGGACAGACTAGGTTTAAGACAATTGTGTAAATATGTCGAAGGGCAGTTGCCCTAGCCCAATTAGTATATAACTGGCTTTGTAACCTAGTTGATGTTGATGTTGATAGTGATGTGCATATGGAGCCGGCCACAACCGGCTAACAAGAAAAAAAGAAAAGCAACAAGAAATAGAAAATAACAAAGACAAAGACAAAGAGTTTTAACTTGGAAACCCTAAATGGGAAAAACCATGGGAGCCCACAAACTTCAAATATAATCACTATATGAGAGTTACAAGAACTCAAAGGCAACAACCTTGAGTTGATCTTCGTCACAGTGGATGGATGTACAACAAAGAGTAACAACAACTTCTTGCTCTCACACACTTTCTCTCTCTCTTTGATTCTCTCTAATTATTCAACTCGAATAATCATCACTATATAGTTATGTTGCCCTAACTCTATCTATATATAGGTATTTACAAATATAGCCCTGTGTCGACTTCATGCCAACTTGCCTTTGGTCGGATTGGACGAGTCGGTTCGTAACTTAGCCGGCTCTTATACTGGTCCGGCTCATGATCAGATTAGCCAACATACATCCGGCTCTTGGTCGGATAGGCCCTCCTCCCATCAAGTGAAACCTCTGTCGAATACGGGTTTCTAATCGATGTATTCACATTGTCCCATTGGACACACTAGGTTTATGCTATTCTTGTAAATAGTGGAAAGGGTAGTTTCCCTAAGTCAGTTAGTATTTAAACTGACTCTTGTAAACTAGTGTTAAGGTTGTTCATCCTTGTACATTGTGCCATTTTAACTTTAAGAGAGAATAATACAAGTTACACTTTGCTTGTGCTGACTTTTTGTTTTCTCCTTTCCTTGTTTCATGTTGATCTTGCCCTATGATTCAGTTGTCTATTGTTCTTAAATTTGTTTCTCTCTATTCTCTGACGATCTTCAAAACAAAGAGTGTTGATATTGTTTCACACGTGACAGTCAATTACAACATCTGGTATCCGAGCTTGGTGTTTTTTCGATTCTAAATTCAGTCGCCTTCTTGTCTCCATCAGCAGCTCTTCTTTTGTCCCTTCTAAAGACCGTCATTATGACAACAGATTCCAAGATTTCGGCGAAGAGAGGCACCTAAAAAGTCTGCACTCCATAGTTCTAAATCACTCTTGAAGTAAGCCACTTGGCTATACTTTACTCCTGTGATTGTAGCCATTCGGAGTGAGACTTCATTTCGCAAGTTCTACCTCAATTATGCATCATCAGGTTAGATGGAAATTGAATAGGTCAGTTGATGTTATTCACTCGCTCGTCGTAACCACTCGTAGCAGATTCGGCTCCAAGGAACAACACCTACTCTAGGGCTCCATGCTTCATTCGGCGATATGACATTGGGGAGGACCCATAGGTTCCGTCCCTCTCATCGTCGTAGTCATTCGAAGCAGGATCAGCCTGGATAATCATCACATAACCTATGATCGACATCTTGAAATCGACATTCGGAATCGAATCGGTAGTTAACTATGCTCATCTCGACCAAGCGATAATCGGGAAGACTAGTCGGCTCTGTCATTCCAATCATTGTAGACACTTCAAGCAAGTTTAGCACCCAACTGCTCCAAGAGTCCAAGTCGATTCGACTTGTGTCCAAATTCAACTAGAACGATATCGAGTGAGCATGTCAACTACATCCCACCATTGTTCATAGTCGACTCCGGACAGAGTCTAACAAGCCGACACAGATGACATCAACATCTAGCTCATCAGATATGAGTCTAAGGAAGTTCGATGGATCAAACTTCAACTTCTGGAAGGAGCAGATGCATGACTATCTAATAGTCAAGGGTTAGATAGACCCAATTGAGACTGAAGACGCTCCTATAGGATACAAGTGGAATGAGTGGCAAAAGCTAGACAGAATCGTCCGCACCACATTCGGATGTACTTATCGGAGTCAGTGTACTTCACAGTGCAATCATGTTCGACTACCTTTCAACTATGGAAGACGCTCTCAAACACTTATTTGATTCAGCGCCTCTACAACCTTGAGATGAAATAATCCGACTCGGTCCAGGTACACCTGAAATCGAGACCCAAATTTCAGCCTAGGGGATGACAATCAAAGACGAATTGAGAGCTATGTTGCTCATGAGTAGTTTCCCCCCAGGTGCAATCCATCGATGAAAGTAGTAAAATACTCTGAAGTCACAAGCGCAATCCTCACTGAACCACCTCGGAGGAAATCATTTTCAAACAATTCGGCCAGTGACACCTATGTAGTACAAGGTTCGACCAATCGAACAATCGAGGAAGAAGTTCTTCCTAATCGCCGAACAATCAACGAAGTCGGAGCAAGTCTCAGGACAATCAAATCTACAACTATTGCAAGAAACCTGGACCCCGTATGGAGGCGATGGAGGAGGCCTCCTACTACAATTGCGTTTCTAGGCCATGGCTGTGCTTCTTCTTCTTCTTCTAATTCTACTTTTGCTTTTACATTTGCATGCTCTTCTTTGACCCAAAATTAATTTTAAATGTTTTTGCTTTTGCTTTCACATTTGCATTTCTCTCCTCTTCTTTGACCCAAAACTAACTTAACGAGATGTCTTCTGGTAATCCAAATTCCAATGTCCATCTCTTGCATGTGCATGTGTCAAGTTAAGATTGGCTAGGGAAGGCCCATCATTAGACCCCGGCCAGGAACCTCAACATATAACCACGTATCTTCATCAAAGTGAAAATGTATTGACTGCACCAAGTGCCCAATTGGTCTCTTTGTTGACAACGGATGATCTTCATCCTAAACTCTTAGAGTTGACTACATATGTTCTTGGGTAATACTTGGAGCAACCTTACCCTAACCACGTTTCTTCGCTCAAAGAAAGTGTGCTATAAGAAAATAGATGATCTCACCATGTGCTCAATTCATCTACTTATCAACAAAGCATTATCGTCAACGTAAAATCTTCGTGCATTGCATATGCAATTGACAAGTCAAGAATGTGAGCACTCCCTTAATTCAACTCAAAAACATGGCATTCCCTCATCCACCTCAATTGCTCTCATACATAGAAAGCAAACTATCGAGACTTCATTCTCAAGGGTTAGATTCAAGCACGAGATTTACACTTAGATTCAACCAGGGATTTCCGACTGTTGAGAATCAAGCTCAACTTGGTCTAGTGTGTGAACTCACCTTGAGAGTGAATAGACACTCCAACGGTCAAGAGTCACCATTATGTCACCACTTTGTATTCTAGCATTTAGTATGAGTCATAGAATCATATTCTATGACACATAACTTATGAGCTTTCACATTCCCCATGCTCCATGAGTCTTGTAGTTAATGAAGAGAGAGGGTGACTATATAAAGCACCCTCCTCCCACCATGTATAATGTTGTGTCTTTCTCCTTTGTGAATATTATCTACCTTGCGTATACTCTGTGTCTCACTCATTGTCTCTCTCACTCTCACTCTCATACACACACACACATAGTTCACACCTATTCCGCTACACAAGAATCACACCCGATTCTTTACATGGTATCAAAGAGATTTGGTAGCTCGATCTATAGCCCATTCGCCTCATCGTGATCGTGTGTTGTGCTCCACGCCAACGACCAAGAACCAGCACATCGCTATCGTAGCTTCGCTACATAGCTCGTATTCGAAGAGAGAATAAGAATCGACATAATGAATACTCAAATGGGGATGCATCAATACCTTGTCGGACAAGGCTATTGGAGCTACATCAGAGGAGAGCACGAAGACCGACCCGCCAAAGCGGCTCCCGGATATGCGACATGGGGGCAAGCCGCAAGCCGTGTGATGTATTGCTTGGCGACATGTGTTCACAATCACATGCTCGGCTACATTCGCGAAGCCAGGACGCCGAAGGAGGCATGGGAAAATCTACGAAAGATTTTCGTGGCAAACACAACCACAAGAAGGCTTCAACTCCGCCAAGAGTTGAAAAACATTCAACAAAGGGACATGTCCATCACGACATACACCTTGAAGATCAAGGAGCTTTGTGTTCGTCTCGATAAGCGTAAGTATAGATGATGATGAGATGGTGCAAATATGCTTCGACGGCCTCGCACCATGGTTCGGCGCAATGCGAACCGCCATTCTAGAAAGGGAGAAATCTCCCTGCTTCTTCGAGCTTCAATCAATGCTATTGGTCAAAGAAAATCACGTGCGTACAAGGAGCAATGAGTCGGAAGGCCACATGCTCTACACGCACTCGAATGGAGGAAGAGGACGCGGACGAGCAAGAGGCCGATTCGGCCAAGGACAAGGCGGATGAGGTCCGACCTATGACAACAACTCCCAATTTCGGCCGTAAAACGGAAGACAATGAGCAACCTTCGCAAGAAGGGGGAGCTTCCACTCCGGCCCGAGCCGTCAAAATGCAACCGAATGGGGATATTGCGGAAAGCTCGGCCACCACGAAGAAGAGTGCCGAAAGAAGATCGTTGTCGTGAAGATCCGTGACTAGGCACGGATTGCGAGGCGGACCCGCCGGAAGGATTCGAAGTTGCACTTGCTTTAGCAAGAAAGGAATTAAGATAGATTGAAAGAGAGAGATTGAGATAAGATAGAACACTTGATTTTAGGTTGAGAGAGAGATTAAGATTGAACTTTTATCTTTAGATTTAAGAAACAAGTTACACGATCAATTCGATAACGAATTTTCTTCTTCTTAATTTCATAACCAAAAGAGCCTAACCCTTCTTCTTTTTCATCCCTTCTTTTATAGATGCTCTCATGCATATGATGCATGAGAGGGTACAAGACATGCATAAAATGCATGTGTGCCATTTGGCACTCATGTACTACATGTGGTGCATGATAACCATGTCACTCATTTTAGCTCTCATGTATGTGAATTTACATGTAAAAGTACAATGATAGAAATATAAATTCAACTAAATGTCATGGCTTAGTGGTAAGCCTACTGACTCTTAACTAGGAGATGCAAGGTTTGAATCCTCACTTGCCCTCCTTGTATATATTTATTTATTTATTAATTTGGTCGCTGAATGTCGTTGCCTTTTCCCTTCTTCTCATATTCGAGAACGGAAGTCCAAAACTTTGCTCCCGCTCTAGTAGCTTCAGTCTTGTCTTTCCCTACTCGTATTCCGGTCGACGCAGCATAGTGCATCACATCCACATGAGTCGCATCGGCATCCTCCATAGATTTCTTCATTCCCCCTCTTTCGAAATTCACCCGTAGGGGTCTTCGAGTTTCAGTCGAGCAGATCATGTTGTCCTCTATGTATACGATATTTTTTCGGATCGCCTCTCGAAGGCTTGCACAATCCCTTCTCATGTGGTCCATGCTATCACACCACACGCATCTAAAGGGTTCTTTTCCTTTAGGGACCCGATGATTCATGTTGGCTAGCATGACCTTCTCGAACTTCTTCGCTAGCTCTTCAATGATGTCGTCATCAATCTTCTTTTCTTCCACGTTACTTTGTCTTGGTGGCTCAGCGGTCTTGCTTTCTCCGTGGTAGTTGATCCCATCAAGTCAGTGTCATCAACCCATTGGCGACGCTTGTCGAGCCTATTGCATGACCGCTTCACTGCGATCCAGTCCGCTACAAGCCCATTTGCTTGGGTATCGTCTTCAAGAAGAGTCCCCAACTCCCGTCTATCCTTCATATCCACGGCCTTCAAGAAGTACAAAGTCTTGTCCTCTTCTGGGGAGATGACTAAACATCTGGTCGAATTCGTCGTACACCCTCGAGGCGCTCATCTTCTTATTCTTCTTCTCTATCCACTTCATTAGGGCATGTCGAGTCATCCTCGTTGAGTCTTCAATCGCGAACTCCGCTAGTATCATTTTCTCAAACTCGGACCATGTTGTCTTACCTTCTTGAAGTTCGATGACGCGTCTTTGGACATTGTTGGCGAAAACTCTCTTGAAGCTTGTGATTTGACGTGCTTCAGACACGTCCCTCTGATTCATCTCCCTTCTATATGTATGAAGGAACTTCGTAACGTTCCTTCCATCAAATTGACCCTCGAGCTCTATGACACGGTCGACGGCCTTCTCCACACTCGCATCGTTGTCTCGAGATCTCATCATTTGTTCGACGATTAGCATCATCCTTTCCAGCTCTCCCGCTTGGTTGCTTGAGGACGCCATCTCCAAGTATTAATCTCGGCTTGATCCTTCCTACCGCCTCTCTCACGTCGGGTTCACCACTTAATGATGTCGTGAAGATCCGTCATTAGGCGCGGATTGCGAGGCGGAACCACCGGGGTTCTGGACCGGAAGGATTCGAAGTTGCACTAGCTTTAGCAAGAAAGGAATTAAGATAGATTGAAAGAGAGAGATTGAGATAAGATAGAACATTTGATTTTAGGTTGAGAGAGAGATTAAGATTGAACTTTTATCTTTAGATTTAAGAAACAAGTTACACGATCAATTCGATAACGAATTTTCTTCTTCTTAATTTCATAACCAAAAGAGCCTAACCCTTCTTCTTTTTCATCCCTTCTTTTATAGATGCTCTCATGCATATGATGCATGAGAGGGTACAAGACATGCATAAAATGCATGTTTGCCATTTGGCACTCATGTACTACATGTGGTGCATGATAACCATATCACTCATTTTAGCTCTCATGTATGTGAATTTACATGTAAAAGTACAATGATAGAAATATAAATTCAACTAAATGTCATGGCTTAGTGGTAAGCCTACTGACTCTTAACTAGGAGATGCAAGGTTTGAATCCTTACTTGACCTCCTTGTATATATATATGTGATATATATATATTTATTTATTAATTTGGCCGCCAGATATCGGATGCCACCTCGCCGGATCACCGGTTACCGTCCAGTTCCATTTTGGTTGGCCAAAACCTTTACGAGTGGCTAGGCCACCTCCACTCTTAGTCCAAGTTACCTTAAACTCTCTATGTTCCACACATAGACACAAAGATAATAACTTTTGCTCTACCTTATATATGGTGAGAGCCTTATTCGTCCTATCTATGTGAGATATCTCACAATTTTCTCTTTTTCTTTCTCAATTTCTTACCCACATAAGTTGACACTTTGATGTTCGTTTCTTATGTAGTAAAGTGCATCTCTTCAAGATCTTCGTCTTTTGTACTAAGATATTAAACTTACTTAGAATTAATATATTCACTATTATTGTTTTATATGATTGACACTTGATTTCGTACATCTTATGTGATTTTCACACCATTGCCGAAAATCTTCACAACATCGTGAATCGGCTTCCACAAGCCGACAACTCACGAATTACGCGCACAATTCCGACTACGAAGAGTATAGCGGAATGTACGGGCACAACTCCGACTACGAAGATCGTGGCGGAATGTATGGACACAACTCCGACTATGAAGATCGTGGCGGAATGTATGCACACAACTCCGACCGTGGTGGAATTTTCATGATGAAACATAGAGCAAACTCTATGCTGGCCTCTACCTCAACTAATGCCTCTGGTCCGGAAGACGTATGGTTCATTGATTCCGGTGCCTCGAACCATATGACATCGCATCAAGAATGGTTCCTAGAACTTTGAGAGTTGGACCGACCCGGCGATGTCGAAACCGGAGACGACACTATGCACCCGATTCGGCACATCGACAATGTTCAGGTAAGCAAAATTACATTAAAAATGTCTTGCATGTACCAACCATTACGAAGAATTTGGTCTCCATCGGCCAAATTGTAGAGCAAGGGATACAAGTTCGATTTAATCAAGGCGGTTGCTTCATCGAAAAAGAGGGCCGACTCATCGCTTGGGGATGAAGAGAGGGCCAAATGTTCATTCTCGACTCACACGAGATGAAATCGGCCATGTTCACAAAGGGCAGGAAAGCCGATTCCGACATAAAGTTATGGCACAAGTGGATTGGCCATATCAACCTCCAAAAGTTCAAGGCAATGCAATCGAAAGGAGTCGTCATCGGGCTCCCGACATTCACGGAGAAAGAGATTGAAGGCGTGTGTGTTGCTTGCCAATTTGGCAAGCCACATCAGCACCCATTTCCAAAGGAGCAGAATGTGAGCAAAGGCGTACTCGACGTAATTCATTCCGACGTATGGGGACCGGCGTAGACGGCTACATTCAGCGGATGCCAATATTACGTGCTCTTCATCGACGACTTCTCCAGGCACACTTGGATCTACCCGATGTGGCAAAAGAGCGAAGTGTTCAGACACTTCCAAACATTCAAGAATGAAATCGAGAAAGCCACGGGCCGACATGTACGTTGTCTCCGATCGGATGGCGGCAAGGAGTACTTCTCGGACGATTTCACGGCGTATCTCCGAAAGGAAGGAATTCGTCGAGAATTCACTTGCCAACACACTCCACAACAAAATGGAGTAGCGGAGCGCAAAAATCGGCACATCCTCGAAGTAGCGCGGGCCATGATGAATGAGAAGCAGATGCCCAAGTCATATTGGGCCAAAGCTGCAAATACGCTTGTCTACCTAATGAACCATTACACAACATCCGGCATGCACGAGGTCACTCTGCACGAAAAATACTTCGGAAAGAAGCCGGACTTATCGCACACCCGGATATTCGGCACGATAGCGTATGTGCACATCCCCAACGAGAAGCATCAAAAGCACGACCCGAAGTCCAAGAAATGTATCCTCGTAGGATACTCATTGGAGCAAAAGGGGTACAAGTGCTACAACCCCTCAACTCGAAAATCTCGAGTAAGTCAAGATGTTGTTTTTGATGAGTCCGCATCCTAGTACGCACCAGAGACAACTCCGACTCTGACTCCGCTTGACCCGGAATCCGCCGAACAAGAGATAGAGGATGAAGATCTCCTTATGCGCATGTTCAAAGCAGACCACAAGAGCCTTTGAGCGATCAAAGCACATCACGGCCTAGCCTGAAGATGGACAAAGGCAAGGCGAAAATGTCCGACTACGAAGACGATCGCTTCGACGATGATGAGTCGACTTACTCACTCGAGAGTGAGTTCGGCGGCTTCGATGTACCAATCGGAGCTAAGAAAGCCCTCATCTCTACAAATGAAAAGCTCCTTCACTCCACCCGTGAAAAGAATCCGGTCAGCCGATTCGGCTACAACGACTACATGGCATATCACTATGCCTTTATGATGAAGGTGGCAACAGTACGCGAGCCGGAAACATTTTCCGAATCAGCCAAGGATCCGCGATGGATCAAAGCCATGAACAAGGAGATGCAAGCACTACGCAAGAATAAGACGTGGGATCTCGTTCCCATCTCACCACACAAAAGGGTGATTGGATGCAGATGGATTTATAAAGTGAAGTACAACATCGATGGTTCCGTCAACCGCTACAAAGCGCGACTCGTAGCGAAAGGTTATGCCCAAACACACGGAGTTGACTACGAGGAGACCTTTGCCCCGGTGGCAAAGATGACAACGGTACGGACCATAATTGTGCTTGCCGCAGCGAAAGGGTGGCACCTCCATCAAATGGACGTCAAGAACGCCTTTCTACAAGGTGAATTAGAAGAGGAGGTGTACATGATACAACCACCAGGCTTCGAATCGCGCATTCATCCAAAAGCCGTATGCCAACTCAAGAAGCCACTCTACGGCCTCAAACAAGCACCGCGTGCTTGGCATTCGAAGATAACGCAATATCTTCATCAAATTGGCTTCCGTGTGTCAAAATCGGACAACTCACTCTACATACGAAGCGATTCCGTAAGTCCGCTCGTCGTCATCTTATATGTGGATGACCTAGTCATTGGAGGTGAGCATCTCGTCGAAATCAATAAAGTCAAATCCCTCGTGTCCGACAAGTTCGAGATGACGGACATGCAGGAGCTCCACTACTTCCTCAGCATCGAGGTAATTCGGACTCCAGCCAGAATCATGTTCTCTCAATGGCACTACATCCTCAACTTGTTATACAAGTTCGGGATGGCTGAGTGCAAATCCGCAGCAACTCCGCTCGATCGCAATCTCAAACTAGATGCGAACTCCGGTACCAAAGTGTGTGAACCGACTTAGTATCGGTAACTCATCGGGAGTCTCATCTACCTCACAATCACTCGACCCAATCTCAGTTATCCGGTCGGTCTCCTTAGTCAATTCATGCAAACACCGCGTGATACTCACTTGGATTGCGCTAAGCGAGTTCTACGATACGTGAGCGGCACAATGGATTGCGGCATCCTCTACAAGACCGTGATGCCAATACCCCTCAAGGGGTACACAAACGCCGATTGGGACGGCTACAAAGCTGATAGAAGATCAACCTCCGGATTTGTTTTCTCCCTCGGCAACGAAGCAATATCCTAAAGCAGCAAAAAGCAACAAACCGTCGCTCTTTTGAGCACAAAGGCAGAATACAGGGGCGTGGCAGTGGCCGCATGTGAAGCCGTATGGCTGAAAAGGATACTCAAGGATCTGGGCATACCCATCAAGGATCCGACTTCCCTTTACTGCGACAACATGAGCAGTATCTATCTGGCTCAGAACCTGGTGTTGCACGCGCAGACAAAGTACATCGAAGTGCACTATCACTTCATCCGAGAGCGCATTCTAGCTGGTGATGTCGACCTACAACACATTAGCACAAATCTTCAAACGGCCGACATCTTCACTAAAGCCTTAGGAGCCGACAAGGTGTGGCAATTCATGACCGATCTCGGATTGACGATCCCTGATCTGCCAAGCTTGAGGGGGAGTACTGAAGACACTACGCAATAATGCGTAGATTCCGCACTACGCAATAATGTGTGGATTCTGCAACCGCGCAACGAAGCCGCGAAGACGCGAAGAGCCGATCTACCACGCAAAGTTGTGAAGAATGACGCAAGCCGAAGCACTGACTTTGCAACTCCGCACAATGCAAGCTGGAGCACGGATCCCGCAACTCCGCATAAATGCGAGTCGACGCGGACTTCGGAACACGAGTCGAAGCAGATTTTGGATACCGTCTGAAATTGAGCCGACTTGGGCTTGAGGGGGCGTGGTGAGAATCAAGCTCAACTTGGTCTAGTGTGTGAACTCACCTTGAGAGTGAATAGACACTCCACTAGTCAAGAGTCACCATTATGTCACCACTTTGTATTCTAGCATTTAGTATGAGTCATAGAATCATATTCTATGACACATAACTTATGAGCCTAAACCCTTCCCCATGCTCCATGAGTCTTGTAGTTAATGAAGAGAGAGGGTGACTATATAAAACACCCTCCTCCCACCATGTATAATGTTGTGTCTTTCTCTTTTGTGAATATTATCTACCTTGCGTATACTCTGTGTATCACTCATTGTCTCTCTCTCTCACACACTCTCTCTCTCTCATACACACACAGTTCGCACCTATTCCGCTACACAATAATCACACTCGATTCTTTACACCGACTGTGAGAGAAAAGAAGACCGATGGAGTTTCGGTCAACAAGAGTTTTTGGCATGGGCTTGTGGGTTCAACGTTGTCGTGTGGTTTTTCACACACGATATGAAAACTAGTAAAATAATTATTTAAGATTAACTTAATGGTTTAATATGGAAAGATAGGTGTCTTCAAGAGCTTCATAACGCATTTTACTACACATGAAACGGTGTCGTGATGTGGCATGTCTAGTGCGAGAAAAAGTCAAAAATTGAGGATCCACACACATTTCACGAATACTTGTAAAAATGAAAATAAATAAACCTAGGTCACAATGGCATTGAGTGCATGTAGAGGGTTGCAAGTAGGATTTGAACCTTGCACCTCTAAGATAAGAGGCAATTACCTTACCACTAAAGCTACTACTAAGTGCTTTAGATGTTCTATATTTCTTTCTCATATTCAGTATTCCGTAGGAAACAAACGAACAAAATTGTGTACACAAAACCACGGTTTTAAGCCCATGGTTTCCTGCATGTCACTAAGCAAAACTGTGTGCATAGAAACCATGGCTCCAAGCCCATGGTTTTGTGCATGGACAAACCTATAAAACCCCTAGTACCGCTTGTGTAAAGGGGGGGGCTCAATATGATATGACCATCATCATCACCATCAATAATATAAGCTTCTATTTCTTCTTCTTTGCATCTATCTTGTAATTATTTATCTACTTCTCAAGTGTACAATCTTCAATCTTCTCAAGTCTAATAGGTCTTCCTCCAATCTTACATTTACATCTTCTTCTTCTCAATACCTTGACGGACATCCTCCTTGGTCCAAGACCCCAGTGGTCCCGCTCAAGCAAAGCACGCTCGCACGCGCATCTTCGCGAGAACGGATAAATAAGTATCAAGTTATGTGAATATGAAGTTTGAGAAGATAAGGAAAATAGAATTGTGAAATATCCCACATAGATAGGAAACTTTAGGATCCATCTATATAAGCAAATTGAGAACTATTAGTTTTCATCTATATGTTGAGAGCACAAAAGGAATGGTTAGACTTGGACCAATTTGTCTACATGGACAAATGTGACTAAGGAATCGGATATCGGAAACTAGAAACCAGATGCAGTCGGCAACCAGAAACCAGATGGAGTTGGCGACCGGATAGAACCGGCAGCAAAATCGGGAACCGGAAATCAGATGGAGCAGGCAATCGGAAACCAGAAACTAGAAACTGGACGGAGCCAGCAACGAAGTTGGGAACCGGAACCGGCAACCGGCGACCAATCGGAAGGAGTTGGCAATCGGCAACCGGACGGCGATGGATTGGAAACCGGACAGAGCCAGCGACGAAGTTGGGAACCGGAACCGGATGATGACGGAACCGGCAACTAGTGACCAATCGGACGGAGCCAACAATCGGCAACCGGACGGGGATGGACTGGAAACCATACGAAGCTGGCGACAAAGTTGGGAACTGGAACCGGATGACGACGGAACCGGCAACCGGTGACCAATTGGACGGAGCCAACAACCGGCAATTGGCAACTAGACGGCGATGGAACAGAAACTGGACGCGGACCTGACGGATCGGATGGGCAACGGTTGAGATGGACGGATGATAGGATCATGTGGCGAATTAAAGTAAAGTAAAGGCGAAGTGGACGCATGCAACTGAAGTTGGAGGGCATGCATAAAGTAAAGGTCATGTGAAAGGCATGCAAAGAAAAGAGGGAGGCCATGCATAAAGTAAAGGTCATGTGGAAGGAAGCAACTTAAAAAGGAGGCCATGCAACTAAAAGTAAAGAGGAAGCAACTAAAAATAAAGGCCAAGCAACTAAAAATGGAGGCCATGCAACTAAAAGGGAATGCAAGATGCAAACTAGAGTTCCTCATGGAACTGTATCTTCGAGTGGGGGAAAAAAACTCTAAGCCTAATTATCTTAGAAAAAGAAAAACCTAATTATCTTATGGAATCCATCTCTCGAGGAAACCCTAATCCTAATTTCCTTATAGAAGCCGAAATGCCAAATTTTCTGAAGGGCCATAAACCCTAATTTTCCATACGGAAGCTATATCTCTCAAAAACCCTAATTTCTTATCAAAGCAAAAACCCTAATTTTCCTATCGAATCCATATCTCCGTTTCTTCTAATCTATTATTCTATTAATCTTTGTAAGCTTAAAATTTTGTAATCCCAATCTTGGGATAGATTGTAATCTTTCTTTCCCTTTGTTAATGAAATTTGTCAATCTTTCTCATTTCTATTAATTCTTTGAAAGGCCTCGGGGTCCTGCCTCAAGTTCACAACAACGTGCAACGCACTGTCCCACACGCGTGCCAAGTGTTACCCATATAGGTGTATGGGAGGGTTAAGGTGTAATGTGTATGGTGTTAAATGTGTAAGGTGTGTAATGTGTAATATGAATGAGTATGTGTATGAACACATGCACATTTGTGTGCATGTCTACAAAGGTGAGAAAATGGGTAAGTAATGTAACTCCCTACTTGTCTCATTCTTTATTTGTAACGGTTCCCTCTTGTACTATATAAGCCCCTGATGGGGCATGTAATGCAATATATCTTTTCTCCCTCTCAATTTTGTGTCATTTCCTATTTCTCTCTCTCTCTCTCTCTCTCACACACATGTAATTCCCCTTGGGAGGGGGGTGAGGTCATTTTAGCCTTCACCCCCCACCCATTAACAGTTTTTTCCTAGACACCATGTTGCCACATCCTTTCAATGTTGCAACAGTCATAGCCTAGCTCTTATATAAACGGGATTAAGTTGTTGAGTTTGGCTTGTGTCATACAAGTCATGGTGGAAAGCTTAACAAATACTTGAAAAGGATTTAACCTACATTTCAATATGCTAATAGTAGTTTTGTCCCAAACCGGCTTGGTTTGGTTTGGTTCGATTCAAGTTTGAGAACCCCAAAACGGTTTAGGCTTAACCGTTTTCGTTTGGATAAGACCAAACTGGTTAAGCCTAAACTGAACTGTTGAAGACTTACACATTGTGTAAATCATCTCACCAATATGGTATAATAACTGATTGATAATACCTACACAAGCTTGATAAATTAATAAAACCAACGTAAAGAATATTAAGAAAACTACAATCTATTCATCACATACGCTCTCCTCCCAACAACTTGATCTCAAAATTATTCTTAATACATTAAAGGTGCTTAATGAATTGATGAAGTTAAGCACAACAATGTTTCGAAATGGATATTCACCCAATTGAGTATAATAAATATAATGAATTTTATGACTAAAGAATATTTTACTTCGAAGTAAAAAACAACATATTTATGTATAGATTATGCATATACATGTAAGTTTCAATGTAAAAAACAACATTATTCATCATCGAACTTGTAGAAGTGAATAGACTGATGAAACTTCGGTAGTGTTCCACGACAAGGATTCATGACTAGATTCCATTGCTATGGCTTCACTTAGGTCGTTACAAACAACATTCATAGTAGGTCTCTTTGCCCCTTCAAATTGGACGCATGTCATGGCAACCTCTGCAACTTTCCATATAGATGATAAATTATATTTATTTTCAAGTCGTTCATCAACAATGTTTTCTATAATCCCTCGCTCGTACGCCGGTCTTACCTATCCAACAATAAAATATGTACAAAGTTTCTTCAAAATTTCCTCAACTATCATGTATTTGTTTGATGATTAGTTATATCATACCCATTCCACAATGTGGACATTGTCTCCATTTTCTATTTCTGTATCTTTCAAGATGGGTGGTTGTCCACATAAAGCTTCCAAAAGAACCACCCCAAAGCTATATATATCAATCTTCTCTGTCAATTGTAGTGTGGACGCGTACCTATGATATAAAAGTGAACATAGAAGAGCATTGAAACATGAGGCGTTTTGGGGGGGATTTCTTTTATGAACTAAAAATATATAAAAAAGACCCCTATTAAAGACCAAATTTAAATTTAAATTATGATATGAGAATAAAATAGACAAGTAAAATAAACCATTGCTTCTTCTCTTTTCTTTTCCAGAAGTAAAGAACAATAAAGCCTAACTATAATATTCAAGTAATTCTTCACCACAACGTTTACTTTCAAATCCTTTGTCTATAATATTAATGTTTTTTGCCTTCTCACGATTATAAGCTGAAAGACTTACTCTGGATCGAAGTACCCCAGAGTACCAATTATCCTTGTTGCAATGTTATCTGAATCAACGGACTTGAGTTTAGATATTCCAAAGTCAGACACCTTCCCTTCAAGATTTTTAGATAATAAAATATTGCTACTCTTCACATCTCTATGAATGATGTTACATCCATGGTGTAGGTACGCAAGTCCTATATAAAAAAGACATCATTTCAACACAAAATATGCAATTATGGTATAAAAATGGTAGAATATGAAAAATTCCTTACCTTGTGCGGCATGCGATAAAATTTGTAATCTCTCAAGCCATGTTAGAGTTTGTGCTGCTTTTCTTCCTTTTGTAATGAATAAAGAAACAAACATTTTTAAATGTAAAGTCACCCTTAAGTGAATAATGTTGTTACATCTTGACATAACTACATCATTATAGTTTCTTCAATACCACAAATCGAGTTCATTTTAGGAGATTCTAAAAACACCCCGAACTTAATCACTTGTGGAGACATTGTATAGGGGATCATTCTTTTTAATGATGTTAAAATACTATCCTAAAGATTCCCAATATATTATATTGATCAAATCTATAATATGAGGTTTTTAGTGACAAAGGATTCTAAGCTTACAATTAGGGACCAATGTGGGCAAATGAAAATTAAGTGTAGATTATCTTACTCGATAGGGCATCGTACAATGAACCATTTGACATAAATTCATAAACCAACACTAGAGATTCCTTGATACAATAGCCCTCAAATCCAACAAGGTTTTTGTGGTGCACACGAGAGAGAAGAGTGACCTAAAATTCAAAAGAAAAAGTTAGTGTTGCAAAATTATGAGAAGAATAACATACAATTCCGAACAAGAAGTTAGCATACCAAAATTACAAACCTAACATAAAATGTAGTATATTGACATTATATTTATTTGGTGATCACTCTATTGAATTAAGTTTCTCAATGTAGTGAATTACATTACTCACTAAAACTTGAAGAAAAGTACATGGATCTAAAGTAAATTTAATCACTCTATTGAATTACATTACTGACTAAAACTTGAATAGAAGTACATGGATCAGTTGCTTAAGTTTCCATCCACAAAACAAAGAAAATATTCCCTTTAAATGTACAGAAATCAAATACCTCATTCAGAAATTCTTGTGGTCCTTGCGTTGAGGTGCTTGATAATATTTTAATGGCGACTTCTAAACCATTTGGAAGATTTCCCTTGTATACCGGACCAAAACCACCTTGACCAAGCACCTTTGAGAAGTTATTCGTTGCCATTTGGATATCTTCGAAAGTGAATTGCTGAGCGACTTTAGTAGCATTTTTTATATCTTCTGTATTAATATTGACTGCAGATGAAATAAAATGATATTATCTTCGGTCCAAAACTTGAATTGTACAATTCTTTGAAACGATTATTTCTATATTAAAGTGAAATGTAAATGAAGAGTCCATATCATGGATAAAACGTAAAAGAAAATAAAGCCTTTCATAACATTAAGGATAATTAAACAACATACCAGAAGGATCTCGGTGCTTATCATGTGCAGGATGTGTGGGAGTTTGAGGTTGCAGTAGTTTTATTTCATGTATATTGTGATTTGCTCGAGTGTTCCTCCGATTGAAGAAACATAGAATTGCTAATATGATGATGATCAATAATAGAACTCCACCAGTAATGAAACCGATCATACGTTTTTTGTATTTTCATGATGAAGGGGAACTTCCACAACATACAAAGCTATTCCCATCGTAACTAAAAATCGAAAAAACTTCAAACTACTTGTCACTGCATTCATTTTTAATTATGATGATTTCAATCTAATATAATAAAACACATTTCAGAACAGAAATTCACAGTTTTCTTTACTGTGTTTATTAACCAAGGTATGCACATTTTATATGTAATCCACATTCTATGTTGAAATACCAAGGTAAGTATATTTTATAATATATTTTTCTAATGGAATGTCTCAGATGTACATGCTAATGGTAATGGTTAAACGCAATCTTGCATAAATAACGAGAAACTCAGCCATTTTACAATACTCTCCCAATTTCTGTGGTTCTCAATCATGTAACGACTCTTATCACTAGAAACCTAACAATCGCCATCAAATCCCATATAATTTTGGTAGTTCACTACATTACCAAAAACATGTCATATTACCATGCAGAATTAGATTGTCACAATTGTAGATTCAGTGGCATACTTCTGAATTAATATAGGCTCAAGTATATTTAAAAACAAGGTAGCCTACCTGAACTGGAGTACTCCTAATGATTGTCTTTGTAGGAGCATTTCTGGTATTGTCCCACTAAAGTTGTTGTTGGATAAGTTACTGAAAAATCAGATCAACATATTGAAGTATTTTGAAAATACGTCACCATAACAAAAATTTGAAGAAAGTTGTGACAAATTTGAAGAAAATAAATTGGATGTCGGGATACTTACAGATATGCTAATTTCGGCAAATTTGAAAGTGAGGCAGGGATTGGACCGCTCAAATTGTTATTGCTTAAATCCCTACACATTTAATTATGTAAGATGTGATGATCAGATGCAAGTTAATACTTAAGTCATCTCTAGTTATGCAAACTTGTGTTAAAATATCTTCTGTTTACGTTTACTTTATGTATACATACTAGTACTAATTACTTCGGATAGTCCATACATCATAAAAAAAGAATGTCCCTAAATATGAACAATTACTACAATAAATTGTAGTATATAAATTAACGGTACTGGGTCAAAAGAGATCTTCTTACAAGGTGACAAGCTGATCCAGGTTACTGATGCTCGATGAAAGATTCCCCACCAGACTATAGTTTGATAACAATCTGCAGGAATATGAAACAATGCCACAATTAGCTTCACAGAAAGACAAGAAATTGTAAAATCACAATTAGCTTCAGACACACATCGATGTTACTCTAGCAGGTTTTTGTGGGTTTGAATAATCACAATCGATCCACGAATACTTATATTTTTTCGGTAGGCATGGGTCCCCGATAAAACTTCCCAAGGTTGCGAATAAATCTTGTAGCGCGGTAACTGTTTAGAAGTTGATCAAACAAACATGTAGAAGTTGAATAATGTAAATGAATGATCTGTCTGTGTGTGGAGTGCAATTGTACATACCATCGGAGGAGGAGGTGGGGGTGGTGGCATTCATGGGGTTGTCAAACAGCTCCAAGACTTCGAAGCCAGCAATCGAAGCAGGATATGGTGAGTTCGATTCAGTGTTGACAACAATTATGATGTTATCGGAATATGGTGTGGGTGCATCACTGTTGTACTGAAACCCTTTATACAGGCCTGGAGCCTGGTTGTAGAGGTCTACATGTTTTGCAAACACATCCCCATTGACAGTGATATTGAACATTCGTTGTCCGGAAGCATTGACGCGTGGATCGATCTCAGCGAAGAAGAATATCATGTAGTACTCGTGGCTGTCTGTGATTGTAGCTGCAGTCAAGACATCCCCTAATTCTTTTAAGTTCACAATGAAATCAGTTTGAAAGAGACTGGTCCGCATTACGGCCATGGGAGGATAATCAAGCATGTCATTCACCCCCACATCCAGGTCAGTCTGTGTCACATTGTTCCGTACGTCCGAATATCTCCACCAGAACCTATCAAAGGCGTCATCTGGATACCTGCACAAACCTCCACACTAGCTAGCTTCCTTAGCATTCTAGTTCAAGTTTCTATAATCAAAAAAAAAGTAGCCGACCTTAGGATTCGTGGGTTATCCGACAGGGTGCCGTAGTCGTCTCGAAACAACATGCGCATCGCGTGGTTGGTGTTGTTGATCATGGCTGTTGACGACATTGTTGAAGGGAGCGGACGCAACTCCAGCGAGTTTATGAATGGCGCGTCGCTCGTGTCAGATGCCGCCGACAGACACACCGACACGAAAGACGTTTGTGCACGAATGTGCATCTCTTCAAACCAAGGATGCTCCTGGGGTAGGCCAATTACGATCTTCACTCCTTCGTAGTTGTCCACAATCACGTGAAAGCTGATTTGATCCGTCACACGCTTCTGGTAGGTCGTTGATGCGAGGCCGGACCAGAACGTGGCACGGATCAAGTAGTAGTCTCCGGCTATGGCAGGCAGGGTGTAGCAGAACTTGCTCTGGTTCAGAATAGTGGTGGGGAAATAGCGCATACTGGCGTACTGACTCTCATTACTCATGCTGGAGTAGTACGGAATGGGGAGTGGGTTAACAGTCGTGCTGGCAGACCATTTCCCAATGTCCGGCCAAAGCGTGGTGTCTGGCGTCCAAATGACGTCCATCCCTGTCAATGGGTTGGTGTAGTTGGACACGGCGGATGATCCACAATCTATACTCAGGAACCCCGCTGCAGTATAAACATTAATGAATAAATCAGAAGAGAGTTACAAGTAAGTTGCATGAATATAGGAAGGAATACCCACAGGCTCCTTGAGCCAGAAAAGAAAGAAAGAAAGAAAGAAAGAAAGGTGTATTAACGTCTTCTAAGGCCAAATTTGGCCCATGAGACAATTGGTTTACAACAATAGAGTATTTATCCAGTCATCATAACTAAAAATAAAATTAAGTAAAAAAAAAATAGAACTTAAACTAAAAGAGTTCTAGTAGTGTACAATATGTAGTATACTCGAAAGTGACCATACACTAAGCCTAATTTTATTTCCACCCAAGCCTCTCGAAAAGAAGTGGGGGGTCAAAGGGTCTTGATGTGGGTTCCAATGTAGAGAGTGCCCTAGCCATGGCTTCTAGGCGGTGTAGCTCACGTTCCCTTATTTTCAATATTGCGTCCACATCACGTTGAGTTGTTTTGAAACCCGGCACCCGAGGACGTCTGGTTCTTCTCTGGTTTTCTGCCTCATCAATGGAAAGGCCGAGTGGTGCAAGTGTGTCGGCATTCGTTGTCTCCTCAGGTTCCTGAAAAACTGCATTTGTTACATGTTCGTGATCATTAGCAGCATTATTGTCAACATTTTGTAATTTATTCTCTCTGTGTTGTTTTAGTTCTAGAATGTATTTGCCTAATTTCTTTATATCTAGGGTATCTAATAGTTTGGGGAGGGTGGGAGACGGACCAAGTATGTCTTGGTATTTTGCCCTTATCTCGGCATAGGTTGGACACTTGCAAGTAAAGTGGTACTCATCCTCTATCTCTATGTGACATAACCTACATATCCTTTCCTCCCTAGGGACTCCACTAGTACGGCCATTTTCAATCTCAAGTTGGTGAGATGATATTCTAAGTTGTCCAATGGCAACCCTTGCATGTGGTAAGAATACATCTAGATATTTTGGCCGTGTGATAAAACCTAACTCAGAGAAGTGCATGAAGTGTTTCTTATAGTACGACATTTTAGATGGGAGTGGCTCTAGTGGGGTGATCCATTTACACCGAGTGTAAATTTGCCATATTTCTTGGCGTATTACTTTATTGCGGTTCTCATGAGAGATTAAGGTGTTATCACTCGTGTGGTTGTACCTAAGGGGAGGTAGGTTATTAATGTCTAGACCATTCGCAAGAAGCCAAGTCACCATCATGCCATACCATGAGCTAGTATAGCCGGACTCATACAATGATCGAGAGGCCTTAAAGGCTTGATGAGATATTCTATCATGTGGTTGGCTATGTATCCTATCAATAAAGACTACAAGTTGAAAAAGTGCCTCTACTAGCATTGGGGGTAACGTGAACTCGGCCCTAATAATGTCATGTGGTACAGTCGATTTGCTTCGGAGTTGGCGTGATAGCATCATCACCAATGGTCTCTCTAATTGCGTCCACATGAAGGATGGTAATCCTGGAGCCCAAACCGCAGATGCATACATGAGGGAGGGGGTCACTAATGAGTCAAAGAGCCACCCTTTAGTCCGTGGCTCTTGAAAGTGTGCTTGGTGGCATTGTCTCTCTAGGAGTGAGAGGGATGCATGTCCTCTCGTGAGTCTATCCTTCGCTGCCTGTGTCATCGAAACAGGGGGATGAGGTCGTAGCTGGTGCTCATTGCAATGACATTAATCAGCAAAACAGGGACATTAATCCATCCCGAAAGCACAGCCATTCCAATGGATGGTCGATGATTACATGAAGTACTGGATTATTCAAGCAAATCCGGTTATGCATTGGCCACTATAAGTAAACGGAAAGAAGATGCCATGCCACAAGTGGTTGGAAATAATGATGATCATGTCATTAAATAGAAGAGATGAACATAATTTGCTCATTATTTTCTCTTTCTTTGGCTTATGACCGAGTCCTAAATCCCACATTGCTATTTCTATTTTTATTTACTGTGTATGTATGTCCCAATTCTTGAGACCAATGAATTCTGATTGTTTGGAAATAAAAAAAACGCCCTTCACAACGCCTCTTTGACTCATAAGTCTCTACACAGAACACGTAGTATGATGGCTACCCGTTGGGAGTCCACCCATTGGAACTGGGTTGGGACAGACCATGGTGGCGTCCCCTTTGGGACTAGGACTAAGACTAGGATTGGGCCCCCTAGTGGGTCCCATTCATTTTTTGAGTTATCTGTCCTAGACTCTAGTTGGGGGAGAATAGGAACACGATAACATTTGTCCTAGGGTGAATGTTTGTGTGTGTATAAAACGTAATATGTCAAGGTGGGTATCGACAAATAATCTAACCAAAACCATCATTGAGGGAGACGAGAATAATAGGCTCTGTCCCGTTCTCAAGCAAGTGGATATCAAACCATGTCAAAATTTCTTGTGAATGTGTGGGTCATCTCAAAATCTACAATGCTACAGGGTTTCCTCATTGATCGATTCAAAAATACGGTCCCACAAATCATTTACCATACCTCGTGACTCAAAGTGGAAGGAAGTTAAAGATGTTCTCAGGCAAATGGATATCAAACCATGTCCAAATTTCTTGTGAATGTGTTTGTCATCTCAAAAACTACAATGTTATAGCCTATGGGGTTTCCTCATTGAGCGATTCAAAAATATGTTCCCACAAATCATTTACCATACCTCGTGACTCAAAGTGGAAGGAAGTTAAAGATGTTCTCAAGCAAGTGGATATCAGACCATGTAAAAATTTCTTGTGAATGTGTGGGTCATCTCAAAAACTACAATGCTATATAGCCTATGGGGTTTCCTCATTGAGCGATTCAAAAATATGGTCCCACAAATCATTTACCATACCTCGTGACTCAAAGTGGAAGTTAAAGATGTTTGCACTTTGTTGCATAGGATATAGGGGCATGTTAACTTCTTGTCCAATTTACATCTATTGTTAAGGTGCGAAGTGATTATGTTATTTGAATTGTGAACATCTATTTTATCAATTCTTTAATATTTCAATTAAGTTATCCATCTCTATAAGTGAGAATTTCTATCCAATTAATTGTTATAAACTCAATCATTGGTTCCTATCCAATGTTTGGTTTACATGCAACATGATCGAGCACTTTAGTTTCTATCTAATTAATTATTTTAGTTGCTATCTAAGAAATTCTTTTAATTCAATCCAATGACATTTATTCCTACCTACATAATTTAAATTTTAGTTTAATTTCTATGGTCATTCTTCTTGTTCCTTTACGGTCTCTTGGTGGAAATGCTAAGCTATTCAATCAGCACACGTATCTAAATTGATATAACGTAAAAAATAAAGTATCTTTCTCAGCGTTTATTCACTCAGTTTTATATTAGAAACAATATTTGTATTCATGAAAATACATAGTAAAAAAGAAAGTAACTTTTTGTGCATTTATGTACTAAGAAACAATAGTTTTTATTTATGAAATTATGATATTATATGATTGAACTTTGATGTAAGAAAGACTATTATTATATCAAGCAAATTGCTAGATACATCTAAATTTTGGTACTTCCAAATTTTAGAGTTTAGGGTTTAGTGTTTAGGGTTTAGGGTTGCAAATTTGAATATATTAATGACACTTCATGAGTGGCCATCGACATTGATTGGTAATTTGATTCCATTCTTATGGCCTCACATAGGTCATTACAATTTTCAAACACTAACCATTGTAGAACTCTTTATTCCTTCAAAACGGACACATGCCATGGCGATCTTTGCAACTTTCCATACAGAAGACAGATTATACTCATTTTCAAATCGTTTATCCACAACATTTTCTATCACTCCTGTTTTGTATGAAGGTTTTACTTGTCTAGCAACAAAAAAATTACAAGTTTACTGAAACGTTAATATTTAATAGGACATAAAAATGTCTCAAGTGGTTTGTTATCATACCCATTCTCTGATGTAGATATCTTCAGTTTTTGTTTCTGGATCTTTAAGAATGGGCCGTTGTCCACATAAAGCTTCAAGGAGAACCACCCCAAAACTATATATATCAACTTTCTCAGTCAATTGTATTTGGATGCATACCTATATCATAAAACAACTTTTGATGATAAGCATAATTGACTATGATCAAAGGAAGTTATACCAATCGTGAACTCAAATCTTACTCAGGATCTATGTATCCTAGAGTACTAACAAGCCTTGTGTTGGATTATCTCCATTATTGGATGTAAGTTTCGATATTCCAAAATCAGACACCTTCCCTTCTAGATTTCCGAATAATAAAATATTACTATTGTTCACATCTCTATGAATGATATTGAATCTGTAGTGTAGATATGCAAAGCCTACACACATAAAAAAAAAACATTATTTCAACATAGATTATGAAAATAATTTATATGTTAATGAATTTGTTTTTGTTACCCTATGCTGCATCAGATAAAATTTGTAATTCTCACACCATCGAAGAGTTTGTGATGCATTTCTTCCTTTTCAATTGCGAACAAAAATATATTATTAGATGGAAATGAACCTTTAATAATGATAAATCCATGAATCAGTTGAGAGTAAGTAGCCTATACATGAATTGGTTGTTGCATGAATATAAAGCTCATTTCTCTTTCAGATTTCTTTGACTATGACTGAGTCATAAAGCCCACATTGCTATTTTTAATTTTATTTCCTGTGTAACATCAAAATTCCCTGATAATTTCCCAATTCTAGAGACCAATGAAACGTCATTCTGAAAGCATTTTAGAACGCCTCTTTGACTCATAATGCCTCTCTAAGCACATTAAATTCTCATTGAACATTTGAAATATGGAACACATAACTACAAAAAGGATCAATAAAAAGTAAGGGGCTATTTGTGCAATTTCAGCACCCCTTTTTTACTTCTAAGTTCTACTTATTATGCCATCGTAGACGGATAGCATAGTAGTGGCAAAATAATCAGAGAAGTGACATAGAGAAGATAGAGAGAGATAAAGTGCCTAAATGAATGTAGCTCAGTTGGTAAGGTTCAAGAAGGTCTTGGATTCAACCCCTATATTCTATAGTGGCATCTAGTAAAGTAAAGACGGTATTGGATTCAACCCCTACATTCCACAATAGCATCTAGTAAATTCAGAGATATGTATGGAGCAATATGTAGTGCTAGTAGTGCAATAACTAATCTTGTTAAAAAGAAAGAGACATAGAGTGAAAGAGGAAAGTCGAGCACCTTAACTTATGTGATAGAGAGTCAGAAGATCCTCTTTCCACCAATGTCACACACTGCTCACATACATGTCAAGAAAAGTATGTGTTGGTGGAAGGACAAGGAACTGTGATATCAAATGTGGTCTAATTCTAATGTAGTCTTAAGGAGATGCACGGATCAATGCCTAGCTTTTTTCTTCCACATGGGGATCACCTATTTTCACTTGTCAATATTGACTACTCGTTGGGATTAGTAGTATGATGGCTACCCGTTGGGACTACCCATTGGAGCTAAGTTGGGACAAACCATGGTGGTGTCCCCTTTGGGACTGGAACTAGGATTGGGGTCCATTCATTTTTGGGGTTGTGTCCTAGTTGGGGGAGAATAGGAACACCAAAGCCTTTGTCATACCAGGGTGAATGTTTGTGTGCGTAAAACATGATATGTCAAGTTGGGTATAGACAAATAATCTAACCAAAACCATTATTGAGGGAAAGGAGAATAGTAGGGTTTTGGTCTCACGTAATATGTCAAGGTGGGTATCAACAAATAATCTAAACAAAAACATTAATGAGGGAGAGGAGAATAGTAGGCTTCTAAACAAAAACATTAATGAGAGAGAGGAGAATAGTAGGCTTTGTCCTAGTCTCAAGCAAGTGGATAGCTACCCATGTATAAATTTCTTGTGAATGTGTGGGTCATCTCAGAAACTACCATGCTATGGGGTTTCCTCGATGAGCGATCCAAAAATACGATCCCACAAATCATTTACCATACCTTATGACTCAAGGTGGAAGGAGGTTAAAGATGTTTGCATTTTGTTGCTATAACTTATAGGAGATAGGGGCATGTTAGCTTATTGTCAAATTACTAATTTGTTTTTTAAAGTGCGAAGCTATTATGTTAATTGAATTGTGAACATCAATTTTATTGCAATTAAGTTATCCATCTCTTTAAGTGAGAATTTCTATCCAATTAATTGTTATAAACTCAATCATTGGTTCCTGTCCAAAGTTTGGTTTACTTGCAACATAATGGAGCACTTTAGTTTCTATCTGCTTAATTATTTTAGTTGCTCCCTTTTATTTCTATCCAATTGGCTTTCATTTCTACATGCGTCGTTTGGCTTAGCCAGCTTGAAAACGGCTTAGCTGGCTTGAGCCGGTTTGGCGAGGCTCAAGCCAAGCCGAGCCAAGCTCAAACCGTTAAGGCAAGTTCAAGCCTAAATGAGAGAGAGAAAGAGAGAGAGGGAGGGACACAATAGACAAGGGGAAAGAGAGAGAGGTTTCCAAACCGGTTTCCAAGCCGGTTTGGAAACCAGTTACCAAACCATTTCACAAACCAGTGTAGCCTAAACCAGTTTGTGAATCGGTTCGGTTCAAGTTTGAGATCCTCGAAATGGTTTAGGCTTAGCCGGTTTGGCTTGGATCAGGCCAAACCGGTTAAGCCTAAACCGAACTAGTGCCGATCCCTAGTTTCATCTGCAAACATAAAGGCCACTTAGCTAAGGAATTGTTGGGATTTCGGTCCCTCCGAATGGGATATGAGTACCCGGCAAGGAAGACCCGGTGAGAACCGGATGACGTAGGCCCGGTCAGAACCTCTCACTGAATGAAGAGACATATATGAAAATATGTTTCTGAGAGCCCATTGGGGCTATATCTGTAAATAGTCCTAATGTCATATTAGTATAAATATGACCTAGAGCAACTAGAATGTGTATCGTTGTATTGTCATTTTTGTTGTATAGAGTTATTGGTGTAACTGCTGTACAGAGCGTCGTAGAGAGAGAGAGAGATACAAAGTGATTCTCTGTTGTAACCGCCGCCAGGTGAAGACTACGAGCACGAGGTCGTTGTCCTTGTGCTCCCTTGTTGTATTCTCCTTACATAGTGATAGTTTGGAGTCCGTGGGCTCCCGTGGTTTTTTCCCATTTTGGGTTTTCCACGTTAACATACTGTGTACACTCTCTCTTGCTCTATTGTTCGTGTGTATACGTGCATTTCTTCCTATTCCCATCTTTCTGTGGTTGATCCTAAGACTCGGTTGTGGCTGAGCAATATTCCGCATATTCTTGTCAAAGTGGTATCAGAGCGAAACGACACAGAAAATGGAAGATTCGTTGGGAGGCATATTCAAGCTCATCAGCTCCAACTACTCAGTATGGAAGTTGAAAATGAGGGACATGCTCGTGGTTAAAGATCTTTGGTTGCCGGTTCAGTTTGGGGACAAGAGACCAGACTGTTATTCCTTAGGGCCGGACAATGGCCTAACACAGGGTGCCTACGGAAGACACTTCACCAAATGGGTGCTACGGCGAGATAACTTAAGACTCAATGATTAATTAGACTTTAATTGGTTACTTAGCAGTATGGCATTAGACTTGATACACGCGTATGATAGAACAATTAGCACAGAACGATAATCAACACTTAAAGATAAAACAAGAAGCTCTATTAATTATCCGTCCAAGTTTTACATTGTAACCGGGCCTTTATATAGGTCACCGGTGCTGAGTACAAAATGGTGCCAACCGGCACCTGTTCGGAACCGGTCCGGATCCAGATCGGCATACCGATTCCGATTCGTCCGTTCACGTCTCATAAACTACTTAATTATAATAGATTCCGAATATACAATCCCTTTCACATTCTGGTCTTTAACTCCTTTGTCGGTCGGGTAACACATGGCACGCCCGTGGGACAGTACCTTGTACGTCGAATCCCACTATCCGGCCCCTTAGTCTTCGTCCAAGATATCCAGAATACTCTGCTCCAGGGTGTCCAATGGTTCTTCGGGAATCTGTTGTTGCTGCTGTTGTGGCTGTTGTTGCTCCGGCTCTAGCTCCTTCGACTGTTGCTCCTTGGATGGCGTATGTTCGGCTCCCGGTACTGGCGATTGTGGCGGTGATTCCTCCGTCAGCTGCTCTGCCGGATTTGACTCCGGTTGACTCACCCCAGCCTTATCCCCGTCGGGTCCTTGCCCCGGTGATGGCTCCTCATCGTTGAGGTTGACGGTCGCCGCCATGCTTCTGTAGTGCACTCAAACACTCATGACTGGAAATTGGTCCCAATGTATGTCAACAAAGACTTGAGTTATCCCAAAAGCAGTAGGGATAGTCCCAAACAACCCCAATCAAAGTTGGCTCGATAGTCCTAAGGAGTCATAAGCAAAGTTGGGTCAAGTTGTAGTCCCAAACAATGCTAGGAAAGTCTCGATCACCACGTAATCACAATCACAATCTAAGTTGGGACTCATTAAAAGGAACCAATCCAAGTTCCTACGACAAGAAAGGTGCCATCCTAGGTTGGGATAGTTAGTTCCAACGACTAGTCCAATGGCCATAGCTTGGCCTATATAAGGAAGAGCCCCTCCTCATATTTTCTTGATTGTTGCTATCTCGAAATTTTGGCGCCAAAAATCCAAAGTGGTAATAGTCATCAATTGGCAATAGAAGATGAAGAGCTATCATGAGATCATTAGAAGATTCAAGTTTTGTCAACAAGTGTATAATAATGGGATAGCGAATCAAAAGGTTGCGTAAAAGGCCATTGATCATAGACTCCTATATCTTCTTTTGTTTCTCAATGTCTCGTCATCTGATTTTCTGGATTTTCTTTCTTTCTAGATTCGAACCTCAAACGTATCTTGCTACAAATTTCTTGAAATTATTGTGAACCATTGTAAGGATGTTTTATTAAATTGTATGTAATTGGGAACCTTTGTGTCTTGTGGTACATGAGGATTGTCACATATTTTTTGAACTCACTGGCATGAAATCTTCTAACAGCATATAGGACATGGTGCTGAATTTTGTATAGTTGATGGATTGATTTGCGAGCATCTAGAAAGTTCTAGGAGAATGTATACGAAATTTTAGATCATCACTGGGAATTTTTGAGAAGTTACATGAATACTAACGTTTTGGACTAGTGCAAGGGAAACCGATGAGACCATCATATATGTACGTACATACGTAAACTAACTATCTATATATAAATACACCCTTAGTCCATACATATAGAAATATACATATAGTCCTTACAAGCAATGCACCTATGTGTATACTTACCCATACATACCGAGACACCTTATACACATACGAACCGAGATACATTTACACATATACATACGAATATACACTTACATATACATCGTGTGTTGGCATGGCAGGCCATCACAAATTCTCCAATATATATGTCGATGAACACATCCTGAGTCTAACCCCTAAACCCTAAACCCTGTTTCCGACATGACTCGCAAGAGCTATTCTACAGGTAGACCTTCTCCTCGCCCACTTGTAGCTTCCCATCTAACGCCTTCTGTCAACCACAGTTCGCCAGCACCATCACGCACAAATCCTGCTTCTCCTCCTACTCCAGTACAACGATCTGGCGATGGAGTTACGCTTGGAAACATTGATGGAGCCATTGCTGAGAGAATGGCTTTTGAACGGAAAGTGCAAGTGCGCTCAGACTGGTTGATTCTGTAATGTGACCTCGTGTTGTTCAGCATGAACATATTACTGTAAATAATGCTGGATCAGTTGATTTGTCCACTTCAACTTAGGTGCAGAACTCTATTCCTGATTAGTGCACATCTCGGGCTATTCTTTTAAAGATTGTGTTAACTCGAGTCGAAGTGGCATTGAAAAATGCCAATTCTACCTTGATATGCTTAACAAGTGCAGGAATGGTCCAAATGTGGGCCTCTGAGGTAAATACGACCATGGGCTTAAAACATGCTTTTAAAACTGGATTTATACGTTGAATCACAGTACTGGTGAAGCGAATTTTTAGCATACGAATAATGGAATGTAATGGACAATGAATTGCAAAACTTGATTAGGAAATAACCAACTTCTGGAAGCAACAGACATTACATCAATAAAAAAGAAACAATCACACATACAGCACATATATATACATACAAAAAGCTGTGCAACATGCGTATACATACCGATCTCTATATCAATATATATATGCACATGTGATGAATACAAATAGAGAATTGACTACAACCTACAATTATCTCTCTACAGTTCTGGAGATGCAAAATCCCTTGTTCAGTGAGTTGGGTTGTAATCATCTCTTTCATTGGGTTGTAATCTTTGGTCCTTTAGTTTGGTCTATTGAATGGTGAGATGCATTTATTTCGCTTATTCATATCGGTAGTTGACACGGAAGAGTAGCTAAGGTTAAAAGCTCTCCCTCTCTTTTAGGACTTAATCTTAGCAGCTGCCCCATACAAAGACGTAATTGTGGCAAACTTAAGTAATTCTTCTTCTTCTCGTTTAGCTTTAGCGTGCCAACGGATAACTAACTATCGACCATCAGAATGGCCGTGCTTTCTGGATGGATTAATGCCCCTGTTTTTCTCACTAATTTCATTACAATTAGCACCATCTACGACCTCATCCTCCTCCGCACTCTGGCTCAAGAAACGTTCTATATTCATGCAGCCATTCATAGATTCACGAAGTCTGATTGATAGATTAAATCATCAATGTTTATAATATTTAAATTGCAGCGGAGTTCCTGAGTGTAGATTGTAGATCACCGGACAAGTTCAACTACACCAACTCATTGACAGGGATGAACCCCACATGGACGCCAGACACCGCGCTTTGGTCGAACATTGATCTGCCACCATTGATAATGTGAACCTGCCCACCAACATGACGGATGAGAAGCAGTACTCCCCTCTGCGCTATTTGCCCCGCCAAGTTCTGCTACACCCTGCGCGCCATTGCCGGCAACTACTACTTGATCCGTGCTGCATTCTGGTACGGCCCTCAGTCAGATTTCACGTGATTGTGGACAACTACGAAGGTGTGGAGATCGTAATTGATGTACCGCAGAAATATCCATGGTTTGAAGAGATGTACATTGAAGCGATGCGCCATTCATAAACTCGCTGGAGTTGTGTCCGCACCCTCAAGATATGTAATCAGTGGCCATGATCAGTGTATCCACAAGACTTAGGCACCTTGTTGAATGACCCATCCATCCTAAGGTCGGTACTTCTTTTAATTCTAGAAACATGAACTAGAATCCTAATAACACTAGTGTGGAGGTTTGATGCTCTACAATTTATTTCATGGGTTGCAGGTATTCAGATGACTCATTTGATAGGTTCTGGTGGAGATATGTAAATGGCCACAGAATGTGATACAGACTACCTACCATGTGGATGTGGACGACATACATGAGTATCCTTCCATGGCGGTAATGCAGACCAATTTCATTGCAACAGATATTGTCATCAATTTACCAGAAGATTTCAGAGATATCTTGACTACAAGTACAGCGACAGGCAGCCACGCGTACTTCGTGGCATTGTTCTTGGCGGCATTGTTCTTGGCTGAGATCGATCCCCGCGTCAACGCCTCTGGCCAACGAGTGTTCGACGTAACTGTCAATGGGGATATGTTTGTAGAAGGCATGGACATTTACGACCAGACTCTAGGCCCAACACATTGGGTCCGTACCCGAGACAACATCAAAATTGAGGCTAAAATCAGATCGAACTCATTATATCCTGTTTCGATTGCTGGAGCCGAGGTCTTGCAGCTGTTTCACAACCCCATGAATTTACTTGTCTATTTCTTCTAATTCATCATTTTTATTTTTATTTGCTCTTTTTTAGGGTTTGTTTTTACTATTTTTTAATGCATTGAAACTCAAGGAAAACACCCAAAACTCCTCAACTTTTGATGGTCTTGCATGTTTATTTTTATATCATAGGTACGCATCCACATTACAATTGACAGAGAAGATTGATATATATATCTTTGGGGTGGTGCTATTGGAAGTTTCATGTGGGCTACCGCCCATCTTGAAAGATTTAGAAACAAAAAATGGAGATATTCACATTGTGTAGTGGGTATGATAACTAATCATCTAGAAATTACATGATAGTTGAGGAAATTTTGAAGAAACTTTGTATATGTTCTATTGTTGTGTAGGTAAGACCTATGTATGAGTGAGGGATTATAGAAAACATTGTTGATGAACGACTTCAAAATAATTATAATTTATCATCCATATGGAAAGTCGCAAAGATCGCCATGACATGTGTCTAGTTTGAAGGAGCAAAGAGACCTACAATGAATGTTGTTTGTAACGAGCTAAGTGAAGCCATAGGAATGGAATCTAGTCATGAGTCCTCACCATGGACCACCACCGACGTTTTATCAATCTATTCACATGTACAAGTTCGTTGATGAATAAGGTTGTTGAGTAGTGAAGCTCACATGTATATATGCATAGCCTATACATAAATATGTTGTTTTTGTCTTCAAAGTAAAGTAATCTTTAGTCATAAAAATCATTACATTTACTATATTGGGTAAATATTTATTTCAAAACATTGTTGTGCTTGATTCTCTCAACTCATTAACCACATTAATCTATTGAGAGTAATTTGATATCGGGTTGTTGGAGAGGAGCGTATAGACTTCAGTTTACGTTGGTTTGATTAGTTTATCAAGCTTGTGCAGGTATTAGATCATATTGGTGAGATTATTTACACAATGTATAAGAATTCCTTCCATATTGCTCTTTGGCATGTTATGTGTAATGTTTGGCAATGAAATATTGTGTCTAATTATAAAGTTTCCACATAGTCTACTTTTTCTAGCGCTTTTAGTCCAACTCCATGAAGACAATTTTAATCTTCTGAATGAAGTTTCTAGTCCATTTTCTAGTCTTTATTGGATTCATTCATGTTTCATTAATCATGAGGGAAACTAGGAAGAGAAAACCTTCCGTCAATAGTTGTGGTGCTTAATTCGTCTGGAGTGCATGGAGAATGAAATAGATGAGATCCAAACTAATTCTCACCTTTAGAAAGGTTTTTCCTATCTTCCAGACTATCACATCATAGGCATGGATTGTGCACGAGAATGATTCCATCCTATGCAACACAACCTCCCATTCCATCTTCATGTATCTCAAGTCTACATTCACATATATGGAGGTCATCGAGTGGATGAATACCTCATGACATAATCATTCGCTCTTTCTGAATACAAAGAGCCTATACAATGAGACAATGTTTTCTTCCTTCACATGTTTAGAAATTTTATACTAGGATTTCCTTCCAAAATGTTACATTTTGAACTCCCATGCATTCTAGCCTCCCTTCCCACCTATGAAAGCTTCCCTTGGATCTCCCTTACATGTTTTTCGAGTTGGATCCTTCCATTATAGTGAGATTGTGAGGAGACCCTTACCACTCATCACATTCTTAAGTCTTTAATATTGAGACCCAAGAAAGGTCCGTTGTCAATCCTTACTCTATCTTCTTAGATTCTCCTCATACATTCATGCACATCTGTCCATTCATCCCTTCCTTTAGTATTCCTTGCATTTGAGCCACTCTAAATGATTGCTTCATGTGTTCTTCAAGATTACTACTATATTGTCACTCGTAGTATGAAGTAATCAACCCTCCTAGATTGTATCTTAATGTTAACATTCATCAATTGAAGGTTGTCTGTCTTCTACACTCACCAACCTTGGTATAAAACTCAAAAATATGAATGAATGTGCCATATAATGTGGGTGAATATTTTACCAATGCCCAAATTTCCCTTTAAAGGTCTACGACAACTTATAGCATGACTTAAACGACACAAGAAACTACAACCAACAAACTAATTGGATTGAACCCATTCTGGATTGAGTACAGTTTTCATTCAGACATTGTCATAGTTTCAATTTATTAATCTTAATTTCTACCTATATCTATATTATCTTAAGAAGCTCCCATATTTGTACTCATTCATTATTGTGATTGTTTTCTTTGATTTTAATATATTATATCTTTCAACATTTTTTTAGGGTTTATCAAAAAGTCTCCTAGATTGCATTTCTTTTCTCTCTTTTTATTTCTTCCTGATTTTGTTCAATCAAAGCTTCATAGCATCACAGATTAATAATGACTATGTGTTCTTTGTGTGTAAAACACAGAGAAACTAAACTATGGAATCAAATGGTTATTAACCACATTTTTATCCAGAAAATGATTGTAGCAAATCATAGATATTTATAAGAAATAACATACTTGAAAACAAGACCTTGTTTTTGGAGGAGCGTTTGGAGTATCATACCACTAAAGGTAATGTTTACTAAATTGCTGGAATATCATTTAAAATTATCAATCTCGTTTAGAGAATGTTTATGGTAAATCATTAGTGAGATGCTTACAATTATGTTGGCTTCGGAAGATCTGAAAGTGAATCTGGAATTGTTCCTCTCAAATTGTTATTGCTAAAATCTCTACAATACATTGAAGTTGTGATGACAAGAAAGTAAATTAGCAAAACATAATTAACGAAACAAGAATATTCATCCATACACTATTTCTGCCATTGGAAAGCCCCTATATTTTGATGAGGATAAATGATTTAGCTACGGAAGCGGTAATCCAGAAAATAGATATGAGCAGTGGCACTCAATCAATTATTAATGAGACTTTTGATTCTCTGGTTCGAGGTTATTGAGAGGCCGTCAGTGTCATCTCTTCATGTTCAACATGAGCCAAGCAGGAGTTGACATAATGATTAGAAGCAGGAATCTTAGCACAATCCATTCCAAAGGGAACTAATTCATTAAAAAAATAAGAAATTTGAAACTGTGAAGAGGTCTACCCAAATAGCACATGACCACTTCATAATGCATCTGAGAAACTAAAGGAAACTTCTTGACATATTCGAGTCTAGTCTTCTTAATTCCAAAATGATGGGAAAAGTTTGTACTCCTAAACTTTGTAGCAGGTGGAAGTGGGTGAATAAGAGAAATTATGACTAGCTCAAAAGCCACTTACCTGATGTGTTCAATCATAGATTAATAAATGTGATGGTGAGCATTCGTCTTATGTTATAAATATTACATGGAAACATGATGATGCGGAGATAGATGTTTGACTGGACATACACAATGGAGAAAACATGGATATGAAATATATATCGGTTAGAGCAATACAACCTTGATTTTTGTACATATACTAAATATAACCTCTATGATTCAGTATAAAAAAAGAGACATACAATTGGAATGTTGAATACGATGAAGGTTCACACACCACACATATGATTTGAATGCACAAGTGGAGATTACGGTCCCAATCCTTACCACAAGTGGAATGTATATGCCTCAAGACTATTTGCCTTGGTTACAATCTTTACTAACTGGGTTGAAAGAAACAATAGAAAAATAGAGAAAATAGAAAAACACAGAACAAAGGAACTTGATTGTTGTATAGTTGTGGAGTTTTGACCACACAAACAACCCCTCATAGATCTCTATCTTCTCTTCTTTGCTCTTGCTCTCATGCTCACACTCTAACTCTTCGTTTGCGTTTTTTTTTTTGCTTTTTTTCTATCACGCACTCTCTATGTATACTCTAACTTGCTTACCCGTACTCTCTATCTCTATGTTGTTCTCTTATAGTTGTGTTATTTTGCAATGTCTATATCTATATTTGCATTACACATACACACACACACACATAAATATATATAAGCATAGATTAACCCATGCATGAAATTCGTAATATTCGACATCCGTAAAATTTGAGAATACAAAATAACCGCAAGAATATTACAGAACCATTCGTTTATTTATTTATTATTTAAAAAAATAATTTTATATATTATATATAAAAATATTATTACGCTAAGGTCCCCCTTTTAATGTCAAGAGAGTAAAAAGTGGGGAATTAATGAACCTTTTTATTTATTATTTATTTATTTATTAAAAATAAAACAAATACTTTAAAGTTTTTCATGTATTATAAGAATATTATTAGTGTGAGGTCCCCTGTTTAATGTGAGATCAAAATATAAAATTTGGTGAGAACCTTTTTTTTTATTCTATTTATTTTACATATATTTTATTTATTTGTTGTTTTATTAAAAATTAAAATATATACATCTAAGTTTGATCAATATTATTAGTGTGAGTTCCCCTTTTTAATGTGGAATAAAAATATAAAATTTATGGGAACCTTTTGTTTAGTTAATTTATTTACATTTATTTATTTATTTTTCGTTTTATTAACAAAATCAAACAAATACATTTAAGTTTTATATATATTATAAAAATATTATTAGTATGAGGTTCCCTTTTAATAACTGAGAAACATATCAATTTTTGTGGGAGAGTAAAGTGGGAAATTAATGAACCTTTTATTTATTAGTAATTATTTTTTTATATTTATTAAAAATAAAATAAATACTTTTAACTTTTAAGTTTTCCATTTATTGTATAAAAATATTATTTAGTGTAAGCCTCCTTTTAATGTCAAGTTAAATGTCCCATATTTAATGTGAAAGTCTCTTTGTTATATGATGTATATTAGAAACTAAAAAGTAGGAACTCTTTCTTTTTCTTTTTTTTTAACGAATATTTTTTCATGTATTCTTATGCGTATTCGTATGGTAACCCCCACGAATGTGAATATGTCAATCTATGTATATAAGTATAACTATTACTTTCCGGTCCTGAGTCGATCCTTAGTCAAGTCTTGGATTTCTTTTTTTCCAAAAAAGTAAATAAATAATCTTAGATTTTCAATTAAAATCCGATGCACTGCATCGGATTTACTCTATACATAGAATCCACTGAAGTGCATCTTAGTTGATTTGGTGCTTAGCTAGCTTTTGGCTTTGATCTGGCTCTAATAAGTTCTATGTTCCACTTCAGGGAAAAAAACCCTACAGTTCTCCCCCTCCATCTCAAGTGGGGGGCACAACTAGGTTTGCCATTTGTTTGCAAACCTCAAGTTTCTCCCTTGACAAACACTTTGACATCATGTTGAAGCCATTCTCATTGGTGTGTATCTTCTCAATGTGGATTTCCTTTTCTTCAAGCACATCTTGAGTCCAAATGTATCTTACACCAATATGTTTTGACTTAGAGTTCTTGCATAAATGTATAACACTCTCACCATCACAATACAAATGATACCCTTCTTGCATCAACCCCAACTCATGTAGAAATCTCTTCAATTCTTTGCAAACTTATGTGGCAACAATATACTTAGCCTCCATTGTGATAATGCTAATGCACATTTTTGTAGTCTTGACTGCCAAGAGACAGCTCCCCCCTTGAAAGATCATTAAATACTCTAATGTAGATTCCTTGGAATCAATATCACTAGCCATACCCATCTAATACAGTTGTGATACCTCTTAGATATCGCATAATCCATTTCACTGCTTCCCAATTATCTTTGCTAGGGTTCGAGAGAAAATGACTTACAACTCCAACTACATGACTAGTCTCCGGCCTCGTGCATACCATAACATGCATCACATTGCCGGCTCTAGAGGCATATGGTATTTGTTTCATTCTTTCTTGCTCTTCCTCACTTGTGGGGCACTTTGCTTAGCTGAGTTTAAAATGGCCCACAAGTGGAGTGTTGCCTAACTGCTCAGTCCTTGGTTATCTTCATCCCGAGGATTTGCTTAGCTAGTCCCAAGCCTTTCATAGCAAAGGATTTGTTGAGCTCTCTTTTCAACTTCTCAATCTTGTTGGTGTCTCAACCAACAATCAACATAATATCTTCTACATATTGGAGTAGAATGACAAAATCACCATCTAACAACTTCTTAACAAACACAATGGTGTGTGTTTGTCCTATTATACCCATGGTTCAACATAAAGGAGTCAAAAAATTTGTACCAAAGTTTCATATCTCATTTTAGGTTGAACAAGCTCTACTTTAACCTGCATACAAAGTTTTCTTGTCCTTTGACTCCAAAACCCTTCATGTGGCACCATGTAAACCTCCTCTTCCAAATTGCCATGAAGGAAGGTAGTTTTTACATCAAATTATTCAATTTCTAGATCGAGAGTGGCCACAATTCCAAGGACAACTCTGATTGAGGATGTCTTCACCACTGGTGAGAAAATCTCCCCAAAATCAATGCCCTTTTCTAGTCAAACCCCTTCACAACCAATCTTGCCTTGTTGTTATCCATATAGGTGTACGGGAGGGTTAAGATGTAATGTGTATAATCTAAGGTGTGTAATATGTATGAGTGTGTGAGGATGAGTATGTGTATGGACACATGCACATTTATGTGCATGTGTACAAGAATGCGTAATAGTCGTATTTATAACGGTCATGTGACTGTTAGATTAGATGTATTAGATAAACCCCTTATGGGGCATGTAGTGAATATACATTTTTCCCCTCTCATTTTGGTGTCATTTTCTATTTGTCTTTCTCTCTCGCTCTCTCTCTAACGTAACTCCCCTTGGGAGGGGGATGAAGCCATTCTAGGCTTCACCCCCCACCCATGAACACTTGTATCTTAGCTATAAGCATTATTACTCAGACTTGAGCCTGGGTAAAAGCATGCAAGTGGAAACACTATTATAGCTAATTAGATGCTAAAATGGCCATAACTATTTAGGTAGTTGTTTAGCTAGGTTTTTGTGGGCAAATCATAAGGACCATTTACGAATTTTTATGCTTTATTACTTAAATACATGTCATTTATGATGGTGAATAGGTAATTTATGGGAATACTAAAAATTTTGAACTTTGGTTTTTCACGTAGTGGAAGTTGGGGAACAGTGCTCTCATCTAAACTCGATTGGAATGTCACCAAAGTTCTGTTAATCCTAAGTTTGAGTTCGAAATCGAAATACATGGAGTACTCCAAACACGAACGCAAATGAAGCTCTTGCAACAACACAAAAACATTGATATTGACATTGCACCTTCAAAGCAGCAAACCACCACCAAATCAATCCTCGTCCAGGTATGTATTAGTTACACATTAAAATATCTTTTTTTTTCCTTTTTGATAACTGTAATTATTATGCCTATTCATTTTTAATAAAAAACGATTATGGTGAAGTCGTTAGAGTCCTAAACAAGGATGTCTCAAAGATTGGGGTGTAGTAGTAGGTTTGTTTTTTATTGACAAAAATTCTGAGTAGGGTTGATTTCATACATATTTCAGATTAGCGCTTTTGATTTCCTTCAGCGATTGATTTCTAATTAGGGTTTCTGATTAAGGTTTCTTATTAGGGTTCTGATTTTTTAAGAGGTTGAGTTTTGATTACTATTGAAAATTTCATATTTACTGTTGGATTTTGCACCAATTCACATTTTTTATTTCAATGGTTGTGTGTCTCCAAACTTCCCCCAAACTTGATTTAGGATTTGGGTGAATGTGGCTGATTTTTTATTTTTGATTCATTCTTACCCATTATGATTCTAAATACACATGTCCCAGTAGAGCAGAGGTAACATGTATTGATTTTTTATTTCAAGGGGCGTGGTCCTCTATATCCTAGAGTACTGAACTTTTCAAAGTTTTGCAAGACAAAGGAGGACTTTAACAACATATATGGTCTCTTGCTAGAGGTTATTGACCCTGCGATTCTAAGAGGTAAATTGATTAGTGATGTAGATTGGTTATGATTCTATAAAGTGCCTAGAGTGAACGCTGTCGTAGTGTATTTCGTACACTACGTGAAAAAGTAAAAAATAATATAAACGATTTAATTACATATAAATAAATAAAATAAGAATATCAAAATATTTATCACGTGCATAGGGCAAGATTCGAACCTTGTACCTCCACGTAACCAAACCTCAACTTTACCATTATGCTACCTTATCTTTAGTGTTCTATAAATAGATTTAATAACTATAAGTGCTTTATTTGCGCCTACCTTTATTAAAAGGTAAACCATGCATTTTTAGAGTGCGTGAATATTTTATAGAAAAACGCAAGCAACTAAAAAGTGACTCATGCACATCTAGCGTGCATGAGCACTATATTTAGCAAATAAAAGCAAGGATTAGAAAAGCATCACATGCACATTTAGTGTGCATGAACATATGAGAAAAAGCATGTAGCTATGCTTAGTCTCTCCCATCACTACATAAGGATGGGGAGCACAATGTAATAGGTGTGTGAAATATTTGGGAAATTGGATATATTTCCTAAAACACCAATTAATAAAATATACTCGTGGGATTCACGAAGTTTAAGATAATCTATCTCTTTCAATCTAAATTCATATTCTTACATAAATATTGATTAAATTAATACTTGTGGGATTCACAAGGTTTGATCTCTTTTCTCAATCTACTCTAATCTATTCTAAATTATTTCAATTTATTACTACGATTTAGATAAACTAAAACAATTATACTTGTGGGATTCACAAGTTTCTATATCTCTTTCTTATAATCTATTCATATTCATAACTAGATTAGCCTCAAATTCTTCCTCCTCCTAGTCCAAAACCCCGGTGGTTCCCACCCGACTCACGCAAACGATCCGGAGCCGAAAGGCACGACACAGTTGGTGAACCCGACGTGAAGGCGGGTGGCAAGGAGATGGAGAATCAACAAGAGGCGATGAACATGATGATAATGATGTTCGAGACAATGCTACAAGAACAACGCGAGATGTCGGAGATCACGACAGTAGTACAACGGCTCGTGCAACAGAACGGGCAATTCGATGGAAAGGACGTGTCACGCTATCTACGTGACTACAAAATGGAGATGTTGCGATATGGTATCTCAGAAAGATTGCAAGTGTTATCTTTCAACCGGGTGGCTACGGATGAGCTTCAAGAGAGAATCCACGAGATACGACAACAAAGCCCGATGTGGGAGTCCTTTGAAGAAGCTATACGAGACACATATGACTATCTAAGACCGAAGCGGACGAGGACATGGTCCACGAACGGCGGTCAACAGTGGGTGAAAAGCGGCCACCGACTACCACCGAAGGAGAGCTTGATGCGGAAGGGTTCGGAGATGCATGAAAAGTCGCAAGTCGACATTGAAGGGGAGCTTAAAACCGAACCAAAGTCGAGGCCAACAAAGGACGAGGAGGAGGAAGATCGAGGACGAAAGGGTATCCCCACACCGGTTCCAGAGACTTCGGCGGCTGTGCCCGTGCACCAACGTGAGACCGGAGAGACGGAATGTGTCGGTGGAAAAGTGGAGGAGCCGAAAGGCACGACACAGTTGGTGAACCCGACCCCGGTGGTTCCCACCCGACTCACGCAAACGATCCGGAGCCGAAAGGCACGACAACGCAAGGTGAATCTCAAGCATGTACGATTGGATCTATATGACGACTTCATTACGCTCCACCAAAAAGTACATCAAGAGATCCTAGTAAACAATGAGTTGTCCATTGCCTTCATTAGAGCTTTTGTATACGAGTATTGCAAAACAACGAAGGAAGCAATGGACCCTGAAATGTACAAGGTAGCTTGCAGTATTTGTGGTGAGGCATTGGTAGAACGATGCTAGAAGATGGATAGCTTGCAACAAAAAATGGCAAGATTCTGGAGCATGGCAATTGTTGGCATAAAAGGCCTACTCCTTCCAATTTGTATCCGTCCGACTATGAACTCTTCAATAAGTTAGAGCTTAGTATATAAGCGAATACCTAACATTGTATAGTGAGAGGAGAGTAATAGAGAGAGAGAGAGAGAGAGAGAGAGAGAGAGAGAGAGAGAGAGAGCTCTACGTGGAATTATTTGCTAGCAAACAAGAATCTGCCTGAGCTTTCCATGGAAATGGCAAAGCAAGGGAGAAATCGCATGTACGTGGTGATGTTTCTACTTTCAAAGACCCCCTAAACCCTAAACCCAGATGCAAAAAAGGACCCTGCTTTAGCAAAACCTGCAAGAGAGAGCGAGAGAGAGAGAGAGAATGGGTTGTGATTCTCTCTTCTTTCTTCTTAGAGAGAGTCCCTCCTCCCACACAACACACATTTTCTCTCTATTCTTCTTTTTCTTTTGCTCTTCCAACCGCCACCAAATTAGATTAGGTTTCGTGGGTTCAGGCTAATTAAAGCCCCCTTAGACCTGCGTAACGAACAACCACTTCCTTCCTTCTAGTTCTGCTGAGCCTCCCACTCTTGAGATGTGTGCAGCCTATGAACACGCCTTCTATTCACTCTTGCCATGTCGCGGCTCCAACACACCTCCTGTCATAGTGATTTTGTTTACGGGGCTTGTGGACCCCCTAGGTTGTTCACGATTTCGGGTTTCCACATAAAATCATGCGTCGCTATCGCTTGTGTTTTCTGCTTTCTCTTCTTTTGCCTAAGCACTATTCATTCTCGATTTCCACACCCGAACATACGAACGAGCGACCGGTTGTGGCCGGTCACGATTCTCAACATAACCCTCCTCATCAAGCTTGTCATCGGAAATGATATTCAGCAGAATATCCGGTACATGTCTTACATCCTTCAATACAAGTTTACAACCTGTATAAGTGGCCTTAATTACATTCCCTATATCAACAACCTTTGTCACACCATGGTTTGCCATTTGGACTTTACCAAAGTTACCACCAACATATGACACAAACATCTCTCCATCGGTAATACGCAAGGATTCCGAGTCAATTATCCAATCAGTTTGTTGGCATGCTAAATTGACACAAGCATCATCACAAACATGATAGTATCACCATAGCAGGACTTACTCTCCTTTCATCGTGCTTTTTCATTAAGAAGGTTCGACTTAAGCGTGTCCAATGTTAGGTCTACTTGTTGTTCTGAATTTCCAAGTGTTACCACAAGGACATGAGCATATCTAACAAAACGAATTTAAAAAAATATCATTTCACCTACCACAAAACAACCTCTCTATGAAAGACATCATGTTGCTCATCAAGAGAAATAATATCATTTGAAATTTTTGAGGGACTCAGAAATAACTTTTTGAGCATAAAGAGTAGATGTCATTCTTATAAACTCTCTAGGACGAGGAGTTCCATGTGTGTGAGTTAACTTAAATTATATGTAGTTTATTTTTCAACGTTGACATCCACAACAACACACATACCCAACACAACAACCAACATGAGAACCACCATTATCACCATCAATGCCTTTGGGCGCAGTTGGTTCCTTAAGCCATGAATTTGTCATCAGCTACCATCTCCAAATTTTAAGTAGATGCATTACTTATCAATATCTTTGCTAATATAGGTTCTTCATATTAAATGACTTCAATATCTTTCCCAAGTATATTTACATGATCGAAAAATTTCTCTAGTTAATATTACCAACTAATAGACTTTCATAAGACACACATGGTCAAAGTAAGTATTTGCCAACTTTAGTTATATTATGCATACCATTTGCCATAGTTTCATTCTCAGCTTTTTTTTTGTAGCAAATATTCAATTTGGATCAACGAAATGGAGCGAGTCAACTTCTACTCAAACTTGTGTTTGCTCTCTCCAATATAACATTGTTTAGAATCTTTCCATGAAACAAAGATTACGTTCCATAGCAATCAATCAATGGAGAATGGCATGTGAATTGTTCATACAATAAATGTCTTAAGAATAATTACACAAGTCAACACAATATATGTGTTAGGCCACCATGTCAATATAATAAATGTCTAAGGCATATTGAAACATGTTGACACAATAAATGTCTTCATCATAATCATTAAGGGAACATTAGATTTTGAAATACTAGACTTATTACTGTATATGTAGAACGATGTGCAAGCATTGAGACCTTAATTTATATGCACCAAATAACTTTTCATCCACATGGTCTAACAAATTATCACATGCAAATTCACACGATAAATAAATTGATAAATTTATGGTATAAACCATTTAAAGGTAACTAGAATCCATACACCATATCAACCACCATCCTTGACATGGTCCATAAATGTTTAATAATTTGGTTCAATGCTAGAAACAATAGCTTTTCGATTATAATATACTTGTACTTTTGGAACAAAAGACTATATAACATTTCATAGAATGTGCCAACCATTTTTTGTCATTTCTTATGCAAATTCATATAAATGTTGGTACTTAACCATGTTATTCCTCATCGAGCTTGCACATTTGAATATGTAGATGAAATTTCGCTTGTGACCATTGGTGATGCTTCATGATTTGATTCCATTATGATGGCGTCACGTAGCTCATGACAAACATTATACATTGTAGGTCTCTTCATCCCTTCATGTTGGACACACGCCATGGCAATCTCTAGTACTTTCCACATAGATGACAGATTATATTCATCTTTAATTCGTTCATCAACAACTTCTTGGATCATTCCTTGTTCGAATGAGGGTCTTACCTGTGCAATTAAAAATACTTTCAACTATTTCCATCATTCCATTAACAATATTATAATGTTTTGCAGGCTAGCAATGATCATCATACCCATTCGGTAATGAGGATGTCTACATTTTTTAGATTTGCATCTTGGGATACTACAGGCATTTTTCCACATATAGCTTCAAGCATAACCACCCCAAAGCCATATATATCGACCTTTTGTGTCAATCTTAATGTGGATGCATACCTATGTTAAAAAAGGAAAACAAAACAACATAAAAATTTAAAAACATGAACCTTAATGCTTCTAGGGGAATAGGATCTTTCTAGGATACTAGCATGATAAGAGAGTTTTTTCTTAAGATAAATGTATGACTTTTTGGTTATTAGTGATATTTATAAATAGTTCGTGCTAAACCAATACTCAAGAACCTAAAAACTTACTCAGGATCTAAATATCCCATAGTACCAATTATCCTTGTTGTTGCATTACTAGTGTCATTTGATGTGAATTTTGATATCCCAAAATCAGACATCTTCCCTTCGAAATTACTCGATAATAAAATATTGCTACTCTTCACATCTCTGTGAATGATGTTACATCCATCATGTAGATATGCAAGTCCTACAGTAGTAAACAATGTTTAACATTCAAAATAAAAACCATTGATCTAAACCTGTATATTATTATTTTCCTTACCTTGTGCGGCGTCAGACAAAATTTGTAATCTTTGAGGCCATGTCAGAGTTCTTGATGCTTTTCTCCCTTTGTTAATGATCAAAGAAAAAATGATTTGTAATGTACAAGCAACCTCAAGGAGTTAAATTAAAATTTGTAAAAGCGAGACAAATGTAAATAGTGAATATGTTATCTTACTTGAAAGGGCATCATAAAGTGAACCATTTGACATGAATTCATAAACCAACACAAGTGATTTCTCAATAGAATAACCCACAAATCCAACAAGATTCTTGTGGTGAACACGAGAGAGAAGACTAACCTACAATCAAAAACAAAATGTTTGTTTAAAACAATTGTATTATAAACATTAAATCATATATTAAAATATAAAAATCATAGATAAGCTATCCAATGTGTATTAATAATGATTTGAGGTGGAAAATTGTTTAAACCTTAGGAATTGATGGCCAATGACATATAAATTAGAGTGAAAGAGGATACAATAATCTGAATAGGAAGGGGGTTTGAATGAAACACACCATCATGATTAAAGAAGGTGACAAATCAAGATCTACTTACATTATGGGCGTGGAAAGTACTATAAACTTATAAAATGAGTCTTATTATATAGTTCTTGTTAATTACTTAGTGGAATTGTTCTCAAATCACATGTTTATCACTAATGTAGTCCCTTTCCATAGTGTACATGTGATGCAAGTTTGCAGCAATTAATATTGGCATGCCGAATACTATTTCTTTAAAGCATTCACTAAAAATACCACTTGATGGCCAGGATGATTTATTAGAGATATCTCAAAAATTGTGATATGTGTGAGCAATGAATGGTAGACATTTTAGAGTCTCTTGCATAGACTACCAAACCTTATGCATGCCATTTAGTTGCATAACCACCTAGAAAGGGCTCAACATTAAGAGGATTTCACACTGTCGTTGATATGGCATTGGCCATCTCTTCCACCTTGAAAGAGCGACGACTATTATTGTTTATTGTGACAATAGCCTTCATTTCACGCAATACCACCAACTGACCTCTAACAATTGCTAGCCACTCTTCAATATTTATGTGACAATGCATTGCTAATGCAAACACATTAATCATAACAAAACTCTCTAGTCAACAATGTATGACAATGTTCCCATAATGGTAAAGAAGAAAGGACAAGGAAAAACCAAAGTTGAAATGTAAAAGACATAGTATGCTTTCAAAAAACTTGTAGAAACTTCAAAATCAAGCACTACTTATTTTAATGGAAGACATTTTAAAGTGGAAAGATTCTATGTTCCTCATAAGCTAAGTTACTTGCAACATAGGTCACAATTTCTCTTGTCTTTGTTCAATTGCGCAATACCACCAACTGACCTCTAACAATTGCTAACCACTCTTCAATATTTATATGACAATGTAGTGCTAATGAAAACACACTAATCATAATAAAACTCTCTAGTAAACAATGTATGACAATGTTCTCATAATGATAAAGAAGAAAGGACAATCAAAAACCAAAGTTGAAATGTAAAAGACATAGTATGCTTTCAAACAACCTGTAGAAACTTCAAAATCAAATGCAACTTATTTTAATGGGGAGACATTTTAATGTGGAAGGATTCTATGTTCCTCATAAGCTAAGTTACTTGCAACACAGGTGACAATTTCCCTTGTCTTTGCTCAATTGCGCTTAGGAAAGAAGCACAAATAAGTGATATCATTGTGACTCTTAACAATTATTTTTTGTTACTCATATCTTCCTTTATAAACTATGATAGTTTCTACTTTTCAATATATAAGAGCATTGTCTATTATAATACTATTAAGAGTATTTGTCTATTACATATAGCTTGAAAAATCTTCATATGGTCAAGAAACCTCTAGTGCTCTAGTGTCTATTACAAAAGTTAGTGAGAATCTGTGGATTAATGGGATGGTAAGTTTTTCTTGCCATGAGTGTTAGATGTGATGAACTCCATTATTCTTGAACCCATTTAGATTAACTAAATTCTCTTTTGTGGCAAGTTTTGAGAAGTTTTCTATATGTCCGTCCCAACTCCTTGAGAGGCTTATTGTTGACAATGCAGGTATTTTTTATTTAGAGCTTTGCAAAATATATGTCTATTTTTATTACTAGTTCTCTTCATGTCAAGCGTCCAATTATGTAGTTCTTCCATATTTCGTCAATAAAACAAATAATCTACAATAAAAAAATAAATCGTGGAAATAATGTGAAATTTTTTTGTAAGTAAAATTGTGGCAAATTTCATCTCTTCTCTATAAAAGTAACGTAAACCCTCATGTATTTGGGATAGAAAATGAGCAAATGCTTCCCATCTACGATAGAGACGATGCCTGAGACGACAGAGGCGATGACGTCAAGAAGGGATTCCAGTGAACTCCCCTTCGTAATTCACCCAATCGCAGATCTGGTCGTCGATGTAGCCGTGTTGAAAGAGGTGCAACAGGAGGTACAGGCTGAAATAACTCATATGCGTCAAATGTCGGTGGTGGTACATATCATCGGTGGCTGTCCTAGTCGTGGGGAGTTGCGTCATTTGCTGCAGGCGCAATTCCAAGAAAAGCTATCTAGGGTTGTGGATATTCAATTTTTAGGGAAAGGATGCTATCATATTGAGTTTCTTGTTGCGGAGATGGTGATGAAGCTACTCCGAATGGGATCTACAAGGATTAATGGCATTCAGATGCATTTCTTGCAATGGGAGCCTAGGTTTGACCTAAATGCGATTAGTGAACATCTATCTAATTACTTTGTTTTTTCTGTCATGCTTCCGGGTTTACCAAAAGAATGGAGACCAGTGATGCCACATATGGCCTCATTGATTGGTCAATTAATTGATGAAGAATCTAATGTAATGCTACATGTGGCTGGGAATCTCAACCTACCATATATACGATTAATTGGACATAAGGCATGACATTACCCACATATGTTAGGCTGCTCGCTATGTTTCAGGCCCCACTGAGGGTCCAAAGAGTTAAATATTCTAGACTTCCTAATCAATGTTTTAATTGTAATCGTATTGGTCATTTGGTCAAAGATTGTCCTGTTTGAGATGACGAAATTATACAAAAGCATTCTGTTAGCAACACAAATGGTGAGGGTTGGACGGAAGGCAGGAGGAAGTATGGTAGGAAATCCTCGATGAGGACATATTATGATGTAGGGTTAATTCTAGAAAGACACCAAATGCAAGTCATGATAGTCCACAAGTTAATCAATCGGATTTACAAATAATCCCTTTTAGTAATAATGATGTACCAAGTGGTAGAGAGGAGGATTATGATATTGTAATTGACAATGATATTGTAAGTTCTATGAAGGAGAAGCCCTTGAAGGAAGGGAATGATCACGAATAGATGATAACTTTCGATCCTTCCTTATTACAAGGTGAGGCTAATATGGAGTTGGCGATGACCCAGGTAGAAAAGACTAAAGGGATTACATCTGTGATATCATTGGAGGAGGGTTATATGAACGATCCACACTACTCTAGAAGGTTAACTCGGGCTAGAACAAAGGCCTTAACAAGCCATGGTAAGAATGCACAAGGATTCATGCTTTAAAAATCGGTTGTACAATCATATACTATGGTTATGAATGGAGGTGTGATGGTGGATGGAAAGACCACACTCTCTTCCTCACTAAAGAAGGATTCCTATGCAGAAGTTGTGGCTAGGAAACCTTGGAAAGGATTCAAGATTGCCGAGCAAATTACTAAGCCTAAGAAAGCAATGGTGGAGGAGAAGAGGAGGAAAGGTAAACAACTTTTGTTAGCCTATGAATAATTTTCACATTGTATCATGGAATGTTCAAGGATTGGGTGGACTTAAACACAAAAATTTAAGGCTAGACTTAGACAAAATTTACATAAAAGCTTCATGAGGTCTGTAGATATAGTTTCTGTAAAGAATTGGGTATGATTCTTGTGTAGCGGAATAGGTGAGAGATGTGCGTTATGTGAGTGTGTGTGAGAGAGAGTGCGAGAGACAAGGAGTAAGACTCAGAGAATACGCAAGGTTAAGTATATTAACAAAGGAGAAAGACTCAACATTATACAAGGTGGGAGGAGGGTGCTTTATATAGTCACCCTCTCTCTTCATTAACTACAAGACTCATGGAGCATGGGGAATGTGAAAGCTCATAAGTTATGTGTCATAGAATATGATTCTATGACGCATACTAAATGCTAGAATACAAAGTGGTGACATAATGGTGACTCTTGATCATTGGAGTGTCTATTCACTCTCAAGGTGAGTTCACAAACTAGACCAAGTTGAGCTTGATTCTCAATAGTTTTTCGACAAGAACATCGTTTGAGTCCCACAAGGATCGATTCTTATGGGTCCTTGTTTAGTGGTTCGTCGACCCATTTTTGGAGTCCTGCAATTGGTGAATCCCACAATAAAGCTGGTGTTTGTAAAGCATTAACCCAGAAATGGTATTCTCATGTGATTGACTATAAGATTTTAGTGGAAGGAAGAATACAATTTATTATTTTAGAAATCCAAAATCTACAATTGGGTTTTATAAATGTATATGCTCACCATGTAGCAGTAGATAGGAGGAGGTTGTGGTCTTATATATGTGATACTTTACCCCAGGTGGATCATTGGTGTATGGCTAGAGATTTTAATATGATTGAGGATAAGTTAGATAGAAGTGGGGGTAGCCAAGCTGTTTTATATGGTTCAGAATTGAGCTTTTGGGAGAGGTTGTGCTTTAAGTATGGTTTTCAAGATACTTGGTGTTCTCCCTCATTTAGCAAACATGTTGAATCTTTGCAATTCTCTAGATCAGATAGACGGGTATTAGGTGCTAATATATCTGGATTAGACAAATTCTATGCTAATGACTTCTTTATAGCATTAGGAGGATTATTACAGATATTAGCTGGGACAACTTTCTTAGATCACTCACCTCTTATTGTTACTTTGAAAAAAGTGGAAAAAAGGAAGTCCTTTAGGACAGCTATACCCTCTTCCTTGTATGTGGATGTTACCCTTAGAGGAGAAGTTTTAACAATTTGGAAGGATACATGTATATCGCAATTGATGGTGTGTGATAGAGTTGCAAATACAATTGTTAAAGTTAGTAATTGGTTTTGTACTACAACACAGGAGGAACGATGTCAACTCAAAACTAAGATCTTGAGTATGAAACGAGTGGTTGCTTCTTTGCAACACTTTCAGCAACGGATGTCATGGGTTACGTGGGTGATGTTAGAATTAAATAATGAAAAGGATAACCTTGGTAAATTACAAGATAATTGGGCTCAATGCACTTATAATGCATTTGTTGCAAAGTGGGCACAAATGGGGGATAAAGTGTCTGCTGATTTTTTCAAATTTGTAACTACAAAAAAAACTTGTAACAGGATGAAACAACTATAGAGGGATGATGGATCCATTATTGAGGATGCCAGAGAAATGAAGGATATTGCTATGAAATTTTATTGGATGAAGGATATTGCTATGAAGGATATTAGGAGGATTCTTACAAGATAGGAGTATATTGGATAACGTCTTCTTATTTTGGGAAGCGGTTGCAATTTCACAAGAAAGGAAAGAGGACTTAGCCATCTTGTTGTTGGATTTCGAAAAGGCCTATGACAGAGTAGATTGGTCTTTTTTGAGGGGTACCATGTAAAAGTTAGGTTTTCCTAATCAATGGTTGACGGTTGTCTCAGCTCTTTATAGCTTAGCTACTAGTAGGGTATTAGTAGATGGAGAGTTAGGCCAAGCATTCGTAATTTCGAGGTTAGTGAGATAGGGATGTCCGTTGGCTCCTTTTTTATATTTGATTATTGGAGAAGGGTTTAGTAGTTTTCTTACAAGTAATCCTGTGAATATAAAAGGGATACAATGGCCATGGTTAGAGGAACAAGTTGTGGATTGTCAATTTGCTGATGATACAACCTTGTATTTGCAAGGTTCTAGCGACAATCTTTCCAGAGTACAACATGCTACCGATACATTTTGCTATGCTTTTGGAACTATGATTAATTGGAATAAATCGGTGGGGTTCTGGGTAGGTAACACAATAAACCCTTTGTGGTGCCCACAAGAAGGGTTTCAATGGATTCCGCATGGGAAACCTATAAGATACTTGGGGTGCTAGGTAGGTATTAATATTTCGCCGGAAGATCATGTAGCTCCTCTGTTGCTTGCTATAAGGAAGAAATTGTTATATTGGAATACTGCTAAATTCTCATTGGCAGGAAGGGTTTTCATTGCCAATCAAGTATTCTTGGCCTCCATGTGGTACATTTTATCGGCTTGGCTGTGCTCACGTTCTGCTTTATCGCAAGTACAAAGGCTTATTAGGAATTTCCTTCGGGGATCTAAAGATTATTCTTATGTGAGAGCCAAGGTATCTTGGAAAGTTATTACAACTCCAAAGCATGAAGATGGTCTTGGTTTGATTGACCCTCTTTTACAATGTAAGACTTTAGTGGGAAAACTTATGATAAGAGGTTTGTTGCCTGGTGGGGAGCCTTGGAAAAAAATCTACCGGTGGCAATTGGAAAGATAGTATTAGATGATGTTTTTTAAGAGATTTTAACCATTCCATTGATATTTTTTGCCAAGATAAGTTTTTGCGAGGTATCATGAAGGTATGGTGGGACTTGAAACATTACTTAGTCCAATCTCTACCATCATGTAAGGAGGAATGGTTGCGTCAACCCCTCATATTGAACCCACTATTTACATCAGAAGATGGGGTAATGAACTAGGGAAGAGAACTAGGTTGAATTGGGCTGACTTTGATAAAGGTGAAGCTAAGTCAGTTGGGAATTGGCTGACTTTTTCTTCTTCAATGATGGAAAATAAAACCCAAGTTTGTAGTGCAATTTGGGCAGGGAATATTATGTATTCAAAAATGGATAGAGTCTTTACAAGATCTTCCTTTCAACCGTCTCAAACTAGTCTGTTTTGGTATGGTATGTTTTCATCCCTACATGTCTTATTGGGGGTTAGGGGTTATAAAAACTCTCACGAATGCTTGTACTTCAATGTTTTGCCTTCTGGACGACTTCATTCTCTCTTTGTGGAAGATGAAATTGTAACTCGAGGGAATAAGTTGCCTATTAGTGTATTATGGAAGAAAGATAAAAAATGGATATTGAACCCACATCCAAATGATGTAAACAATCTCTCTGATTTATGGGTCTATGAGACTAAGCCCATTGATCGCCTTTTGTGGGATCTTGGTGAGTGGAAATGGCAAATCAGATCAGCGCAAGGAATGTTAGGAAAGCAAATCCCATTTTTCAGTATTCGATAAAAATGGGTAGAGAAATGCTAAGGAGAGGTGTGACTGTTACACCAGCAGCTTGTAAATTTTGGAGACTTAGTAATGTAATAGATTCTTGGTTGAATGCTTATTGGAAATGGTTATGGGCCATGCAAATTCATGAAAAGGTTTTGTTATTTAGATGCTTATTGACACATTATGGCATTCCTATGAAGTCTTGGATGTGGGGACATTGTCAGGATTTAAAATGTGACAATTGTGGTTCCCCCATAGAATCGGTTTACCATGTTTTATGGATATGTCCTATTGCTAGAGCAGTTTGGAAAAGAATGTTGAGAATGTTATATCCTATTTATGGTAGGCAGGTGTACCCATGGGGTTTTGTGAGATGGGGAAGATTGGCTAAGGAAATTCAAAACTATGAAAAGGAATCTGGTGAGTTCCTTCTCCTCTCCGATGGGAGACATGTATTGGAGATCTCTGATATTGCATCAGTTCATTGTTTTGAAGAGCATATGGTCTAGTCTACGGTATCTTCTCTAGTCATTTGGGTATTGTGGAAGGCTAGATGTAAATGTGTATTTCAGAAAGTAAAACAGAATGCAATGGACTTAGTCAAAGAGGTATGGTTAATGCTCGTATACACGTTAAGAGGTCAATATGATGCAATAATGGGTGAGCTTGAGGTTGTGATTCGTAGACAACAACAATTTCAAGAAATTTGGAAAAACACTGAGGTTTTCATCTCGTGGAGAAAGATTAAAGTGGAGATATGCTCCACCAAGATGGCTTTTTCCACCCCCCGTCTTGGAACAACTTTCATGAGGGCTTTTGATAATTGACATTCTGGTTGATGTGGATATGAGGGTTGTAATATATTGAATGAATTCGTTGTAGCCTTTCGGCATCTTTCCATTAATACCAAGGTGAACCTTCTAATTAAAAAAAGAAGAAGAAGCTTCCCATCTACTAGAACATGTCATTTGGAGTGGTTGTTTATTCTATATCCTCTTGTAATACTAGTTTGCATCAAATTGGATTAACAAATTATAGCCTCATGTAAGTTTGACAAAACATGCCTTCAACAACAATTTCTTGCATTAGGTGTAACAATATGACTAAGAATAATCCTAAACTCTCATAGGTATAATATTCAAAATGAGTCCTTTTACTAAATGATTGAGCATTAACCTTAAACAATCTCAGTTTATCCATTTTATATTTGACTCATGGTGGCAAATGCATATTGTCTAATACGATTGGCTAACATGTATTATGTAACCTAAAGTGCATATTTTCAAACAAAGATGAGTTATGGGATTGGGTACAACATGATATAAAGAATCATCTTGCTTTCAAGAATGAATTAATTCACTTAAGCCATGTGCACGAGGTTTCCATCCCTCTAAAACAATAGACTTTGAGAAAGTAGAGCAACGTGGATGTATGATCAATTCTAGTGGGAAAACGTTTATAGGAAAAAGATTAATTTTAAAAGCATTCCATGCAAGAACCATCATTTCCTTAGTTCTAATAAAACATAATAAATACATCTAAAAATAAAAGGGAATTAAATACCTCGTTGAGAAATTCTTGTGTTCCTTGTTGTGAGGTGTGTGACAATATTTTAACTGCTACATCTAAACCATTTGTAAGGATTCCCTTATATACTGAACCAAAACCACCTTCACCAAGGATCATTGAAAAATTATCCGTTGCAATTGCGATCTCTTGATATGTGAATTGTTGGGCAATATTAATAGCGTCAATGAAATCTTCTTTCTTAATTAGTACCTTTTCAGCAATATTAACTGTACATAAAATAAAACATTCTTAACTACCATTTAAAAGTTAAATTTTCAAATATTTTAAAGCCATCATAAGGATCTTAACTCTAGATGTGAATGATGAAGCATTTATATCAAAAAAATCTTAAGGAAAAAGAAAACCTCCCTATTATTGAGGATATTACAACATACCTTGAGGATCTTGGTACTTATGTGTGGTAGGTTGTACTATTTGAATTTGATTTGTGACATTTTCTCGTTTCTTTCTCCGTTTCACAATGCATAGAATTGCTACTATAATGATAATAACAAATAGTATAGCCCCGATACTTGCTCCAATGATTAAAACAATGTTATTTTTTGTTTGTTTTGGTGAGGATGGGGAACTCAAGCAAGTAGCATTGTTTGGAATACATAAAAAGTTATTTCCTTCATATCTATAAATTCATCATTTTCCAAGTATATGTCAATACATTATATTTATTAGTGTAACTTCAAATCTTAAAATATAATAAGCATGCGTCTTGATGTAGATCTATACATATTATATATTGCACCAATACATAACATAATACTAAAGTTTCTAACAACTTGGGCATTATATAATAATATCTCCTACTAATACTATGAATATCCTCGTAATACTAAAAAAGAGTTTATTTAGTTGATACTCATGGCGATTGTTTGCTTTCCTATCTCGTTAACTACATGGATAAACATTTTTGCGATGTGAATTTATAGGGCCTAATAAAGCTTTTCATTTGATGCTAAACATATGATGTTATAGTTATAACAAATACCACTTTAATAAAAAATTCTCCTCTTTCCTTTGAAATTCTCGAGATTGCTCCAACAAAAAGAGATTTGGCCATGATTTTATCATAAGACAAACATAAAAATTCTCCACAAGAATAATAATGATGAAATTTCGACCAAAAAGCCCTTTAGAGGAAGGTGCCACAACTATGCAAGTAAGCTAGATATCGGAAGGATCATAAAGGCAAAAGCATTTAGTCAAAGTCATTTGGTTTCAACAAATATCAAAAGTTCTTCTGCAGACTTGGTTAATGATCACAAGATGGAGTCATAGAGGAATCCCCTTTTACATGTCTTCATAAAAGGGTGCTCTAGTGTAGAAGCGTCCACACATACTTTGTGTAACGTGTTGTCATGATATGGTGGGTCCGAAAGAGGAATAAGGAGTAAAACTGGGGGGAATGGAACAATGAAGAAACCAATGTAAATACGTAAATATAAAATAATTTTTTATATAATAGTAAACTGTTAATGACCTATTTGTTAAGGTTATTAATTGTGTGGAGAATGTTTAGGGTTTAAATATTAATATGTGGGGGTATTACCTACATCTTTTTTGCCATTTTGATGGGAGGATTATGAATGACTATTTAATGGAATGGCTGAGCCTTTTCACTCACTATAACTAGGGGAATTGAGGGCTCAATCTGGGGTTAGAAGGGGATTGGATGAGCATTTAATGTAATAGGTGAGCATTTTCTCTTACTATAAGAAAGGGAGTTGAGGGGATTAATTTGGGGTTGAACATATTGGATTTTAGAGTGTTTTTGTGGAAGGTCATGTCTTCTTCTTTTCTTCCTTGAGTTTAGGGTTTCTTGATATGTGGGGTGAGAGTGGATATTGGGCCATGTCTCTTGTTTCTTACTTGGGCTAATTGTGGTGGTTCTTACTCGAAGAAGGGGAACAAATGGAGAAAAGAAGCTGTTGAAGAGGACAAGAAAGAGGGCATGGAAAGCTACAGTAACAAAGGTGCGATAATCGTTGCTAATTGAACTCGGGCCATTAAAACTCAAAGTTCTTCCTCATTTACTTTTACTATCCAAACAACTATTATTTGTAAAGAACTCTTTGTATTTTCCACTTGCAATCACTCATTGTAAACCTTATAATATTTTGTAAGTAAATTTCTTTGTGATGAGTTTATCTAAGCATTATTGTATTAAACATTATTAGTTAGCTAGTCATAATCCCTATTATCCTTGTGTGATCATAGTAAATGAAGGGGAAGGTTTACAGGATTTTGGTGTTAACCAGTGAGATGGTTGATGTGGAAATTGAGCTTTTAATAAGGATGAACGTTGATGGTGTGGAGGTTAGAAGCATATTCCTAAGGGTCGACAACGCATGTACTTGATCAAATTATTGGATCCATCTTCCCTTGAACGGATAGTCATTATTCCTTTTCAAATGAAGATCAAGGAGATACGGATTCACCATGAGGGATAGTTGTGGGCTAACCAAGGTGGCACACCGCAGTTTCCATCAACATGGTTCATCATGTTTCATGTGACATTACAAGAGTTGCAAGTTGGAGAATAGGTTAAAGGAAAATAAGGATAATTGTTATCATTATGGAGTTGGAGGACACGTTCACATTGAAACGGATGATGGCATAAGAGCAAGCGGTGAGGACTAACCATTATGGCCTACTACGTTGTATGTTCACTACATATACAAGGTCTCATTTCATTCTTTGAATCATCTTTCACAACCCTTCTTTGTGGTTTTCATTGGTCATCATGGGTAAAGCCATTGTACTATTTTCAGCCTAATCATTTTGTCATGTATGCAAAATTTGTACTAATGAAGAATAATTTCTCAAAGAAATAAAGGGAGTGACACTATGGGAAGTTTGACTCTTGGTTTTAATGGTAGCAAGATTTCCTGGAACTAGTATGTCGTCAAAATAAGATTTCCTGGAGCCAAGTATTCCTCAAAGCATGAAGTTCTTGAAACTGGATCCCTTGAGGTACCTTGAGGTAGGTAGTTATTCTTGATCCTTATAATCGTTATGATGAATGAGGGAGGTTGATTGTTGGCGTAGATGGTAGGAAGGTTTCTTTGAACCACTAGTTCCTCCAAACAAGATTTCCTTCAACCAACACCTTCTAGAAAGAAGATTTCCTTCAACAAAGATTTCTTTGAAGCACGGAATTCATCAAAGAGATAATTCCTCAAAGTTGGATTTCCTCTATCCAAAACATTTTCTCGAAGTAGGAATTCCCTTAGAAAAGGATTTCTCAAGCTAGGTGTTTTCAAATGGTTCCTTGAGCCAAGTATCATCAAGCTCGGTTTCCTCAAATCAAGTTTTTTTGATTTAAGATATAACAAATAGAATTCCTCAAGAGGTATATTTCAAAAAAAAGAAAAGCAGCTACATGAGAGCAACCCACGGAGGAACCTAAATATTCTCTCATGATATTATGTCTTGCATGGTTTATGTCCTTTGTGGCCCATGTACATGTCATGTTTTCACGATAACACCTTGGCAATAGAGTGAGCCAATACATGATCATTGGAAGTTCCAATTTGGAACTGATGGTGGTTGGTGGAAGCTGAAGACAAGCTATTGAGAACTCCCACGCAACAATGACAAAATGTGACTTTAGGGACTACTAAGTAGTTCTTCTTGTAAAAGAAAATTGGGCAAACATTCAGAATGCTAACATTCTCAAAAGTTAGCAATGAAATACACTAAGAAAGATGTAGGGTATCCCTATGGTAGAAAACCTAATAAATGTTATATTATTAGCACCTATAGATTGATAGAGATCTTATCTCTTTGAAAAGAACCCACTTTTTCGTCATGTTTACTGGTTAGAATTGTTTGTATGTATTCACTTGATTTATAAAGATACCATCCCTTGAGTAGTGTATATTTTTTGAGATACCATCTCCTGAGAGTATCATAGACATTAAACTTGATGAAGATAAAAAACATAGTTCTCAATTTTTCATAGAGTTCAAATTTTTTTAATTCTTGTAGATCTTGATGATAATGCAACTCATACTTTTGAGTCTTAGAAAAGATCCTTAGCAATGAGACTAAAGTGGATGTTTTGTGGAAGAAAATTAACACATTTGAAACGAAGGATGCTTTGAGTAAGTTATGATTAAAAGGGTAGTGGAATTTAGATACTAGGATCACTTAGTACGACAGAGCACCTAAATATATTTTGAGCAATGATCAATCACACTATCTCACGACAATATGTCTCGAAGATGAGGCATTGACTTTATTGTAGCTTGGCATACTACCATACAATTGGGAGGTGCTTGTGGTGACACTTGGTTCAATTAAGCATCACAAGGAAAGTTGTTGATCTTGGATACACTTAAATCTAGATATTTAATGACAATGAAAGACGAAAGGAATATGATTCAAGCTTTCAGCCTAAAGCGCTAGCTAAACAATCAAATTCAAATAGAAGAAAAATCAATATTAGGGGTTTATGTTTAATAAAAACAACTTCAAGCGGCTCTTCACCTAGGCATTAGAGGTATGGGGGGTTCTTAATTCCAGTCTCTTCCAGAGGCTATGATAGTCATCATTAGGAATCTAATTTTTGTCTTCCCTTTCTAACAACCTCTCAAGCAAACGTATGTAGCCCATGTATGGAAAACCGTAGCTATGGTTATAATATGGATCTTATAGAAGTATCGTTCTAAAAGACGATATGATTCCATAATTCCTCTTCTCTGAGATATATTCCTGGAATTATGGGTGAGCTTATTGGCGTTAGTGCGAGGGCACTATGACAATATGCTAGGCTCTTCGGAGTTTGTTCTTAAGAAAAGGAAAAATCAGTGCAGTTACGGAGGACACTGCCTCTGTTCACAGTCTCCTCTCAAGGATTGATATGGAAATATCATCACCCTTGGTCCTTGCCCTAACCATCACTTTTTGTATATAACACTTTCTAATCATATATTTTGTAGCCTTCCGACACTTTTGTTAATACTAATGAAGGAAATATTTTGGGAAAAGAAAACCACCCGAAGGGGGATTAAGTCTAGGAATCATAAATATTTTCGGAAAAAAAATAGAGTAGAAAAATAAAAATGCAAATCCGAAGAACAAGAGAATAGACAATAGAATAGCCATAGTTGATGGTAAAATTGTTGTTGCTTCTAACGGTGCTTGTATTAGTTTAGCATGCTAGAAAATTTATAGTTTATTAGATTCAAAAACTTGAAATTATATTACCTTGTATTTGGAGATGTTGACATCATATACTAGTGGTAGCTTTGATAGAGTGAAAATGACCAACTGGGATGTAATTAATAAAGATTGTTGACATAGTAAATCTCATTTCAATGACATAAATAGGTTATGCACTCTTCTTTTGGCATGTTTCAGATGTTCAACCCAATATAATTTATGTCTGGAAGCTTGATGATGAGGGTTATTCAAATTACTTTAGTGAAGGAAGATGAGTTCACTGGAGGTTCTTTGATTGCTTCAAAATGTCAAAAGCTATGTTTTCTATGATATCTAATGATATCTAATGAATCTAGTGCTTTGCATTGAAGCCTAAGAATCATATGTTTGAGATCTTTTGGAGTTTTTAGGCAAGTGTTGAAAGAGAACTTTGAAGGAAGTTAAAATGTGTTCGTGAAGATAAGGATGATGAATATTATGGATCTTTGGATGGTTATGTTGTAGACAAAGTTTGAATAGGGAAAGATGTGTCATTCAAGGACTTAAGTGTTTGGTTGCACGGCTTACGTAATTCAAATTCCAAAAGTTAATAAACTGAAGCTTGATGACAAGTGCCAATGATGTACCTTGTTGAGATATGGTGATGAAGAGCTTGCTTATATAGATTTATGTGAGGTAGAGGCTAGAAAGGTTACCAAAAGCAAAATATATTATTCCATGAGGGTTGAAGGTTACTAGATTATGAGCAACGTGAGATACAAAATTTCAATCTTAAAATTTTCACTCACCATTGATTTATCCCCTTCAATGATTATTAGGGTCACAATGGAGATGTGGATAATGAGTATGGTGATTTAGTTTATGAAAATGAGCCAATGGCTGATAATCAAATTGCACCTTCATGGATTCATAATATTTCTTTCGTTCAATCACAAGAGAAAATGGTCGAACGGAATATAAGGTAGAGAGAAGCTTCTAGATATAGTCTGAATGAATATCTTATCTTCACAGATGGGGGAGAGCTAGAGAACTTCAAAGAGGGTTTTATTGTTGATAGGAGAGAGAAATAATTTGAGGGCATGATTCAAGAGATGAGTCTTTGATAAATAATCACACCAACCACCAGGTGAAGTTGTTTGAGGGCAAGAAACATCTTGTTTTATAGTTTCAAGATAGAGGAACATTGCTCACAACTAAGATGCAAGGCGACATCCATTATGAAGGGGTTCAATAAGAAAAAAAGTATTTATTTTGAGGAAATTTTCTCACCTCGAAACAAGTTGTCTTCAATCAGAGTGGTGGTTGGGATTGCATTAAGTTCAAATCTTGATGATGATAAAGATTGGCAAGTCTTTGTTCTATGAAGGAGTAGGTATCAAACATTAGAGCAAACAAGAAACTTTGGCTATTTCAACAAAACATGCTAAAACTGTTCTTTAGAGATTCAACATGGTTAAGTGTAAGGTAGTCAACATAGAACTCGTAGGTCACTTTTAACTCAGTTCCAAATGTTGCCTTACAAGAAAGAAAGAAGAAGAAGAAAACTTATAAATTGAATATGACCCTACAAGAGAGAAAGATATTGAAAACCTATAAATTGAATAAACAATATTGAAGAGGCATATCTAGGTTTCATTAAAATGTGGGTATAAGAAAACTTTGTTGGGGTACATGAATGCAGATACGACCCGTGACAATGGTACTAGGAAGTCCATATTTGTGTACATTAAAGATGTTTGCAATGGGAGTTGTCTCTTCACAATCAAGACTTCAAAAGAAAGTGGCATTATCCATAATAGAGGTAGAGTATATTGTTGAGACAAAAGCTTGTAAAGAGATGTTGCAGTTGAAGAACTTTCTATATGTGTTGGGTGTGGTAACTAAACATATGTAAAAACTTAGTATTTCATACACAAAGAATTAGAATCTATCCCCACAACAACCAAAGACTACGCGCGGTTGAGTCAGAAATTGCATTCAATGATTCTCTTGGAATTGGTTTATCCACACCGGTAGGTTGGCTAAAAGTGATGGAATGCTTGCACCAATCCACTATTGGTGTATGCCACAATACACCAACGACAATTGGTAGAGAATAAATTCTTCCTAGTGGGATCCTCTTGAAAGCACTAACATAAAGTTTTCTTTTGCAAGTAAAATTTTCTTCCTAGTGGAATCAAGAGAGGTTGGCGCCCATATGAAGGTAGAACTAAATTAGAGACTTACCTCGAACACAAACCTACCCTATGATGTAGTTGAATTATGTGAGCAAGGAAAAATCAGGTAAAGGAAATCTTTAGTTTTCTAGCTCATGCTGTGATTAGACATTGTTATTTTCTAGGTATTTAGGGAACCTCATCTATATTTACTTTATGAGATTAGTTTTGAGTCCCCTTCCTTGACACTACTAAATGAGATGATTGGCACCCCACAATAAAGACTGGGGCAATTGTCTTGTCGATGTTATCATTGGGCACCCGTCAATGGTTCAAAATTGTGCCCGATCAATATCTATATGGACACTACTATAGGTAGAGGATGTTGAGCTTAATGTGATAGATGGGATTGTCATCTCTGATTCTATCATTGACAAAATTGGAAGAGATGATTATTGCATTTCAAACCACTTGCAAAATTTCTAGCATCACTGACAATATGTCGTTGGTATATTGTTAGGGCTATATGCAAATGAGAAGAAGAACTTGATTTATAAATCCTTGCAGAAACATCCTCACTCCATCGAGTTTATCAGGTAAACTAGCCTTAGGCTAAATTGAGTTTGATTGTCAATAAGAACACTTTAACTGTATTTAAACGATCTTGTTGAGGATCGAGGTTCATTCAACATAATATAGATGAGATCTCAAAACCTTCCTTACCTTCCATGTTGTATCAATATTTGGCTGATTTAGAATAGATGAAGTATTATTATTCATTATGCGCTAAATGATATGTTGCTATTTTTTGTTAATTGTCTCGATTTCTCTATGACATCTTGAGACCCTTAACTCTACTTCCAGTTCTGGTGATGCTTACATACCAAACATGTAATGTCACTTCTTCAGCAAGAAGATAAACTCTTAGACTCCTCCCATAATCTACTTATTGAAAATTTAATGATGGGTATATAGGTTGAGGAGAATATAAGAGTACTAGGAATATCATAAGATTTCCATTGATCTTATTGTAAAGTTAGCACATTTTATCATCACCATTGAAGAGATCAAGTATCAAAGTTAGAAGTTGGGCACAATGCACGACCTTGTGTAAAGAGACCATGGATGGAGTTTGTGGTGGAGATTATTTTCAACCAAGACTTGGAGCTAGTGGACATACTATACCATGCCATGAGAATCGAGTGTTTTAAAGAAATTAAGCACAAACTTGATGAGTTTGTGGATAAAACATAAGACAAGGGCCAAGCAGTATATGCCAAATAGCAATGGGCCCAGTTAGGTACGGTTTCTTTGCCTTGAAACCGAATAGAACAGAACCAAACCATTGATATAAAACAAAAACCAAACCAAACTGTTTATGAACTCTCAACCTTTTAAACTAAACCATTAAAAAGGACAAACCAAACCATTTAAATCCAAACTGTTTAGGGAAAAGTTGAAACTAAACCGAACCATTTAATAAAAAATTTAAACTTATTATTTAAGTCAAACTAATTAAAAATCTAAACAAACAAAAATACATTAAATTAAATAAATAGTTAAGTTAAATTGATGAAATCAATAAAAAAACTTTAATTAAACCATTAAATTAAATAAGAATTTAGTTCAATTAATTAAATCAATAAAAAACCATTAAATTAATAAATTATTAAGGGAGAAAAAAAAGTTAATAAAAAACCAATAAGCCTTTAAACCAAACTTATAAACCTGAGTCGTAGGACCAAACTAAACTAAAATTGAACTGTTTATTAAAAATCTAAACTAAACCAAACCATTAAAAAAAATTGGAACCAATAAACCGTTAAACTATGGCTTAATGATTTAGTTCAGTTTGAGCCGAAACCGGGCCCATAGCTAATGCCAAAGCAAGGGATGACGATCTACTGAGTTTTGTGATACATGATCAAGGGAAAGAGAGAATGAGAATGAGTAAAGACATATATATGGGTTAAATCAAGCATAAGGTGTGTCTCAAGCTATTGAATATTGCCTACAAAAGGTTGGATAGAGAGGACAAATTTCAAGCTCTCTCTTTACATGTGGATCAGATACTCAAGACAACTGAACTCAATTTTAAATTTTGTTTCAACTTGTTTTGAAAACATGCTAGGAGAACCAAACTTATTGAGATGTAGTACTACTTACAAGAACTCATTTAAATGAAAAGGTGAGGTTGAATAGTTAATGCTATCCATAAAGGTCTAGAAATCCTAGCAAATCACAAAATTCTATGAAATTTTTAGGGCAGGAATATAATGGAGAGGAAAGAATGATAGATGAGGCTTGAGCAAGTGCAATTAAATGATGTAGATATCCACTATATATAAGATAAAGGGATTCTAAATTGAATCGAGTGAAAGTGTTTCTACTGTTCAAGTTCTTTATAGTGTGATTGGTCTTTGAACAACTCTATGCAATTTAGCTATTAGGAATTTATTCCAATACTCCATTGATAGGAAGTTGAAGAAATTTATGATAACAAGAACCTTTTACTAGTAGGCATTCTACTTAAACACCATCATGGTATTGACAATGAGGATATTCACTCATAACAACATGTTATAATATATACACCAAAGTTATGAAATCCTCATTGAATGAAAGAAGGTTGTGGAATACATGTGGATGCTACTTAGGTGTCCTTAGGATAGCAATTTCACTAATGTCACACAAGAGAACTTAACGATAAAGATGGTTGCATGTTACATCCTTAAACATGTAGATTGGGAGTTGTATATTTGGATGGTCTATTTGAGGTTCAAAATAAGGTAAGGATTATCTAAAGTGCTCGACCAAACTCTTACTTTGAGGGAGCTTAGCAATCATGTAAATAAGATCTTCAATTGTCATTCTTAGAATAAACTAAAAACCCACTCTTAGACTTTACCTAGATTTTAATATGCTTCCATTGACAGTCGTCTTCTATGGCCACTAACCTTTGTAAAAAGTTCAAAAATATGATTGAATTGGCCACGTAATGTGGGTTCAATACTTATGTTTCCCCATGAAGGTCTATGTATACTTCTAACATGACTACAAGGATATAATAAGCTACCACCAACCGGCTAATTGGGTTGGGCCCATTATGGATTGAATAAGATAAAACTTTAAATAGAGTAGTTTACTCAACATCCACTAAGACATTGCCATTGTTTGAATTTATTAATCTATACATAAGCAAGTAGCTATACAACAAAAATGTCCTAATTGTTATGTATATCTAGCATATTTGTAGTCATTCACCATTAGTGATGCCTTCTTTGATTTTAATATATATTATGTCTTTCAACTTTTTTTAGGGTTTTTAAACAAATCCTTCATTTATTTTTCTTTCCTCTTGAATGATTTCTATCAAGGCTTTGTCTCATCATGGATTAATCAGTATGTGTTCTTTGCATTTCAATCACATAGAAACTCAGAATAAGGAAGGAAATGGTTATCACTAACAACAATCTATTATCATAGCTGCATTGTAACGTAGTCACTTCAAATCCCATAAAAAAAGGTTCTATCTACATTTGAGGTAATTGGCCATATTTTCAAGAAACATTTTCTAGCTACTTATTTATCCACACATTATTGTAAGGTATCATAGATATTTATAAGAATTAGCATACCTGAAAACAAGACCTTGTTTTTGTAGAAGTGCTTGGGGTATCGTCCCACTAAAGTTGTTGTTGGCTAAATTGCTAGAATATCATTTAATAATATCAAACTTGTGTTCGAAATGTTTATCCTAAATCACTAGTGAGATACTTACAGGTATTTTAGCTTTGGCAAATCTGAAAGCGAGTCAGGAATTGTTCCGCTGAATTTGTTATTGCTTAAATCCCTAGTATAAATGAAAGGTGTGATGCAATGCAAGTAAATTAGTCAAAATCCAATTCATCTCTAGCGATGGAAAATTTCTTAAATAGTTTATTTATTTTCGTAAAATGGAAGAGAATCAGGGATATTGCAGCATAACTCGTTATCTATTTAATTGTTTACCTCAAAGGAGGACTAAAGATGATCAAAGTATCATGTCAGAGATACCATTACAAAGATCATGAGAGCTTATAAACGAAAGAGTATGAATGATCATGAATGTTAATTCGTATAGAGAATTGCAAGTAACATTTTGGAAAGTAATTTTGGGGTTAATGAGCTCCTAATTTTGGACAGTAAGCTTGATGGATGGTGAGCCAATTCCATTACTTTTATTTTTCACTTGTATCGTTTTAGTCATGGCAACAGACTTTAGTTAGACTTGAAAGATGTGAGGCATCATTTAAATACATTAGAGGAAACTTAAGAGCACAATCTACCTAACATAATCCAAAATGATATCGAACGACAAATATTCCATACGATTCATAGATATTGGTAGCTAGAGTTAACAGCTTCTTACAGCGTGGTAAGTTGATCCAGATTACTGATGCTGCTTGGAAAAGTCCCGACCAGACTATAGTTAGATAACAACCTGCGTGAATATACAACAAATTATAGCCCATCATTTAAGTGAACGCCATTGTGGTTATTGCACAATTGAGAAGGCTGGTGATCTGAGTACACACAGAGATGTTACTCTAGCCGGATGAAGTTTGTCGGAATAGTCGCAATCGATCCAGGGATGCTTATATGCTTGTGGTAAGCATGGGTCGCCAATGAAGTTTTGTAAGGTGGGGAATGTGCTGGTGATGATGTCTTGTATAGCCAGTCCTATCAGAAGAATGGAAGGTAACGAGATTATGCACAGCTAAGGAGGATATGGTTGAGTAACAAATATTTAGGCAGTGGGATCAATTGGCTACGACTTACCGTCATCGTCTGATGTGGGGGTGGTGGCGTTAATGGGGTTGTCGAAGAGCTGCATGATTTCGGCTGCAGCAAGGGTAGGATAGTATATGGAGCTGGGCGATGGATAAGACTCGATTATGATGCTGTCTTTGTAAGGCCCTACGGGCTTACCAGTGTACAATCCAGTAGCTTTGTACAAGCCGACACTATCGTAGATGTCCATAGCACGATAATAGAGGTCAGCATTTCCAGTGATGTTGAACACCCGCTGTCCAGGGGCGCTGACATTCCGATTGAGCTCCACAAACCACATTACAATGTAGTACTGGTGGTAGCCTATGAGTGTGCTGGTGCTCAACATTCGCTGACTGCTTATGTTGAAAGTATACCCATATTGGCCTGATACATAATTTGTTTGCATCACAGCCACCGGAGGAAGATCTTGTGCATATCGAGCATCTACCAGCACAGGTTGGCTACTCACTTCTACATTCTCTGGGGAATTCACACCTCTCCACCAGAACCTGTCAATGCTGTCATCTGGAAACCTGACAAAAAATACGATAATACACCTAACGATGTTAATCAATCCTACGGACGTAAGGTCGTGGATTTGTTATGAAATTAGTCATAGAATTAAGGTAATCGTTGCGGACCTTAGGATCGGCGGAACTGCCGACGAGGTCCCAGAATCATCACGCCGGACAGTGCGCAGTGCGATGCTCAAGTCCTTCATCATCTCCACGGAATGCATCGTCACTGGGAGGGGACGCAACTCCAGAGAGTTTATGAATGGCACATCGCTGGTGTCGGATGCTGCCGAGAGGCACACAGACACTGACGATCTTCCAGGCTGTGTGGGGATGTACATCTCTTCGAACCATGGATATTTCTGAGGCATGTTAATCACGATCTCAACACCTTCATAGGTGTCCACTATCACCCGGAACCTGATCTGCCCGCTCACACGCGTTGCATAAATCAGTGATGGGCCATTCCAAAACGATGCTCGGATCAAGTAGTAGTTGTTTGGGCTGGCAGGCAGGGTATAGCAGAACTTGCTCTGATTCAGGGCCTTATTAGAGGGGAAGTAGCGCAGAGTGCTGTATTGCTTCTGGTCGGTCATGCTGCTGGGTGGGTTCACAGTAGCGATGGCTGACCACTTTCCGATGTCCGGCCAAATCAGCGCATCGGGTGCCCATTGGATCCCAGTCACTGAATCAGTGTAGTTCCCCAACTCCGACGACCCACAATCGATGCTCAAGAACCCTGGAGCAACACAAAATTTCAGCATACAATTAATTAGAAACCACAGAGAAAATCAGTGACCACATACAAATCCATCAATCTGGAACGGGAGATAAGCGTAAAATTGTATACATATAATTGTATAGAGAAAATCAATGAATACCCACCCTCTTTTTGAGCCTCTGCCCAGAGGCTGCCTTGGTGGGTGCTAATAACAACCATAATTAACAAAACAGGAATATTAATAAATACACCATTTCCACCATTGGGATGCCCCTCCATTGTGATGCGGATGGAGGATTAGCTACGGATGTCAAGGTGATGAGATGAATAGATGTGAGTTAATTAACAACCATAGGACTAGTTAATCCCATCCAATTTTGATTAGGGCAACTACTAAAGAAAGACATGGTTTCTTAAATTAGACTCTTTTTTTTTAAGTCAATGCCTGATAGTGGAGAGCCATTCCATACCCAACAGTTGCCACGTCTTACTTATTAATGAAGATTTAGATGCTGAGGCAGTCATCACAAATATGTTGATGAAGGCGTGTCTTGGAGACTTTTTATAAATCCCACACGTTTTTGTCAAGCTTTTTGTGGTCGAAATGCCCTAATAAGAATCAATTCCCCAAAATACAGGTTTTACCGAGCTATGTCAATGTTATGAAGAATTCATGTATCGCTGGCTCGTCCGATCTATCTTTTATCGTGAATTCCCAGACCGACAATAAAGGGTCCACAAAAAGAATGGGATCAGATCCAATTACTGAGGTTTTCTAAACATTGTCTTCCAATGACTCATAGTTGCGTGTCGATAAAGTTACTGTGGTTTTGATTTGTTTTCCTAACCCTTACCACTTCGTCTAGGTAAATGACTAACTCAGACGCCATCACATACTACCTTACAAATTAATTAGAATGATCGACAAGTCATTGAGTACCATATAATCCTATTGTTCAACGTGCAACATGTAAATCAAACAATGATATATAAACTAGTTATTATATGTTTGAGATTCAATCTAGCCAATGTGATACTATAGTGATCGAAGTCGTGCTTTATGGAGTGGAAATATGGGGTGGCTCTACCTCATTTGATTCATGGAATGAAATAAAGAAAATTGAAATATTATTCTGATGGAGACAATGAGGGATGGAAAAATCAAGAACATGTTGGATGATACATTCCCAAAATAGCCTAAAAACATAGCATGTTGCTTGACATAATGAAATAGTTTGAAAGATGAGTAGTAAAAAAATCTATCCTAGCTTTACTATGATGCCATAAAGCATGTGACCAGCTAAGATGGACAGAAGGATGTAGTGGCAAGATGCTAAAATGTCAAAATTGGAGTATTGGAATGGAAATGCTAACCCCCAATGTTGGCCCCAATATATACAAGTTAAAATGCAAGAACATGTCCAACCTCGTCTTACTAGCTTCATGAACCTTAGTGACTCTCTAAACACATTAATACTTCTTCAAACTAACTCACATACCTTTCATTAGCATCATGAAAAAGATCACCCCTAAGATGAAAGTATGCAATATATGTGATTAAAATCTAGTGGAGGATGAATAACACTTACTTCTCGAGTGGCCAATGTATAAGGTATTTCCTTAGAAGTACAATAGCTTGCAAGATGGGGTGCCTGATAATTGAATTCTCAACATAGTCAAATCGCCCTTCTTAGGAAGGAGTTACACTACCAAGTACTTGTTTAGCACAATCTCATTTGCTATAGTTTATGGGGTAGTTTCACATGATGAGATATAACCCTGATATATAATTAAGAGGAAGAAATTGAGTGCAAATGTGCAACCCCATTCATTATTCCTCTTTGCAAATAATTTGTGTTTTGAGTTATAAGCTATACAAAAATGGAAGCACTATATGGTTAGGGTACAACCAATTCCTACTCTGGGTCAATTCATGAGGTAGAACACTGAACTTTCATGACTGTTGCATTTCCATCAAATCTATAGAATGTTATGTAACATTGTCCCTCCTTATGGGGGGAGTCGGCGGAAAAGCTGAAACAAGACTCAAAAAGCCAAAACGAGACTCGACCGAATGGAAGTTTGGAATCTGAATGGACAAATACACACACACACACACATGTGTGTGTGTGTGTGTGAATTAGGTTAGTATCTATAGATATAACAATATTACCTACGTGTGTATGTGGGATAACTTACTAAGAGTATAACAGTGACTGAAGTGTGAGAGTAAAGTTGAAGTGAGCGCAAGAGAGAGAAAGAAAGATATATTAATGTCTTCTAAGGCCAAATTTGGCCCATCAGACAATTAGTTTACAACAAAATGGGTATTTATCCAATCATCATAACTAAAATAAAATAAAGTAAAAATAGAACTTACCTACGATGGCAAATAGGGTATAACAGAACTTCCTCTGATTCAGGGCCTTAGTAAGGGGGAAATAACGTAGAGTGGTGTACTGCTTCTGATTGGCCATGCTGCTGGGTGCGCTAACAAGGGCGATGGACGACCAATTTTTGATGTCTGGCCAAATGAGTGCATCTGGTGCCCATTGGATCCTAGATGCATCAATGTAGTTCCGCAACTAGGAGGACCCACAATCAATGCTCAAGAGCTTTGGAGCAATACAAAATTTCAGCATACAAATAATTAGAAACCATAGAGAAAACTAGTGACCACATAGAAATCCATTAATCCCGAAGTAGATAATAGACTTGTATAATTTTCTTATACATAAACTTGTATCAAGAAGATCAATGAATGAATACCCACCAGCTTCTTGAGCCACTGCCTAGAGGCTACTTTGGTGGTTGGTAACAACGACCATAATTAGCAAAATAGGAATATTCATCCATATATAGTTTCCGCCATTGCAATGCCTCTCCATTTTGATGGAATGGATGCCTGGCTATGGATGGATGCTAGTGATGACCACAAATAGGTACCGGAGGGGCCACTTCAGATCACCTAAATTTTGCAATTCTTAATTGAACTTACATTATGCAATTCTAAAGTAAAAATAGAACTTAAGCTAAAAGAGTTCAAGGAGTGTACAAAATGTGGTAGACTCGGTAGAGGAAGTGACTTTACACTAAGCCTAATTTTATTTCCACCCAATCCTCTCGAAAAGAAGTGGGAGATCAAAGGGTTTTGGTGTGGGTGTGAGCCGTGGTCCCAATGTAGAGAGTGCCCTAGCCATGGCGTCTAGGCGGTGTATCTCACGTTCCCTTATTTTCATTATTGCTTCTACACCATGTCGAGTTGCTTTGAAACCTGGCACCCGCGGTGTCTGGTTCTTCTTTGGTTTTCTACCTCATCAAGGGAATGGCCGAGTGGTGCAGGTGTGTTGACATTCTTTGTCACCCCTTGATCCTAGAAAACTTGGTACATGTTGGTGAACATTATCAACATTATTGTTAACTAGAGAAGAGAGTGTTGAAACAACGTGGGCTGTGTGACTGACAGAGCTCTACAACTGAGTGTGAGGGGAAGCAAAGAAAGAAGAGTGAAACAGAGAAGAGAGAGAGATAGAACAAAGAATCTCTAAAAGCTTCGAAAGAGGTAGATACCAAGGAGTTAGGGTTTGGTGCACTTGGCTGAAACTGTGGTTTCAGATAACAACCTATGAGTACATCCATACCTAATCAAGTTCTATCATTCTATGCTTTTATTTTTCTTGTCTCATAGCGGAAATCTTTGTTCTCCGTGGTTTTTCCCTAATATCAAGGTTTTCCACATAAATCATGTGTTACTTGCTTTATTCTATTGGTGTCGCAATATATTTGTGGCTTACGTATGATTGTAAAATCTATCAAATTGGTATCAAAGCCTAGGTTCTAGATGGAAGGGAGTGTGAGTGGCTTTTCAAGGATGATTGTCCTAAACTCACAAAACTACTCAGATTGGTAGATTAACATGGAAGATCTTATGATAGTCAAATATCTGTATGAGCCCATAGAAAGGAAGGATATACTAGTAGGGGTAATAAAATCTAAGTGGAAAAATCTAAATAGAAAGGTAGTGGCAACTATAACACATAAGTCTCCTACAACATGTAGCAAGTGATACAAATGCCTACGTGTTGTGGCATAAACTCTCTTTCATGTATGAAAGGAAAAATGTTCTAAACAAAACTTTCCTAATGAGGAAAATAGTGAGGCCAAAGTACACAGATGGTGATACCATCGTGGGGCACATTAGTACTTTCATGGTTCTAGTAAACCAATTGGCATCAACGAAGTTCCCATTAGATGATGCTATGCATGCCACACTACTACTATGTACTCTTCTCGTGTCACTTAGTACGTCATGTAAAGAAGACAACCTATCTTTACAAGTAGTAATGACAAGTATTCTAAACAAAGAGACAAGAAGAAAGGATAAAAGTGCCTTGTCTCAATTGGAAGCGAATGTGACCCAAGAACTTAGTAGAGGAAGAAGCAAATGGAGAAGTCTTGAGAATAGAGATAAGTCTTATGCTAGGTCAAAATCTAGAGTAAGACCTACATGCTTTTATTGTGGGAAACCTTAGGAAGGACAAAACCTTGGCTAATGAGGTCGAACCTGGAAAAATTTTTGATGACAAAAACACCTCAGCCATTGCAACCAGTGAAGAAGAGATGTTATTTATCTGTGAACAAACTGGTGTGAATCTTGTAAATGTTGAGTGCTCTTGGGTAGTGGATTCTGGTGCATCGTTCCACCTAACTCCCAAAAGATAATGTTCCTTATCTTAAATAGCTAGTGACTATGGCTACGTAAGGATGGGAAATGATGGTGAATGCAAGATTGTGGGCATAAGCATCTACTCGCTCTAGGTTAATGTTAAAGGATGTATGCCATGTTCCGGATGTTAGGTTGAATCTGATATCGGCCGGACGGCTGGACGATGAAGGCTACAATGATGGCTTTCATAATGGTCCATAAAACTTGTCTAAAGGGAGCCTTATTGTGGATTGAGCTCATAAACAAAACACATTGTACGTAATGCATGCAAAATTGTGCTGAGATGAAGCAAATTGTGGCTCAGATGATGAGCTATGGCATAAAAGGCTCGACCACATAAGTGAAAGGGGAATGCATATCCTTGCTGAAAAGGATTTTCTTCTAGAAGTGAAAGGAATACACCTGGAAAAATGTGTGGATTGCTTGGCTGGAAAGTAGAACAGAACTGCCTTTCACTCTAGGCCTCTAATGAGAAGAGAGCGTGCCCTAGAACTAGCTCACACAGATGTGTGTTATGTGGATGGTCCATCACACCGTGGTGGACAGTACTTTGTTACATTTACTGATGACTTCAGCAGAAAGATTTCGATCTTTAAACACTTTCATGCAACGACAGAAAAATAATATCAACAAAAGTTGAAAGTTGTCTGAACACATAACGATGGTGAGTATAGAGACCAATTCGAGATGTATTGTAAGACTTAAGGCCTCAAACTTGAGTATATGGTGCTGAAGACCCCTGACTTGAATGGTCTAGCAGAAAGAATGAATTGGACCATAATGGAAAGGGTAAGAAGCATGTTATCGCATGCAAAATTGCAAAAGTCGTATTGGGTTGAGGCGATGTTGACAACAAAAGTCCAAGCCTTGCATATTCTTGGGGTACTCAGAAGATGAGTTTGGGTAAAGGATGTGGGATCTCCTTGATAAGAAAGTGATAAGAAGTTGTGATGTTATATTCATGGAAGACAAGACAATTGAACACTAGAGACAACAAAGACCAGTATTGTCTTCCTAGTCGACTACTTTTATGGAGTCGACACTAGTCAATCCCATTTCGACACAACCAGTCGACAAACAATAGTAGGCTGATGAAGTTGAATCTGAGTCGGCCGACACACAACAGTTGGCTTATGCATATGAATCTGAATCTGAAGATAAGCTTGCAGAAGAAACTGAATCGGAGCTGGTTGCCGAAGGATGAAGATATCCTCTAAGACAAAGGGAGGCTTCCTCTCGATATCCAACTAGTCAATATGCTCTCTTGACTAATGAAGGGGAACTTGAATGCTATGAGGAAGCCAGGATTGATGCACACATGGAGAAGTGGTACAGTACCACACCTATGACTTGATGGAGATGCTTGATGGAAAGAAGGCACTTAGAAACAAATGGGCCTACAAACTAAAGAACCGGAGAAGAAGGAAGTACACCTAGGTATAAGGCCCGTATTGTAGTGAAGGGTTTTCAACAGAAGAAAAGCATTGAATTCGATGAGATATTTGCTCCAGTTGTCAAGATGACTTTCATTCGAGCCGTTTTGAGCATGGATGCCAGTATTAATCTAGAAATTGAATTGTTGGATGTTAAAACAACATTCTTGCATGGTGAGTTGGAGGAGGAAATCTATATGCAATAGCCGGGACAGCTTTGAGGTAAAAGGAAAAGAGAATCCCGTATGTAGGTTGAGGAAGAGCTTGTGTGGGCTTAAGCAATCTCCATGACAATGGTATACAAAGTTTGAGTCCTTCATGTTGGAACATGGATTACACAAAACACAAGCCGATTATTGTGTATTTGTGAAAAGGTATGAAGATGGAGGTGATTTTCTGATTCTTTTGTTGTATGTGGATGATATGTTAGTTGTTGGACAAAATGCTAAAAAGATTGCAAGCTTGAGGAAAGCTTTGAGCAAATCTTTTGCCATTGAAGACTTTGCTATGGGTGTCACAAGAGAAATATGTGACGAAAGCTTTGCAAAGGTTTAACAAGTATAATACAAAATCTGTTGGATCTCCATTTCCGGTGCATTGTAACCTAAATTTAGGATAATGCCCGAAAATTGAGAAAGATAAGGCAGAGATGAGGAGCATGTTGTATGCCTCGTTTAATGGTAGCCTAATGTGTGCTATAGTCTGCACGAGGCCGAACATTGCATTTGCTGTTGGGACAATTAGTCACTACATAAGTAATCCTGGAAAGGAGCATTGGGGAGCCGTAAAATGGATACTTAGATACCTCAAAGGTATTTTGAGTGTATGCCTTAGATATTGTCAGGAACAGTACTGAGACAGAGAAGGAATTAGTACTAAACGAAGGATTAGTACTATGAGAGGTGTAGAATTTCTTCGAGAGAAGGAAGGAGTGAGCGAGACGGAGAGAAAGAGAGAGAGAGAGAGAGAGAGAGAGAGAGAGAGAGAGAGAGAGTGAGAGTGATGATAAGAAAGATATGTATTATATGAAGAGAATATACAATGGTGGCTAAAAGGCTTAAGGCTGGCGTTGAACCAATTTGGTTCAATATAATGCCTAGTGCCCTCTTTTATAGTGTTTTCAGGAGTAATCCTGAAGCTTCTAGAATGTTCACTGAGAAATTTGGAATGTACACTAATTTCCTATAATAAAATGTAAATGAAAATAATATCCTACATATTACAATAGATGGTCTAATGGTCAAGAGCTCAACCCATATAACTTAAGGTCATGGGTTCGAGTCTTGCCATATCATGACATTATCCCCCCTTTAAAACGACGAGTGTCACGAGTCGTCTTGGATTGAGGACCCGGTTTGTGTGGATACTGACGATGGAAGTCTTCAAGAAGAGCACGAGCATTGGTCCTGGGATGGTGCTCTCATGGTAGGGTTCAAGGAGAGAACTATGAAACACCAGATGTATCCAAAGTTGAGGAGGTAGATCGAGACGAAAAGCGACATCATTAATCTGTCCAATAATACGGAAAGGACGTAATCGCCGATAATCCAACTTCTCACATGGGCGAGTAGTCTTGATGTGTCGTCGTAGCAGCCACACCCGATCTCCAATATTAAAACTGGATGGAAGTCAATGACGATCCGCGTAGACCTTGTGTGTTTGTTGAGCTTGCTGGAGATGAGTAGATAAATCCGCTTGTATCTTGCGTAACCGCTCCAAACGATCCTCCGCGCACGGATTTGTGGACACCTTTGGGGTTTCAAGGACACTCCACCGGGGGTGACATCCCGTATAAGCATAAAATGGCATAACTTTAGTGGATGCGTGGATAGAGTTGTTATAGGCAAATTCGGCGAAGTGGAGAATATCTGCCCAGTCGTCCTGATGATAATTGAGAAAGCACCGCAGATACTTCTCCAGCGTTTGATTTGTTCGTTCAGCTTGGCCGTCGGTTTGTGGGTGGTAGCCCGAGGAGAGGTTACAAGAGACCTTGAGCATGTTAAAAAGGTGCTTCCAGAATTTTGACACAAACTGGGGTCCACGGTCGTTGATGATACTATCGGGAAGTCCATGATGCCGACATACTTCACACATGACAATTTTGGCAGTGTCTTCACTGGAGATCTCCTTAGTACATGGCAAGAAATGAGCCATCTTCGTGTATCGATTGACCACCGTTAGAATCGCATTGAACCCCTTAGAGACTGGAAGATCTGTGATGAAGTCTAGAGCAATGGATTGCCACGGCTTCCTTGGAATTGGTAATGGTTCTAATAAACCATATGGATGATGCCTTGGCATTTTCGCTCTGCAACATGTATCACAAGTCCGAACAAAATCCTCGACAAATTGTCGCATACAGGGCCACCAGAATGATCGTTGTACTAAATGTAATGTTTTAGTACTACCAAAATGCCCAGCTGTATATGTGTCATGGCAGTTTTGAACTACTCGAAGGCGGCAAGAACCATTAGGAACATACAAAAGTTCTTTAAAGAAGAGTAATCCATCATGGTATTTGAATTGCCGATAGTCCGTACCTAGTGGCTGTGACTGTGAACACGACGCTTGAGAGGGATCAATTTGTGCTAGTACAGTTTGGGCGAACGCATCTGTCTTCAAGTCTTCACATATGGTATCGATAACGTGGGAATCCATGGGCATGTCAAAGATCTGTGTTGCTTGTAGTCGTGCCGGTCCCAAGATGACTTGTTTTTGGTTATCGAAAGTTGGCTCGCCGAGATGGGGTGCTACATATGAACGTCGTGATAATGCATCTGCCTTCCCTTGGTGCTTCCCCAGACGATATGTAATTTTGAAGTCGAAACGCGTGAGGAAGTGGGCCCACCGAGCTTGACGTCGATTCAACACACGAGCATCCTGAAAGTAGGCAAGATTCTTGTGATCACTAAATACGGTGACTGGATGAGAGGATCCCTCCAGAAAATGCCTCCATTGCATAAAAGAATCCACTATTGCCAATAGCTCCTTATCATGAATTTCGTAGTTAATTTTGGCGGCGTCAAACTTTCGTGAGTGAAAAGCCACAAGATGTAGCTTCTCATCATTCCCCTGTTGTGATAGAATGCTCCCCAATGCAAAATCCAATGCGTCAGCTTCGATAATGAATGCTTTTTCCGGATCAACATGAGCTAGAATTGGAGCTGATGTAAATGCCTTTTTAAGACTCTCGAAAGCCATGTCCGTTTCTTCAGACCAGATGAACGGTTGTCCCTTCCTGGTAAGTTGTGTGAGAGGTAGAACGATCTTTGAGTAATCTTGTATGAACTTTCGGTAAAAATTGGCAAAGCCTAGGAAGCATTGCACATCCCGCACCGAACACGGAGTCTGCCATTCTACCACCGTTTTGACCTTAGCTGGGTCCATGGAGATGCCTTCTGACGAAATGATGTAGCCGAGAAATTCCACTTGGTTGCACCCGAAACTACATTTTTCCAGCTTTGCATATAGACCATGTTCTCGAAGTCGTTTTAGTACTAATAGTACATGAGAATCATGTTTTTCTTGGGTCTTTGAATAAACCAGTAGATCATCCAAATAGATGATCAAACAATCATCCAATAGATCTCGGAATATATCATTAGCCATGTGCTGGAAGACTACCGGCGCATTAGTGAGGCCGAACGGCATGACCGTATACTCGAAGTGCCCATATCTGGTGCAAAACGCGGTCTTCCATTCGTCTCCTGGTCGGATCCGTACGAGGTTATATGCTCCCCGTAAGCCGATCTTCGTGAAGAACCTGGTACCATTGATCCGTTCTAAAAGACTTGAGATAAGGGGAAGAGCATACCTATTCTTGATTGTAACCTTATTCAAGCCATGGTAATCTACAACGAGACGAAGCGATCCATCTTTTTTCTTGACGAAGAAAATGGGCGCGCCGGCTGGAGATTTCGAATGTCGAATGAAACCATTTTCCAAATTCTCCTCGATATAGGCCCGAAGGACTTCCAGCTCGGTTGGTGACAAATTGTAGATCGGTCCCCATGGCGGCTCTTTTCCTGGTTGTAAATCGATGGGGCAATCGTACGGTCCATGATGAGGAAGTGTGTTGTCTTGTACTTTATCGAACACATCGACGTAATGACGATACTTCTTGGGAAATTGAACGGTGGATTCTTCTTTAGTGGTGCTGGAGGGGTTTACTGATATTGCAAAGAGGAACATTTCCTCCTCGCGCCCTTCATTATGCAGCTGACGTAGCGAAATGGTTGCCTTCTTCTGAGTTGTCCCTTGGGTTTGTCGACGCCGGATTTCTCTTGTTCTCCAATCTATGTCTGGGTTATGTAACTCGAACCACGGTAATCCTAAAACTATAGGATGTTCTGGGATACTAATAATATTAAATGATACTACACATGCTAAGTTATCTAGGACAATATTAATGGGCTCTGACTCTTCTCTGATATTTTCGGAAGCAATGGGACGTCCATCAATGACTACTACAGAGGCTGGACACTGGAGTTTTCTTAGGGATATCTTATGAGCTTGAGCAAATTTCTTATCCATAAAGCAAGAGTTAGCTCCGGAATCTAGGAGTGCTAGGACATGTACTGGAGGGGTACTTTTAGTACTAACTATTACTTGGGCTATGAACACATCACTAACTTGCTTAGAGGGAATGGAATCACTAATGGGCTGCACAGATCTAGGGATGTCCAACCAAACGGCTCCTATTTTGGTTGGACTTAGTCATTTAACTCTTCTTCTAACTGACTAAGGACATCAAATTTGTTCGCTAGATCTGGGCTATTAGTACTATTAGGACTATCAGATATCCCTACTGAAATAGGCTCAGGTTTAGTACAATTAGTACAATTTATTGCGATATGTCCTGGTCCACCGCAGTAAAGACATAGTCGATTTGTACGGCGTCGCTGCTTTTCTTCTTCGGATAATGGCCCTGAACGACGTGTAGTGTCAATCTCCATTGGAGTCGGAGTACTCGCTGGAGGCGCATTATATGACTCCCTCGGAAAAGGTCTTGCTACCACTGAGGCGTAGGTGGGCTTTGATCTTGGCCTCGACATCTGTAACTGTCTTTCCGAACGTCGCTCAAAGAGGCGGTTGTCACATCTCACCGCGCGACTGATTGCTTCTGTTAAGGACTTTGGCTCTTCGGGGAAGGTCAAGAGTAAATCCTTGACGTCGTTGCGTAAACCATAACGGAATTGCTCCATCAACACTTGATCATCCCAAGGGATATCAGCGGCGAGTAGGCGAAAATCTGCAGCGTATGCGGAGGCTGGACGGTCACCTTGGCGTAATCGCCGAATTTTGTTGATTGCAGTCCTAATGCTGTCAGTATCTCCGAAACATGCTTTAAACTCACCTAGAAACTCTTCAAAATTGTTGAGTAACGGAGATTCCGCTTCTAATAGTGGAGCAAACCATGACAACGTTGAGCCACTTAACAAAGTGCCTACTAAACCCACTCGTGATGCATCGGTGGGATATCGGGAAGGATGCATTTGGATAACTAATCGTACCTGGTTAAGGAACTCTCTAAACTGCGATCGCGTTCCATCGAACTTCGTGGGAAGGCCAATCTTGGGTTCTTTATGAATCCCTTGTGTTCTGGGCCCTTGTTGTTGCATCGCTACGATGGTTGCTTCGAGTTGTTGCATGCGTAACGCAAGTTCCCCATGATGTTGTTGCGTTTGCTGCTTTTCTAAGGAGATTTGCTGAAGATCCCCCAACAACTGTTGGTTTTCTTGTTCCAAAGCATGGAACTTCTCTTTCAAGCATTGAAATTCCGAGAAAACAGATTGATATTCTTCAGCACTAACAGTGGCCATGGGATGAAAGAAAAGAGGAATAAGAGATTAGTAGGAAATGAGAGAGATAGAAGGTAGGAAAATTGGTTCAAACTGTCAGGAACAGTACTGAGACAGAGAAGGAATTAGTACTAAACGAAGGATTAGTACTATGAGAGGTGTAGAACTTCTTCGAGAGAAGGAAGGAGTGAGCGAGACGGAGAGAAAGAGAGAGATCGAGAGAGAGAGAGTGTGATGATAAGAAAGATATGTATTATATGAAGAGAATATACAATGGTGGCTAAAAGGCTTAAGACTGGCGTTCAACCAATTTGGTTCAACATAATGCCTAGTGCCCTCTTTTATAGTGTTTTCAAGAGTAATCCTGAAGCTTCTAGAATGTTCTAGAGAAATCTGGAATATACACTAATTTCCTATAATAAAATGTAAATGAAAATAATATCCTATGTATTACAATAGATGGTCTAATGGTCAAGAGCTCGACCCATATAACCTAAGGTCATGGGTTCGAGTCTTGCCATATCATGACAGATATGGCTACGGGAAACCTATCATCCAGGGTTTCATAGATCCTGATATGTCGTGTGATCTAGATTCCAACTAATCCAGATTACGATATGTGATGACTTATGTAAGGGGAGCCGTGTCATGGCAATCACGATTGCAAAAGATTGTGGCTTTGTCGACCACAAAGGCTAAGTGTAAAGATGCAATGGAGGCAGGTAAGGAATTGGTTTGGATGAGAGATTTCTTAAGTGAACTAGGAATGAAACAAGAAAAATTTCCTACTTCATTGTGGTAATCAGAGTATTATCCATCTCGCTAAGAATGTTGCGTATCACTCTTGTACTAAGCACATTCAAAGAAGGTATCATTCATTGGGAGAGAGAAGTGGATGAAAATGAGTTTTTCTAAGCCAAGATCCATACTAACAACAATGGTTTAGACATGCTTACTAAAATTTTATCTATGGAAAAACTCATTGCGTGCTGGCGAAGGACTGGTTTCGTTCACTCTTCCCCCTCAAGAGTGAAGGGGGATTTTGTTATGTAAGATTGTTCATAAGTTTGTTGGGAGAGAGAGAGTGGATGAAAATGAGTTTTTCTTAGGGAAGATCCATACTGACAAAAATGGATTAGACATGCTTACTAAAATTTTATCTATGGAAAAACTTGTTGCGTGTTGGCGAAGGACTGGTTTCGTTGACTCTTCCCCCACAGGAGTGAAGGGGAATTTTGTTATGTAAGATTGTCCCTCCTTATCGAGGACTCGGCCGAGAAGCCGAAATGAGACTCGGCTAGCCGAAATCGATCGAAAAACCAAAACATATCTCAACCCAATGGATGAATATATATATATGAGTTATGTTACTATATATAAATATAGCGTTATTACCTACGTGTGTATGTGGGATAACTTACGAAGAGTATAACAGTCAGTGAAGTGTGAGAGTAAAGTTGAAGTGAGCGCGTGCACGCAAGAGAGAGAGAGAGAGAGAGAGAGAGAGAGAGAGAGAGAGAGAGAGAGCAATGTGGGCAGTGTGAGTGACATACCTCTACAACTGAGTGTGACAGCAAGCAAAGAAAAAAGAGTGAAACAGAGAACAGAGAGATAGAGAGAAAGAATAGAGAAGCTCTGAAAGCTTCGAAAGAGAAAGATACCAATGAGTTAGGGTTTGCTACACTCGGTTGAACCTGTGGTTTTAGATAACAACCTGGGAGTACATTTATACCTAATCAGGTTCTATCATTCCATGCTTCTATTTTTCTTGTCTCATAGTGGAAATCTTTGTTGACCATTGTTTTTCCTCGACATCAGGGTTTTACACGTAAATCGTGTGTTACATGCTTTATTCTATTTGTCTCTTAGTATATTTGTGGCTTACTTCTCAGTGTAAAATCTATCATAGAATGCAAACTTCTGGCAAAGACGTTTGCAAATGTGGATAAAAGCTGAAAGAATTAGGATCCGAGACAACATAGACAAAATAAAGAAAACACAAACTCAGACCAATGACACAAGATTTATGTAGAAACCCTAAACCAAGGGAAAAATCATTGGCACCCTTTGGCCATGAAAACATCACTATGATATGGGAGAGTGTACAAGTTGTTATTATACTCCCTAGATTACTCGGAGAACATTGATATTCTAATAGAACCACAACCTTGTGAGTGGCTTTGTATCAGTAGAAAAACATCATAGAAATGGTAAGAAGAACAAAGAATGATTGCACTTGGCTTGGGGGACTTTCAGCACAAGCTAAGTGGTGCTACAACACTTTCAAATCATCGTGTGAAACTACTACTAGGGTTGTATGAAAGCCCACCAAGTACTTCTCTCTCTTTTTTGTCTGCACTTCTTCTCCTCTCTTTTATTCTCAGTCCCCCTCTCTATCACGTACACTTTATCTCTCACGTTTTTTGCACTTCTCAAAGCATTCCTCATATTAATATTTTCCCCCTAACTTATTTTCTATATATATGTAGATTTCTTGGTCTCTTGGCTGATTCCGATCACCGAACCCATTTTCGACCTCTCGGCTGATTTTGATTGGGCGACCCATTTTCGGCCTTTGTGCCAAATTTGACCCATCAGCCCAATTTTGACCCCAATTTTGACCCATCAACCCATTTCTGACCTCGAATTTGACCCATCTAGCCAACCAACCAACCTATTTTTAGCTTCTCGATGGAACTCGACTAGTCTTCCCATTTTCAGCCTCCTAACCGATTCCAACCAATCGGCCCCCATTCGACCTCCGAGTCGATTCTAACCAACAGGCCCACATTCGGCCTCTTGACTAATTCTGTCTAGCATGTCATCTTCCCTGATCAGGAGGGACACACATACACAACAAAATGCCCCTTCTATGTGTGTGTGTCTTCCTTGTATGGGGGGAGTTAACCAAACCAGTCCTTAGTTGGCAAACCATGAGTTTTCCTATAGACAAAGTCTTTGTAAGCATGTCTCATCCATTTTTATTGGCATGGATCCTCACTAGAGCAAACTCATTTTCATCCACTCTCTCTTGTAACCAGTGATACCTTCTCTAAAAGTTCTTTGTACGAGAGTAATAGGCAAAAATTTTGGCAAGGTGGATGACACTCTAATTATCGCAATGAAGTAGGAATTTTTCTTGCTTCATTCCTAATTAACTTAGAAAATCTCTTATCCAAACCGATTCCTTACCTGCGTCCATTGCATCTATACACTCAGCCTTTGTGGTCAAGAAAGCCACAACCTTTTGCAATCATGATTGCCATGACAACATAAGTCGTCACATATCCTAATCTGGATTAGCTAGAATCTACATCACACGACATATCGGGATCTATGAAACCCTCGATGATGGGTTTCCCATACCCATATCTAAGGCATACACTCGAAGTATCCATTTTACGGCTCCTCAATGCTCCTTTCTATCACTGTGTCATGACATTTTCCACGATTACACAGTTGACTATTCCAACAGCAAACGCAATATCTGGCCTAGTGCGGACCATAGCATAGATTGGGCTCCCAATAGCCCAATTTTTCCTTTGAGGTATCTGAGTATCCATTTTACTGCTCCCCAATGCTCCTTTCTATTACCGTGTCATGACATTTTCCAAGATTACACAACTGACTATTCCAACAGCAAATGCAATGTCCGGCCTAGTGCAAACCATAGCATACATTAGGCTCCCAACAACCCAATGTTTCCTTTGAGGTATTTGAGTATCCATTTTACGGCTCCCCAATGCTTCTTTCTATCACTATGTCATGACATTTTCCAAGATTACACAACTAACTATTCCAATAGCAAATGCAATGTCCGGCCTACTGCATACATTGGGCTCCCAACAGCTGAGGCATACGACACCCTTCTCATCTCACCCTTATCTTTCTCATTTTTTGGACATTGACTAGTATTTAGCTTACAATTCATCAACAGTGCAGGTAATAGGTTTTGCATTATGGATATTGAGTCTTTGCAAAACATTTGCCACATATTTCTCTTGTAACAACCATAGTATATTTTTAGTCATATCCTAGACTATATGCATTCCCAAAATCTGTTTTGTCAGACCTAAGTCCTTTATGGCAAAGGATTTTCTTAGAGCTTTCTTCAACCTCACAATCTTCTTTGAATTATGTCCAACAACCAACATGTCATCTACATATAACAAGAGAATCAGAAAGCCCCCTTCATCATACCTTTTCACAAATACACAATGGTTGGTTTATGTTTTATGGAATCTGTGTTCTAGCATGAAGGATTCAAAACTCTTATACCATTGTCGAGGATCTTGCATTAAATCATACAAGCTCTTCCTCAATCTACATAGAAAATTTCCTTTCCCTTTCACTTCAAAGCCCTCCGACTGTTGAATATAGATTTCCTATTCTAACTCACAATGTAGAAATGTTATTTTTACATTGAATTATTCAATCTCCAGATTCATATTCGCAGCTATTCTCAAAATAGTGTACATGGATGTCATCTTCATGAATGGAGCCAATATTTCATAAAAATTGACACTCTTTCTCTACTAAAAACCCTTCATCACAATGCGGGCCTTATACCTAGGTGTATTACTGTCTTCTCTACTTTTCAACCTGTGAACCCATCCGTTTCTAAGTGCCTTCTTTCTCTCAAGTAGTTCCATCAACTCATAGGTGTGGCTCTCATGCAAGGAATCCATCTTGTCTTGCATTGCACAATACTACTTCTCTTTGTGCACATCTGTCATGGCTTCTTCATAGCATTCTTGCTCACTGTCACCAATTGACTGGCTAGATACCAAGAGGAAGCCTACCTTTGTGTGAGTGGTTATCTTCTTCCTTTAGCAAATGGCTTAGATTCTGTTTCTTCTGCCAGCTTATCTTCTGACTAAGATTCATATGCATAAGCATGTTGTTGTATCTTGGCCGACTCAAATTTGGTTGCATCGGTCACAACTATTGTATGTAGGTTGGTTGTGTGGGAGAGAGATCGGCTTGTGCCGACCTCGTACAATAACAAATAGGGAAGATGATACCGGTTTCTATTGTCTCTAGTCTTCAATCATCTTGTCTTCCGTGAATACGATATCATGGCTCCTCACCACTTTCTTGTCAAGGAGATCCCACATCTTGTGGCCAAACTCATCATTTGAGTACCCCAAGAATATGCATGCCTTGAACTTGCTATCTAGCGTTTACCTTTGATCTTTTACAACATGCATATATGCAAGGCATCTGAACACCCTCAAGTGCTGGCAAGAAACTTTTCTTCCTGTCCACACCCTTTGCAGGACATCACCATTAGGGGCATTGACAGATACTTGTTTATAAGATAGACAAACGTCAACATTGCCTCAGCCCAATATGATTTTGACAATTTTTCATGTGATTACATGTTTCTTACCCATTGTCGTGAAGGATTTCGGCCACTAAGAGAAAACGGAGTCAGACGCGTATGAGCAGGAATCTCGGCAAGAGGAGGACCGGACGGTTGAGTTTGTGAATGGAGGTTTGCAAGGATGGACATGAACGAGGCCTTATATGTATATAAACCCTGTAAGTTTTATAGGACTAATAAGTACTAGGTAGGAGTGTGGTCATGTATACTTTATGACCACACGTATAGAGGAGATAATAGTGCATAAATAGTGATAGATGGGAGGGGATTGAGAAGAGAATTTGATAGAAAAAGCAGTTGTCTTAACAACTTGATGTAACGACCTCTCTCTCCTTGAACTATAAAGGGACAGAGAGAAGACTAAGAACGGATCCATTGTTTTGGAGAATGAAGTGTTGTCAATTTGAGATCAAGCGCTCAGTTGTTCCGTATGTTTTTCTCTCTATATTAATTCAAGAAGAAGATCAAGCCTCTGCTCACATAGGAAGCCCACATGCTCCCAACCAAAGGCTCATCGTTCTCTTTGTGTACAGAGCTCAAAGCTTTGTTGCCGGCTAAGTCCGGTTGTTCTTTCATTGTTCCTAGTTAATCGATCATTGTTGCTATACGGATCTCCTCCATTCCTTGAGTGGGTCCCTGTTTGTTTGCGCTCAAAGCTTTGTCCCCTCCACTTGATTACTTAGCCGGGGTCTCTAAGCTCATGCGTTCATCGTCTGGTATCCGGGAAAAGGATAGTACAAGTCACGTGTCCGAGCCGTGGGTTCCTCCTCTGGCGTTCAGAGACTGATAGTGTCGGGATACTCGACTGTGTAGCACTCCGGTGAAGTCATCCAAAAGTGATCCAGATAGGCATACCTTCTCGCTTCTTCCCGGCTCCTTAGTCCAAGACCCCAATGGTTCCGTCTCGGATCCTACACATACATGCAAACTTCCACGACATCTTTGGTGGACTAAGTTAAAGCATGCTATGGTGTACCAAAAAAGTATTGTTTTTGGCCAAAAAAACATGTATACTTTCTATCCTGTTAGTACTCAAAATTAAGAAAAAATAATAATTTTAGCAAAAATAAAATTCAAGAGTCACATGGGAGTAGTACAAAGTGCAATAATAACAGAAAATGGGGGGAAAGTGATATGAGAGGATTTTACCTTTTTTGGGGGGGATATTTCCCCCTTGACATTAATGTTTCCCACTTTTTCAATTTTTACCTTTTTCAAAATCTCACCATTTTCATCTTTGATGCTTTTTCTTCTCATCGTTCTTCGAACCAAACCTTTTCCTTACTCAGATCTAAACCCTATTTTTGAATCATTCTCCTATCTTAGATTTGAACCTTATGCATGAATCGTTGTCTTAACTCAGATTTCATGCTTCATCTTTCAATAGTTCTCATAACAACATGGTTAAAGCTTCTTCCATTAATCATTATTCTAACTCACATTTGGAGCTTCTTTCAACACGAATCTTTTGCACTCAGATTTGAAGCTTCTTCCAACATGAATCTTCTGCACTCAGATTTGAAGCTTCTTCCAACATGAATCTTCTGCACTCAGATTTGAAGCTTCTTCCAACATGAATCTTTTGCACTAAGATTTGAAGCTTCTTCCAACACGAATCTTCTGCACTCAGATTGGAAGTTTCTTCCAACATGAATCTTTTGCACTCAGATTTGAAGCTTCTTCCAACACGAATCTTCTGCACTCAAATTTGAAGCTTTGGCTAACATGAATCCTCCTATCTCTCATTTGAAGATTTTTTGATGAACCATGTGCGATTCATTGATTGGGAAACTTCTTTGTTCATATTTCTTCTCATATTCTCATGTAGATTTCTTTCATGTTCTTCTTTCTTCTCATATTCTCATTTCCAACATGAGTCTTTCTATCTTCTATTTGAAGTTTCTCCCATGAATTGTAAATGGTTCATAGATAGAGGAGATTTTCCTTATGTTTATCTATCTTCTCATCTTCTCATGTTCATCTTTTTTTCATGTAGATTTTTTTTATGTTCATCTTTGTAATGTAAATCTTTTTCATGTTCATCTTTCTTCTCTATTCTCATGTAGATATTTTTCATGTTCATCTTTCTTTTCTTATTATCATGTTCATCTTTCTCTTGTAGGTTTTTTCATGTTCTTCTTTCTTCTCTTATTCTCATGTCCAATATAAGTATTCCAATCTTCGATTTTAAGCTTCGTCTATAAATCATAAGCGGTTCATACATAGAGAAGCTTCTTTCCCATTTTCATCTTATTTTTCATATTCTCGTATTCATGTTTCTCTTGTAGATTATTTTCTTGCTAATCTTTCTTCTTGTATTTTTGTGTTCATCTTTCTCATGTATATTATTTTCATGCTCATCATTTCTCTCATATTGTCATGTTCATCTTTGTCATGTAGATTTTTTGCATGTTCACCATTCTTCATGTATTTCATTATTTTAATATATAAAACCATGGTTTTCTTGTAAATAAATTTTTATGTGATTCCTTCTCATATTCAAATTTTTTATGTTGCGTGTTTATCTTTCTTCCTCTATTTCTTGCTTTTCATATTTGAAATCGTGTTATCATTGGTTATGAAATTACTAATACAAGTCTTGTTAATTTATTATGCTTGCAGGTCCCATTTGATAATATTAGTACACAACTAATTGTAACCTTGATGGCTTTAATTAGTTTCCTTGGTATTCTTTTTTAAGTAATACATATAATTGAAAATGGTAGTCATCAATTAGATTGACATGTCTTGTTTAGCAATAAATAGTATATAGTATGTGTAATGCTCAAAAAATGATCTATTAATCAATCTTTCATTTCTTACAAAATGATCTATTAATGCTCAAAAAATGATCGATTCTTGTTTACCAATAAATAGTACATAGTATATGTAATGCTTAAAAAATGATCTATTAATCACTCTTTCATTTCTTTTAAGAAGATGTAAGTTTTGTCCACAACCCATATTCGGTACAATGAGCTTGATGTGGTAACTATCATATTGTGAAATGGAAACAAATTTAGGGTGTGTAGTAGAAAATATAGGGAATAGACTAGTTAGGAAAAATATTAAGTGGGCATATAAGGAGACATATGTTACTAAATTTAGGCGTTATGGGCAAAATCCATACTTCAATGAATGTTACATAACAAATTGATCATCTATATTTGAGATGATAAAAAGCATTAACCGCTTTTTGTTTAACATTGGTTTGAGCTTCACCATGCAGATTCATTATTTTTCGGTCTTACCTTTAATCAACATTAAGTCTGGTTCGATAGTGTAGCCTCACAATTTAAGACAACATGATACTTCTTTTTTACTGCAAGGTAAATTGATTATTTTACGTTAAGTACATATAGTTCTAAGTCTAGTCGACTAATACTTCATAGGCCTTCAACTATTACTTTGGTCTCCTATGCTTTCTAATCTTTAATGAAAACTTAGAACTAATTGTATTCAAACTTGTCTACATTACTAATATTAGTTTAGTCTCCTACATTTAGTGTTGTTTAATAAAAACTTTCTACTTTTCTTCCAATGTGCATTAGTACTAATAACGTTTTTATCCATGTTTGGTATTTTTAAATAATAACTTAGTATTGTCCTCCAATATGCATCAATGCTATTTATGTATGTACCGATATTTAGTACTTTTAAATAACAATGTAGTATTGTCCTCCCATGTGCATCAATACTAATTTTATATTGACCTATATTTAGTATTTTTATATAACAACTTAGTATTGTTGTTCTATATGTATCATCACTAATTGTTTATTCATCTATGCTTAGTATTTTGAATAACAACTTAATATTGCTATCAAATGTGCATCAGTACTAATTATGTGTTTACCCATGTTTACTTAGTATTGTCCTCCCATATGTGTTAGTACTGATTTTCTACTCACTTATGTTTTGTATCTATAAATAATAACTTAGTATTGTCCTCCCATGTGCATTGGTACAATTGTGTATTTACTTAAATTTAATATTTTTAATTAAAAACTTAACATTGTCCCCCCCATGTGTGTCAGTACTACTTTTTTACTCATGTATGTTCAGTATCTATAAATAATAACTTAGTACTATCCTCCCATGTGCATCAGTACTAATTGTATATTTACCTAAGTTTAGTATTTTTAAATAAAAACTTAGTACGATCCTTCCATGTGCATTAATACTAATTGCATATTTACCCAAATGTAGTATTTTCAAATAAAAACTTAGTACTATCCTCCCATGTGTGTCGGTACTAATTTTCTACTCACTTATGTTTAGTATTTTTAAATAGCAACTTAGTACTATCCTCCTATGTGAATCAATACTAATTGTCTATTCACGTGTTTAGTATAAATATAAATAAAAACTTACTATTGTCCTCCAATGTGAATCGGTACTAATTGTCTATTCATGTATGTTTAGTATCTACATGTAATAACATAGTATTCTCCTCCCATGTGCATTAGTACTAATTTACAACATAGTATTATCCTTAATTTACAACTTTGTATTGTCCTCCCACATGCACAAGTACTGATTATGTTTTAAGCCATGTAAAATATTCTTAATTTACAATACAGTACTATCCTCCCATGTTTATCATTACTAATTCTATATTAAGCCATATTAAGTATTCTTAATTTACAACTTAGTATTGTCCTCTCACATGAATCAATACGGATTATGTTTTAAGGCATGCAAAGTATTCTTAATTTACAACTTAGTACTGTACTCCCATGTGCACAAGTACTAATTATGTTTTAAGCGATGTAAAATATTCTTAATTTACAACACAGTACTATCCTCCAACATCTATCAGTACTAATTTTGTTTTAAGCCATGTTAAATATTCTTAATTTACAACTTGGTACTTTCCTCTCACATGAATCAATACTAATTATGTTTTAAGACATGTTAAGTATTCTTAATTTACAACTTACTAACGTCCTCCCATGTACACAAGTACTGATGATGGTTTAAGCCATATAAAGTATTCTTAATTTACAACTTAGTACTATCCTCCCACATTTATCAATAGTAATTCTGTTTTAAGACATGTTAAGTATTCTTAATTTACAACTTAGTAATGTCCTCCCACGTGAATCAATATTAATTAAGTTTTAAGACATGTTAAGTATTGTTTGGCTACATGTGATGTACTAACTTAGTATTGTTACTAATGTTTGTTGGCTACTTGTGATGCAAAATGCATAGGTACTTCTCATTGACCAACATTAGGATGCAATGGAACTACTTCAGGTCTGGACATGGAAAGGGAGATCATGATGGGGTGGAGGCTATGATCAAGCATGCTCTTATAAGCAAGAAGAGGGATAATAAAGGTGCTAAGTTACAAAATGCACGTAATGTTGTGAGGTAGCTGACATGGAAGGTGTCAAAATGATGGTAAGAATAGATTGTTTATTGAGACTCCTGCTAATGCTAATGAGTTGGATAGAAATAAATCATATGGTTGTAAAACCGTGAAAAGGACATGTAAGATCCATTGTTCTTTAGGGTTTTGTTGCAATGACACAACACAATTGTTATTTCACAGTTTATCAGGCTTTTGTTCCATGTGTATTATAGATGAATCTTGGATGAATGCACCAATCTATCAACCATGGAGTCATGGAAGTTGTCAAAGCTTGAGATTCAATGACACGATGATATTCAAGAAAACAAACATTCAGACAATATTGTATACTACAACCAATGTACACTTTTATTGGATATCATTTTGCAGTGCTGAAATCTCCTCAAAATGAAGATTTTGAATGAAGACTACTACATTGTGGTGTGCAAGCAAGGGAACACAATATTGAAAGAAGTGGAGAGAGATGGTTGAGGGAACATGTCCAATTTTGGCGAGTCTATTATCTGTGGCAACTATTATTGCAAGAACACGTATGCATTATTGCAAGATGCACCCACTACCATAATCTAGATGATGCCATTATCACAATCAAGTTCACTATGGACTTAGGCAAAGCACGAGATTAAGGGATACAAAACTATCTACAAGGTCCCTCAAGATGTACATTAACACATATTGGGGGAGGCCTCCCTGTTTAATGCTTGGACTTTTGACGGTTAATACATTGTAGAAACCTTGTAGAATGGCAAGTGATCTTCAATTTTATATGTAACTTCAGAAGTTATCCTAATTAGGGATGACAAATTCATGAATATATATCCTCTTTGGTTTTCATAAAGTGTTTGGCGCTCTTATAGTGTTAACTGTTTCTAGTAATGTATATATCCTCTTTGGTGTTCATTAAGTGTTTGGTGCTCTTATAGTGGTAAATGTTTCTAGTAATGTAATATCCTCTTTGGTTTTCATAAAGTGTTTGGTGCTCTTATAGTGTTAAATGTTTCTAGTACAATATATATCCTCTTTGATTTTCATAAAGTTTTTGATGCTCTTATAGTGCTAACTGTTTCTAGTAATGTATATATCCTCTTTGGTTTTCATAAAGTGTTTGATGCTCTTATAGTGTAAACTGTTTCTAGTCATGTATCTATCATCTTTTGTTCACTATAACAACTATTATGCAAAGTTGTGACGGTCCTCCCACATGTATACTTTAGTAAAAGATGCACCCACCGCCATAATCTATGTTGAGGCCATTATCACAATCAAGTTCACTATGTCTCAAAAAAAGCACAAGGTTAAGGGAAGTAAACTGTCTACAAGGTTCCTCATGAGGTAATGATGTCATAAACATGTTTGGAGTGTAATGGACTCAACATTCATCTTCTCATAAAACATCATATTCATAGTTAGAGAGAGTTTAACAAAAACAATGTCAGGAATATAAATTTGGCACATAATAAGTATAAAAAAGATATATCATTTCAATATGACAATAACAAGTACAGACCATGACCCATAAAATCTTTGGCAATAGTATTTTCTGGTACTTGTAATGCATTGAGAACAGATCATCTCCTTCATTGGTTTTACACCCTTGTGCATATTGTTGAGTGACACTTCATCAGATGATTCCCCTCCTCAGACTGCTAGCACCCCCCTTGTGTTTCCTACTTCATTGTTTACACCAACATGAGATGCGGTTGATAGCAATATCTTCATGTACCTCATGGGTGCCTTGTTACGGGCATGACCATATAATATCCCGTGGTAAGAATTTACCGTAGTATTCTATACACGTTGTCGTGCCTTTCGGCTCCGGATCGTTGCGTGAGTCGGGTGGGAACCGCTGGGGTTTTGGACTAGGAAGAGGAGAGTTTTAAGGCTAATAAGAATATAAATATGTTGTAAGAAAGAGTTATAGCAAACTCGTGAATCCCACGAGTGTATTGTATTAGATTAATCAATATGAATATAAGAATATAAACTTCGGTTGAAAGAGAATGATATAGAATTCTCGTGAATCCCACGAGTATAGTTTATTAATTGGTGTTTTTTAGAAACATATCTAGTTTCCAAATATTTTTCACACACAATTACATTGTGCTCCCCATCCTTATGTAGTGATGAGGAAGTCTTAGTAATCCATGCTTTTTCTCTAACTATAGACCCCATGCTTTTCCTATAGATAGACTATATGCTTTATCTAAAGTGATCATGCTTTTTTTCTGACTTGTGCGTTTTTTATCATGCACGCTAGATGTGTATGTGTAGCTTTTTCTTTTGTTATGCGTTTTTCTAATGTTTATCCTAGCGTGAATTTACCTTTCTATGTGGGACATCTATGCTTTAACACTAATGAAATGCTAGTGTAATGGTAAGACATTACATTATTAACATGGAGGTGCAAGGTTTGAATCTTGCCCTATGCATGTTCCATTTATTTTGTTATTTTCTTCTATTTCTTCATTTTTTATTGAATCTAATACTATATACGTTTTTCACGTAGTATACAAAATACACTACGACACTCACCCCCTCCAAACCCGCACATCCTCCGGTATGTGCCGAAGTTGTTGGTGTTTGTTAGTCTCCTCCGTCCGGTCTCTACCCGATTGGTTTCGTTGCCGGCTCGTAGTACCCTCGACTTCTCTTGTTATGTTGACTTTGTCTCTCCATTTGGAGCACATCCATTCTTTCCACCCGAACCATTGTCGACATCCGATCCACCATAGTCTTCGTTCGCTTTTTGCATGGCCCGCTTGGTCCTTGTCATCCACGGTAGTATCTTTTCTTGCCCTCTTTCTTTTCTTCATCAATCTCGACTTCTTTTCGGATTTTCGGTTTAGTCGGATTAGCTTACTTCCGATTCGGTCTCGTCGGATCGTCTTTCGTTTAGTTCGGCTTCCTTTCCGATTTGTATTCGGTCGATCCGGACTCGGTTGATCGGTTTTTACCGATTCAGTGCTCTTTCGGGTCGGTTTCTTTTCTTTTCTTTTCGTCCGGATTTGCTTTCTTTTCTTCGTTTTCACCTGCCTTGTCCGGTTCGACTTTCGGCACTTCTTTCCGTTGTTCGCCACGTAGGTCCTCCGATATGTGCTCGTTGTTCGGTCCTCGTGTGGTTGTAATGCATGCTTCTTTTCTCGCCGTAGCGCGTGCTTCTTTATTCGCCATAACACGCGTTTCTTTATTCGCCGTAGAGTGTGCTCTGTATTACGCGCTTCTCCCGTCGTAGACCCGACCTCCGCATTGTCGCACTTTCTTTTAGATTGGAATTTCGGATGGATCATTTTCCATCCGAACCGACTTCCGACTTTACCTTCCTCGCCGCCATCTCCCGTCTCTCCGGTCTCACGTTGGTTCTCGGACACAACCGCCGAAGTCTCTAGATATTGTTGGCATGAATCCTCGGTATTACCTTCTTTCGTAGTTTCACCCTTAGCATTCTTCTCGGCTATCTCTTCATCGTATTCGTCGGCTTCGACATTCGTTTTCTCTCCGCCACCTTCCGTCTCTTCGGTCTCACGTTGCCTTTCGATCGCAACCGCCGGAGTCTCTGGAATCAGTGGTGGGGAAGTCTCGATATGGCAATCCGCCATTGATTCGTCCATAGCCACCTCCGATTCGATTTCGTCTTTTGTGGCTACCTCCTTAATCACATCCGCTTCACACTCTTTATCTGCATCAATTATGCAAACATCTATTATGCTTACCCCTTTTTGGCCCGATGTCTCGAGCACTTGTATCCCGAAATTTCCTTCTACACTTGAATTATCGGCCTTATCCTTCGCCATCGTTCTTTCACAAGACGAGTGGGTGTCTTGTTCCACTCTTTCTCCCGTGGTACCATCATGTTGTATTTCGGCCTTCATATTGGCTTCATCGTTTTTCCTCAATCGACCATCCTTCATGGGCCATGTCGTTGTTGACGAGATTCTCAGCTTCCTTTCATCATGTCTTCGGCATACCCTTTCGACTTTAGCCCAATCCTCGGTAAGGCCGTTCGCACCGTCATCATCTTCGAGTTCGATCCCAATGTCCATCCTTTCTTTCCGATCGATCGATCTTACGAACATTAAGACTTTATCTCCTCCCACCAATCTTCGTTCCCGCTCCGAGAGTCGAGCAAAACAATGCTCGAACTCTAGGAACGCTTGCGTTGCACTTCGGTGAGTCTTCTCCGACGCCACCCATTCGTCGAATTCTCGTCGATCTCGTCCCGTCCATCTCTCATAGTCATATGCCTCCCGTAAAGCTTCTTCAAAGGACTCCCATGTCGAGTTTTGTTGTTGTATCTTGTGGATTCTCCCTTGAAGCCCGTCGGTCGCCACCCGGTTAAAGGATGTCACTTGCAGTCCTTCCGAAGCCCGGCACCGGAGCATCTCCGCCTTGTAGTCCTGCAAATATCGCGACACATCCTTACCATTAAATTGCCCATTGCGTTGCACGAGCCGCACTACTGATGCCGAAATCTCCGACATCGTGCGTTGTTCTTGAAGCATCCGTTCCAACATTATCATCATCATGTTCATCGCCTCTTGTTGATTCTCCATCTCCTTGCCACCCACCTTCACGTCGGGTTCACCAACTGTGTCGTGCCTTTCGGCTCCGGATCGTTGCGTGAGTCGGGTGGGAACCGCTGGGGTTTTGGACTAGGAAGAGGAGAGTTTTAAGGCTAATAAGAATATAAATATGTTGTAAGAAAGAGTTATAGCAAACTCGTGAATCCCACGAGTGTATTGTATTAGATTAATCAATATGAATATAAGAATATAAACTTCGGTTGAAAGAGAATGATATAGAATTCTCGTGAATCCCACGAGTATAGTTTATTAATTGGTGTTTTTTAGAAACATATCTAGTTTCCAAATATTTTTCACACACAATTACATTGTGCTCCCCATCCTTATGTAGTGATGAGGAAGTCTTAGTAATCCATGCTTTTTCTCTAACTATAGACCCCATGCTTTTCCTATAGATAGACTATATGCTTTATCTAAAGTGATCATGCTTTTTTTCTGACTTGTGCGTTTTTTATCATGCACGCTAGATGTGTATGTGTAGCTTTTTCTTTTGTTATGCGTTTTTCTAATGTTTATCCTAGCGTGAATTTACCTTTCTATGTGGGACATCTATGCTTTAACACTAATGAAATGCTAGTGTAATGGTAAGACATTACATTATTAACATGGAGGTGCAAGGTTCGAATCTTGCCCTATGCATGTTCCATTTATTTTGCTATTTTCTTCTATTTCTTCATTTTTTATTGAATCTAATACTATATACGTTTTTCACGTAGTGTACAAAATACACTACGACAACGTGGATAAGTGTGAGGGTTAAATGAGAGTGTAAAGAAGGGGAGGATTACTTTTAATCCTCGGGATTGAGACAACCCATTAGTTCAAGTGTGAACTTGCCTGGGGGCCTTGGGTTTCGCTATAAATAAGAGGCCTAGCTACCCTCATTGGAGCATCTTTTGACTACATCGAGACTCTGCTCGTGTGGTGGGTCAACTCTTGTAGCGAGCGCGCCAGCACCAGGTACGACTCGACGCCACGGCGGTGGTATGGGACGCCGATCGAGGCTCGAGTCCGTCTCGATCCCTTCGCTCGGGGGTGGTCGGGTGGATCGGCACCCTTCTTTCTCTTTCTCCTTTCTATCTATCTTTTCATTATCCTTATCTTAAGCTTACATTAGTACTATGATCTATAATATTTGGTATCAGATTTTTTTACTAATGTTTCTTTGTTTTTCATTTGTCTTTTGATTGATGCTGATCGATCATTGTGCGGTTGGCCTTGATCCAGACAACGATCAACAAAGAACTTCGGTAACTCTTTCCATATTTTTTTTTCTATTCTCTCTTCTCCCATCTAATCATGTGTTTAGTTTATATGTAATTTTTTTCATTAAATCAATGATGTTGTAGTGGTCTTTAATTGATTATCTAAAACGTTTACATATGTGCACGGGGTCAATACCTCGTTTGACATGTTAATAATATGTGATGAGTGTCGTATGCGTACGAGGTTAATACCTCAATTACGTATTACGTTCACGAACATATGTTACGTTTGCGTATGAGTTTAATACCTTGATTTGTTGTAAACGATATGCGTTTGGTCTCGTATGCGTAAGAGGTCAATACCTCCATTGCGTATTACGATGATCTCTTATTTGTGGATGTTTCGTGTGCGTAGAGGTATATACCTCGATTACGTATCTCGATCACATCATTTGTGGCTATTTACTATAACGATATGTTGAATATAGGCATATGTGGTCACATATATACGTATTTGATCGTATATATGTGATAAGTAACCATATGTGTATATTCGTTATTACGTGATTATATCGAAAGTTGTCATGATCAGGAAAAGGATGTTGGTGGCCGTCCTCACATTTTTGTGAGAATGGCGTTGTCACCATCCCTTTTTCAACATTTTTTTATTGTTGATAACCCCATTGACGACCTCGATTTCGTTACGTAAAGAAACGCCAATAGCCAAAATGATGTTGAGTACGTAGGGCTTGACCCACTTCAAGTGAGGTCGCTCCAATGACGCACGTATCCAACATCCTTCCCTCGTTACATGGATACGATGCCACCATGAGCTCGTTCTTACGAGAGGCATTCGTAATGACGTGACCATGTGATGGCCCACGTGAGCCTACTACGAAACGAGGGCTCATTTGGCTTGACCATTAGGTTGCCCTTTGACATATGCCATCGTAATTACGAGACTTGAGGTTAGGTAACGTACCAACATAGTGTTGGTAAATGAGGGCGAAATAAGGACCCTTGACATATATGTTCTTTTAAAAAAACGTATATGATCAATTGCCTCGCATATCTCTTATACGCATCAAACATTAAGCATTCGAGAAGAGCAACTTACTTTGTTGGCTCAAGTGTTTAATGTATTTGTTCTCGAGGTCTCGAGTTCAAATATGACCAAGACCATACAACATCCTTGATACATATGACTATAACACATGTTTAGACTTAAGGTCTAAGTGCACCTCGGGGTCCTCGTAATAGGACTTAAAGAGCCGAAACCACTTATGTGGGCACCGAAACATAGTTTATTGTTAACATTTTTTTTCGTGTATAAACTATTCATGACGCGAACATACATGGTTGAGCCTCGGGGAGCCACCATGAAAAAATCGATATAGAGATCAGGGAAAGACATTTATTTGTCACCCCCATGGTTTTTAAAACACCTTTGTGTTACCATAGTAACCTGATCTTGAACCTCATCTCATACGTCTAGAGGGGTATTGACGTGAGATAATGATATCGATTAATGCTCGCCCATGATATGTTTACATCACGACAAGATGTTATGACTATATCTCTGACCTTATCCTATTTCTTTTCCAGAAATAATCTTTAATGGCTCAAATTAACGACCCGATGTCATCCGCTCAAGCGGAAGGAACTCAAGGGAATCCTCCTGGACAAATGTCCACTGAGATGTATTTGGCACAAATAACCCAATTCCTTAGTTTCACCGCTCAATAGATGACCAAACTTCGGCAATCTCAGAGTGCTCTTGAGGCACGTGTCATTAGCCTACAACGTGAGACTAATAGACTTGATGAGCGACAAGGTGAACCATCATTTGTCGTTAAGCCATTTACGGGAGACAAAAAGGAAAGAACCGAAGAAGCAATCTGCACATGGCTAGGACGATGGGAGTCTCATTTTGAGCTCTATCCCACGCCAGATAGTACGAAGATTGCATATGTCGGCCGAGAACTCGGGGGTAAGGCCGCCGCCTGGTGGCGTGGCCTCCGTACTATGGGGAAATTGCCCGATACCTGGACAGATTTTGTCACGGTTTATAAGGGCCAATTTCTGCAACCTCCCTCTCGAACCGAGGCAGCACAAGCTTTAATGAACCTCTCTAGCAGGAAATTTTCCTCGCTAGAAGACTATGTTCACCATGCTAGAACCCAAATCCAAAAATCGGGTCTAGAAGGGGACAATTGGTTGATAGCTTGTTTTGTCAATGGCATCCCCAATTCGGACTATCACTGGATAGTGCACGATAAGGATCCAAAATCCTTCGAAGAGGCCGTTGAAATAGTTCTTCGCTATCAACGCACTTCGAAGAAGGACCATAACAAACCCAACGAAGCGCCCGGGACTAAGCAGTCGCAATTTGTTGGGAAACGCAAGACACCCAACGAATTCCTGGATCGCGATTGTAAGCGACAACATCCTTTTTGTGTATTCTGCAAAAAGAAGGGTCATACAAAAGATCAATGTCGAAAGCTCCAACGGAAAGAGCACGACAACAAAGCTAAAGCTGCAGACCATAAAGGTCAGATTCCTAATGTCCTTCAGGTCTATACACATCATTTAAGTAATTGTCAATGTTCTTTCCCTCACTATGTATTGGGTCCCAATGATTTACTACGTGCAAACGGGTATATCAATGGATCTCCCGTACAATTTTTATTTGATTCGGGAAGCTCACACAATTTTGTGAATGATCGGTTGGTTCAGATATGGGGAATCCAACCCACCGTAAGTGATCACACCTACATGGTGCACTTGGCTGATGGAAGAGTACAATACATCAACGGGGCGATTCATTCATTAGGAATTTCTATTGATACTTATATAGAGGAAGTAGACTTCCATGTAATGAATCTTTGTACCACCGATGTAATATTGGGTTATCCCTGGTTTTATAATAAAAACTCTTCTTTATTTATTGATTGGGTTCGTCATTCCATTTCTTTTGTACTGAACGATTGTACGCATTTTATTCAATGTGTAAAAAAACAATCCCTCTCGATTGTTTCCTCGTGTCCATCAATATCCGAGTTGTCTTGTTCTACGTTATTTTATTGTGTACTTGATCCGGACATTCACGTTTACAATATCGATAATGTCCCGATTCAATTAACATATTTTGAACAACAACAACTTGATGAAATCTTAAATGATTTTCATGATGTTTTTCCAAGTGAACTACCTGATGGGTTACCTCCTAAACGTAATATAGACCATCGTATAGATATTGTACCTGGTGTTGCACCAATAAGTATACCTCCGTATCGCTTAAGTCGATCCGAAGAAGATGAGGTATCTAAGCAACTCAAGGACTATTTACGAATGGGTTATATACGTTATAGTAAATCTCCATGGGGTGCACCAGTTCTCTTGGTTAAAAAGAAAGAGGGCACATGGCGTATGTGTATTAATTACCGACGCTTGAATAAAGTGACGATCAAGAATTCGTATTCATTGCCCCGGGCTGACGATCTAATTGACCGTCTCCAGGGAGCTCGGTATTTTACGAAACTTGATCTCCGTACTGGCTACCATCAAATACGAATAAGTGAGGACGATGTTCCTAAAACGGCATTTCGTACGCGCTATGGCCATTACGAGTTTTTGGTTATGCCTTTTGGTTTGACCAATGCTCCGGCTACTTTTCAACAAGACATGAATGACATTTTCCGAGAACAACTTGGAAAATTTGTCGTTATTTTCTTGGATGATATTTTAGTTTATAGCCGTACATTACAAGAACATGCTAGACATGTCCGCTTTGTTTTACAAACATTGCGTGACAAACAGTTTTATGCGAAGATCTCAAAATGTGAGTTCTTCAAGAAATCAATTACTTATCTAGGACATCTCATAACCGAACGAGGAGTTGAAATTGATCCTTCTCGCATTGAGAAAATCAAGCTTTGGCCCACTCTTCGGAATATTCGAGAAGTTCGATCATTCCTTGGTTTTGTGGGGTTTTTGCGAAAGTCTCTTCGTAATTACTCCCAATTGACGACGCCGTTTACTGATCTTTTAAAAGGTCAAACGCGTAAGTCTACAAAACCTATTGTGTGGAATGCTACACTAGACCTTGCCTTTACGGAACTCAAGGACCTGGTTTGCAAGGCTCCTTCACTTCTTTTACCCGATCCTTCAAAACCTTTTGAGGTTGAAACCGATGCCAGCGATTACGCTATAGGTGCTGTCTTGTATCAAGATGGTAAACCGATAGCATTCGAGAGTAAGAAACTTGATTCTGCTCAATGTCGGTATACCGTTCAAGAAAAGGAATTATTTGCAGTTATACATGCGCTCAAAACATGGCGCCATTATCTTTATGGAAATCACTTTGTGGTAACTACGGACCACGAGTCCTTGAAATATTTTTGTGACCAACAAGACCTGAAAGGTCGTAAGGCACGATGGGCTGATCTCATCCAGGACTTTGATTTTTCCATACGATATCGTAAAGGTTCCATGAACACTGTCGCTGATGCACTAAGTCGCATCCGTGAAGTTAACACGCTTAGCTTCACTGAAATATCATCAGATCTTTATGATCACCTTCGAGGAAAGTATCCTGATGACAGTTATTTCGCAAAATACTGGGCAAGAGTTGAGTCTGGAACAGACACCACCACATCCTCGAAGGAATACTTCCACATTGCTAACGGTTTGCTCTACCGTAATGGGAAGGTTTGTGTTCCAGATTTACCCGAGGTCAAAAAGAGGATTCTTTTTGATTGCCATGATGCACCCTCAGCAGGGCACCCTGGAATACATCGTACACTCGTTCTCATCTCCACTCAATTTTATTGGCCTAAGATGCGTCCTGACATACATAGCTATGTGACTAAATGTCACCAGTGTCAGGTTAACAAAGCCGAGCGACTTAAAGTCGCAGGACTTTTACATCCCTTGGACATTCCCAATAATAAGTGGGAAAGTATATCCATGGATTTTATTGTTAGCCTTCCTCGCACCCAAAAAGGTCATGATGCCATCTGGGTTGTCGTTGATCGGCTAACTAAAATGGCCAGATTTATTGCTACTAAAACCACGGTAACAGCTCCTGAATTGGCTTACCAATTCGTTGACGAATTGTTTCGTTTTTATGGGTTACCGATGGATATCGTGAGTGATCGAGATCCAAAGTTTACTAGTGACTTCTGGACACAGGTCTTTAAGAAGTTAGAAACTACGTTGAGCATGAGCTCCACGGATCATCCTCAATCCGATGGACAGACAGAACGAGTAAATCAAATTATTGAGGACATGCTTCGAGCATACGTTGGTGCAAAACCAACAAAATGGGAACGTTATCTCCCAATTTTGGAGTTTGCTTATAACAGCTCCAAGCATACGTCGACGGGATATAGTCCTTTTATGTTGATGTATGGTTTTCAGCCACGAGCCCCGATTGATGTTAATATACATCATGATGAGTTGCGAAGTACGCAAAACTTTCTTCGGGATATGCAAGATATGTTGCATATTGCACGAGATAATATAAAAACAGCTCAAGATAGAGCGCGTTTTTATGCCGATCATCATAGGCAACCTCGTGTATTCAACCCTGGACAGAAGGTATTTTTACGTGTACCTCACAATTCTAAGACATTGTCTACGGGTAAGTGCGCTAAGTTAGCCCCACGGTTTTGTGGACCTTTTACAGTCCTCAAACGCATTGGGTCATCAGCCTATCGTCTCGCTCTTCCCGATGGTGTCGGAATTCATCCAGTCTTTCATGTGAGTCGTCTAAAAGAACTTCTAGGTTCTGGCGACAATACAGTTATGACTGAAACTCTGGTTACTTCTGAAGAATTATCTTCTAAACCACATGTACCAGAAAGAATTCTCGATGTTAAAACAAAAAAATTACGTACTAAAGAAATCCGAGAATTCAAAATAAAATGGATGGCTAAATCAATCAAAGATGCCACATGGGAACGCGAAAATACTCTTAGAACTAACTTCCCTAACTTTCCATTGCAAGAGTGCAATGTTTTAAAGAGGGGGAGTATGTTACGGGCATGACCATATAATATCCCGTGGTAAGAATTTACCGTAGTATTCTATACACGTGGATAAGTGTGAGGGTTAAATGAGAGTGTAAAGAAGGGGAGGATTACTTTTAATCCTCGGGATTGAGACAACCCATTAGTTCAAGTGTGAACTTGCCTGGGGGCCTTGGGTTTCGCTATAAATAAGAGGCCTAGCTACCCTCATTGGAGCATCTTTTGACTACATCGAGACTCTGCTCGTGTGGTGGGTCAACTCTTGTAGCGAGCGCGCCAGCACCAGGTACGACTCGACGCCACGGCGGTGGTATGGGACGCCGATCGAGGCTCGAGTCCGTCTCGATCCCTTCGCTCGGGGGTGGTCGGGTGGATCGGCACCCTTCTTTCTCTTTCTCCTTTCTATCTATCTTTTCATTATCCTTATCTTAAGCTTACATTAGTACTATGATCTATAATATGCCTGTTGATTCCTCGTGCTACATTTGGTATGGCTCCGCTTCGTGGGTGGTAGTGGTGATTTTCTAAGACTCATCCTAGCTGACGTTGTTCACATCTTTCTTAGTACCCATGTACTCCTCTTCATGGGTGGTAGCTATGTTTTTCACACACTCATCCGGATGGTGTCATCCATATCTTTCGCAGTACCCATGTGCTCCGCTTCATGGGTGGTATTGGTGTTTTTTGCAAATTCCTCCAGGATGCTGTTCTCCACATCTTTTTAAGTGCACATGTGCTCCTCTTCATGGCTGGTAGTTGTGTTTTTTGCAAACTCATCCTGGATGGTGTTGTCCACATCTTTCTTAGTACCCATGTGCTCCTTGTGGACAATGCTAGAAACCTCATTCTTTGTATAGCTATTCTCCTCTTCTAAATTGAATGTGATGCTTTCTTCACAATCCTCATGTGTGGTTGTGGTGTTGTTAGAGTCATATTTTGTGTAAGGCATAGTCACAATCTCGAAATCTTCATGTCTGTTCCATATAGTGCCTCAATCATCTTCATGTATTTGTTCATCTCCTAGTTCTTGTCCAACTAAATTTGAATGCACCCAACAATACCAGTGTCAAGTGTTGTTAGAGTCATATTTTGTGCAAGGCATAGTCACAATCTCGGAATCTTCATGTCTGTTCCATATAGTGCCTCAATCATCTTCATGTATTTGTTCATCTCCTAGTTCTTGTCCAACTAAATCTGAATGCACCCAACAATACTAGTGTCAATACTAATCTCAATTAACATACAAGGTAAAGGTTCACACTCCTGCCTATTGTTACATCGGCGTGATCCTCTACTTCTATAGGCAGCTCTTTGCATGTGGCCGTGTTTATCATGTTCTCCTCGCCCTAATTGTCTATGGAATCCAACTCCTTAATAGTGCAACGGATGGTGCTAGTCCTCATCAAATTCCCAAATTCCTTCTTCAATATCTGTATATGATGCCAAAACACAAATTTTCGTTTGCTTTACATCAATACTAAATATGCTAGAGACTATAACCTAGGTGGTGATGAACAATGTTAGTATTGTTACAACTAAACTGTTATGGCCTTCATGTGTATTTGCTTTAAATCAATCCTAAATCACTTGGAACACAAAAAAATACAATGTGAGGAACCATGTTAGTACTAATATAGGGATGGATTCTAGTCTACACCATGCTTGTACCCACCTAAATATAGAATGGATTCTAGTCTACACCATGCTTGTACCCACCTAAATATAGAATGGATTCTAGTTCTAAACCAACTGTACAACTAATTCCAAAATGAAGTGTGTACTATGTTAGTACTAGCTCACCAAAATATAGCATGGATTCTAGTACTGCACCAACTGTACACCTAAAGGTCTATTGAAGTGTGTACTATGCCTATCCTAGCCCACCTAAATATAGAATGGATTCTAGTAATAAACCAATTGCACAACTAATTGCATATTGAAGTTTGTACTATATTCGTACTACCTCACCTAAATTTGTCCTATGCTTGTACCAGCCCACCTAAATATAGAATGGATTCTAGTAGTAAACCAATTGTACAACTAATTCCAAAATGAAGTGTGTATTATGTTAGTACTAGCTCACCTAAATATAGCATGGATTCTAGTATTGCACCAATTGTACACCTAAAGGTCTACTAAACTGTGTACTATGCCTATCCTAGCCCACCTAAATATAGAATGGATTCTAGTACTAAACCAATTGTACAGCTAATTGCATATTGAAGTTTGTACTATATTTGTACTAGCTCACCTAAATATAGGATGGATTCTAGTACTACACCAAATATACACCTAAAGGTCTCCTGAAGTGTGTAATATGCTAGTACTAGCCCACCTAAATATAGAATTGATCCTAGTACTAAACCAATTGTACAACTAATTGCATATTGAAGTTTGTACTATATTTGTACTACCTCACCTAAATTTGTCCTATGCTTGTACTAACCCACCTATATAGAATGGATTCTAGTACTAAACCAATTGTACAACTAATTCCAAAATGAAGTGTGTACTATGTTAGTACTAGCTCACCTAAATATAGCATGGATTCTAGTATTGCACCAACTGTACACCTAAAGGTCTACTAAACTGTGTACTATGCCTATCCTAGCCCACCTAAATATAGAATGGATTCTAGTACTAAACCAATTGTACAACTAATTGCATATTGAAGTTTGTACTATATTTGTACTAGCTCACTTAAATATAGGATGGATTCTAGTACTACACACCTGCACTTGGAGACACAAACTACACACCTGCACTTGAATGAAGTGTGTACTATGTTAGTACTAGCCCACCTAAGTATAAGATGGATTTTAGTACTCCACCAATTGTACACCTAAAGGTGTATTGAAGTGTGTACTATGCTAGTATTAGCCCAGCTAAATATAGAATGGGATTCAATCAAAGTAGCATGTTTAGTACTATAACATCTATACACCAACATGTAAAATGAGTTATTATGAATGCACAAAAACTAAACGACATAAATATTGATGCAACTCATAGTGATGGAGTGAAACCAGTACTAAACCATGAATTTTCTTTTTTCTAGTATGAATTGTGATCTAAACCTATATTAAACCAACTATAAAATGGAATTAGAAAATACAAAAAAACATAATAGCAGTATCACATACCAGTGGGGTGAACTTTGAAACCCATAGCTAAGTACTATTCAGCTCCAATAGTAATTTTACAATGCATACATATATTTATTTTCTCAAAGTGGTACTTAGCACATAGCATATGATATGTGTCCAAACACAATGTAATCACAACATCCATAGCCTCGAGCTTGAATCCAAAGCCACAAAATACACACCTGCACTTGGAGACACACTTGAATATAAACCTTAGAAGGTAAAAGGAGAGATATCCTTTGAGGCATCCTCAAACTTCAAGACAATTTTTGTATTGGAGGACTCTCTATAATGTGATGATTGGTGACGAGTAAATTCTTCCCAGTCAACTTCAATGTCATTTGAACTTCACATGCAAAAACACATGTGCTTCACCCTTTCTTTGGTCTTTGCCTTTTTACTTTCTTTTATGAGGGGTCCACGTTCTTTCCTTTGTGGGTGTCATCACTTCATCTTTGACTAGTGCCTTCTTCGTGGGTGTCTTCTCTATCATTTTTCTAGTTCTCACTCTTCTTCTAAAAAAGCTTCCACAACATAGTATTAACTCCCTTACATAGCTATAAACTAGTACTTCGCGCATCAATATACATAGTAGAATACCATTCCTAGATCATGCAGTAGATTAGCACACTATAAATATGTCTAGACAACAATACTAAATCAACAAGAGCAAGAAGAATAACAACAAGAAAACAACGATTGAACATAGCAGCACTAAGTCAAGCATCCCCCTTTCCAACAAGAAGAAGAAGAAGCAAAGCAAATTCAAGCATATACATTCTCAATTTCAAGAAGTAACTAAAAAAAGACGAATTTCAAAAACATACATTCTCAATTTATATCACAAACTTTACAACCAATGTTATTTTATAAGAAATGATTTTTGGGAAATCATAAGAATTCAAAACACATGATTTTATATTACTCGATTTGTTACAAGCGGAATGTAGTTACACTTAATAGCCAAATATACATTCATGATCACTCCTTTACGGAGAATCACTACTATAACTAATATACAATGACGATTCCTCCTCATCATCCTCGGATGTACCAATCAGTGCATTATCTTCGTCATAAACCAAATGGTTTGACTCTAGATTATATGTAGCAGATCTCGTTTGCCTTTGACTCGAGCCACCTTGTAGACCTGGTAATTTTTCTTTTATTATATCTATTGTTGACTTCCTTAATCGTCCGGCTTTTGTAAGTGTGAAGTCGTACACGATGATATCCACATCAGAGATATCAAGCGTCGAGGTGTTACGAATGTTTCGCTTCCTCTTCCTACCTCCCCTTCTTGTTTGGCATTCAATCATCTCCAATGTATACTTACCTGTAAAAGCATTTGCACTTCTAGTGTTGTACCAATGAACATTTATAGACTTGATCGTGTTTTCTATTTCATGCATTAGCACTTCTAGAATTTTACCAACCCAAAATTGGTGGCCATGTGAGTTCTCATCAGCCGGCGTTGCAATCAACATCCCCGCGGTGAGCTCTTGCAAATTTCCTTGCCATCTAGCTTCGGTTGCTTTGGTCATCCTTGGTCCCACATAAATGTCTCTTTGTTGTGGACGGACCAAGCTGTCATTAATCGCATTTACTAGTCGCTCCGGACTTCTATTTACGCGATCATGTTGCAGCGACCATGTGAATGGCGTTTCCAAATTCCAATTATCAACAGATACACAATTGTCTATAATTTCTTTCTGATCACTATAAAATACATCCCACCATGACGTGTCTTGTTGTGCGGCATATTTCTTGGCGGCCTCAATATGTTTTCTTTTTTCTTCTAAGGCTTGGAGCCATGACCGTTTTTGTTCTAATACCAAGTCGCTCTGCAACTGTCCTTTCTTCTCAATTGGCATTTGCTTAGCTCCATGGACAATTGTACTCGGCATACAAAGTAATAACTGGCAACCACCTTCAGGTTCCCATGTTGTAGAAGATGAATATTGTTTAGCATACAAAAGTGTAGAACCACTTATTCCATTTTTCTTTATCAAAAAAATGTGATTGAAACTTATATTGTTTAACTGAGCAAGCACTTTTAACATTCCCACCACCCCCATCTAATATATATCTCTTAAAGTCATATACCTCCTTCAAGTGTAACACTTTTGGGCGTGGTGTATATGCATCACAAATGACATCAAATAGTTTAGGTAAAGTGAAAGCATCATGCCGAGACAACTGTCTGGAGAATGTGCTAAACATCTGATCTATATGGTCATGTGTGTGGCCAACCAAAAGGAAATTGACTTTCACTTTCCTAAACAATTCTAGGTTGACCAACATACTTAGATAACCAAATACAGTTGAATTTTTGTTCTCTCTAGCAGTATTGTCCAATTGAATGTATAGAACAGGGGGGAAAGGTTGTCCCCAGGACATCAAAACTCGGTGAATCACTGTAACTGTTAGGTTAGGGTCATTGTGAACATTGGGGTAAGTAATGAAGACGTGAGGTCGAACAGACCTATTATAAGCCAAGCATCCCACCAAGTGCATTTGAACAAGGCACTCATCATTGACATCTTTGGGGAGCCTCCGCATATGCGGCAAGCATGTCTTCTTCTGGTCCATGCCATCTATCATTAAGCACATGTATTGTTTAGGCCTCTTCAAACACTTCTCTCTATGATGCATCGCCTTCCTTCGTTCTAAGGACTGTGCCTCACGATGCTCTTGTAGTAACTTCTTACTCGTATCCTTTTCCATTGATGTCTTTGCACCTTTAGCCAAACTTTTAAGATTTGCACAAATGGAGCAATAACCCATACGTACTTTACGAGGAATAATAACATTTGAGAACCGAGCTCTCCATAATCTTGTGAATTGGCTATAGGTGATAGCCTTATTACGTGAGCCCAGCATTTCAGATCGATAGACATCATAAACTTCCCGACGGGTATAATTATCAGAAAGATGCATCCTACCTGTAGTGGGCATTACTTCACAATTTAACTGAAAGTAAGTTTTCATCCAGCCAATAGCTAGTCTTCCAATTGCACCTTTCATACTTGGAACCTCTTTACAATTGAGCATCTGATCCCCGCTAAGTAGACGTTGTTGTACTCTATGTAGCCGCATGTTACTAACACATAACACAATTTTGAATGCAACTCTACATATCTGTTGCGCATGGAAGATATAATACTCAAATGATACTTTGATCCCCGTACATTTGTCAGATACTAGTTGCATATGTGATCCGAGGTAAGTGTCTTGCTCATCACCGGTCATCGAAAAATAGTATCGCCTTAATTCTCGCAACTTTGATTTTCCAATCATAGACATACAACCACGGGCACAACATATTTTGTTGACATCAAATCCAATCTGTTTATCTGATGTCACCAAGCTAAATCTAGCCAGACGAATTCTTCGTGGGATTCTTCTAATATGCATAGGGCTCCCAGATTTCTCTTCCTGCATAGAGGTTGGTGTAACCTTGTTACAGTCTAATTCTCTGTTCTGACCATCGCCAATGTTATTCAATGTTTCCTGGGCACTTCCTTCATTCTCGGTATCTTTATTAATATTGTATTCTTCAATAGAGAACTCTTCACATGTGTCATTATTTACATTCCCTGTAGATGAGCTCAGACAATATTCTTCGATAGAATATGGTGAGTCGGTCGAAAGACAATATTCTTCAATCGAATATGGTGACTCTGTTGACAAACAATACTCTTCAGTAGAAAACGATGGGTCTGATGACAAACAATATTCTTCAATCGAGAACGGTGAATCTTCACTCATGGCTTAAGGTCTAGATAGGGCTCTCTAAGTTATACTCCTCTCTAACCATATACTCCTCCCTAAACATAAACTTCTCTCTAAACAAAAGCCAAATCAATAGAATGTCTATATTATGTAATATTCTATTAATACAATACATCTAAAAATTATTTTTAATAAAGTAATTTAACTTAAATTATCAATCATTATATAAACTAGATCTAAATGATGTTAAATCAAGTAAAATATAAAACTAATCATTAACAAGCCTTGAATATGTTGGATTAATGTTAAAATCATTGGCTAATTAATGACACCCATTTTGATATAGAACGTCTCACTCATTGGTTCTTTAATGCTCACCATTTTAAATATTAGACTTATCAATCATTGGTTAATTCATGCCCACATCTTTAATACATAACATTTGAGAGTCATAAAAATTGTTGCTTTTAGTAATCAATCATTGGTACATTCATGAACCTCTATCATTGTCTCCTTCATAACCTTTGAAGTGATTGTAGGTTGTTATGAGTATAAAAGATTGATCAATATGTTAGTTTGACTTTATAATCATTAATACAATCATAAGTTACTATAGTTAATGTGACTATGGTTACAAACTAACTATCCTCAAAGTTACCAACATTGGTTAAGGTGACTATGGTTACTTTAACCATGGGTTCAATCCCTATAAATAGGAAGACCTCATCATATTTCACGCACCAGAGCGTACAGAGCGTACAGAGCACACAGAACGCAGAGATCACACAGAGCACACAAAGCACTCAGAGCACAAAGCACGAAAGCGCGATCTCCGCCTCCACTTCAACACGATCAACCATGTCTTCCAAGAGAATCGAGCGCGAGGAGTCCAGGTAGGCCTCTGACACTGTGGACATTTTTGTAAATATGTTTCGTTTCTCAAGAACTCGATACGGCGTATCGAGTTCATGTTTAAAGTGTAGGTTTTATACACGAACTCGATACGCCGTATCGAGTTCGTGTTTAAAGTTTGAATTTTAAACACAAACTCGATACGGCGTATCGAGTTTGTGTTTAAAGTATAGGGTTTAAACACGAACTCGATACGCCGTATCGAGTTCGTGTTTAAAGTGTAGGTTTTAAACACGAACTCGATACGCCGTATCGAGTTCGTGTTTAAAGTTTGAATTTTAAACACGAACTCGATACGCCGTATCGAGTTCGTGTTTAAAGTGTAGCCTTTGAGAGAGAAAAATCGTTTACGGGGTGGAAATGATATCAAATTGTCTGGCAAAATCAGTCTTTTTTATGTTGACTTTACTTACTTTTAAACAAATACATGCTCTAATTATAGGTGTTTTATGACCTACTTTAGCTTAAAATAGTAGAAAATGATCTACAAATTGCCTACACTATGGCAAATTCTCCTCAATATAGGTTTAGAATCTATATAAGTCATACCTACTATTTAAAAGAATATATAACCCGTTTTACTTATTACGATATATATTTTCTAGGTTGAATAGCCCTGCCTATAATAGATTTTTGAATATGTTACTGCTCCTGGAAACTGTTCTTCATTATAATAACAACTTCAATCTACGTGACTGTCTAACTTATGTTTTTGCATATACTTTCTTAAATAGGTCGTTTGAGAACCTGTCAGACCGACCCGTGAAAAAAATTAAGCTTCGCATACAAGGTTCTCCAATCGAAGCCCAGACCAAGGTAACTCCGGAGACCATGAAGAGAGGAAAAAAGCTTCTCTTTAACGAAGAGACAAAATCTCAGCCACATAGTGATGTAAGCCAAAAGAAACTTGTCGCCGCTACTGGAGGCGAAGACCTTCCTGACCGAGATCTAACGGACAAGGAATGGTGTATGCAATATGTCGACTCAAAGAAAAAAGTCGTATTGTATACAGCAAAGAAGAAGGGTGAGGGGCAGCTAGGAAAAGAAACTCCATTTATGTATGGCCGAATTCTACGATTTGACTACGAAGATGCAGATTCGGCCAACATACTGGTAATGATAGAGTGCTCCAAGGGGGTACGCAAAGTGTTCCTTTCAGAAGACCTTTTAGTAAAGGAATCTTGTGGGCCTGAAGTGTTCAAAAAAGCACTTGATAACTCACAAAACCTGATTGTTACCTTGAGGCCTTATATACAAGGCCATGTAACTCTAAGAGATGAAGAGCCCTCCCACTTGAAGGCCACTAAAAAGGTATCCAAAGTCCAGTCAAGACCAGCCAAGAAGAAGACAACGAAAATGTCGGATACGGATTCGACAAGTGAAAATGAAGAAGAGGATAATAAGGGGACGCCAGGAGCCGAGCTGGCCTTGGGTGTCTTGTCATCCGAGCAGAATAAAATAAGGAGAGAGTTAATGCAACGGAAGCTGGTCAGGAAAGGGCAAGTATTTAATTTGCCTATAACACACATCCATCGGCCCCCTATTGATGAAAAAACAGGTCGAAGACCACTTGAGATTAGAGAGCCTCATCGCATGCATGTTCAAAATCTCAAGAAAAAAATGAAAATTAATCCTCATGCCACAGTGGTGCCTTTTATTGTTATGGTGGATCCTGAAGAATGTGAAACCATTGAAGATTTTGATATCAGAAAGCATGATCAATATAATTATTTTGTCATTGGTGGATCGCATTCAGCAGAGGCACGTCGGCAACTTGTGAGAGAACATCCAACCACTTTCTTCTTCAAGTATGCCGAGTGCAAAATTTATGTTGGGCTCACAACCGAAGAGGCCAAGCTGTTGGCATGGGACAATAATAATGATAATGACTATAGGTAGAAAATGTCGTCTATTGAGCGTGTACGGTTCTTCCACCACGAGTATTTAGATGTGAAACAAAAGTTTGGTGTGAAGTTACATCCAGGCCTTCGACATCAATGTCTGCATGAAGTCGGCATTGTGGTAGATGATAATGTTAGGTCCGATGGTCTTCGAAAGTATGAATCTTGGTTTCAATTGGCGTTTAGAGATGGAGAAGTATGGGACCTCCAAGATGAAATATTCTCAATGTGGGAGAATAAGGAGGTAAAGGGTCAACGACAAAAGAAATGTAGGGTTGACCCTCAACTAGAATTAAAGTCACAAGCCGCCAAGAAAATTGACTTGACAATTGAAGAAGCGGCAGACGACATGAAGCTGTCTCTATGGAGAGCGATGCAAGGTATTAAGGACGAGCAGCTTCTTGTGTCGGTTTTGTCAAGGGTTGTGGCGAAAGATTTAAGCCTTGAAGAAATGGTCACTGAGTTCAATAAGTAAGTCTTTCAAATACTGAAATTGTAGTCTATCTGGTGTAATTCAAAGTTCTAATCTTGATTTCTAATTTTACAGTCATAAGGTGTACATGAAGATCCAAGAAGTAATGATGAAACAACTTGGATGTATAACTTGGGAACAAGTGACTGAGGATTATCCTCTAACGTCTTCGTATAAGGCGTTATCAGAGTATTTTATTGCATTCAAGGATTGGGTTAGTATTCATGTTTTTTCATTACCCTTTCATCATATGTAGAGCTTGTATAATAATACCTGATGTCCTATTGCTTCTATTAGAAACCGTGTCGAGGCAAGAAACAAGGAGAAGTTAAGGATATACACGATTTCCCTACATCCTTCCTTGCACATCTCGAGCGAGCCAGAAAAGAAAAGGATCGTCGTTTAGTCAAGGCGTACGAAATGGAGGAAGATGGCTTGTTTAAAAATTTTAGCCACAAAAAAGATATTACGAGAGATCTTTACTACAATGTGGTTTGCGGTGATGTCATCGACTTGATCCAGAAGGTGCCAAAGAAGGAATATACGCTAATGATTGCGGATATTCCTTACGGATTTCGAATGGCTGGGTCATCATACGACGATGAACCGTTTAGGTTTAAACAATTGGAGAAGATGGTCAAGGATTTTGCTGACCTAACGACCGCATCCTTGTGGCGAATAGTTGTCTTTCATAGTATGGACCAAGGGTACTCGGTAGCTCAAGCTTTGAGATCTCGTTGCCATGGCATCGAGAACCTTGCATGGTAAGGATTATTTATAGGTGTCTTTCATTATATTGCAATTCTTAAGGTTGTTGAATCTATTCTTAACTCGATGAATTATTTTTTATAGGATCAAGACCAATGTAAATAGAGGGCCAACTTTTCGGTTCGTTAATGCCATTGAATACATAACGGTTGGCTACTTCGATGAAATTAAAAAACAGAGAATCAAAGAGCATTCTAATGAAGTGGGAGGTTCAAATTTGTTGGTATATCCAGCAGTGACTCGAAAATTGCGACATGTCACCACGACAGAACGGGGACTTGTCAACCCATACCAAAAACCTCAACGACTTATGATGCGCTTGATCGAGATGTTTTCTGTCGAAGGAGACTGGATATTAGATCTCTTTTCTGGCACAGGTATTCCTCGAACTAGGGTAACGATCTTGAGATAACCAATCACTTTTTTTCGTTTGACAACTAAATCTTCTTGTTACTTACATCATAGGAACTACGTCAGCATGTGCATTGAAGCTGTTTAGAAATACAGTTGCATTGGAGAAGGACGAGGACCAAGTTATATTTATTAATATGCGGATTAAGGCTTTGTGGGAGTGCCCAGACCAGGATGAGGAGGTCGGTGCAAAGAACCTCGCCAATACAGAAAGGTTTCAACCTGCTTCGCGAGAGCCTATTCCTCCGTTAGCCGGCGAACCGGGGGAGCTAATAGAGCTTGATGATGAGCTTATAGAAGATATTTCGTTGGCTCGGCTAACAGGGGAAACCAATGCACGTATAGCCGAAGACAGTTCTACACAAGATGATGAAGAAAATGACGTTGATGAATTGATTGCTATGTAATAGACTCTATAAAGAATATGACACTGACGATTTGTTAAGATCTCACATTATTAATACAAATTTTGGGTTTTACCTAGTTGATTCTATTCTTTATAATCATCTATATGTTTCAATTTTATTTTTATATACTTGATTAGTAGATTTATGATATTGGTTTCACCGCGTGCATAGCTGACTACCAAACTTATGGAGAAACATGAACTAGATTCAATGGAGGCTGATTTTGGTCCAAGCTAACCTTAACAGAACATGGCCCTATAATTATTGCCATGACTGTCCATGTTGTTATTTTGGATCTTTGTCTTATATTGTTAAAACTATTATGTTTCTATTCCATTGCTGCTTAGATTGTGTAGTGTGTTGATAATGGTTCCAGTTGCGTTATCGTTCGGAGTTTGATCTTGTGTGAATCACCTAAGCAATAGAGTAGATCAATTTTAAATACAGGTATGAAAGCCTAATAGGTTTCTTATTTCCACGACATTATCCTAAAGTTCACTGCCTTACATTGTGCACAATTATATACACATATGGTTTGATCCCATATGAACAAACTGAGGAATAGATTAGATCAACTTTTAATATAAGTATTGAATACTTTAATAAGTTAGTTATTCCAATCACTTATCCTAATGTGCACTATCCTACATTTTCCACAATTACATACATGCACGTATGGGTCAAAGTATAAATTATATCTCATTTTATTAGTATGGATACAAGTACACCTCATATTTTTGTAAAACCTACCTAATTAATATAAGTCTTTAAGTTAGTGTTTCCCTTGTCGCACAATAGTGCCATATTGAGCCATAGTTGAACTTTATTTAGATACATTAACTTATCAACATGTCTAAACTTGCATGATTTCTAATGATCTCCACTCGTAGATCTATCATGTATTTTTATATTTGCAAATTCTTATCAAGTTGAGGAACATGTGATACTAGTGCATCCAATTATTGTAGAGAGGGTGTATTTTCTTCGTTTTAAGAAGATTCTACAAGTGGAATGCGCAATCCTTCCACTTGTGAACACGAACGTGTTTACCAACAACAAGAACATAACATAATAGTCTGGTCCAAAAATAACAAATCATATACTTGTCATCATAGAATTACTAAATCTCGACTCGCAAATGAATTTGGAGAAAAAAGGAACAACAATTTCAACAACATCAACAAAAAGAACAAGAACATGACATAGTAGTCCAGATCAAGAACAATTTAAGCACTTCTTGGACATGTCATCACAACAGTACTAAATGAGGCACCCTTTTCCAAGCCTCATCAAGTGCAAGATTCATATCTCAGCTCGTAGATTAACACTGGAGAAAACAAGAACAATAACAACAAGAACAAGAACAAGCAGAATAGATAGAACAAGAGCAAGAACATCACCAAACATACTCAACAAGAACATGCTAAGGAACATAACATAGATATAAGACCATATCATCATAGCACCCTTTTCCATTTGTGAACATGTACAAGACTCAACCATATACATGTTACAAGACTCTCAAATGAACACATTTGAAAAACAAGATGACAAACATACTCAACAAGAACATGTTGAGGAAGATAACATATAAAACATCATATCATCATAATGCCCCCTTACCATATGTGAACATGTACAAGACTCAACCATATTTTTGTACTAGACTCTCAAATGAATACATTTGAAAAACAAGACAAATGAAGAGCAGGAACAACAACAAACATGCTCAACAAGAACATGTTGAGGAAGATAATATATAAATAGCATCATATAATCACAACACCCCCTTACCATAAGGAGCATGTCCAAGACTCAAGCATATTTGTACACAAGACTCTCAAATGAGCACATTTGAAAAACTAGACATAACAAGAAAATTTGCAAACAACATCAACAAGAATATACCTCTTCTCGGATAGTTGAAACTTCTCAATAAATATGCGGTAGAGTCACAAGTGTTTTGCCCACAACTTGTTGTAGATCATGCAACAAAACCCACAATAGGAGGAAACCTAGATTTTGTGTTGTTTGAAGAGGTTGTTGCATGTTTGTTGTAGAAGGGTCACAACAAGGACATCGAGCAGAGATGGTATGAACACAATGAGCAAAGGGGACAAGGTGAGCAAAGAATGCCTGATACACTGTAGAGGGATCACAACAACAACAAAGAGTAGAGAACTCTTGTTTGCTCTGGATGATGTGACACAACAAGAAACAATGATTAGAGATGGTGGGGACATAGTGAGCAAAGGGGACAGAGTAAGCAGAGAGCTCCTTGAGGTTGCAGAAGGGTCAAAGTGAACACAGAACGTTGTTGTTGCCTTTAGGCACAGATGGTCTAAAGCGTTGCCACAACTTGAACACTTGTGAATGCAAGAGAAGCAAATAGAGATCTGAGAGAGAGAGATAGAGAGATAGAGAGATAGAGAGATAGAGAGATAGAGAGATAAAGAGATAAAGAGATAAAGAGAGATCCCAAGAGAGGTAGGGAGACAGAGAGATGGAGAGACAAAGAGAGAGATTTGAGAGAGAGTGTGTGTGTGAGAGAGAGAGAGACTGAGAGACTGATCTGAGAGAGAAAGAAAGAACGAAAGAGATATTAACGTCTTCTAAGGCCAAATTTGGCCCATGAGACAATTGGTTTACAACAAAATGAGTCTTTATCCAGTCATCATAAGTAAACATAAAAATTAAGCTAAAAGAGTTCTAGTAGTGTACAATACGTGGTATACTCAATAAAGGAAGTGACTTTACACTAATCCTAATTTTATTTCCACCCAAGCCTCTCTAAAAGAAGTGGGGGGTCAAAGGGTTTTGATGTGGGTGTGACCCATGGTTCCAATGTAGAGAGTACCCTAGCCATGGCTTATAGGCGGTGTAGCTCACGTTCCCTTATTTTCATTATTGCTTCCACACCACGTCGAGTTGCTTTGAAACCCGACACCCGAGGACGTCTGGTTCTTCTTTCGTTATCTGCCTCATCAATGGAAAGGCCAAGTGGTGCAAGTTTGTTGAGATTTGTTGGCTCTCCCTGTTCCTGAAAAACTTCATTTGTTACATGTTGGTGAACATTAGCAACATTATTGTCAACATTTTGTAACTTATTCTCTCTGTTTTGTTTTAGCTCTAGAATGTATTTGCCTAATTTCTTTATATCTAGAGTATCTAATAGTTTGGGGAGGGTGGGAGAGGAACCAAGTATGTCTTTGTATTTTGCCCTTATCTTGGCGTAGATTGGGCACTTGCATGTAAAGTGATATTCATCCTCTATCTCTATGTGACATAACCTACATATCCTTTCCTCCCTAGGGACTCCATTAGTACGTCCATTCTCAATCTCAAGTTGGTGAGATGATATTCTAAGTTGACCAATGACAACCCTTAGTGCATGTGGTAAGAATACATCTAGATATTTTGGTCGCGTGATAAAACCTAACTTAGAGAAGTGCATAAAGTGTTCCTTATAGTATGACATTTTAGATGGGGTGATCCATTTATACCGAGTATAAATTTGCCATATTTCTTGACGTATTACTTTATTACAGTCCTCATGAGAGATTAAAGTGTTATCAGTCGTGTGGTCATACTTAAGGGGGGGAAGGTTATTAATGTCTAGACCATTGGCAAGAAGCCAACTCACCATCATGCCATACCATGAGCTAGTATAGCCGGACTCATACAGTGCTCGAGAAGCCTTAAAGGCTTGATGGGATATTCTATCAAGTGGTTGGTTATGTATCTTGTGGATAAAGACTACAAGTTGAAAAAGTGCTTCTACTAACATAGGGGGTAGAGTGAACTAAGCCCTAATAATGTCATGTGGGACCGACGATTTGCTTCGGAGTTGGCATGATAACATCATCACCAATGGTCTCTCTAATTGCATCCACATGAAAGATGGTAGTCCTGGAGCCCAAACCGTTGATGCATACATGAGAGAGGGAGTCACTAATGAGTCAAAGAGCCACCCTTTAGTTTGTGGCTCTTGGAAGTATGCTTGGTGGCATTGTCTCTCGAGGAGTGAGAGGGATGCATGTCCTCTTGTAAGTCTATCCTTCGCTGCTTGTGTCATCGAAAATTTACCTGAGCGGGCACTGAAAGTGACTCTGAGATAGACATATGATCCATCCACCTCAACTGGGCTATGGGAGATAGTTAGGTGACACTTAGCTCTAACTTGGGCCGACGTGTGGAAGATAAGGACTTTAGTTTTCCCTAGATTTACTACCAATCCTCGTTCTATGCAAAAGTCATCTAAGGCATTAAGGTGCCTTTGTAGGTCGTGTTCGGATTCAGAGAGCAAAACTATGTCGTCTGCATAGAGCAAGATACGCACCTGCGTATCCCCAAGGACTACTCCATTGCCTCCCTTACGAGCAATAAAATCTGTGATCTCATCAATGTAGATCCCAAAAAGAGTCGGAGATAAGGGGCAACCTTGTTTTACACCAATAGTGCTAGTGAAACTATCGGATATGCCACCTGGGCATCAAACACACTCGGACACTTGTTCATATAGTGCGTAGATGGCCCACACCATGTCATCTGGTATCCTCAAGCTCTTAAGCCTATCAAACAACCGCTCTCTAGGGACCGTGTCAAAGGCTTTGCGGAAGTCCACAAAACAACAATATAGTTTCTTCTTGCGAGCCTTAGTTTGGTCAATTAAGCATCTAAGTGTGAAGATATGATCAATAATGGAGAAGGCTCATCTAAAGCCTGCCTGTTCAGGTGCACGACGATTTAAGGTCTCCATATAATCGCTAAGCTCTGCCTCCATTACTGCACCATATAATTTAGCAAGGGTATGACCTATCATAATGGTCCTATAAGTATTTGGGTCCATGGGGTCCCCCCCTTTATGTATGGGGGCCACTGTGTTCATGGTCCATTGTGGTGGAAAACCCTCCGTGGGGGCACGATTGAAGATTAGAGTTAGCAAGGGAGCTAGGCACTCTCTCGCATATATGATGTGTTTTGCTCGCAATCTTGTGTGGTCCATGGACTTTCTATGTTGTAATTTCTTTGTGACCTTCGTGACCCTAGAGGTTGTGAAGAGTGTCCCCACAGTAGGTCGGGGTGTAGAAGGCATTGGAATGGGTGGTTGGTTTGGGATTTGGTAAAGTCTCTCTGTATAAGTGTGCCAAGTTTCGGGATCTTCGATGGGTGTTTGTGGTCTTGGTTCCCGTAATCTCTTCCATGCAGTGGCACAATCGCTACTCATGAGCATATGGTAGAGTTCCCAATATTGGGATGCCTCCCATGCTCGTCTATTACGACGTGTCATCTTGCGCATTTCTTTACGAGCTTGTACTGAGGTAATACTACCATTGAGTTGTGATATTGTAAGTTGTCTATGTAAGCACCTACAATCCTCATCATACCATCTATTTTGTGGCATAGATCCTACTTTACCTTGATTGGAGTGTTTCATGTATGGGAAACTGCTAACTGCTGCAGAGTGAAGGATGTGTGTGAGTTTCGTACTAAGGCTCTCTAAAGGTAGGGAGGGATCAAGGGAGGAGAGATGGGCTTGAACATGTCGAGCATATATGTCAGAGAGCTCATGTGTGAAATGTATTGTGATGTCATGGCGTGGTTGACTAGAGTTGGTGACGTTAGAGATATCGCATTTTAGCTCGAAGTATAAGAAACTATGGTCCGCGCCAATAGGACATGGGGCCACTCGGAAGGAGTTAATCATGTGGGTAGCTTCAGGGCGTCCTATTAGATAATCGATTGTGCTTTCCCCTCCTCCATGTGGGAAACATGTGAGCTCTTCCGAACCTGGCCACTTGGCTAAACCATTAAGAGAGAGAGAGAGACTTAGTCACTCACCTTCAAAAATTAAAGACTTTGTATATGTTCACCTCGACATATGCACCATCAACCTCAAGTGGAATTTATTACACAAGGGACACTTGGACAAAGATGCAACACTAGAAGGATGTGCGGGTTTATTGTTCTTTTAAATTTTGAACCCATTAAATGTGACTTTTATTTTTTTAATAAGTGACGATAAAGTTTTCAGTCATTTTTATTGGATTTATTTTAAATTATAGTGTTTTTCTCTTAATCGAAATAGTATTAAAATTTTGGCCAAAAGTTGGTACACCGTAGCTTGCTTTCACCCAACTTGATGTGAAAAAGGTTTGCAAAGGAGTTCAAAATGAGGGGGAGCAAGCTTGGAGAGGCGATGGCAATGACTGTCGACCATCTTATAAATGTGTGGGAGTGTGCAGGTGGCCTCGACAAGGCCATAGATATGATACTTGGCATGGTTGGCCGCTTCAACTATCTCCAAAATGATGCCCAAAAAACTCATACAATTCAAGCAGTTGTCAACTACAAAATGAATTATGAATTGCCAATTCATGAATTTCTTTCAATATAGCAAAGGATATTCTTTGGAATTGGAAATATTGTAAATTACAAAAGATTCACCTTCTTGGTGTTCGTCCTCACTCCTAGCCCACCTTCAGACTTTGCCACAACATTGACTTGATCATAGATTGACATATTCACATTTGTGGAACCTCTCCCACGAATGCATACGAATGCATGTAAAAGTATTTATTAGAAAAAAGAAAAAAAGAGTTCATAAACTCCCTCCTTTTTAGTCTCCTAAATATAAAAAAGGGGAGTTAACAATAAAAATGGGATATTTTTACTTGAAAATAAAAAGGGTACTTGACACTACTAATATTTTTGTAAAAGATGTAATACTTAAAGTATTTGTTTTATTTTTAATAAAAAATATAAAAACTAAAAATAAAATAAAGGTTCATTAATTCCACACTTTTTACTCTCCCAAAATTTGTGGATATTTTTATTTGACATTAAAAACAAGCTTAACACTCATTATCTCTCTATAATAGAATTATAGATGTAAAAATAATCATTTTCTTAATGACAAGAAATAAAGGTGCGTAAATGAATAGTTTTATAATATTCTGGGGCCATTTCGTGTTCTTGAATATTGCAAATATCATGCATGGAGAATATCAGAAATATCACGTATGTGTGAATATATTGACGTGATCATTGCATTGCATCATTATGAGATAATACATTTATAATAGGAATTCATATTAGGAACACAATTTTAGGATATCCTTGTATAAAATTCAATGCATTGTATGTTGAACACTAGAACTTTCTAGAAACTTCTAACTAGAAATTCCTAGCTTGCATGCATCACTATGCATTCTCTAGAATATTCTTAGCCTGCATGGATACCTTCACCTTCTTGTATAAATACTTGGGTGCACCTTGATTCAAATAAAGGTGAACAACACTAGTTACCTAAGCATAGTTATCTTTCTCTTGTCTCTTGTCTCTTTTAGCATTTATTTTCTTGTCTCTTTTCTACTTGTTTATGATAGAACCACTCAAAACTCTATAAATACTCCAACTTTATATCTTCTTGCAAATATTAGATAGGAAGAAACAATGTGTTGATAAAGGACTCTAAATTCAACTCAAAAAATTGCAATGGTAGCATGTAAAAACAAAAGGTTCAACCACATAGGAGAAAGCTCAAAGCCATAGATAGAGAAAGCTCCAAATACTAAACAAGGAGAAATCCAGTTTAACAATTCTTATTATAAAATCCATACATGCACTTATGATGTAAAAAAGGATTTTCCTTCTAAGTCAAATTTCAGGAATTAACAACCTCAAAGGCGTGTACAAGCCCATATTGTTGAAGAAGAAATGGATGATGATAAAGGCATAGGAGATGGATACCAAAATCAAAACAATGACACGTTGTCGTGCCTTCCGACGCTAGATCGTTGTGTGCATCAGGTGGAAACCGCTGAGGTTTTAGACTAGGAGGAAGGGAATTTCAAGGCTAATAAGAATACAAATAGGTTGTATAAGAAAGAGATGTATAAAACCCCATGAATTTCGCGAGTGTATTATATTAGATTAATCAACCCTTAGAACCCTAATAGTAGATTGGAATAGATTCGAAAAGATAAATCGAAAAAAATCGTGAATCACACGAGCATATTATGTTAGACCAATATTTAAGACCTAATAAAACCCAAGAATTGTTGAATTGTCATTTGCTCGAGAATCATGGTTCTTGTTGTCAACGTACCGCTTCCACTGTGTCTTCTAGTCTTCCTTCTGGTTGTCATATCCGGACCGTTCCAGGCTCATCTCTTCCTTTCATAGTAGCACCATCCATGTCACAATTGCGCTTTCTATAGGCATTACTGGAGCTTGTCCAGTGATAAATTCTACTGACATATAACCGGTAACAGACTTATGCGTTGAGCGATTCACCCATAGTGCATACAAAAGCATTTGTGGCCAAATCTTCACCCTTCTGTCACATGCTTTTGCAAGTGCTTTTATAATTCGACTATGTCCTCATTTGATCTTCCTGTTTGCTTGTGGATTGTATGCCGTGGTTAGTGTCCACCATACTCCATGTTTGGAGAAGAACTCCCTAGCTTTATCGGAGTCAAGTTCTCCCTGATCCGCAATTACTTGTCCTATACACACGTACCTGCAAAACACGTCTTCTAAAAGAAATTGGCATACTACAGAAACACATTTTCCTCTGTAGTGCCCGACCTATTACTTGGTTCGACAGATCCTCCGGAGCTAGCACCAAGTACTTCTTTTGTCTTATCCTACTTGGCATGACTATGATGTCGACCATCCATTTAAAGTTGATTGTCGGTGAAAATGTTGGATTTAATTGGTCTTCATGTTGAACTTTGGAGTTTATTTGACATTTCTTGCAGCTTTCGGTGAACTCTGTTATATCCTTATCCATGTTCTACCACCAGTATTTTTGCTTGATCTTTGCAAATGTTGCCCATGTTTTCTAATGTCTAGCACAATCAGATTTGTGAAATTCGGATATTACCTATTTTCATTGTTCCTTTGTGTCGACTACCCATAGTGGTATGCCATCTGGTCTTTTTGGATCCCTCAAGTTTAATCCCTTGTTCAAGAAGAACTTCTGGACTTGTTGTTTCTTCCTTCGGATGTCGGCTCTCTTTTCCTTATTGTCCGATGATTTCTCAATTTCTTATAGCACTTTCCCGATCACCAAGCTTTCTCCCTCATATTCAACTTCCTGGAACTCCTGGATTATGTTCACCTGACATATGTGCTCTGAAGTAAAGTAGTCTTTGGAAACTTATTCATTTTCCAATTCAGCTACGTCGTCACCAAACCATGCCCTTGATAGCATATCTGCTACGCCATTGTCTTTTCCCAAGATGTGTCGTACCTCCAAATTAAGCAACTTTACATATCCAGTCCATCTTAACATAGCCACATCCGGTACTATGCAATATCTCATCATCCCGAGTATCGGAAGACAATCCATTTAGATCGTTACTTCGGCTTTGATCAAATAATCCCAATCTGAATTTATTGCTCACATGACTCCTCATAATTCACTTTTAACTTGTGTATATCCAGATTGCCTTTTGTTGAGAACCTTTGCTGCGAATCGGATCGGATATTGTGAACCATCCAAGTTGGCTTGGTTGATGACCTAACCAATACCAGTTGGACTTGTGTCAACCGCTACTATAATTGGTTGGTCATAGTTCGACTTCTTAAGCTCTTCTGCCCTCCATAATGCTTTCTTGAGCTTCTTCATGGCTTTGGTTTGTTCTGCTCTCCATTCTAACTTCTTCTCCTTCCGCGGCAAGTGATAGAGTGGGTCTACAATGTGTGTATAATGCGGAATCTATATGTGATAGAATGCACATGCCCCAAGAAATCTACAAACTTTAGAATGTGACTCACATATTTCTTTTATGGCTTCAATGGCATCAATCTTGGCTGGTGACGATCTTCTGTAGTAGGGCCACATAGATTTCTGACTACCAGTATCTCTTCTTGTCCAAATGCCGATTTCTATTTAGAGAGTGTTAGATGCAAATCTTCTAATTTTCATGGTACTTTTCACAATCACAAATATGGTCAACTATGAACTTTCGGCATCCCCGATCATCCATAGTCTCATCCTTTTCTTCCATCGCACATCCTTTCATCGAAATGTCATCTAAGAACGACATTGTTATCTCTGGAATGCCTTCCCAGATCACCTTGTTCATTGCATTCCTCATATGTGCACACACGTCCGAACTAATCCTACCAGTATCTGCATTGGAATGATATCCCGGCTATCCATGGTTGTGAAGTACAAGACATTGTGAAGAATTTTTCTTGTCAAAGTTATCAACAGACAAGAATACATCAATTAAAGGAGGGATTTATAGATAATAAATCACAATCTCACATGTTTTTTCAAGGATTAAGACCACCATATGCTCGTCAAAATGTGGTAGAAATTAAGATAAGGGATGACATTATTGTAGACCCAATTAATGATATTGAGTTATGTATTATCCATTTTAAGAATTTTATTGGGCCAGAGTTGACTATTAATGAGGATGTTGTGAATACAAATATTTGTCAAAAATTGGATGCTGATTTTGAAAAAGCTAAGGTAGAAAAGGTATTGTTACACCTTCGAAATGGTAAAAGCCCTGGTTTGGATGGTGTTACAAATGAAGTTTTTAAGAAGTATGCTAGCATGTTTAAGAGTCCATTCTCACTAATGTTTCCACAATGTTGAGATTTTGGTTTCATGCCTGAGAGCTGGAAGGTGGGATTAATCAAATTGATACCAAAGGTACCATCTCTAGAGTCATTTCATCAATCGAGGACTATTTCATTCATGGGAGGGTTGTACAAAATGTTTGCAAAGATATTACCTCAAATTATTCCTCCATCTCAATATGGCTTTATTACATGTAGAAATATATTGCATAATGTTTTGAATGTTCAAATGGCTATTGGTCACACTCAACATACACATCAAGAAATGGTTATGGTGCAATGAAAAATGGAAAAAGCATATGATCATGTTAATTGGTCTTTTCTCTTAGGTGTGATGTATAATACGGGGTTGGGTCCTCATATGTGTCAGCTTGTCTTTTTGCTAGGGCAAAATGCAATTTCGCGTGTGATGCTTACTGGCTGAGTTAATTTGCTTTGGCTTCAAGGTTGTATATAAATTGGAGGAAGGCTTGCCTTATTTCTTGTATAGAGAGTGATTTGGAATGTTTGGGATGACAAGGGTCAGTGATTACACAGGGATCAATTTCAAAGGTTGTCGGATTTTAAAGATGCCATGCGATGGTTATGTATTCCCTCAAATTATGGATTTATTTGGGAGAAATTACAAGATATACCATTTTTGCAAGGATCTTTGCCATTTAAAACAAATTTTGCTCTTGGCGTAGATTGGTGGTTACAAGATGTTACACACTTGTTACAGGTCACTACAAATATATTGTATCATCATGCAATGGCATCATTAACTTAGCTACCTCCTAAAGCAGCGAAGTTGTGGAATGTATGTAAGTCAGATGCAACATGGTAGAAAATATTACAATGTGCTTGGCATTCCCATCTACCATTTTGTGCAATGGTATTCATTTGGAGACTCATGATTAGTGAATTCCCATTAGGTTCAGCCTTAAAGAGACGAGGACTAGGGTCGGGCACTTGTTTCTTTTGCACCGTTCCATTGGAGGATAGTACATATAGGTTCATTAAATGTCCTATAGCGTGTACTATCTGGAAGTACTTATCGGACATTTGGCAAGTTTTAACCTGTTGTTGTTTGAGACCTCAACAATGGGTTTTTTCTAAATATGTTCAAAATGGTTCACTTGATGAGATGGATATATTGTTCCAATTTTAATGTTATTGGGGTCTACAATACAATTGGAATATGCGTAATGCTTTCATGTTTGATAATAGAAATCGGTTGAAAGCCTATATAAAGAAGCTAAACACTATTCTCATGTGGAATTTTTGGATGTTAGAGCATGTGGGGATCATTTCCTCAAATGCATATTTAGATTTATTAATAACATTACAAGATGTCCCTCTCCCTACATAGGCATTTGTAGGTAGAGGAGACTAAGAGGTGTTTGTAACTAAGTGGATTTTACATACAATTAATATAATTGTGTACTTTTACCAGAGAGAGAGAGAGAGAGAGAGAGAGAGAGAGAGAGAGACAAAACATCTACCACTATTCATTCATGGCCAATGAGTGGGCTTATATAGGTACATTATGTGAGGATCACAATCCAAGAACATTCAATTAGGCATGTAGGTTAGTTACATAAGCTTCGAAGAACCTATACTCACTTTACAACACTTTTCTATATTTGCATACATTCACATAAATGTGCATAACTTTACACATAATATGCTCATACTTATTTTTGTGAACACTGGCACACACTTACAACTATACTTTTTGTACAAAACTTTACACTTATCTATCCACGTACCATCACTTATACACTCATATACTTATAATCCCACGGATAACATCAACTGAAACGATCAAGCAAGAGGAAAATATGGAAGAGTCACCAAGGCAAGAGCTCAAAACCAGGGAAGAGATACAAGAGGAAGTTTTTGTTTAACTGTTTCGGTTCAAATGGTTTTATGGTTCAATTCAATTCGATTGAAGTTTCAAAATTTTTAACAAATTGGTTTTAAACTGGTTTGGTTCTGACATACTCAAACCAAACTACTACCAATTGTTAGATGTGGTGTTGAATTTTATTTAGTTGATGGGTTCTTTTGCGACCATCTAGAAAGTTCTATGATAATAGTTTTGAAATGTTTGGATCATCAATGGGAGTTTCCGAGAGAAGTTACAAGAAGACGAAGGTTTTTGAAAGGTGGGAATGAAAAGGACGAAACACAACCTAGGGGTCCATATCATATACATGCTTAAACTAACTATCTATATATAAATACACTTACAAAACGATGGCATTATGTGTAGATCAACGATACAACTAGAGATCCTATAATATGTTAGATTCTCTATAATAGAGGTCTTTGCTTATGATGGATCTAAGTGAATCATTAACCCATAAGTCGATGTAGTTAAGGAACATTAGAAATTGAGATATTTTGAAAAGAAACCCTTGATAAGGTTGCAGTGGGATTCGAGGGAATTTTGGTGGAAAGATCTATATGACTGTTCGGAAAAAAGGTGTGTTTTTTTTCAGTACTCAGTTAAGATTGGACGACACATTTTGGTAGCTCAATGCAGGACTACACCATGGGCTAAACAATTTTGGACCCATCAAGGGGTCACATCCAAAATTTTAGCAAAGTTTTGGAGGACATTATGGGCAACGAAACAAGATACAATTATTAGAATTCAAAGAGGAAGGATAAGGGTAGTGCAACAAAGTCATATGGAAATTCCTTATATGTTAAAGGCAATGCAAGAGGTATGGGAGGTACTATGCACCTCCACAATGTGGTTTATTTGGTTTGCTAGCTATTCTAAGGTGTTTGATAATACTTCTATTCATCCCATGGAAAGTGTACGAAATGTCTGCATGCATATGGTGCATACCTAGAAAGGGCAGTACGATGAAATTAAAGGTGAGATAGATGTTGCAGTGTTGCAACGCCTCGAATTTATCGCCTAGTGGAAGAAGGGCCATTTTCTCACACTAAAAAATGCAAGACCCATGTGGTGCTTAGTACCACCAGTATGGTTGTTCCCACCACTAATTATATAACTTGGTTATGGAGTGGTGGAGTGTTGATACTATCTATCCTTTAGGGATGGGGACCCATGGAAGAGTACAATATATCAAGGGAGGCTTGAGAGTAGGTCAATCACCACCAGTTATATAACAAGGTTATGGAGTGTTGGGGTGTTGATATTATCTATCTTTTAGGGATGGGGACCCATGGAAGAGTGCAATATATCAAGGGAAGCTTGAGAGTACGTCAACATTCTTGTAACAACTATTTATAATTAACTAATAAAGGATATTTTCAATGGAAAAAAATACACATAGAAACACTTCCAAAGATACTTAGAGACATATTTCATATATTTATATGTATTCATACACATACAAGTCTATACATCCTCTTTATACATATAGAAATGCATAGTCATTACAAGCAATGCGCCTATATGTATACTTACTCTTACCTACCTATACATGCCCCTTCTTATACACATATGCACACATACATTTACACATACATATCGTTACAAATATACTTACATATACATGTGTAGGCACATATATATAGATGAATATACCATTGGAAATTCTCAAACATACATATACACATACACACACACACAAACAAACAAACAAACACACACATAGATGAACATATCACCACAAATTCTCGAACATATATATCGTCACCCCAAAGCTTACCCTACCTCTAACCCTCTCCCTCTCCCTCTCTCTCCTTTCGTCATGTTTCTGCCCTTGCATATTCGAACATGTACATCCTCGCCCCGTTGTGGTTTCCCATCCCTTTGTTCGTCCCTCTTAATGCAGTGATTATTAGCTTATTTTTTTGTTGATTCATTTGTACATGGTTGTCTCTTCGTAGCCATCCACTTTGGCTTGTACAATATGAGATATTATATAATATTTTATATACATTGAATTAATTAATGGAAGCAGTAAATTTTTGGGAAAAAGAAGAAGGAAATAGGGGTGCTAAAATTGCAGAAATAGTCGTCTACTTTTTAGTTATTCTTTTTGTAGTTCTATGTTCCACTTGACTGGGAAAACCCTTACATGAGGTAGAAAGTTGAACAACAGAAAGAAGAGGAAAAAAAATGTTTCTTTGTTTTCTAACTTTTGTATCAGAAAGACTACATATATGTATGGATTCGGAAATTGTAAGCTAGCTGGATTCCGAACTTTTTAAAAATCTACCCAAAATCACTTCACATTCTCTTCCACATTACGAAGAAAACCTACCTCCCTCAGTAGATGGCACAATTACACTAGGCTGAGGACTTTATACACACAAAGAAAACACCATGAAGAACAAGCATAAGAAAAAATACTCTTGTATTATATACAAATCCAAATATTACAAAGTGTCCCAAGAATTGGGACAAAACCAAAATGTGAGTTGGGACGAGTGGAGACAACTCCACAATGATCCGGGGGGAGAGGGCACCAAGCATCAACTTCAGATAATGAGACTGAGCAAATTACAGAATGACAAATAACGTTGGGCTAGTTGTTGGGCAATCCATTGGGACTAAAAGGGGAGAGAAACCATGGTGGCAACTCTCTTGGGACTATATTGGCTATCTCATGAGTCCTAATAAGTTTAAATTATTCATGACGCGAACATACATGGTTGAGCCTCGGGGAGCCGCATTAAAAAAATCGATATAGAGATCAGGGAAAGACATTCATTTGTCACCCCCATGGTTTTTAAAACACCTTTTGTGTTACCATATGTCTAGAGGGGCATTGACGTGAGACCATGATATCGATTAATGTTTGCCCATGATATGTTTACATCACGACATGATGTTATGACTATTTGTTTGACCTTATCCTATTTCTTTGCTAGAAATAATTAATTAATGGCTCAGAATAACGACCCGAGGTCATCCGCTCAAGCAGAAAGAACTCAACGAAATCTTCCTGGGCCAATGTCCATTGAGTCGTATTTTTTACAAATACAAAATTTCCTTAGTTCAACCACGCATCAAATGTCCGAACTTCAGCAATCTCAAAGTGCTCTCAAGTCACGTGTCATTAGTTTACAACATGAGACTAATAGACCCGATGAGCGTCAGGGTGAGCCATCATTTGTTGGAAATCCATTTGCGGGAGAAAAAAAGGAAAGAACCGAAGAAGCAATCTGCACATGGCTGGGCTGATGGGAGTCTCATTTTGAGCTCTATCCCACACCAGATAGTACGAAGATTGCATATGTCGGCCGAGAACTAGGGGCAAGGCCGCCACCTGATGGTGTGGGCTCCATACTTTGGGGAAATTGCCCGATACCTGGACAAATTTTGTCACAGTTTTCAAGGGCCAATTTCTGCAACCTCCCTCTTGAACCGAGGCAAAACAAGCTTTAATGAACCTCTCTAGTGGGAAGGTTTCCTTGCTAGAAGACTATGTTCACCATGCTAGAACCCAAATCCAAAAATCAAGTCTAGACAGGGACCAATGGTTAATAGCTTGTTTTGTCAATGGCATCCCCAATTCGGACTATCACTAGATAGTGCACGATAAGGATCCAAAATCCTTTGAAGAGGCCGTTGAAATAGTTCTTCGCTATCAGCGCACTTCGAAGAAGGACCACAACAAACCCAACAAAGTGCCTGGGACTAAGCAATCACAATTCGTTGGGAAACACAAGACACCCAACAAATTCATGGATCACGATTGTAAGTGACAACATCCTTTTGTTGTATTCTGCAAAAAGAAGAGTCATACAAAAGAGCAATGTCAAAAGCTCCAACGGAAAGAGCACGACAACAAAGCTAAAGCTGCAAACCATAAAGGTCAGATTCCTAATGTCCTTCTGGTCTATACACATCATTTAAGTAATTGTCAATGTTCTTTCCCTCACTATGTATTGGGTCCCAATGATTTGCTACGTGCAAACGGGTATATGAATGGATCTCCCATACAATTTTTGTTTGATTCGGGAAGCTCACACAACTTTAGGAATGGTCGTTTGGTTCAGATATGGGGAATCCAACCCACTGTAAGTGATCACACCTATACGGTGCACTTGGCTGATGGAAGAGTACAATACATCAACGAGGCGATTCATTCATTAGGAATTTCTATTGATACTTATATAGAGGAAGTAGACTTCCATGTAATGAATCTTTGTACCATTGATGTAATACTAGGTTATCCTTGGTTCTATTATAAAAAACTCTTCTTTATCTATTGATTGGGCTCATCATTCAATAACTTTTGTACTGAATGATTGTACTCATTTTATTCAATGTGTAAAAAAACAATGCCTCTCGATTGTTTCTTCTCAATCAATATCCGAGTTGTCTTGTTCTACTCTATTTTATTGTGTACTTGATCTAGACATTCACGTTTACAATATCGATAATGTCTCAGTTCAATTAACATAATTTGAACAACAACAACTTGATGAAATCTTGAATGATTTTCGTGATGTTTTTCCGAGTGAACTTCCTGATGGGTTACCTCCTAAACGTAATATAGACCATCATATAGATAGTACCTGGTGTTGCATGAATAAGTATACCTCCTTATCGCTTAAGTCGATCCGAAGAGGATGAGGTATCTATGGGACTCAAGGACTATTTACAAATGGGTTATATACATTGTAGTAAATCTCTATGGGGTGCACCAGTTCTCTTGGTTAAAAAGAAAGAGGGTGGGCACATGGCATATGTGTATTAATTACCGATGCTTGAATAAAGTGACGATCAAGAATTTGTATCCATTGCCCCGACCTGAAGATCTAATTGACTGTCTCCAGGGAGCTCGGTATTTTATTAAACTTGATTTCCCTACTAGCTATCATCAAATTTGTATAAGTGAGGACGATGTTCCCAAAACGGCATTTCATACGCGCTATGGCCATTATGAGTTTTTGGTTATGCCTTTTGGTTTGTGTTAAAATGACTTGAATTAATTGGTGTGGTTTATGGAAAGCCATATCTCTCATCTGCATGATCTACACAAAGCATGATGACTAATTGCAAAGTCATCACACTTGGTGAATATATGAAGGCCATGGGCATCATTACTATAAAAAGTCGGTGAAGTGAAGGCTATAAAAAGGCAGCTTTAGTCGTTTGAAGGGGCATAAAAAATAGAAGACCACCAAGAGTTGTAGGCTTGTGAGTTGTGAGAGAATTAGAAAGTTTGGGAAACAGTAGCAGGAGAAAATTCTTGTGAGAGAATTGTGAGGTTATTCTCTTGGGTGTTAGGTTTAATTAGAGAATATTTTCTCTAATTGTTGTAAACTCTGTTATATTTTCTTATAGTGGAATCTCTCTCTTGTCCGTGGACATAGGCTAATTTGGCCGAACCACGTAAATACTTGTGTCATTTATTTCTCCACTCCTATATTATCATATTATTGTCATCTATTTAAACTGATGTACTATTTGATCCGAGTGCCACCCTAACAAACTGGTATCAGAGCACTGGTTGTTAGTACATTAGTTTTGGCATTATCTTGTTAAGTGAAGATATCGACGACAAAATTTGATGTCGAGAAGTTTCATCGAAAAATCAACTTCTCTCTTTGGCAAGTAAGGCTACGCGCAATCCTTGTGCAAAACAGAGTTCAGAAGGCTTTAGGTGTAAGGCCTGACGATATGACAGACACCAGGTGGGAGGAGATAGATGAGAAGGTCCGCTCAGCGATTCAACTGTCTTTGCCAAATGAAGTTTTGCGGGAGGTAATCTTTGAGATGACAGCGAAGGCACTATGGGAAAATTTGGAGTCTCTCTATCTGAAAAAGACTCTGACGAACAAGCTTTATAAGAAACAATGCTTGTATTCACTACGGATGAGTGAAGGTACATCTCTCAGTTCTCATATTGATGAGTTTGAATCTATTATCATGGATTTGCAAAATCTCGATGTTATCATTGATGATGAAGATAAGGCATTGTTGTTGTTGTGTTCGTTACCCCATTCATATAGACATTTTAGAGAAACTATGTTGTACGGGAAGGATACTATTTCTCTAAAAGATTGATCATGATATCATTGGACAAACAAGTAATAATCAGGCACAGGATTTATATGTAAGGGGTAGATCTAAACAAAAAGGGAACAATAGAGATAGGCCTAAATCTAGATCTAAATCCAGAAATAGATCTGTTGTGTGTTGGCACTGTAAGGAACCAGGGCACGTTCGCAAGAATTGTGATAAGTTGTAGAGGAAAAAGAATACTCCACAAGATAGAAATGAGGATGCAGGTAGGGCTTACCGGTCCTTACTGCTTACCGGCTCGGTTGCTCACCGGCATACCAATTCATCTCGCTTACCGGCTCAGGCTTATTCAGCCGATCTGGCTCCGGTTGAGCTTGCCGCTCAACACTCCCCCTCAAGCTCAACCTGAGGTAGGGTTGTAGTGTCAACCTCTGTGGCAGCCGGTTCTTCCAACCGACTTCTCTTGGCGTCGCTTCGCCTTGCTCGCGCTCCTTGTCCGGTCCGGTCCCGTTTGCCGCAACCCCTTTGGTTTTGCGCGCCTCGACCTTCGGCATGTCTGCTCAATAGGCCCATCTCAGCTCCTTCACTGCTATGACTCCGGCGCTTGCCGATCCGTCGGTTCCTCCACGATGGCATCGACTTCCGCTGCATCTGTGTCTCCTTGGCCTCTCGTTGATCCAACTCATCCGGATCCGTCTATTGATTCGAATCGGTTGTCTCCGACTCGTTCCAGCTCGTGTTCGAATCGGTATCCTCCGATTCGATTTTCGGCTTCAGGCCTCTCACCACATCGGACCACGTCCGGGTCTTGACCTTCCCCGTGCTTCCCTTGGCTACTTCAACCAGTTCACCGAAGTCGAATTCTTCATTCGACTCCGCATCATGGCCATTACAATTGTGATGACCTCCGCATAGCATGCACTTCTCTTCCTAAGTGTACACTTCTTCTTCACAGCCGCTCACTCCGACCTGTTCGGATGTGCCGACTTCCTTCGTCGACTCGGCTTCATTTTTCTTCTTGTCTCCACCTCTACCAGTTCTTCTCTTACCTACAGGTTCAACAGTTTTTTTGCCTTTGCGCGTTTCGGTAGTGTCTTTGCCCTTGCGTCTCCCCCTCAAGTGCGGCACGTCGAGATGCTGAACACCAAGCATTTCGGAAAAGTGCTGCAACTTGTCCGACCCGAGCGGTTTGGTGAAGATGTCGGCAACTTGCCGATCCGTGTGAACATACCGTAGTTCAACTTCACCGCTCAAGACCCGCTCACGCACGAAGTGATAATGCACTTCTATGTGCTTTGTGCGAGCATAGAACACAGGGTTCTTGGCGAGCTGCATGCTACTGAGGTTATCGCAGTAGATCAGGATCGAGGTCGGTACCTCGATCCGCAGGTCTTGCAGTAGTCGCCGAAGCCAAATGGCTTCGCAAGTGGCAATGGTTGCTCCTCGGTATTCAACCTCAGTGCTGGATAGAGCCAATGTTGGCTGCTTTTTGTTACTCCACGCAACAGCCGCGCTCCCAAGAGAAAACATAAAGCCGGAAGTTGAGCGACGATCCGTTGCATCGCCAGCCCAGTCGGCATCCGTGTAGCCGGCAAGCTCTTCGGTTATACCTTGCCGGTATAAGAGCCCCCGGTCCTTAGTGTCGCTTACATACCTCAGTATTCGTTGCACGCACTGAAGGTGCTCCACGGTCGGCTTCTGCATGAATTGGCTTACCCCTCTGACCGGATAGCTAATGTCGGGTCGGGTGATGGTCAAGTAAATCAGGCTTCCAACTATTTGTCGGAACCTTTTCTCATTGCAGGCTGGTCCGGAGTTGGGGCGGATCTTCTGATTCCGATCGAGGGGTGTGGAGACAGGTCGACATTCCGTCATGTCGAACTTGTACAGTATATTCAACACATGATGGCGTTGAGAAAGCCATATGCCATCAGGGGTGCGGATCACCTCGATCCCCAAAAAATAATGAAGGTCCCCCAAGTCCTTCATATCGAATGTGTTCGACAACTGGGACTTAACGTGGTTGATTTCCAGAAGACCTGGGCCGGTGATGACTAAATCATCAACATAGAGTAAGATACATACCGGACCATTTGAGCCTTGACAGATGAACAGGGAAGAGTCCTACTTAGAGGCAACAAACCCCATCTTTCGCAACCGGTGCATGATCTTAGCATTCCAAGCACGGGGGGCTTGCTTCAAGCCGTACAACGACTTCCTCAGCCGGCATACCGCTGACTTGTTCACCTCCGACTAAAATCCGGGGGGCTGAGTCATAATGACTTCTTCTTCAAGATCTCCGTGAAGGAAAGCATTCTTCACATCCATCTGATGAAGATGCCACCCCCTTGCCGCAGCAACCGTCGCCATCTTCGCTACAGGAGCGAAGGTCTCGTCGTAGTCGATTCCGTGGGTTTGCGCATATCCCTTCACCACTAACCAGGCCTTGTACCGGTTAACTGTACCGTCGGCATTGTACTTTACCTTGTACACCCACTTGCATCCGATCGGTTTACAATGACGGGGAGGGTCAACCAGGTCCCAAGTTCCGTTGGCATCTAGTGCCCGCATTTCTTCCTCCATAGCGGCACGCCAATTTGCGTCCTTTACCACTTCTACGTAGCTCTCCGGCTCACGCACTTCCGCGACCTTGGTCATGTACGCATAATGATGCGCCATGTACTCGTTATACCTGTACCGTTTAACGGGATCCTTCTGGCGGGTGGACCGGCGCAACTCACCGTTACCCGGTATGAGACCCTTCTTGGCCGGTTCAGTCTTCGTTCCTGAAGATTTGCCTATGTCCTTGCCGAAGTCAGATACGCACCGATCCGACTCATCATTGCCGCTCTCGAATTCCGGCATCTTGTGCTTCCCTTTCTCTTTGCGTGTGAACCGTCTCCTCGGTTCCTTGCGCGGGGAGAGCACGACAGAGTCTCCACTACTCGCCCGTCTCATTATCCGACTGGTTGGACTGATCCAGTCTCTCATTCGGTCCGCTTAACCGGAATGATTCCGGACTCTCATCTTGAGTCCCGACTTCATCTCCCTCTATCTGGGCCGGTTCAGGCTCACTAGCCCCATCCTCCGACATCGGGTCGGGATCGGAAGTCGGAGTTGGTAAGGAATACCACAATGTCGATTCATCAAACTCGACATCTCGGCTGACTCAGACCAGTGTTGCTTTCCGAGTTGGCAGGCTACACAAATCTGGGCTCTCCGGCCGCTAAACTTTGGCAAACCGAAAATGACTTGTTCCGTTTGCAGGTCTTGAAGCCTCCGGTAGTTGACGTGGCCGATCCTCTTGTGCCATAGGTCGATATCCGACCCAACCTTCTGTCCTTTGGCAAACGGTGTGGTGCCGACATCATTGGTGTTGAGGATAAACATCCTCCCATCTCTGCGCCCTTGCGCAATAACTTCGCCCTCATCCTCAATGAAGCACCCGAGGTGCGTAAACCGCACCTGCATCCCCTGGTCGACGATCTATCCGACTGACACTAGGTTCTTCGTGATCGTCGGAACATGTAATACATTCATTAGCTTCCCCCTCTATCCGACATGGCTCAAAGGGACTTCTCCGACGTGCACGATCGGGTGGGGAGTGTCGTCTCCGGTTTCGACAACTCCCGGTTGATCCGGCTTCTCCAAAAAGGAGAACCACTCCTCGTGGCTCGTCATGTGGTTCGATGCGCCGGAGACAACGTACCACACTTTCTCCGATTTGAAAGTGGTCTTCTTCATTGAGTTTGCCTTGTGCTTCATCACCAAGGCTGGCCCCTTACCATTCTTGGATCCTCCCGATCCGTTTGCGTAGTGCGAGCTTTGCCGGCCTTCCTTACCGGTCTTGCCGGATCCGGATTTGTCCGAATCGGCATGCTTTCTCCAGCACTCGCTTTCCCTATGGCCCTTTTTGCCACAATACCAGCATTCTGTAGCAGATTTGTCTTGTCAGCCTCTGGCACCACCTTGACTCCCTCTGCTTGTGGAAGTCCCGGAACTGTTATCGGCACGATCATTGTGCCTTCGTTCCTGCTCTTGCCGGCCGCCTCCATTGCGTGCCAACCTGCCCCGTCCACCACGCCCGCGGGACCGATCCGCTCGCGTGTACAGCATTTGGCTGTCTGGGGATGCACTGGTAGATGCACCGGCGTGGTTCTGCTCTACAAGGAGCATCGACTGTAAGTCGGAAAATGAGGGTGTATTCTCCCTTGTACAAACCGCAGTCCGGAAAGCTCCGAACTTGGACGCCAGGCCTCCAAGATAGACCTGCACCATCTCGTCTTCCTCTACGGTGACGTTAATAGAGACAAGCGAGTCACAAATCCCTTTGATCCGGGCTGTGTAATCTACCACCGACATGTTCTTCTGTCGAACATTGCTCAACTCCTGTCTGAGTTGCAGCTTTCGGGCAGTGGTGCTTGCGGCGAAAACCTTTTTCAAGTTTCCCCAAGCATCCTTCAGTGTCTTGGCATCACGGATATGGTTGAGCAACTGGTCACCGACACTGGACGCGAAGCAGTACATCACCCTGCTTGCCGCTTGTTCCCACACTGGGAAGTCGTTCTGTGTCGTCTCCGGTGCTGAGTCGTTCACTCCGTCGACATAACTCCAGTAGCCATGCCCAAGCAGATACTGGTGCATCTTGTATGACCAAGATGCGTAGTTCGTTCTATCGAGCTTCTCCACCGGGAGCGACGTAGCCATACCTCTGTCCATTTCTCCTTTTGTGTCTGTTTTCCGATCTGTTAGGGTTTTCTTCACAAGCGTAGATGTCTGCAGCAGAGGTTCTCAACCCACACGCTCTGATACCATGTGAAAGATTGCTTGCGGAAGCGTTAGAAAGAACAATACACAAAGAGAGGGAGAGAGTACGTGGGAGAAATAGAGAGAGAGAGAGAGAGCAGGACACACTATTTTTCATAATTATATAAATACTCTTGCTCTCTGTGTGTTTATAAAATGCGCTCATCAGCGCTATTTATACAAGTCCACACGGGACTGTTAGAAGTACGGTGTACTTCAATACTCACACGAGCATCTGACACTAACTACGAGACTATAAAGGCCTAGTAGTCTAACCTATACTAGGCTTCCGGTTACGGATTGGATCCGAAATACCGGCTCCCCAGCTCATCGGTCCTTACTGCTTATCGGCTCGGTTGCTCACCGGCATACCGATTCATCTCGCTTACCGGCTCAGGCTTATTTGGCCGATCCGGCTCCGGTTGAGCTTGCCGCTCAACATGGATTTTTGTAAGCATTGTACTGTGTATTCGGAAAGTAGAAGAGACTCAGCTTTGGCACTGGAATCCATAAGACTAGAGGTTCTTTGGATTATATTCATTCTGATTTGTGGGGACCAACACCAGTTCCATCAAAAGGAGAAGCTCGATATCTTTTAACTTTTATTGATGATTTTTCAAGAAAAGTTTGGGTTTATTTTCTTAAACACAGAAGTGATGTGTTTGAGACTTTCAAGAAGTGGAAAATTCTGATCGAGAAGCATATTAGAAGATTTCGAACTGATAATGGTTTGGAATTTTGCATATGAGATTTTAACAGGTTTTGCAAGGCTGAAGGAATTTTCAGACATTGCACAGTAGTTAAAACACTGCAACAGAATGGCGAAGCTGAGCACATGAACAGAACTCTTTTGGAGAGGGCTCGTTGTATTCTTTCCAATGCTGGGTTGTCCAAAGACTTTTGGGCTGAAGCAGTTTCCACAGCATGTTTCCTGGTGAATCGTTCACCGTCAACGGCGATTGAGTTCAAAAATCCTTGAAGAGGTATGGTCCGGTAAACTTGTTGATTATTCAAATTTGAGAATATTTGGATATCCTGCTTATATGCAAGTTAGTGAAATAAAATTGGAGCCTCGAGCTAGAAAATGTATTTTTCTTGGTTATGCTTATGGGGTGAAAGGATATAGGTTGTGGTGTCCTGATCCTAAGTCACCTAAATTTGCAATTAGTAGAGATGTTACTGTTGATGAATCTGCTCTACTGAATCCTAGAAAGGAGCCTGTGGTTTCTTCTGATACATATGAGATAGGAAGTATATCGAAGCAGGTGGAGCTTGAAGTTTCAAGTCCACCAATGATGGTTGAAACACTTGCTCCTGAACCTGTAGAAGAGGAGCTTGATGTCGTAGAAGAAGCACCTCCTCAGGAAGAATGAAGTATTACAAGAGATAGACCAAGAAGAGAAATTAGACCACCATAGAGATATGTTGATTTTGTTGCATATGCTTTATCAGTTGGAGAAGAAACAAATTCTATTGGCGAGCCAACTTCTTACTTTGAAGCCGTTTCCTTTGTTGATTCCACCATGTGGTTGATTTCTATGCAAGAAGAAATTGAGTCTCTTTATAAAAACGAAACTTGGGTACTTGTGAAGCCGCCAGCTAGACAAAGGATTGTTGGCTATAAATGGGTCTTCAACATAAAGGAAGGAATTCCTGGAGTGGAGAAAGCAAGGTACAAGGCACGGTTAGTAGCTAAAGGCTACAGTCAAGTACCAGGTGTTGATTTTAATGATATTTTCTCACCTGTTGTGAAACATAGTTCTATTCGTGTCTTGCTTGCATTAGTTGTTATGCATGATTTGGAGTTAGAACAACTTGATGTAAAAACCGCATTTCTCCATGGTGAACTTGACAAAGATATTTACATGCAACAACCAGAAGGGTTTGTTGTTGAAGGAAAAGAAGATCATGTTTGCTTGTTGAAGAAATCGTTGTATGGTTTAAAACAGTCTTCATGACAGTGGTACAAGCAATTTGATTCCTTTATGGTTGGCAACGGATACTCAAGAAGCAGTTATGATAGTTGTGTTTATTTCAGGAAGACTCATGATGGTTCATTTATCTATTTGCTTCTTTATGTTGATGACATGTTGATTGCAGCTAAAAATATGTCGGATATTGAAGAATTAAAGAAGCAGTTGAAAAGAGTGTTCGAGATGAAGGATCTTGGTGCAGCAAAAAAGATCCTTGGCATGGAAATCGAAAGAGATCGTAATGGTGGACAACTGTATTTAACTCAGAAGAGTTATATGGAGAAAGTGTTGGAGAGGTTTGGTATGAAAAATGCTAAAACAGTATCGACTCCGTTTGCAACGCATTTTAAGTTATCATCTTCTTTATCACCAAAGTCAGATAATAAAAAAAAGATACATGGCAAGAGTTCCCTACTCCAGTGCAGTTGGTAGCATGATGTATGCTATGATTTGTACGCGTCCAGATGTTTCATATGTTGTGAGTGTTGTCAACATATATATGGCTTGTCCTCGAAAATCACACTGGAATGCAGTGAAATGGATTTTAAGATATTTGCATAGGACTTCAGATGCTTGTCTGGAGTTTGGCAGGAGTAGCAGTTCTCTAGTTGGCTATGTTGACTCTAACTACGTTGGTGATCTTGATAAAAGAAGATCATTGTTAGGGTATGTATTCACTCTAGGTGGAAGTGCAGTTAGTTGGAAAGCTTCGTTGCAGCCCGTGGTTGCGTTATCAACGATAGAGGCAAAGTACATTGCAGTGACAGCGGTGATTAAAGAAGGGATATGGTTAAGGGGCTTGCTTGGTGGGAAACTCAGTTTTCAGTAGAGAAAATTGGGTTCCACTACGGCAATGGAAGGATGATGTGATGTTTCTAGCCATCTTAGGGCAAAAATGTTTCGTATCTTACAAAGTCAATTCAAAATAACGTCCTATAATAATATTTGATTAAATCTTATCTGCTATAGTGGGTTAGAATAATTGACTCTATTCCCAATCAAAGTCAATTCAAAATTAGGTTTTACCATAAATACCTTATTAAATATTGTATGTTATCGTGGTTTAGAATTATTCACTCTATTCCCAATCATCGATGTGGCTTTGAATTTGATAAAAAATTCTTCTTCTATAACATAAAGCTTTAATTTATTGCCGATTGAACTCATTTTCACTCGTATGAAAGTACGAGGTATATTGTTTAATTAAAGTAACGACATTTCTCGATAATTCGTTCAAGGGGATAAAATCACATTTCACTTAAAAAGAAGCATACTTGAAGCTCTATTTTAAGAGAACCAAGAATCACGAAGGCAACACTAGGATATCATGTGTCATCTTGCGTTTCCACAATTTATGGTTAGTTGAAATTTTATTTTATTTTAGAGAAACGTCCTTCAACTTTGTCAAGTCCATTGCAGTCTAGTTGGTTAGGATACTCGGCTTTCACCTGAGCGACCCGAGTTCTAGTCTCGGCAATGGAAACATCAATGAAGTCTAGTTCAAATTACATCTTAATTGACAAATGCAAGACATAAAACCTTGTGGTGACATAATCTACATGTATTGGGTTACAATGGTGGCATCTAGTTCTAAATATCTTGAATTTAAAAGTAATTGGGTTACAATGGTGGCATCTAGTTCTAAATATCCGTAAGTATTGAATTTAAAAGTATAATACATGTTCAAAAACCTAAAGCGTATCATGTGTCTTGCGCATTCAAAATTTGGTCTTACCATAAATATCTTATTAAATCTTGTATGTTATAGTGGGTTACAATTATTCACTCTATTCCCAATCATCAATGGGTCTTTGAATTTGATAAAAAATTCATCTTCTATAACATAAAGCTTAAAATAATTGCCGATTGAACTCATTTTCACTCGTATGAAAGGTACGAGTGATGGCGGTGGGGATTGAAGCATGTTTCCATGAAGAGTGGATAAGTGATGATGATGGTGTGACGGCCGAAGCATATCATGAGGAGATGTGGAAATTGTTTACACTTAATTTGTTGTTGTTTTTTACAGGCCCTTGGTGGTAATCGGTGAGATGTTTGATGCAGACTGTATGAAGCAAGTTTTTTTTCTTTTGAGATAAGGATGAGTGAGAAGCATATTTTCTTGAGGAACCGCTGTTTGAGGTGGTTGATTGTTTGTTTTTCATTACGATGAGTGATGGGAGTGTGGGAATTGAAGCATATTTTCATGAGAGGAGTGATGATGGTGTGGGAGCTGAAGCTTATTTTTATGAGTACGTTAGAAACTGTTTTTAAACTTAATGGCGAGATGGTCGGCGAGATGGTTGATGTGGATTGAATGAAGCCAGTTAAGGAGGACTCAAGATGGGGTGTGGGATGAGGTTACTATAATATGATTTTGTTTTCATAGGTACATCGTTTGGGAGAGCGAAAATGAAAAAACAAAATACAAATAGAAAGGCTTTCTTTCTCAAAGAATCTTGCTCGTAAAAAAATGACTGATACGAGGAATCATTCAGTAATCGTTCAAATCTTTACCATTGAGATAGATAGAATCAACCACAAATCGGGTCAATTTCTCTCTATATCCCACCTTTCTTCATGTTTTCTTCTTAGAATGGATCTTCTGTATCAATAGTTTCTTTCCAAAACAAGGGTGTAATAATCTTCCCCTGACAACTGCATCACTAAGCCATGGTTGTCCGATAGTTATTTCGGATCCGCAACAAACGAGTAAAATGCGATTTATCGATGCTTTGACGTTGACATTGGATCCTGATACGTTTCGGAGTGATGCGAAATGACGAATGTCATAAAATCTCCCCGGTTCCACTCGGAATTGTTCCCCACCGATTCCGATTATTGCATATCTATTCATCACGATTTCTATTTATGGACTAGGGAGGGTTTCTATATATAGATATTGTGTTGTTGATTAGGATGAGTAATAATGACGGTAGAGATTGAAGCATATTGCTATGATGAGAGGATGAGTGATGATGGTGTGGAGGCCGAAGCAGTTCATGAAAGGAGGAAATATTCTAAACTCATTTTGTTTGTTATTTGTACAGGAATTGGGTTGTAATCAGCAAGATGGTTGATGTGGACTAAATGAAGAAATTTTTTCTATGATAAGGATGAGTGAAGATGGTGGGGGGGTTGAAGCCTACTAGCATGAGTAGGTGAGGAAACTTTTTGTTAGGAAATGGACGCTTTCAAAACCTTCACCTCTCGGCCACAACTGAGGAAACACGAATCAATGCAGAAGTAAATCAAAAAACACAGAGAGAGACTCGAATGCACAGGGTTTGGCGTGGAAAACCCTAGACGGGAAAAACCACGGGAGTGCAAGACTCCAACTATCACTATACGCAGGGAATGTACAATGGCGAGCTGCAAGGCGACGACCTTGAGCTCGTTGTCCTCGCCACAGGCGGCGGTATTACACAGAGGCGTCGACCTCTTCCTTTCTCTCTCTCTCTCACTCTCTCTCTCGGCTGCTCTCACTTCGCTCCCTCTAAGTGGAAAACAGAAAAATAAGCAACAACAACAAAACTGTTTGCCCTAAGTCATATTTATACACATATGACTTTCGGGCTATTTACAAATATAGCCTAGAGGGCCCTTGGCAAACATATTCACAAATATGTCCCCGCATCCGGATCTCTCTCCGGGTACATTCGTCATCCGGCTCCGTAGCTGGGGTCTTCATCATCCGGCTCCGAAACCGGGTCTTCGTCATCCGGCTCCGTAGCCGGGGTCTTCATCATCCGGCTCCGAAACCGGGTCTTCGTCATCCGGCTCCGTAGCCGGGGTCTTCATTCCCGATTCCCGGACATCTGACCATCCCATCCGGAGGGACCGTAATCCCAACAAACTCCCCCTTCACTTCGGCATGGGATGTCTTTCCAGTCCGACCCTCTTCCGGCACGCTTCCAGCTTGTCGGGTGTGAGCACTTTGGTCAGCATATCTGACCCGTTCTCGTCCGTGTGGATCTCCGTCAGCAGGAACTCCTGGTCTTCTATCCTTTCCCGGATCCAGTGATATCTTCGCTGGATGTGCTTCGTCCGTGAGTGATAGGCCGCGTTCTTCGCAAGGTGGATGGCACTCTGACTGTCGCAGTAGAGTCGGTACTCCTCCTGCCGGATACCGAGCTCTCTAATGAAGTCCTTCATCCATATTATTTCCTTGCCGGCTTCAACAGCCGCCATGTACTCCGCCTCCGTGGTTGACAACGCAACCGTCTTCTGCAGCCTCCACTGCCACGAAACAGCTCCCCCTGCATACGTCATCACATACCCTGATGTGGACCGACTGGTATCTGCATCAGCCAACATATCTGAATCGGTAAAGCCGTCGAGTTCAGGCTTACCGGAGCCGAATCGGAGGCACACGTTTGCCGTGCCCTTCAGGTATCGGAGTATCCACTTGGCCGCGTTCCAGTGCTCTTTGCCAGGATTGCTCATGTACCGGCTCACCACTCCGACTGCATATCCTATGTCCGGTCTTGTACACACCATTGCGTACATCAAGCTTCCGACGGCAGAGGCATATGGTACTTTCATCATGTCCTCCTTCTCAGCCTTTGTCTTGGGGCTTTGCTTGCTGGACAACTTGCAGTTTGCCGGGAGGGTTGACCCGACCGGTCTTGCTTCCGACATGTTGAACCGGTGAAGCACCTTTGTCATGTACTTCTCTTGTGACAGCCACAACTGCTTCTTCTTCCGGTCCCGGATGATGTGCATCCCTAGTATTTGCCTCGCCGGACCCAGGTCCTTCATTGAGAAGGTTCGGTGAAGCGCTTTCTTCAGCATCCGTATCTTGACCTGGTCCCGTCCGACGATCAACATGTCGTCCACGTACAGGAGGAGTATTAGAAAGTCTCCTCCTTCGAACTTCTTCACAAACACGCAGTGATCAGACTGCGTTTTGTGATACCCTTCGTCGGTCATGAAAGAGTCGAACTTCCGGTACCATTGCCGGGGAGCCTGCTTCAGTCCGTAAAGGCTCTTCTTCAACCGGCATACCAGGTGCTCCTTCCCTTTCTTCTCGAATCCTTCCGGTTGCTGCATGTAGATCTCTTCTTCGAGGTCACCGTGAAGGAATGCCGTCTTCACGTCCATCTGTTCTACCTCGAGGTCCATGCTTGCCGCTATGCTCAGCACCGTCCGGATGGAGGTCATCTTCACTACCGGGGCAAATATCTCGTCGAAGTCGACGCCCTTCTTCTGCTGGAACCCCTTCACCACGATCCTGGCTTTGTATCTCGGGGGGTTTCCGGCATCTCCCGGTTTCAGCTTGAACACCCACTTGTTTCGAAGTGCCCGCTTTCCTTTCGGCAACTCCACAAGTTCATATGTGTGGTTCTCATGCAGGGAATCCATCTCCTCCTGCATGGCACTTAACCACCTGCGGCTATGGGTGTCAAGCTTTGCTTCTTCAAAACTCTCTGGCTCCCCCTCGTCGGTTAGCAGCACGTGCTCTGGTTCCGGAAATCTCCGGGGGGGGGCCCTTCTCTCTCTTAGAGGATATCTCCGTTCCGGAGCTTCGGTAACCGGCTCCTCCATTTCCTCTTCATCCGAATCCATTTCGGGATCGGGGCCGGTTCCGGTATCAGTTTCATCTTCCTCAGCCGGTTCTGTTTCTTCACCGTCTTCGGCCGGATCCTCGAGTGCTAACCGGTCCCTTGCCGGTCGGGACTGCTCCTCGTAGAGTTGATCCTCACCGGTCGACTTGGAGCTCTTCATCTTCTTCTCCGACTCCCAGTCGGCGAGTGTCTTGTCCTCCATGAAGATGATATCACGACTCCGGAATATATTTTTGTCGACCGGGTCCCATACTCGGTAGCCGAACTCGTCATCGCCGTAACCGAGGAATATGCATGGCCGGGTCTTTGGATCTAGCTTTCCTCTCCGGTCCTTTGCCACATGCACATATGCGAGACACCCGAACACCTTCAGATGCCGGTAGGATACTTCCCTACCGGTCCACACTCTCTGCGGCATGTCTCCGTCCAACGGTACTGAGGGTGATCTGTTTATCACGTATGTCGTCGTCGACATTGCCTCAGCCCAAAACCCCTTGGGTAGTTTCGCATGCGCCAGCATACTCCGGACCCTCTCCATTATGGTCCGGTTCATCCTCTCGGCCAGCCCGTTCCGTTCCGGCGTCTTCGGCACAGTAAACTCGAGCCGGATTCCCTTCGAGCGACAGTACTCCTGGAACTGCCCCCGGTATTCCCCTCCGTTATCCGCTCGTATCGCTTTCAGCTTCTTGCCGGATTCCCTTTCCACTCTCGCGTGGAGTTCTTTGAAGACGCACAACACTTGGTCCTTTTTCTTCAACGGTGCCGTCCACAGCTTCCGGCTGTGGTCATCAATGAATGTCACGAAGTACTGGGCTCCGCCATGTGACTTCGTTTCTACTTGACACACGTCAGTGTGCACCAACTCCAATGGTGCGCTACGTCTCGTCGGTGGCCTTGAGTGGAAGGAGGTTCGGTTCTGCTTACCGGCCAGGCAATCGGTGCACTTCTCCAGGTGCACATGCTTCACTGGAATAAGGTTGTCTTCTGCAAGCCTCTTCATCCCCTTCTCACTCATGTGGCACAGTCTCTTGTGCCACAGCTCACCGGCAGTGTCGGCTGCCACGTTCAACTCCTCCGGACACAACCAGGCATTCATAAGGTACAGTGTGTTGACTTTCCGGGCCCGAGCCACTATCAGGCTCCCCTTGCTGAACTTCATTACGCAGTTCCGGATGCTACCTGTGTAGCCTTCATCGTCTAGCCTCCCGGCCGAAATCAGGTTCAATCGAACCTCCGGAACGTGTCGGACATCCTTCAGCAACATTTTGCATCCGGTCGAGGTTGTCAACCACACGTCTCCTATGCCGGCAATCCGGCACGTACCTTCATTTCCCATCCGAACACAGCCATGCTCACCGGCTGTGTAGGATGAGAAGTATCTTCTTTCCGGGGTCAGGTGGAACGACGCTCCGGAATCGACCACCCAGGTAGTCTCATCGCCGGCAATGTTTAGTTCACCTTCTTCGGTGATGAGCATGATCTCCTCTTCACTTGCCGCGAGTGCCGTCGTTCCTTTCCGGTCCTGCCCTCGCCGATCCGAACCATTCCGGTCCGTGGCTCCCCGGTAAGCACCGTTCCGTTCCGAAGACTTCTTCGAATCGGTGTCGTCGGCTCCGTTGTCTTTTCGGTAATGCCGACAATTCTTTCGGAAGTGCCCCGGCTTCCCACAGTGGAAGCATGTGGGCCTTCCTCTTGACCGCGACCGGGTCCCCGACTTCTCCCGTTTTTGCGGACTCCGGTTCCGTTGTCTTCCCCGATCCGATTCGGTAAGCAGCATCTTCGGATCGGAGGCCGGTTCTTTATCTCTCCGACGTGCTTCTTCGTTCAAAATGCTTGTCTTTACCGTTTGTAGGGACAAGTTATCTTCGGTGCAGGAGGTGCTGAGAGTCACCACCAAGTTTTCCCAGCTTTCCGGCAATGTACACATCAGCATGATGGCTTGCATTGCATCCTCCAACGGGAACTTGATCGCCGCAAGCTGGTTCACGAATCCCATGAACGTGCTTACGTGTTCCACCATACTCTCGCCGTCCCGGTACTTGAGGTTCACTATCTTCCTCATCAGGGAGGTCCGGTTCAACGCATTCTTCCTCTCGTAGAGGCCCGACAGCTTCTGCCACATCTCATATGCGTTGGTGTCGTTCGCCACATGTTGTAGAACGCTCACGTCGACGTATTGCCGAATGGTTGCAACGGCTTTCCGGTTCAGAAGCCTCCATTCCGTCTCAAGTACCCCCTTGGGTATTTCCGACCTGTCGATCGGTTCATACAGGTCCCGAACAATGAGCAGATCCTCCATCTTTATCTTCCAGTCGGCGTAGTTCTGCGCATTCAGCACCATCATCCCCGGCTACCCGCTGCTGCCGCCTTCCATTTTCTGCACTGCCGCCTTCCAGATTGTTAGGAAATGGACGCTTTCAAAACCTTCACCTCTCGGCCACAACTGAGGAAACACGAATCAATGCAGAAGTAAATCAAAAAACACAGAGAGAGACTCGAATGCACAGGGTTTGGCGTTGAAAACCCTAGACGGGAAAAACCACGGGAGTGCAAGACTCCAACTATCACTATACGCAGGGAATGTACAATGGCGAGCTGCAAGGCGACGACCTTGAGCTCGCTGTCCTCGCCACAGGCGGCGGTATTACACAGAGGCGTCGACCTCTTCCTTTCTCTCTCTCTCTCACTCTCTCTCTCGGCTGCTCTCACTTCGCTCCCTCTAAGTGGAAAACAGAAAAATAAGCAACAACAACAAAACTGTTTGCCCTAAGTCATATTTATACACATATGACTTTCGGGCTATTTACAAATATAGCCTAGAGGGCCCTTGGCAAACATATTCACAAATATGTCCCCGCATCCGGATCTCTCTCCGGGTACATTCGTCATCCGGCTCCGTAGCCGGGGTCTTCATCATCCGGCTCCGAAACCGGGTCTTCGTCATCCGGCTCCGTAGCCGGGGTCTTCATCATCCGGCTCCGAAATCGGGTCTTCGTCATCCGGCTCCGTAGCCGGGGTCTTCATTCCCGATTCCCGGACATCTGACCATCCCATTCGGAGGGACCGTAATCCCAACACTTTTAGACTATTTTTTTGTTGTTAATATAGGATTTTCGTGGGCATTGACAAGATGCCAAGATGGTCGGCTCATCAAGATGTTGAATGAAGAAGATTTTAGGTTTCTCATTATGATGTGTGTTCATGGTGTGACGATAGGGATTGAAGCATAATAGTATGATGAGAGGATGAGTGACGATGGTGTGGGGGCCGAAGCATATCATGAGGGAGGAGGAAATAGTCTAGATTTATTTCATTTTTAGTTGTACAGGAACTTCATTGCTGAACTTTGTTTAGAAACAACAATTTGGGTTGGCTATTCAACAAATCATCCCTAGATGAACGTATTTTGTTGCTATTGGAACATGCAATGGCCTTAAATGGAACTGTTGATGTACATGTTAAGGCATCAAATGGACTCCTGGTTGTTGATGCTCAGTCACCAAAGAAATTTGCAGAAATGTATGTTGGGAGAGTAAGCTGGTTGAGCCAATTCGTTGGACATGTTGATACAAGTACACGAGAGATAATAGGAAGGGTTTTTAACAAGGTTTGAAGAAGCTCATCTTACTGTATGTGCAACTGGATATATTTTGGCGCAATGTATGACTGGCATGCCAACACTTCCAATTAACAAGATGAAAAACATACTATCAAGCTTAGTTTACTTGAGAACTTCAGGAAATTCTCTCCTATCAGGAACTCTAGTGGAAGTAGTTGGTCATATTGGTCTACGGGGTTGTTTACCTCTATTTTTTGATTGTGATGAACAGTATATAGGTGTATATTGTATCAACAATGATGAGGTGACTGAAGGAAAACTAGTTTTAACATCTGTAATTCTGTTGTTCAATGATGTCATATCTTCAAAAGATTCAAAATCAGTTCAAAAAGAAATATTGCGAATTGGCATATCTGCCATGGTGGCCCTAAAAATATACTTTTGGAGGTAGCGCTGAATGCGATATTTGCATTGAGCAAGACTACAGTGGAGGAGGTGTTGTTTTCTGTAGGGGAAACTATTTGTTTTATATGGGGTGGTCTTGATTAGCATTGCTTTGATGGACATGTAGGGAAAATGTGGTGAAGTGGAGAAAGACAAGGAAGTAATCTCGCATGTTGGACCACACTTATTTCAGGTTATGCCCACCAGAAACTGGGTGAAGGAATGTTGAGCAATATATGTGGCAGAGACTCCAGTGATAAAGGCCAAAACTCTTGAGCCCATTGTTGTTGAGACTGTTAAAGCTGCATGAGTGTTCAATAGTTTTCTAGTTAATTATGTTGCAATTTTCTTTGTAATACTGGACTTTTTTGTATATTGCCATTGGCCACTTTATGTTAATACCAATGGAGGATATTTTTATGGAAAAAAGAAAACGGAAAGAGAGAGAGAGAGAGAGAGAGAGAGAGAGAGAGAGAGAAGAAGAGACTTTATTAATTGATGGTTTGTCTCTCTTTACAACCAACCGACCACACACACAGAGATTGTGGTGGCTATAGGTGCACCCTATTTTTGGGATGTACCTTTTCATATTGTTTACCCTTTCATATCATCTATTTTTCTATTTATTTATTCTAACTAATTAGTTGATTACAACATTAAATGGCTATCAACAAGTAACGTTACTACAATTAAGGATCTCAAAGAAACTGTTTGCACAAAAATTTGTAGATCTTAGTAGATCCAATTGGTGAGTGCTATGGGTGATTACACCTAATCTCCATAAGGATCCTATTCAATCATCGTAAAGTGTTATATCCAACAATGACAACTAGAAGATTGGTTGTCTTCACAAACAAGATATAGTGCAACTTTCCAACATTTCAACAAAAATTTATTTTGACACAGGTTTGGCAATGTAAAATTATTGGACGATGCCAAAAATGTTGTAAAGATCTATTTCCAATGTTATAGTGAACATTCTTCTTATGTTTTAAATATTAGATGGAAACATGAGGATGCAAAGATAGACGTTTAACTCAGAGTACAAAGTGGAGAAAAAGAACCTTGATTTTTATATACTATGAAGAGCCTCTATAATTCCATTGTAAAGAAGGTGATATACAATTGGAATGTTGATTATGATGAAGGTACAAATACCTCACATATGAGTTGAAGACGCAAGTGGAGCTCATGATCCAAAGCGAGATGAATAGCACAATTGAGATAGACACAAAAGAACCAATTGTCGAGGGGTGGGTGGGGACAAAATCTGGTTTGATGATGTAATTTCTCGACTTCTTCTCCAAGGGGGTTCAGCCGTAGGGCAGGCCAAGTGTTGATGGGGTGGGGGTGGAGCCATTCTTGCCTCCACCTCCCCTCCCACTAGGTTGAGATATATATATATATATATATATACACAATTATTGAGAGGTAAAACTTCTACTACTATTCATTCATGCCCCATGAGTGGGGTTATATAGGTACATTACATGAGGATCACAATCCAAGAACATCCAATGAGGCTTGTAGGTCAATACATAACCTTCTAACAACCTATGCTCACTTTACAATGCTTTTCCATATTTGCACACATTCACATAAATATGCATGTCTTTACACGTAATATGCTCATACTGGCTTTTGTGCACACTTGCACACACTTACAACAAGACTCTTCGTACAAGACTTTACACTTATCTATCCACGTACCATCACTTATTATACACTCATACACTTACAATCCCATGGAGAACACATATGGCACGCCCATGGGGCAGTGCCTTGCACAGTTGAACCCACATGTAGTCAATAACACAAACATCGATCCTTGGACCAGAACTTGCAATCAGAACTCCCTCGGTCTTCTCCTATCGGGTCAATTGGAACTCCATCTATTGGAACAAGCGTAACACAAACATAAACTCAACAACACAAACCTCTCATTCGGTCCAAACATCCCCTAACATGGTAACTTCGTTATACATCCAATGAGGCTTGTAGGTTAGTTACATAACCTTCTAACAACCTATACTCACTTTACAACACTTTTCCATATTTGCACACATTCACATAAATGTGCATGTGTTTACACGTGATATGCTCATACTCACTTTTGTGCACACTTGCACACACTTTCAACAATACTTTTCATACAAGACTTTAAACTTATCTATCCACGTACCATCACATATACACTCATACACTTACAATCCCACAAATAACACCAATTGAAGTGGTCGAGCAAGAGGAAAAGATGGAAGACTCAGCAAGGCAAGAGCTCAAGACCGGGGAAGAGATACAAGAGGAAGTTTTGGTTTAACTGTTTCAGTTTAAATGATTTTGTGGTTCAATTTAGTTTGATTGAAGTTTCAAAAATTTTAACAGTTTGGTTTTAAACTGGTTTCATTTTGAGACCCTCGAACCGAACAATTGCCGATTGTTAGATGTGGTGTTGAATTTTATATAGTTGATGGATTCTTTTGCGAGCATCTAGAACGTTCTATGATAATGGTTTTGAAATGTTTGAATCATGAATGGGAGTTTCCGAGAGCAGTGACAAGAAAATGAAGGTATTCGAATGATGGGAATGAAAAGGATGAAAAATAGCTTAGGAGTCCATATCATATACATACTTAAACTAACTATCTATATATAAATACACATACAAATAGATGGCATTATACGTAGATCAACAATACAATTAGAGATATTGCAATATGCTACATTCTCTCAAATAAAGGTCCTTATGATGGATCTAAGTGGATCATCGACCCTCAAGTCGATGCAGTCAAGGAACATTGGAAATTGAGATTTTTTGAAAAGAAACCCTTGATAAGGTTGCACTGGGATTTGGGGGAATTTTTGGCGGAAAGATCCATTTGACTTTTCGGAAAAAAGGTGTGTTTTTTTTCAGTACTCAGTTAAGATTGGACGACACATTTTGGTAGCTCAATGCAGGACTACACCATGGGCTAAACAATTTTGGACCCATCAAGGGGTCACATCCAAAATTTTAGCAAAGTTTTGGAGGACATTATGGGCAACGAAACAAGATACAATTATTAGAATTCAAAGAGGAAGGATAAGGGTAGTGCAACAAAGTCATGGAAATTCCTTATATGTTAAAGGAAATGCAAGAGTTATGGGAGCTACTATGCACCACCACAATGTGGTTTATTTGGACTGCTAGATGTTCTAAGGTGTTTGATGATACTTCTATTCATCCCATGGAAAGTGTACGGAACGTTTGGATGCATATGGTGCATACTTTGGAACGGCGGTACGGTGACATTAAAGGGGAGACAGATGGTGCAGTGTTGCAAGGACTCGAATTTATCGCCTATTGGAAATAGGCCCCTTTTCTCACACTACAAAATGCAAGACCCATGTGGTTGTTAGCACCACCAGTATGGTTGTTCCCACCACCAATTATATAACTAGGTTATTGAGTGGTGATGTGTTGATACTATCTATCCTTTAGACATGGGAACCCATGGAAGAGTGCAACATATCAAAGGAATCTTGACTAACTAATGAAAGGATATTTTCAAGGGAAAAAATATATACATACAAACACTTGCAAAGATACTTGCACACATATTTCATATATTTGTATATATTCATACAAATACAAGTATGTGCATCCTCTTTATGCATATAGAAATATAGAGTCATTAGAAACAATGCGCCTATGTGTATATTTACCCATACTTACCTATACATACACCTTCTTATACACATACACACACACATACATTTACACATACATATAGTTATGAATCTATTTACATATACATGTGTAGGCACATATATATAGATGAATATACCACCAGAAATTCTCAAACATACATAGACACATATACATGTGTAGACACACACACACACACACATGATAAGAGATGTTGTATAAAATCCTATGTACATTGACTTAACTAATGGTAAAAAAAGAAGGAAATAGGGATGTTGAAATTGTAGAAATAGTCGACTACTCTTTAGTTATTCCTTTTGTAGTTCTATGTTCCACTTGAGTGGGAAAACCCTTACATGAGGTAGAAAGTTGAGCAACAGAAAGAAGAGGAAAAAAAATGTTTCTTTGTTTTCTAACTTTTGTATCAAAAAGACTACATGTGTTTGTAAGCTGGCTAGATTCCGAACTTTTTAAAAATCTACCCAAAAAATCACTTCACATTCTCTTCCACATTATGAAGAAAACCTACCTCCCTCAGTAGATGGCACAATTACACTAGGCTGAGGACTTTATACACACAAAGAAAACACCATGAAGAACAAGCATAAGAAAAAATACTCTTGTATTATATACAAATCCAAATATTACAAAGTGTCCCAAGAATTGGGACAAAACCAAAATGTGAGTTGGGACGAGTGGAGACAACTCCACAATGATCCGGGGGGAGAGGGCACCAAGCATCAACTTCAGATAATGAGAATGAGCAAATTACGGAATGACAAATAACGTTGGGCTAGTTGTTGGGCAATCCATTGGGACTAAAAGGGGAGAGAAACCATGGCGGCAACTCTCTTGGGACTATATTGGCTGTCTCATGAGTCCTAACAATTTTAAATTGGCACTGTGTCCGAATTACGACAGAATGAGGACAATACAGTAGTAGTAGCATATAGTAATGTTTAAATAGACATAGTGCGTAATGAACATTGCTAGGACTTGACATCCAAACCTACAATTTTATAGGATGGGTGATTCAGAATATATCAATCTTATCAAATGACAATCTGGAGCCGATTGTTATTCTAAAACATTGTGTCGTGAAGTAGTCATTGATAAACAATATTATGTTTTTTTGTGATAATCCCATCCTTCTACAATGTATTTGCAGCCTTCTCGAAGGATTTGCTCTACAAAAATTATTCAATGATGGATCTCATTTATCACAAAATATCAAGTGTTAGATCAAAACTTATTGTACGGAACCTACTAAAGAGTCTGAGTAGACTAAAAAGGTGAGGTTTGTGGGTGAAAAGAGAAGTCATGGACATCAGGGTGTACAATATGTAGACCCTACTTTGGTCTATAGAATTTGTTTCCTTCTGCATATCAGTAGCTGACGTTAAAAGGTCTCTCTCTAAGTGAAGAAACAAACGCGCAGTCATAATCTCTTTTAGGACTTGATATCAGCAGGTGCCCCATAATAATACGTAATTGTGGCAAACTTAATTCAATTTTCTTCTTCTTCTTCTTCTTCTTCTTCTTCTTCTTCTTCTCGTTTAGCTAATTATCAACCATCGGGAGGCAACCGGTAACTAATTATCAACCATCGGAATGGATGTGCTTCCTGGATGGCTTAATGTCGCTGTTTTTCTCATTACAATTAGCACCATCTACGACCTCGTCCTTCTCCGCACTCTGGCTCAAGGAACGTGTGCGTATTTCTATATTCATGCAGCCATTCATAGATTTATCATTCATTCATAGATTCACGAGCTCTGATTGATAGATTAAATCATCAATGTTTATACTGCAGCGGAGTTCGTGAGTGTTGATTGTGGATCATCTGCCAAGTCCAACTACACCAACTTATTGACAGGGATGGACGTCATATGGACGCCAGACACCACGCTTTGGCCGGACATTGGGAAATGGTCAGCCACCACGACTGTTAACCCGCTCCCCATTCCGTACTACTCCAGCATGAGTAATGAGAGTCAGTACGCCAGTATGCGCTATTTCCCCACCACTATTAATAGTAAGGCCCTGAACCAGAGCAAATTCTGCTACACCCTGCCCGCCATAGCCGGCAACTACTACTTGATCCGTGCCTCCTTCTGGTACGGCGTGGTGTCAACGATCTACGAGACACGTGTGAACGATCAAATCAGCTTTCAAGTGATTGTGGACAACTACGAAGGAGTGGAGATCGTAATTGAGATACCACAGAAACATCCATGGTTTGAAGAGATGTACATTCGTGCACAAAGCTCTTTCATGTCGGTGTGTCTGTCAGCGGCATCTGACAGCAGCGATGCCCCATTCATAAACTCTCTGGAGTTGCGTCCGCTCTCTCCAAAAATGTTATCGGTGGCCATGATCGGCAACACCAACCAAGCGATGCGCACAGTGTTACGAGAAGACTCAGGCACCCTGTCGAATGACCCACCAATCCTAAGGTTGTTACTTCTTTAATTTATAGACACATGTACCGGAATCCTGATGCTCTACAATTTATTCCATGGGCTGCAGGTATCCAAATGACACCATTGATAGGTTCTGGTGGAGATATGCGAACGAACCGACAAATGTGATGCAGACTACCCAGGATGTGGCGGTGTATAACATGCATGATTATCCTCCGGTCGCCGTAATGCAGACCAATCTCATTGGACTCAATGTCAACTTCGATTTAGCGAACGCATACAGCCATGTGTTGACAACTGGTACAGTGACCGGCAACCACAAGTACTACGTGGCATTATTCTTCGCAGAGCTCGATCGAGGAGTCAACACTTCTGGACAACGAGTGTTCGATGTCACTGTCAATGGGGATCCGTTTGCAGAAGGCATGGACATCTACGCCGCGGCTCCAGGCTTGTATAATGGGCTTGAAGAGTACACCATAAGACCACGGGGGCCGTACTTGGACAACATCTTAATTAAGGTTACAGCCAAATCGAACTCGTTATATTCTGCTTCAATTGCCGGTGCCGAAGTCTTGCAACTGTTTGACAACCCCATGAATGCCACCACTCCCACCTCCTCCTCCGATGGTATGTTATGCATGTACACACATTATGCATGTTCATTCGTCTACATTACTTAACTTCGACATGTTTGTTCGAACAGTTACGGCTCTACAAGATTTATTCGCAACCTTGGGAAGTTTTATCGGGGACCCATGCTTGCCTCAAGGATATAAGTATCTGTGGATCGATTGTGATTATTCAAACCCACAGAAACCGGCCAGAGTAACATCTATGTGTGTGGCTTGGTTTTACAATTTCTTGTCGCTCTGTGAAGCTCATTGAGGCATCGTTTCATATTCATGCAGAGTTTTATCTAACTATAGTCTGGTGGGGAATCTTCCATCGAGTATCAGTAACCTGGATCAGCTTGTCAAGTTGTAAGTAGATCTCTTTTGACCCAATACCATCTGAAAATGATCATTTATACTACAATTTATTGTAATAATTGTTCATCAAATTTATGGTACAGACTTGGTATGATGTATGAGCTATCCGAAGTAATTAGTGCTAGTATGTAAACTTAAGTAGAAGTAAACAGAAGATATTTCAACACAAGTTTGCATAATTCGGTTTGCTTTTATTTATGTGAAGTCATGGCTCACTAACACCTTTAATAATTAAAATGTGTAGGGATCTAAGCAATAACAATTTGAGCGGTCCAATCCCTGCCACACTTTCAAATTTGCCGAAATTAGTATATCTGTAAGTATCCTGACATCGAATTTATTTCCTCACCTAAATGCATGTCAAATGTTTTCAAAATACTTTACTGTTTTGATTTGACTTTTTAGTAACTTAGCCAACAACAACTTTAGTGGGACAGTACCAGAAACGCTCCTACAAAAACAATCATCAGGAGTACTCCAGTTCAGGTACGTTACCATGTTTGTGAGCCGAAATAGCATTACTTACATGTTTGGAGAATCTACTATTATGACGATACAATTCGGAATGGTAATATCACATGTTTCTGGTAATTCATACATGATTGAGACCTACAGAATGTGAGGACACAATTTATAAGCTACAATTTCTTTGGGTGGGGGAGTATTGTAAAATGGGAATGATGGCTGAGTTAATTATGCGTTTAATCATCTATCCCTGTTCCCCATTAACACCACTGCTTGTTATGGCTGAGCAGCCATCATGAACAGAACCGTTTTTTACAAGTGCGGAGCTATTACCACAATGATAACTATGATATATGCTGACAACATCTAAGATATAACATTACAAAATTCATTACATAATGTCCTTAAATCTCTTAATTACCTTGGTATTTTGATATAAGCTGTGGATTATATATAGAATGTGCATAGCTTTGTTACAAACACAGTAAAGAAAATAATAACACGCATGAATTTGTGCTCTGAAACGTGCTTTACTAGATTGAATTCATCATAAGTAGAAAATAATGCAGTGACAAGTAGTTTGAAGTTTTCGGTTTTTAGTTACGACGGGAATACCTTTCTATGCGCTACAAGCAATGCTACTTGCGGGAGTTCCCCATCATCATCAACACACAAAAGACTTATGATCGGTTTCATTACCGGTGGAGTACTATTATTTAGCATCGTGATATTAGTAAGTCTATGTTTCTTCATTCGAAGGAAGACTCGAGCAAATCACAATATACATGAAATACAATTAGTACAACCTCAAACTCCCACCCATCCTACACCTTATAAGTACCGAGATCCTTCTGGTATGTTGTTAATAATCCTTAATGGTATGAAATTCTTCAATTTCTTTTAGGTTTTATCGATGATAAGCACTCTTCATTTACATTTCTCTTTGACATTGGTTTCAATGAATTGTAGAATTCAACTTTTGGAAAAAAGATAACATCATTTTATTTTATTTCGTCTGCAGTCAATATTAATACAGAAGAAATAAATAATGCTACTAAAGTCGCGCAACAATTTACTTTTCAAGAGATTCAAATTGCAACGAATAATTTCTCAGAGTTCCTTGGTCAAGGTGGTTTTGGTCGGGTATACAAGGGAAATCTTCCAAATGGTTTACAAGTCGCTGTTAAAATATTATCAAGCACCTCAATACAAGGACCCCAAGAATTTCTCAATGAGGTATTTGATTTCTCTACATTTAAACGAAATATTTACTTTCTTTTGTAGATGGAAATTTATGAGAATGATCCATGTACTTTTATTCAAGTTGGACGTAGTAATGTAATTCAATCCAGTGAGTAACTTAATTCAATAGAGTGATTAAATTCACTTTGACTTAGTGATGCTAATACATTGGATCACTATACTGCATTTTATGTTAGACTTTTAATTTTGGTATACTAAGTTACTTTTCCTTCTGAATTTTATGTAACTCTTCTCATAATTTTGCTATACTAACTTTTTCTTTTGAATTGTAGGTCACTCTTCTCTCTCGTGTGCACCACAAAAACCTTGTTAGATTTGAGGGCTATTGTATCAAGGAATCTCTAGTGTTGGTTTATGAATTTATGTCAAATGGTTCATTGTACGATGCCCTATCGAGTAAGATAATCTACACTTAATTTTCATTTGCCCACATTTTCCCTCAATTGTAAACTACTCCTTTGTCCCTAACAACGTCACATTATTTATTTTATCAATATATTAGGAATCTTTAGGATAGTATTTTACATCATTGAAAAGAAACTCTAGGGGTGGGTGCATTAAGTTGGTCGTGTTTTTAGAATCTCCCAAAATGAACTCAAGTTGTTGTATCGGAGAAACTATAAGAATGTATTTATCTCATGATGTAACGTAATTGTTCACTTAAGGGTACCTTTACATTAAAAATATTTGTTTCTTTACTCGTTACAAAAGGAAGAAAAGCAACACAAACTCTAACATGGCTTGAGAGATTACAAATTTTATTTGATGCTGCACAAGGTAAGAAAATCTCCATATTCTATCATTTTTATACCATAATTGCATATTTTGTGCTGAAATGATGATTGTCTTTTTATGTAGGACTTGCGTATCTACACGATGGATGTAATATCATTCATAGAGATGTGAAGAGTAGCAATATTTTATTATCTAATAATCTAAAAGGAAAGATGTCGGACTTTGGAATATCAAAACTCAAGTCTCTTGATTCAGATAACATAGCAACAAGGGTAGTTGGTACTGTTGGGTACATAGATCCACAGTAAGTCTTAGAGCTTATAATCATGACAAGGAAAGAAATATTAATATTATCAATAGAAAATTTGAAAGAAAAAGTTGTAGGTTACGCCTTAGCTATGGCAAAAGTTTAATCAAGAAGGAGAAGGAGAATAGTTCATATAAAATATTGCTTTAATTGTTCTTTTACGTTTTGTCCTTTCATGTGAGAGGAAAAACAATGGTTTATTTTACTTGTCTATTTCTTCTAATCTCATAATTTTTATTTCTATTTGCTGTTTTATAGAGGTTGTATATATTTTTTAATGCATTTAAACTCTAGGAAATCCCCCAAAAGGCCTTAAGTTTTGATGGTTTTTTATGTTTATTTTTATATCATAGGTACGCGTCCACATTCCAATTGACACAGAAGATTGATATATATAGCTTTGGGGTGGTTCTCTTGGAATCTTTATGTGGACTACCACACATCTTTAAAGATATGGAAACAGAAAATCGAGATATTCACATTGTGGAATGGGTATGATAACAAATCATCTAGAAATTACATGATAGTTGGAGGAAAATTTGAAGAAACTTTGTATATGTTCTATTGGTGTATAGGTAAGACCAGCGTATAAGCAAGGGATTATAGAAAGCATTGTTGACGAACGACTTGAAAAGAATTATAATTTAGCATCCGTATGGAAAGTCGCAGGGATTGCCATGACATGTGTCCAGTTTGAAGGGGCAAAGAGACCTACAATGAATGTTGTTTGTAATAGCCTAAGTGAAGCCATAGGAATGGAATCTTGTCATGAGCCGTCATCATGCACCACCATTGAAATATCATCAAATTATATACTTGAAATAATTTCATGATGAATAATGTTCTTAAGTAATGAAGCTTACATGAATGTACATATATGCATAGCCTATACATAAATATGTTATTTTTTACTTCAAAGTAAGTATTCTTTAGTCATAAAAATCATTATATTTAATATATTGAATTGGGTAAATATTTATTTCAAAACATTGTTGTGCTTGATTTTCTCAATTCATTAAGCAACTTGATCTATTAAGAATAATTTGTGATCGGGTTGTTGAAGAGGAGTGTATATGATTTCTAGCCTTTAGTTTTTTTAATATTCTTTAGGTTGGTTCTATTATCTTATCAAGCTTATGTAGGTATTAGATTATATTGGTGAGATGATTTACACAATGTATAGTACTTTCATATTGCTCTTTGGCATGTTATATGTAATGTTTAGCAATGAAATATTGTGTTAGATAATAAATTTTCTACATAATTGAAATCATTCTCTAACTCTTGATTACAAAAGGAAGTAGAATTATTATTATAGTCTACTTTTTCTACCTCCCTTAGTCCAACTCCATCAAGACAATTTTAATCTTTCGAATGAGGGAAGTTTCATGTCCTTTTTCTAGCCTTTGTTGGAGCTATTCATGTTTCATTAATCATGAGGGGAACTAGGAAGACCAAACCTTCCATCAATAGTTGCAATGCTTTAATGCCAATGGAGTGCATGGAAAATGAAATAGATCATATCCAAACTAATTCTGACCCTTAGAAAGGTTTTTCTGTCTTCTACACCGTCAAGTCATAGGTATGGATCGTGCAAGAGAATGACTCCATCCTATGCAACACAACTTCCCATTCCATCTTCATGTATCTCAAGTCTACATCCACATATAAAGAGGTCATTGAGTGGATGAATACCTCACGGCATAATCATTCATTCGTTCTCAATACAAAGAGACAATGTTTTCTTCCTTAATATTGATAGAGAAATTATATGAGGATTTCCCTCAAAATTGTTACACTTTGAACTCCCATGCATTCTGCCCTCCCTTCCCTCCTATGAAACCTTCCCTTGGATCTCCCTTATAAGTTTTTCTAGTTGCATCCTTCCATTATAGTGAGATTATGCAATGACCCTTACCACTCATCTCATTCTTACTCTTTAATATTGAGACCCATCAAAGGTCTGTTCGTCAATCCTTGCTCTATCTTCCTAGATTCTTCTCATACATACATGCACATTCTTCCATTTATCCCTTCCTTTGATATTCCCTTGCATTTGAGCCTCTCTAAATGATTTTTCATCTCTTAATTGTGTGTTCTTCAAGATTACTACTTGATTGTCATTGTTAGTATAAAGTAATTGAACCTTGTAGACTATACCTCAATGTTAACATGCTTCAATTGAAGGTTGTCTTCAGTGGTCGCCAACCTTGGTAAAAAGCTAAAAAATACTAATGAATTGGCCATGTAATTTGGATGAATATTTTATCAATGCCCAAGTTTCCCTCTAAAGGTCTGCAACTTATAAGATGACTTGAAAGACATAATAAGCTACAACCAACAAACTAATTGGATTGGACCCATTCTGGATTGAGTAAGGGTTTCAACACCACCCTACGTTTTCAGGCCGAGAATAATATATAAGTGACACTTAGAGGATGAGGTGGAGGCGAGGATGCATGGCGAAAAGAAGAAATATGGTCGAAATTAGGGTTTCAACTGAAATTAGGGTTTAAAAAAAAACAAGATCCTAAATGCATAACATGCAAGAATCATTTCGTTGGAATTTGACAAAACAAAGTAAAAATATATAAATGAAAAGAAATCAAATACTTCGTTGAGAAATTCTTGTGGCCCTTGTTGTGAAGTGTTCGATAGAACTTTAACGCCTACATCTAGACCATTTGGGAGGTTTCCCTTATATACTAAGCCAAAGCCACCCTCACCAAGGATCTTTGAGAAATTATTTGTTGAAATTTGGATATCTTGATAAGTGAATTGTTGCGCAACACTAGTGGCATTTATAAGTTCTTCTTTCTTAACACTAAATGTAGATAAAATCAAATAATCTGTAAGCTTCACTTAAAAATTTGATTGCGAAATACATTTTAAACCATTATGACCATAGAATGAACCATACATATCATATGTGCATTCGTATTCACGAATGATTCAATCAAACGTGTATGGTAAATCATCTCAAAGTTGGATTAGATTGACAAGTTTAATTGGATTGACTATGTCTATATTATGAGCTAAATTTGTAATGAAAACAAATGAAAAAAAGAAAAAAAAGGAGCACGCATTTTTCCCTTTTTTAAATGTGTTTGTTTTCAAACGTTTGAATGCTTACACGAACACGAATATTATGTTATATGATTATAAATTTATAAGTATATTAAACCTAAATATAGACATTTGTATAAATAAAACTTGAGTGTGAATGAACAACCATACCACTAACGACAATTAAACAACATACCTTTAGGATCAAATGAGTCCCGTGTATGATTCTTTCTCCATCTAAAGGTGCATAGAATTATTATTATTATAATCATAATGAAACATAGTATTGCCCCAACACTTCCTCCAATAATGTAATGAATATGTTTGTGATACTCATGGAATAAGGTTGACAAACTTCCGCAAGTAGAATTACTAGTACCACAATGAAGGTTACTATTTCCTTCAAACCTGTAAATTCAAAATTTCAAACATGTTCATGCATTTCCTTTTTAACTATAATAAAATGGTATGACTTCATACAATTGATATACAATAAAGTATGCTTGCTAGTTTTTTCAATCTATGCATATTTCATATATAATCCACAAATTCATATAAGAAGATTAACACTAGTAAAAACTTGTGTATTATGCAATATAATTCCAAATACTTTGACTTTTATATGATTTTGCATGTTAAACAATATTATTGAGTTCTTGAGTTTATACTCATAACCATTGGTTATCTTCTCGTCCTAGAATGATTGTTTGTACCTCGTAATTATGACTGCAGAAAGAGCTAACATACTTGCACATGTTAGCACTTAAACATCTAACTATTCGTACTAATTGTAGGACAATAATCTAGCACTTAGATATCACCATACTATACTGATCATACACCATATTATATCCTTCCCACGTGAGCGCTCACGTACTCGATGAGAATAAACATTTATCTTTTCCCTTGTGGCTTGCATGCATGGGTTTTATAGTTGAAAGGTAAACAAACTACAACCAATGTATATGAATGGCTTTTGTATCTAAAAGGGAATCAAACTACAAGCAATTTGTATTTACTTCTATCTTGAAAGAATGTGATGGATGGTACGGTTAGTTCCAAAACACTAAGGGAGAGGGTTGTTGTGTGAGGAGAAAGAAAGTAGAAAAAACTATGTTAAGGAAACCCTAGCCACTAAAAGTGACTTTTAGGTCATGTTGGCAATGTTCATGTTCACATACTACGAGTGCCTAAAAATAATACCCCTCAAATTGGGCTTTCACATGGAAGTGTCAAAATATACTAAAACAAGAGAGTCCTTTGGGCCTTTATCCCCAAGATATCCTACCCTAATTAATGTTTAAAATATTGGATCTCCCTAAAGGGAGGGGTTTCTTTCCAACCACAACTCCCGACTCACTACTCCTTTATATCCATGTACATATTTGCAAGAGTGACCTTGGCCAACATACGCAAGTTCTTTCCAAATGGCAAAAAATAATTCCTTGGTTCTTTTCAAGTAGTGTTTAAGTTGGTTCTTTTCAAGTAGCGTTTAAGTAGTGTTCAAGTTCTTTCCAAATGTGGACAGACGACTCACCTCGTCTGTCCACAACTGATGTGCCCTACATTTCATTAGCATGTATTTTGGTCGAGGAAATTGTAGGTGCCTATTCATGTTGCCATCAATGAATGTTGGACACTACAAAACACCACCTTGTCCTTTGAATAAGCTATTCGGGTATTATATAATATTTTCTTAGAAGTTATGACACTGATTTCTTCTAGATTGTTTTGACAACCCCAATTAAAATGAGTAAAAAGGGAGGTTGTACGTACCATGTATAAACATGTGGACAAAAGAAGTGTGAAAGGTTGGAATAAGATATCAAGGAGCATAAATCATGCAAATACACTAGCTGTCATGATATGGCAAGACTCGAACCCATGACCTTAGGTTATATGGGTCGAGCTCTTGACCATTAGACCATCTATTGTAATACGTAGGATATTATTTTCATTTACATTTTATTATAGGAAATTAGTGTATATTCCAGATTTCTCTGGAACATTCTAGAAGCTTCAGGATTACTCCTGAAAACACTATAAAAGAGGGCACTAGGCATTATGTTGAACCAAATTGGTTCAACGCCAGTCTTAAGCCTTTTAGCCACCGTTGTATATTCTCTTCATATAATAAATATCTTTCTTATCATCACTCTCACTCTCTCTCTCTCTCTCTCTTTCTCTCTGTCTCGCTCACTTCTTCCTTCTCTCGAAGAAGTTCCACACCTCTCATAGTACTAATCCTTCGTTTAGTACTAATTCCTTCTCTGTCTCAGTACTGTTCATGACAGTTTGAACCAATTTTCCTACCTTCTGTCTCTCTCATTTCCTACTAATCTTTTATTCCTCTTTTCTTTCATCCCATGGCCACTGTTAGCGCTGAAGAATATCAATCTGTTTTCTCGGAATTCCAATGTTTGAAGGAGAAGTTCCATGCTTTGGAACAAGAAAACCAACGGTTGCTGGGGGATCTTCAGCAAATCTCCTTAGAAAAGCAGCAAACGCAACAACAACATGGGGAACTTGCGTTACGCGTGCAACAACTCGAAGCCACCATCGTAGCGATGCAACAACATGGGCCCGGAACACAAGGGATTCATAAAGAACCTAAGATTGGCCTTCCCACGAAGTTCGATGGAACGCGATCGCAGTTTAGAGGGTTCCTTAACCAGGTACGATTAGTTATTCAAATGCATCCTTCCCGATATCCCACCGATGCATCACGAGTGGGTTTAGTAGGCACTTTGTTAAGTGGCTCAGCCTTGTCATGGTTCGCTCCACTATTAGAAAAGGAATCTCCGTTACTCAACAATTTTGAAGAGTTTCTAGGTGAGTTTAAAGCATGTTTCGGAGATACTGACAGCATCAGGACCGCAATCAACAAAATCCGGCGATTACGCCAAGGTGACCGTCCAGCCTCCGCATACGCTGCAGATTTTCGCCTACTCGCCGCCGATATCCCTTGGGATGATCAAGCGTTGATGGAGCAATTCCGTTATGGTTTACGCAACGACGTCAAGGATTTACTCTTGACCTTCCCCGAAGAGCCAAAGTCCTTAACAGAAGCAATCAGTCGCGCGGTGAGATGTGACAACCGCCTCTTTGAGCGACGTTCGGAACGACAACTACAAATGCCGAGGGCAAGATCAGAGCCCACCTACGCCTCAGTGGTAGCAAGACCTTTTCCGAGGGAGTCATATAATGCGTCTCCAGCGAATACTCCGACTCCGATGGAGATTGACACTACACGTCGTCGAGGGCCATTATCCGAAGAAGAAAAGCAGCGACGCCGTACAAATCGACTATGTCTTTACTGCGGTGGACCAGGACATATCGCAATAAATTGCCCCCATAGGCCAAGAAGACAGGTAAACCAAATAGTCGCTAGTTCTAATTGTACTAAATCCGAGCCTATTTCAGTAGGGATATCTGATAGTCCTAATAGTACTAATATCCCAGATCTAGCAAACAAATTTGATGTCCTTAGTCAGTTAGAAGAAGAGTTAAACGACTAAGTCCAGCCAAAATAGGAGCCGTTTGGTTGGACAGCCCTAGATCTGTGCAGCCCATTAGTGGTTCCATTCCCTCTAAGCAAGTTAGTGATGTGTTCGTAGCCCAAGTAATAGTTAGTACTAAAAGTACCCCTCCAGTACATGTCCTAGCACTCCTAGATTCCGGAGCTAACTCTTGCTTTATGGATAAGAAATTTGCTCAAGCTCATAAGATATCTCTAAGAAAACTCCAGTGTCCAGCCTCTGTAGTAGTCATTGATGGACGTCCCATTGCTTCCGGAAATATCCTAGAAGAGTCAGAGCCCATTAATATTGTTCTAGATAACTTAGTATGTGTAGTATCATTTAATATTATTAGTATCCCAGAACATCCTATAGTTTTAGGACTACCGTGGTTCGAGTTACATAACCCTGACATAGATTGGAGAACAAGAGAAATCCGGTGTCGACAAACCCAAGGGTCAACTCAGAAGATGGCAACCATTTCGCTACGTCAGTTGCGTAAAGAAGGGCACAAGGAGGAAATGTTCCTCTTTGCAATATCAGTAAACCCCTCCAACACCACTAAAGAAGAATCCACCGTTCAACTTCCCGAGAAGTATCGCCATTACACCGATGTGTTCGATAAAGTACAAGCCAACACACTTCCTCATCATCGACCGTACGATTGCCCCATCGATTTACAACCGGGAAAAGAGCCGCCATGGGGACCGATCTACAATTTGTCACCAACCGAGCTGGAAGTCCTTCGGGCCTATATAGAGGAGAATTTGGAAAATGGTTTCATTCGGCATTCGAAATCTCCAGCCGGTGCGCCCATTTTCTTCGTCAAGAAAAAAGATGGATCGCTTCGTCTCGTTGTAGATTACCGTGGCTTGAATAAGGTTACAATCAGGAATAGGTATGCTCTTCCCCTTATCTCAAGTCTTTTAGAACGGATCAATGGTGCCAGGTTATTCACGAAGATCGACTTACGGGGAGCATATAACCTCGTACGGATCCGACCAGGAGACGAATGGAAGACCGCATTTCGCACCAGATATGGGCACTTCGAGTATACTGTCATGCCGTTCGGCCTCACTAATGCGCCGGCAGTCTTCCAGCACATGGCTAATGATATATTCCGAGATCTATTGGATGATTGTTTGATCATCTATTTGGATGATCTACTGGTTTATTCAAAGACCCAAGAAGAACATGATTCTCATGTACTATTAGTACTAAAACGACTTCGAGAACATGGTCTGTATGCAAAGCTAGAAAAATGTAGTTTCGGGTGCAACCAAGTGGAATTTCTCGGCTACATCATTTCGTCAGAAGGCATCTCCATGGACCCAGCTAAGGTCAGAACGGTGGTAGAATGGCAGACTCCGCGTTCGGTACGGGATGTGCAATGCTTCTTAGGCTTTGCCAATTTTTATCGGAAGTTCATACAGGATTACTCAAAGATCGTTCTACCTCTCACACAACTTACCAGGAAGGGACAACCGTTCATCTGGTCTGAAGAAACGGACATGGCTTTCGAGAGTCTTAAAAAAGCATTTACATCGGCTCCAATTCTAGCTCATGTCGATCCGGAGAAACCATTCATCATCGAAGCTGACGCATCGGATTTTGCATTGGGGAGCATTCTGTCACAACAGGGGAATGATGAAAAGCTACATCCTGTGGCTTTTCACTCACGCAAGTTTGATGCTGCCGAAATCAACTACGAAATCCATGATAAGGAGCTATTGGCAATAGTGGATTCTTTTATGCAATGGAGGCATTTTCTGGAGGGATCCTCTCATCCAGTCACCGTATTTAGTGACCACAAGAATCTTGCCTACTTTCAGGATGCTCGTGTGTTGAATCGACGTCAAGCTCGGTGGGCCCACTTCCTCACGCGTTTCGACTTCAAAATTACATATCGTCCGGGGAGGCACCAAGGGAAGGCAGATGCATTATCACGGCGTTCGTATCTAGCACCCCGTCCCGGCGAGCCAGCTTTCGATAACCAAAAACAAGTCATCTTGGGACCGGCACGATTACAAGCAACACAAATCTTTGACATGCCTATGGATTCCCGCGTTATCGATACCATACGTGAAGACTTGAAGACAGATGCGTTCGCCCAAGCTATACTAGCATAAATTGATCCCTCTCGAGCGTCGTGTTCGCAGTCGCAACCACCAGGTACGGACTATCGGCAATTCAAATACCATGATGGATTACTCTTCTTTAAAGAACTTTTGTATGTTCCTAATGGTTCTTGCCGCCTTCGAGTAGTACAAAACTGTCATGACACATATACAGCTGGGCATTTTGGTAGTACTAAAACATTACATTTAGTACAACGATCATTCTGGTGGCCCTGTATGCGACAATTTGTCGAGGATTTTGTTCGGACTTGTGATACATGTTGCAGAGCGAAAATGCCAAGGCATCATCCATATGGTTTATTAGAACCATTATCAATTCCAAGCAAGCCGTGGCAATCCATTGCTCTAGACTTCATCACAGATCTTCCAGTCTCTAAAGGGTTCAATGCGATTCTAACAGTGGTCGATCGATATACGAAGATGGCTCATTTCTTGCCATGTACTAAGGAGATCTCCAGTGAAGACACTGCCGAAATTGTCATGCGTGAAGTATGTCGGCATCATGGACTCCCCGATAGTATCATCAGCGACCGTGGACCCCAGTTCGTGTCAAAATTCTGGAAGCACCTTTTTAACATGCTCAAGGTCACTTGTAACCTCTCTTCCGGCTACCACCCACAAACTGACGGCCAAGCTGAACGAACAAATCAAACGTTGGAGCAGTATCTGCGGTGCTTTCTCAGCTATCATCAGGACGACTGGGCAGATATTCTCCACTTCGCCGAATTTGCCTATAACAACTCTATCCACGCATCCACTAAAGTTACGCCATTTTATGCTTATACGGGATGTCACCCCCGGTGGAGTGTACTTGAAACCCCAGAGGTGTCCACAAATCCGTGCGCGGAGGATCGTTTGGAGCGGTTACGCAAGATACAAGCGGATTTATCTACTCATCTCCAGCAAGCTCAACAAACACACAAGGTCTACGCGGATCGTCATCGACTTCCATCTAGTTTTAATATTGGAGATCGGGTGTGGTTGCTACGACGACACATCAAGACTACTCGCCCATGTGAGAAGTTGGATTATCGGCGATTAGGTCCTTTCCGTATTATTGGAAAGATTAATGACGTTGCTTTTCGTCTCGATCTACCTCCTCAACTCCGGATACATCCGGTGTTTCATAGTTCTCTCTTCGAACCCTACCACGAGAGCACCATCCCAGAACGTCTTATCCAACCTCCACCCCCGATCGAGCTTGAAGATGGGCCGGAGTACGAGGTTGCCGCCATTCTTGATTCCAAGATTGTTCGCAACAAGCTCTACTATCTAGTCGATTGGCTAGGGTATAGTCCCAGCGAACGTACTTGGGAACCGATCGAGAATGTAACCAATGCTCGTGCTCTTCTTGAAGACTTCCATCGTCAATATCCACACAAACCGGGCCCTCAATCCAAGACGACTCGTGACACTCGTCGTTTTAAAGGGGGGATAGTGTCATGATATGGCAAGACTCGAACCCATGACCTTAGGTTATATGGGTCGAGCTCTTGACCATTAGACCATCTATTGTAATACGTAGGATATTATTTTCATTTACATTTTATTATAGGAAATTAGTGTATATTCCAGATTTCTCTGGAACATTCTAGAAGCTTCAGGATTACTCCTGAAAACACTATAAAAGAGGGCACTAGGCATTATGTTGAACCAAATTGGTTCAACGCCAGTCTTAAGCCTTTTAGCCACCGTTGTATATTCTCTTCATATAATAAATATCTTTCTTATCATCACTCTCTCTCTCTCTCTCTCTCTCTCTCTTTCTCTCTGTCTCGCTCACTTCTTCCTTCTCTCGAAGAAGTTCCACACCTCTCATAGTACTAATCCTTCGTTTAGTACTAATTCCTTCTCGGTCTCAGTACTGTTCATGACACTAGCAACCTTTTAAATAAGATCATTGAATGTTGTGCTTATTTTACAATAATTCCACTAAGACTCAGAATGGTGGGGTAATGGCATAATGGGGCATAGACTAGAGGTCATGTTCGCTCATGACCACTAGACTCACCAAATTGAGTGACCCCTTCTAACTATACCAAAACAATGATGATTAAGAAAGGGTTTAAACTCCTTTACCTACCTTGATAAATTAACTAGGTGAACATAATAACCTTGATGGACATTGATGCAATGATTATAATTCTTTTCTTCAAAATGTGGGTTACCATTCAACATTGCAATGATACTCTAGGAGAATTTGAAGGTACAACACCCAATTCTCTATGTTCATTTTTGTTTCAAATGAAACGATGCAGGAAAAACCTTTGTCCATGCAAGAATAATGCCTCCAAGAGGATTATATGAATCTTATATCTCAAGAAAAGGTTTTTGCGTAGATGGTCAATTTGGATATCATTTGTGGGATCCCGAAACGCGCACTACATAAGTAGTGATGTCGTTTTCAATTAAAAGATTATGCATAAGTGGCCAATTAAGGAAGTGGAAGTGAGGAAAGTGGCGTTTCAAGATGTTACACACTCTATTAGTGTGCAAAAGAATAATTCCACACCTATGCCGAACAGTCCTACAAATGTTCACCCATATGAAGATGTTCAAAATGAGGATGCATGTGTACAACCAGAAGACAGTTCGACTCCGGTTCAGCAACCAGTGAGACGATCTACTCGTGTCTCTAGGCCACCTGCTAAGCTCACAAACTATGTGATGTTAACGGGTGCAAGTGAACCCTCTTGTTACAAAGAAACTATGCTGGCTAATGATCATGTTATGTGGGAGCATGCCATGCAAAGTGAATTGGACAATATTTATAAGAATGGTACTTGGGATTTAGTACCTTTGCCAAAGGACAGGAAAGCATTACCATGCAAATGGGTATACAAGTACAAGTATGCGTATGATAGTGTTTCCCCAAAGTATAAAGCACACTTGATAGCCAAAGGTTTCAAGCAAAAACATGGAGTTGATTTTGATGAAACCTTCTCTCCTATAGTTAAGATGACTACATTACGTACGTTGCTTTCATTGGCTGCAAATCAGGATTTGGAATTAGTCCAAATGGATGTGAAGATTGCCTTTCTACATGGGGACCTTGAACAACCAGAAGGTCATGAAGTCTCGGGAAAAGAACATTTGGTATGTAAACTCAAGAAGAGTTTGTATGGGCTTAAGTAGTCCCCCTGATTGTGGTACCAAAAGTTTGATGCTTTTATGAAAACTCAAAGATATACCAGAAGCAATGAGGATGCATGTCTTTATACGTAAACCTGTTCAGATGGGAGTTCTATCACGTTGATACTATATGTTGATGACATGGTTATTGCTGGTAAAAACAAGGATGAGTTATCCTTGTTAAAGAAAAACTTGAGCCAGACTTTTGACATGAAGGATTTGGGAGATGCAAAACATATTCTTGGTATGTGTATTACTCGAGATAGGAGTAAGCGATGCATTTACTTGTCTCAAGCTGAGTACATATCCAAAGTACTCAAGAGGTTTAATATGGAGAAGGGTGAAAGCATGGGAATGGGAACAATTAGCTATGTCCTTGACATAGCTAATTAGCTATCTAATTAGCTACATGTAATCTGTATATTTTGGCAATTTTAGGGATGATTAGAATTTGATCTCAAATAAAGACTAGCTAAACGGTGGACCATAAATGGTAATATTTCCATCCCCATCATAAATGATACATATCTTTAAGATCTTCCTACTAAATATTAGCTATAAAAAAAACTATTTAGCTGTGGTCAATTTACCAGCTAAATAGCTATAATAGTGTTTCCATTCGCATGCTTTCACCCAGAATGCAAAGTCGTTGAGCACTCCATTGCCTACATATGTAAAGCTGAGCACACGTGATAGCCCCACATCTAATGAGGACAAGGAATTTATGACCAAGGTTCCTTATCAATCCGCAGTTGGGAGTCTCATGTACGCCATGGTGGCTACTAGACCAGACATTGCATTTGCAATGGGAGCGGTAAGTCGATTCATGTCAAATCGTGGTAAGAAACATTGGGATGCAGTCAAGTTGATATTGAGATATCTAAGTGGCACTAAGGGGGATGCCTCTATCATTGGATACACAAATTCAAATTATGTCGTATGCGTTGATAGTAGGAAATCTACTTTAGGGTACATATTTCAGCTTATGGGAGGTGTCATTGCTTGGAGATCTTGTCTCCAAGAATGTGTCACATTGTCCACTACAGAGGCTGAGTATATTGCCGCCAGTGAGGCATGTTAGGAAGCAATTTGGTTGTCTCAATTAGCTAGTGCCATGGGTATACCGCAACATGTACACAAATTGTTTTGTGATAGTCAGAGTGCCATTGCTTTGGCTAAGAACCCAGTATATCATGCAAAGACCAAGCACATTGGAGTGCGACACCATTTGATTCGTGAATGCTTTGCTAATGGTTGCATTAGCCTTGAGAAGGTTGATGCATTGACCAAGGCCTTACCACAAGATGCGTTGGAGCATTGTTGTCAGTTGATGGGAGTGACTTAGTGCCTTACGTTACACACTTGTCGTGTAGATTGTGTAACATGCCCTTCATGTGGGAGATATAGGTCTAGTAGGTCTCGTACAGCTCAAACCTTCCATTATTCGTACTCCTAGCTTAGGTCTTTTAGTGGGAGATTGTTATACATGTATCCCCCATACATGTTAATTGTGAAAAAGGCCAAAACTGGTCTTCCACTACTTAGTAGTGTGTGGGGAGAGAGCTTGGTATGTGTGAGCGAGTGAGTGAGAGAGATGAAGAAGGGACGACGGGCCAGAACTGCCGCCTTTCTTCCTCCCTGTTGACAACAATTATGATTTCATTGAAATATGCTTTTGGTGTACCAGTGTTGTACTGAAACCCCTTATACAGGCCCAGAGCCTGGTCGTAAATGTCCACATCTTTTGCGAACACATCCCCATTGACACTCGTTGTCCACAAGCATTGACACTCGTTGTAGTAAATCCATGAATAAATCAGAAGAGAGTTACAAGTAAGTTGCATGAATTTAGGAATGAATACCCACAAGCTCCTTGAGCCAGAGTGCAGAGGCGGATGAGGTCGTAGCTGGTGCTGATTGCAATGACATTAATCAGCAAAACAGCGACATTAATCCATCCTGAAAACACAGCCATTCCGATGGATTGTCGATGATTACACTAAGTACTGGATTATTCAAGCAAATCTTATATAAACCGAAAGAAGAAGATAGAATCAATCAATCACGCCATGCATTGGCCTATATTTAATTATGCCACAAGTTGTTGGAAATAATCATGATCATGTGATTAAATATGGCTGCTGAAATCCTTAGAAAAGAGATGAACGGACAACAGATTCCATATTTAATGCTTCGGAAACTCATTTCTCTTTCAGATTTCTTTCACTATGCTGAGTTTTAAAGCCCACATTGCTAATTTTTTATTTATATTTCCTCTGTAACATCCAATTTCCCTGATAATCAGGAGCAAACAAACATGTATGTATGTCCCAATTCTAGAGACCAATGAAACGTCATTCTGATTGTCTGTAAATAAATAAATAAAGCCTTTCACAACGCCTCTTTGACTTTTAAGTGTCTCTCGGCACATTAAATTCTCATTGAACACTTTGAAATATGGAACACAGAAATACAAAAAGGATAAATAAAAAGTAAGGGGTTATTGGTGCAATTTCAGCACCCCTTTTTACTTAATAAGTCATCGTAGAGGGATACCGTAGTAGTGGCAAATTAATAAGAGAAGTGAGATAGAGAGGATAGAAGAAAGATAGAGAGATAAAGTGCCTAAATGGATGTAGCTCACTTGGTAAGGTTCAAGAAGGTCTTGGATTCAACTACTATATTCTTACAGTGGCATTTAGTAAAGTAAAAAGAAGGTATTTGGATTCAACCCCTACATTCCAGAGTAGCATCTAGTAAATTCAGAGATATGTATGGAGCAATAGAGAGGTGACAAAATTGGGTTTCGAACCGAAGATGTAGTGCTAGTAGTGCAATAACTAATCTCAATAAAAAGAATGAGATATAGAGTGAAAGAGGAAGGTCGAGAATCACAAGATCCTCTTTCCACCGATGTCACACACTACTCACATGCATGTCAAGAAAACCTTGGTACTTTCTCTTTTGTACAACAAAGTAGGTGTTGGTGGAAGGACAAGGACCTATGAGATCAAATCTGGTCTAATTCTAATGTAATCTTAAGGAGACGTACGGATCAATGCCTACCTTTTCTCTTCCATGTGGTGATCACCTATTTTCACTTGTCAATATTGACTCCTCCTTTTTTAAGGCCAATTAGATGGCCGTTGGGACTACTAGTATGATGGCTACCCGTTGGGACTACCCATTGGAACCGGGTTGGGATAGACCATGGTGGCATCCCCTTTGGGACTAGGACTAGGATTGGACCCCCTAGTGGGTCCCATTCATTTATGGGGTTATGTCCTAGTTGGGGGAGAATAAGAACACCAAAACATTTGTCATGGGGTGAATGTTGTTAGATATAATCAATGATCAGCCCCAAGTTGTAAATCTATCCCCATATGTGCTCTTAGAGTGCACATTTTGTGATAGCGCCCCAAATGAGGAGCGACTAGTGTGCAACTCGACCATATGGATCGATAAGGTGTTAATCTAGGAAACCGTAGATGTGTAGGACACAATATATTTAGGAACGAGAGAAATAGGTAATAGGATTGGCTAATCAAGTCAACTAGAATATTTTGTGGGTAAGTTACGATGTACTTAGTCTTGAAGTATGCGGCATTGACTTCAAGATAAGTATTATCTAGCACTAGCTTGTACCTAGGGAGTTGGTCATATTAAATGACAAGTCAGTTGACAGAAAAGGAATATCTCCACTACTATAAACTGACTTGCACATTTAATGTTATACTTAGACCAAACATAGAAAGCAATCCACTTTCTTTTCACAGTTGTTGGCTTGATTATCAGTCCCCACTAATTTTGTAGTGAGATGGTCCATATCCTATCTAAGCTCTAAGGTGTGTGTGCATGGGAAAACTACCATTGTGAGCTACTCTCATATGTAATAGAAGTTTTGTTTTCATATATCCCATCTCTGTAGTTGTAACTCTATATACCTATCTAATCGATTCTCAATATTTCTAACATGGTATCAGAGCTGAGAGGTTGATCTAGATTAGGTATATACGGGCAATTGTTGTCTGGCAGCACAAAGAAATAGAGAGAGAGAGAGAGAGAGAGAGAGAGAGAGAGAGAGAGTATCAATGGCCTTGTCCACGAATGTTGCAGCTACTCCACTACGCATTCGCCCACCTCCATTGTTTGATGGAAAGCTAGATGGAACCAACTACACTCTATGGAAGTTCAAAATGTCTGCCATTTTGGACTCCTACGAGTTGTTGGAGACAATCATGGGACCCACATGAGGAGACCCTGAGCCCATGACGACCTTTGACCCTGCACACCCTACCAAAAAATCCCTCCAAATGTTGATCTACTTCGAGCTTGGAAGAGAAGGAATGTTGATGCACTGTGTACCATAGTCGTTGGTGTATGTGACTCTGTACCAACATTAGTGCAACATACAACCAAGGCACATGAATCTTGGAGCATATTGGCCAGCCAGTATGAGACCAGAAACTATACAAGGATACAAAACCTTGAAAATCAGCTTGGTACAGAGAAGCTCGCCGATGGAGAGAAAGTAGAATCCTTTGTAAAAAGGATTAAGGATCTTCAAGATCAACTGGTGGCTGTTGGAGTAGTCGTCTCTCAAGAGGATATGGCTCGTCGGTGCATTCAAGTACTTCCTTTCAAGTATGATGGCATTGTGACACCATTGAACACTCAAGTTCGACCCACTCCTTAAAAATTTGATGAACTAAGTGTGATGCTACTTGAAGAGGAGCTTCGGCTAAAGACAAGAGAAGGAATGGAAGACTCGGCATTTGTCTCTAGGACTAAGGGTAAAGGGGCATCCAATTCAAACAATGTGAATAGGATACCAAAGAAGAAGTTCAATGGATCGTGTTTCTATTGTGACAAGAAGGGTCACACAATCAAGGATTGTTGGAAGAAGATGGCGGACAAGAAGAATGGTTCTAGTAAGACCTCTTTGAGAGAGCCCGAGTCCGCCAACAACATCGTAGATGAGCTTGAGTTATGGGTCGCAACTGAAGAAGTGTATTCTTTAGTTGACACCCAAGTCGTCGGCGGCTCTTGGATTCTCGATAGTGGAGCATCCCAACATATGACCAGTAATCGTGACTGGTATAGCTCTTGGACACCTCTACAAGAGCCCATCAATGTTGTGGTCAGGAACAATGCTCGATGTCTAGCCAAAGGAACCAGAACCGTCTCCCTCAAAGCAACGACCGACGGGACAAAGCATCTCTCTCAAGTGTTGTACGTGCCAGATCTCAAGAAGAATCTATTTTCTATTTCTGCACTAACCGACAAGGGTCTTGATGTTCGATTCAAGAAGTCGGGTGCAGAAATAACGGATTCTGCTAGCAAGGTTGTAGGAATAGGAGTAAGGCGCAACAATCTCTATGAGCTTAGTGCACTTACCATTTCTGCTGACCACAACACAAGTACTAACACAAAGCAATGGCATGAGAGATTTGGGCATCTCAATGTTGCTATGTTGAAGGAGATGAAGAAGTCGAATATGGTAGTTGGGTTGCCAACCCTATCTTACTTAAGTCATGTTTGTAATGCTTGTATGATGCGCAAGCATCAAAGATCAGCTATTCCAAAAGAGAGTCAAAATCAGACAAAGACTCTTCTACAACTAATACACATCGACCTCTCTGGAAAAATGGTGACTCCTGCAATGGGTGGATCTCTCTACTATATGTTGCTAGTTGATGACTTCAGTAGAAAGATGTGGGTTTACTTCCTTCGGGAGAAGGCTGAAGCTTTTAAAATCTTCAAAAGATGGCATAAGTTTGTTGAGTGAGAGTCCGGAAAGTTAGTGAAGGAGTTACACTCTGATCAAGGTGGAGAATTCTTATCAATAGAATTCTGTGAGTATTGCAAAGAGCATGGAATTAAGCGCCAACTTACAACTGCTTACACCCCACAACAAAATGGTGTTGTTGAACGTTGAAACCGAACAGTTGTCGAGATAGCTAGGTGTATGTTGAAGGCACAAGGGCTGCCTGACCCATTCTGGGCTGAAGCAGTGAATATAGCAGTTTACATCCTCAATCGGAGCTACACGAAGGCACTTCAAGGGACAACACCCCACGAAGCTTATTCAGGCAAGAAACCTTCAGTGTTGCACTTTAGAACCTTTGGGTGTACGTGCTACGCACATGTTCCAGATGTGAGCAGAAAGAAGTTGGATGCTAAAAGTAAGAAGTGTATCTTTCTCGGATATAGTGAAGAGTCAAAGGCCTATCACTCTACGATCCAGAGGATGGAAAGATATTGACAAGTCGCGACGTGGTGTTTGATGAAGAACAACCACAGCTAGCTCAGAATAGCGATTCTCAAGTTATCTCATCAACTAAAGAGGTATTTTACCCAATCCCGACGCATTGTCCAGAAAAGGAAACTAAATCATCTTATGGTAATGGCTCACTAGTTCAGCCTATGCCAATCCCACATGTAAAGAAAATACCTAAGTGGGCTCAACAACTCTTCAATGACCGTACTCCTAAAGTTGAGTTTCCTGAAACTTCAACTGATGGATTACGAAGATCAAGAAGAATACAGGAGCAAGGGAGAACCTCTGACCACATTGTCAACATGGCTCTAATGGTGGACATCATCGGCTCAGTGAGTGAGCCGACCTCGGTGGAGGAAGCCATGGCCAAACCAAAGTGGAAAGAGGCGATGAAATCAGAATATGATAGCATCATGAAAAATGACACATGGAGTTGGTAGAGAGGCCAACAAAGAAGAAGGTGATAGGCACGAAGTGGGTGTGGAAAGTAAAGTATAAAGCTGATGGTTCTTTGGAGAAATTCAAGGCCAGGCTAGTAGCCCAAGGATACTTCCAAAGTGAAGGGTTCAATGTACAAAAAACATTTGCCCTGACAGCTCGCATAACAACAATTCGAATGGTCATAGCGTTGGCCACTTCAAGAGGATGGCCGAATTACCAAATGGATGTCAAATCGGCATTTCTGAATGGGCATCTCAAGGAGGAGGTATACGTGATACAACCACCGGGGTTTGAGATGCCGAATTCAGAAAACAAAGTATGCAAGCTGAAGAAGGCGTTGTATGGTCTAAAGCAAGCACCAAGAGCTTAGAACAAGAGGATAGACAGCTTCTTACGATCAATCGACTTTAAGCAATGTGCTTCGAATGCAAGTATGTATGTCAAAATGAAGGACGGGAAACAAGTCATCATCATCATTTACGTGGATGACCTAGTTCTTACTAGTGACCATGAAAAGTGCATTGGCCAAACACAAGAGTGTTTGAAAACTGAGTTTGAAATGACAGACTTGGGGATTCTACACTACTTCCTTGGAATTGATGTTTGGCAAACTTCAGTTGGCATCTTCATGTCACAAAGAAAGTATGCAACAGAGATCTTGAAGACCTTTGGGATGATGGACAGCAAGTCGAAGTCAACTCCAATGGAGTCAAACTACAAACTATCCCAAGAAGACCCATCACCAATGGTTGACATAAGGAAGTATAGACAACTAGTAGGAAGTCTAATTTTCCTATGCAACACTAGGCCGGATATTTGTTTTGCAATTAGTGTGGTGAGTCGATTCAGCAACAAGCCGAAGGAGACTCATTGGAAAGCTGCTCTTCATGTATGTACATTGTGGGTACTTTAAATTACGGAATCTTCTACAAGCCAACAATTGACGAACTTAGTGGGTATTGCGACTCCGATTGGGCTGGAGATAGTGATTCCAGAAAATCAGTTTCTGGATATTGTTTTTCAATAGGTTCTGGAGTTGTTTCATGGAGTAGTAAAAAACAACCAACAGTGGCATTATCTTCAACGGAGGCAGAATACAAAGCAGCATGCATAGCGGCATGCGAGGTAGTTTGGCTAAGAAGAATCCTTACGGATGTGGCATTTCCAATAAGGACGGGAACGGTATTAAGGTGTGACAATCAGAGTTGCATGGCCATTGCCAAGAACCCTGTATTTCATGCACGTACTAAACACATAGAGATTCAATATCACTATGTGCGGGAGCTAATAAATGATGAGATTGTGGAGCTTGAGTATTGTCTGACATCAAAAAATGTTGTGGATATCTTCACAAAGGCACTTGGAGCAGAACAGTTACAACACTACCTTCGACGACTAGGAGTTGGCCCAATTCCAAGTGAACTCAATGGGTTGATCATTGAGGGGGCGTGTTAGATATAATCAATGATCAGCCCCAAGTTGTAAATCTATCCCCATATGTGCTCTTAAAGTGCACATTTTGTGATAGCGCCCCAAATGAGGAGTGACTAGTGTGCAACTCGACCATATGGGTCGATAAGGTGTTAATCTAGGAAACCGTAGATGTGTAGGACACAATGTATTTAGGAACGAGAGAAATAGGTAATAGGATTGTATTATAGATCTAGGTACTAAAGTAAGCTTAACATAAGGATAAAGAAATGAAAGATAGAAAGGAGAAAGAGAAAGAAGGGTGCCGATCCACCCGACCACCCCCGAGCGAAGGGATTGAGACGGACTCGAGCCTCGATCGGCGTCCCATACCACCGCCGTGGCGTCGAGTCGTACCTGGTGCTGGCGCGCTTGCTACAAGAGTTGACCCACCACACGAGTAGAGTCTCGATGTAGTCAAAAGATGATCAAATGAGGGTAGTTAGGCCTCTTATTTATAGCGATACCCAAGGCCCCGAGGCAAGTTCACACTTGACCTAATGGGTTGTCTCAATCCCGAGGATTAAAAGTAATCCTCCCCTTCTTTACACTCTCGTTTAACCCTCACACTTATCCACGTGTATAGAATACTACGGTAAATTCTCAACACGGGATATTAATATTATATGGTCATGCCCGTAACATACTCCCCCTCTTTAAAACATTGCACTCTTGCAATGGAAAGTTAGGGAAATTAGTTCTGAGAGTATTTTCGCGTTCCCATGTGGCATCTTTTATTGATTTATCCATCCATTTTATTTTAAATTCTCGGATTTCTTTAGTACGTAATTTTTTTGTTTTAACATTGAGAATTCTTTCTGGTACATGTGGTTTAGAAGATAATTCTTCAGAAGTAACCAGAGTTTCAGTCGTAACTGTATTGTCGCCAGAACCTAGAAGTTCTTTTAGACGACTCACATGAAAGACTGGATGAATTCCGACACCATCGGGAAGAGCGAGACGATAGGCTGATGACCCAATGCGTTTGAGGATTGTAAAAGGTCCACAAAACCGTGGGGCTAACTTAGCGCACTTACCCGTAGACAGTGTCTTAGAATTGTGAGGTACACGTAAAAATACCTTCTGTCCAGGGTTGAATACACGAGGTTGCCTATGATGATCGGCATAAAAACACGCTCTATCTTGAGCTGTTTTTATATTATCTCGTGCAATATGCAACATATCTTGCATATCCCGAAGAAAGTTTTGCGTACTTCGCAACTCATCATGATGTATATTAACATCAATCGGGGCTCGTGGCTGAAAACCATACATCAACATAAAAGGACTATATCCCGTCGACGTATGCTTGGAGCTGTTATAAGCAAACTCCAAAATTGGGAGATAACGTTCCCATTTTGTTGGTTTTGCACCAACATATGCTCGAAGCATGTCCTCAATAATTTGATTTACTCGTTCTGTCTGTCCATTGGATTGAGGATGATCCGTGGAGCTCATGCTCAACGTAGTTTCTAACTTCTTAAAGACTTGTGTCCAGAAGTCACTAGTAAACTTTGGATCTCGATCACTCACGATATCCATCGGTAACCCATAAAAACGAAACAATTCGTCAACGAATTGGTAAGCCAATTCAGGAGCTGTTACCGTGGTTTTAGTAGCAATAAATCTGGCCATTTTAGTTAGTCGATCAACGACAACCCAAATGGCATCATGACCTTTTTGGGTGCGAGGAAGGCTAACAATAAAATCCATGGATATACTTTCCCACTTATTATTGGGAATGTCCAAGGGATGTAGAAGTCCTGTGGCTTTAAGTCGCTCGGCTTTGTTAACCTGACACTGGTGACATTTAGTCACATAGCTATGTATGTCAGGACGCATCTTAGGCCAATAAAATTGAGTGGAGATGAGAACGAGTGTACGATGTATTCCAGGGTGCCCTACTGAGGGTGCATCATGGCATTCAAAAAGAATCCTCTTTTTGACCTCGGGTAAATCTGGAACACAAACCTTCCCATTACGGTAGAGCAAACCGTTAGCAATGTGGAAGTATTCCTTCGAGGATGTGGTGGTGTCTGTTCCAGACTCAACTCTTGCCCAGTATTTTGCGAAATAACTGTCATCAGGATACTTTCCTCGAAGGTGATCATAAAGATCTGATGATATTGCAGTGAAGCTAAGCATGTTAACTTCACGGATGCGACTTAGTGCATCAGCGACAGTGTTCATGGAACCTTTACGATATCGTATGGAAAAATCAAAGTCCTGGATGAGATCAGCCCATCGTGCCTTACGACCTTTCAGGTCTTGTTGGTCACAAAAATATTTCAAGGACTCGTGGTCCGTAGTTACCACAAAGTGATTTCCATAAAGATAATGGCGCCATGTTTTGAGCGCATGTATAACTGCAAATAATTCCTTTTCTTGAACGGTATACCGACATTGAGCAAAATCAAGTTTCTTACTCTCGAATGCTATTGGTTTACCATCTTGATACAAGACAGCACCTATAGCATAATCGCTTGCATCGGTTTCAACCGCAAAAGGTTTTGAAGGATCAGGTAAAAGAAGTGAAGGAGCCTTGCAAACCAGGTCCTTGAGTTCCTTAAAGGCAAGGTCTAGTGTAGCATTCCACACAATAGGTTTTGTAGACTTACGCATTTGACCTTTTAAAAGATCAGTAAACGGCGTCGTCAATTGGGAGTAATTACGAAGAGACTTTCGCAAAAACCCCACAAAACCAAGGAATGATCGAACTTCTCGAATATTCCGAAGAGTGGGCCAAAGCTTGATTTTCTCAATGCGAGAAGGATCAATTTCAACTCCTCGTTCGGTTATGAGATGTCCTAGATAAGTAATTGATTTCTTGAAGAACTCACATTTTGAGATCTTCGCATAAAACTGTTTGTCACGCAATGTTTGTAAAACAAAGCGGACATGTCTAGCATGTTCTTGTAATGTACGGCTATAAACTAAAATATCATCCAAGAAAATAACGACAAATTTTCCAAGTTGTTCTCGGAAAATGTCATTCATTTCTTGTTGAAAAGTAATCCTCCCCTTCTTTACACTCTCGTTTAACCCTCACACTTATCCACGTGTATAGAATACTACGGTAAATTCTCACCACGAGATATTAATATTATATGGTCATGCCCGTAGTCTCACGTTGTAGACTAATGACACGTGCCTCAAGAGCACTCTGAGATTGCCGAAGTTCGGTCATCTGTTGAGCGGTGAAACTAAGGTATTGGGTTATTTGTGCCAAATACATCTCAGTGGACATTTGTCCAGGAGGATTCCCTTGAGTTCCTTCCGCTTGAGCGGATGACATCGGGTCGTTAATTTGAGCCATTAAAGATTATTTCTGGAAAAGAAATAGGATAAGGTCAGAGATATAGTCATAACATCATGTCGTGATGTAAACATATCATGGGCGAGCATTAATCGATATCATTATCTCACGTCAATACCCCTCTAGACGTATGAGATGAGGTTCAAGATCAGGTTACTATGGTAACACAAAGGTGTTTTAAAAACCATGGGGGTGACAAATAAATGTCTTTCCCTGATCTCTATATCGATTTTTTTATGGTGGCTCCCCGAGGCTCAACCATGTATGTTCGCGTCATGAATAGTTTATACACGAAAAAAATGTTAACAATAAACTATGTTTCGGTGCCCACATAAGTGGTTTCGGCTCTTTAAGTCCTATTACGAGGACCCCGAGGTGCACTTAGACCTTAAGTCTAAACATGTGTTATAGTCATATGTATCAAGGATGTTGTATGGTCTTGGTCATATTTGAACTCGAGACCTTGAGAACAAATACATTAAACACTTGAGCCAACCAAGTAAGTTGCTCTTCTCGAATGCTTAATGTTTGATGCGTATAAGAGATATGCGAGGCAATTGATCATATATGTTTTTTTAAAAGAACATATATGTCAAGGGTCCTTATTTCGCCCTCATTTACCAAAACTATGTTGGTACGTTACCTAACCTCAAGTCTCGTAATTACGATGGCATACGCCAAAGTGCAACCTAATGGTGAAGCCAAATGAGCCCTTGTTTCGTAGTAGGCTCACGTGGGCCATCACATGGTCACGTCATTACGAATGCCTCTCGTAAGAACGAGCTCATGGTGGCATCGTATCCATGTAACGAGGGAGGGATGTTGGATACGTGCGTCATTGGAGCGACCTCACTTGAAGTGGGTCAAGCCCTACGTACTCAACATCATTATGGCTATTGGCGTTTCTTTACGTAACGAAATCGAGGTCATCAACGGGGTTATCAACAATAAAAAATTGTTGAAAAAGGGATGGTGACAACACCATTCTCACAAAAATGTGAGGACGGCCACCAACATCCTTTTCCCGACAAGGACAACTTTCGATATAATCACGTAATAACGAATATACACATATGTTTACTTATCACATATATACGATCAAATACGTATATATGTGACCACATATGCCTATATTAAACATATCGTTATATTAAATAGCCACAAATGATGTGATCGAGATACGTAATCGAGGTATATACCTCTACGCACACGAAACATCCACAAATAAGAGATCATCGTAATACGCAATGGAGGTATTGACCTCTTATGCATACGAGACCAAACGCATATCGTTTACAACAAATCAAGGTATTAAACTCATACGCAAACGTAACATATGTTCGTGAACGTAATACGTAATTGAGGTATTAACCTCGTACGCATACGACACTCATCACATATTATTAATATGTCAAACGAGGTATTGACCTCGTGCACATATGTAAACGTTTTAGATAATCAATTAAAGACCACTACAACATCATTGACTTAATGAAAAAAATTACATATAAACTAAACACATGATTAGATGGGAGAAGAGAGAATAGAAAGAAAAATTATGGAAAGAGTTACCGAAGTTCTTTGTTGATCGTTGTCTGGATCAAGGCCAACCGCACAACGATCGATCAGCATCAATCAAAAGACAAATGAAAAACAAAGAAACATTAGTACAAAAATCTGATACCAAATATTATAGATCTAAGTACTAATGTAAGCTTAACATAAGGATAAAGAAATGAAAGATAGAAAGGAGAAAGAGAAAGAAGGGTGCCGATCCACCCGACCACCCCCGAGTGAAGGGATCGAGACGGACTCGAGCCTCGATCGGCGTCCCATACCACCGTCGTGGCGTCGAGTCGTACCTGGTGCTGGCGCGCTCGCTACAAGAGTTGACCCACCACACGAGCAGAGTCTCGATGTAGTCAAAAGATGATCAAATGAGGGTAGCTAGGCCTCTTATTTATAGCGATACCCAAGGCCCCCAGGCAAGTTCACACTTGACCTAATGGGTTGTCTCAATCCCGAGGATTAAAAGTAATCCTCCCCTTCTTTACACTCTCGTTTAACCCTCACACTTATCCATGTGTATAGAATACTACGGTAAATTCTCACCACGGGATATTAATATTATATGGTCATGCCCGTAACAGATTGGCTAATCAAGTCAACTAGAATATTTTGTGGGCAAGTTACGATGTACTTAGTCTTGAAGTATGCGGCGTTGACTTCAAGATAAGTACTATCTAGCACTAGCCTGTACCTAGGGAGTTGGTCATATTAAATGACAAGTCAGTTGACAGAAAAGGAATATCTCCACTACTATCAACCGACTTGCACATTTAATGTTATACTTAGACCAAACATAGAAAGCAATCTACTTTCTTTTCACAGTTGTTGGCTTGATTATCAATCCCCACTAATTTTGTAGTGAGATGGTCCATATCCTATCTAAGCTCTAAGGTGTGTGCATGGGAAAAACTACCATTGTGAGCTACTCTCATATGTAATAGAAGTTTTGTTTTCATATATCCCATCTCTGTAGTTGTAACTCTATATAGCTATCTAATCGATTCTCAATATTTCTAACAAATGTTTGTGTGTCAAAAGTATTATGTCAAGGTGGGTATCGACACATAATCTAACCAAAACCATTATTGAGGGAGAGGAGAATAGTAGGGTTCCAGTCTCACATAATATGTCAAGATGGGTATCTCCAAATAATCTAAACAAAACCATTAATGAGTGAGAGGAGAATAGTAAGCTTTGTCCTAGTCTCAAGCAAGTGGATAGCAAACCATGTCAAAATTTATTGTGAATGTGTGCGTCATCTCAAAAACTACAATGCTATGGGGTTTCCTCGTTGATCGATTGAAAAATACGGTCCTACAAATCATTTACCATACCTCGTGAGTCATGACTCAAAGTGGAAGGAGGTTAAAGATGTTTGCACTTTGTTGCTATAACTTATAGGATATAGGGGCATGCTAACTTCCTGTCCAATGCTAATCTATTGTTAAGGTGTGAAGCTATTATGTTCTTTGAATTGTGAACATCTATTTTATCATTCCTTTAATATTGAAATTAAGATATCGATCTCTATAATTGAGAATTTCTATCCAATTAAGTGTTATAACTCAATCGTTGGTTCCTATCCAATGTTAGATTTACTTGCAACATAATGGAGCACTGTAGTTTCTATCTAACTAATTATTTTAGTTGCTACCTAAGAAATTCTTTTAATTCAATCCATTTGGTTGTTATATCTACCTACGCAATTTAAATTTTAGTTTAATTTCTATGATCATCCTTCTTTTTCCTCTACGGTTTGTTGGTGGAAAAGCTAAGCTATTCAATCAGTGCACGTATCTAAATTGATATAACGTAAAAAGTAAAGTATCTTTTTGAGCGTTTATTCACTTAGTTTTATATTAGAAACAATATTTTTATTCATGAAAATACATGGTAAAAAATAAAGTATCTTTTTGTGCATTTATGTATGTACTTAGTTTTTATTTACAATATTACATGCTTGACCATGGTTGAAAGAAAGAACATTATTATATCAAGCAAATTGCTAGATACAGCTAAGTTTTGGTACTTCTCCACATTTTTCTTCATCGAACTTGCAAATTTGAATATATTAATGACATTTCATTAGTGGTCATTGGCATGGATTCGTAATTTGATTCCATTCTTATGGCCTCCCCTAGGTCATTACAAACACTATCCATTGTAGGTCTCTTTATTCCTTCAAATTCGACACATGCCATGGCGATCTCTGCCACTTTCCATACAGAAGACACATTATACTCATTTTCAAATCGTTTATCCACAACATTTTCTATCATTCCTCTGTCGTATGAAGGTTTTACCTGTGTAGCAACAAAAAATTTATAAGTTTACTGAAACTTTAATATTTAATAAGACATAAAAATGTCTCAAGTGGTTTGTTATCATACCCAGTCTATGATGTGCATATCTTCAGTTTTTGTTTCTGGATCTTTAAGAATGGGTCGTTGTCCACATAAAGCTTCAAGGAGAACCACCCCAAAACTATATACGTCAACTTTTTCTGTCAATTGTAATTTGGATGCATACCTATGTCATAAAAAAACTTTTGAAGATAAACATAAATTGACTATGATCGAGGAAGTATGACTAAGATAATAAAGAGGTAGGTTATTAATGGTGTTAAAAAACAACTAGTTATCACAATCATGAACTCAAATCTTACTCGGGATCTATGTATCCTGGAGTACCAACAAGCCTTGTTGTTGGATTATCACCATTACTGGATGTAAGTTTTGATATTCCAAAATCAGACACCTTCCCTTCTAGATTCCTGGATAATAAAATATTACTACTCTTCACATCTCTATGAATTATATTGCATCCGTAGTGTAGATATGCAAGGCCTACACACATAAAAAAAAATTATTTCAACATAAATTATTTTCATAATTTATATGTTAATAAAAAAAATTTGTTACCTTGTGCTGCATCAGATAAAATTTGTAATCTCTCACGCCATCTCAAAGTTTCTGATGCATTTCTTCCTTTTAAATTGGGAACAAAAATATATTATTAGATGGAAAAGAACCTTTAATTAAGTGTTTTTTATGTAGACTAGGTCTTTTTAGTCTTATGTGTATAGAAAACTATTCCAGTTTTTACCATATATTAGAAATCTAGTGCATTGAAGGACATTCTAATGCCACCATGAATCTAATACATTATGAGAGATTTTAATAAAGTAGTCATCATTTTTAAAATCTTACTTGAAAGCGCATCATGCAATGAGCCATTTGACATAAATTCATAAACCAGCACCAATGATTTCTCTATGGAATAACCCACAAATCCGACAAGGTTCCTATGATGAACACGAGATAGGAGAGTGACCTGGGATTCAAGAAGGAAAAGATAATTTCACAAAAATGTGAAGGTAACACATGTTAACACACATACAATAAAAATAACTTAAAACTATTTGAAATTTACAATAATTAAATAATTAATGATTGCAACAAATCATACATTGATAATGCATAGGCTTTTCGGATATCCCTAAATTTAAGCCACTAGAAGATGTTATTTTAGATAAGAATATCGTAACGTTTAATATGTAATCTTATACATACTTGCATTAATGCAACATTCCACAATATTAAGGATATCCCTAAACTTAAGCCACTAGAAGATGTTATTTTAGCTAAAAATATCGTAACGTTTAATATGTAATCTTTTACATACTTGCATTAATGCAACATTCCACAATATCAATAATATCCTCGAGCGTTAAACATGATAACCCCCGTGTGATCGCAATGTGGCTATTATGCATGATAGCCAAATGGCAGCCATATGTGAATTCAACATTACTATATACAATAATACATATACATTATTTTCATTGTTTAACCATTTGGTTTCAATGCCAATTTTCGAGACATTCTTGTAAATATTGTCCTCTTGTTCATAATACAAACTCCTTTCCTAGCTCATCTTACTCACTTTTCTTCTTCCTTTCCTTGTTTATGGCTCTTGATAATTTAAAGTAAAATACTTGTGTGTCTTATCATAGTTAATGTGGCTAACAACTAAATTTGTAGCACTAGATAAATAAAATTAATGATTCTTGAGAACATGCAACAATTGAAGGCTAAGATGCAACAACATAAGTTATCTCATGAATTCAATCTCCTCGTGAGAATAGACTAGGAATCAATTACAATTTCAAGGATATTGTTTAATCGAGTGCACCACTAATTCATTTAAAGAGTTAAGCCATGATCTCATATCCTCCATTTAACTCGGCAAATTTGTTTTTGCCTAATGAGATTAATCAACATCTTGGATATAATCTATCTTAGAATGCTTCAACCAAACATGGTCATATGAATAAGGTATAATATGTTCCAAAAAAATTGTTCTTTTAAAGCTATCCCGAGTAGTTTCCTACCTACAAGTTGGTTTTGGGTAAACTTCATCAAAATACATTGGTTTCTTCCTTCGAGGATTTGGGATTGAAGTAGGGACCTAGTTGATGGGGTTTGCTTGTTAATTACGTATTTTGATCTATTAATCACCATGCCCATGATGTTCTTGAGAGAGATTGAGTGTGGAATCCTTTGAGGACATCACACATCTAAATTGCTTCTAGATGGACTAATGTCCCAACAAGGGGAAAATGGTAATTGTTCATGTAGGTTAAGTGTTTTCTCAAAATTGATGATCTCCGAGGAGCTAAAAAATCCTCTTGGTGGCAAAATTCATTAGGAATTATCTTCTTTGTATTCTTTTCTTAGGCCATTTAAGTTATTGTAGGGAAAATCTCATCTAGGATATTTGATACCATAAGCTTTTGGCCAAAACCTTTAATTTGACAACCCTATTATAACTAGGAAAGAAAACAAGATCCTAAATGCATAACATGCAAGAAACATTTTGTTGGAATTTGACAAAACGAAGTAAACACATATAAATGAAAAGAAATCAAATACCTCGTTGAGAAATTCTTGTGGCCCTTGTTGTGAAGTGTTCGATAGAACTTTAACGGCTACATCTACACCATTTGGGAGGTTTCCCTTATATACTAAGCCAAAGCCACCCCCACCAAGGACCTTCGAGAAATTATTTGTTGAAATTTGGATATCTTGATAAGTGAATTGTTGTGCAACACTAGTGGCATTTATAAGTTCTTCTTTCTTAACATTAACTATAGATAAAATAAAATCATTTGTAAGCTTCCCTTAAAAATTTGATTGTGAAATACATTTTAAACCATTATAAGTATATTAAACCTAAATATAGACAAAGAATCATTTGTATAAATAAAACCTAAGTGTGAATGAACAACCATACCACTAAGAACAATTAAACAACATACCTTTAGGATCAAATGAGTCACGTGTATGATTCTTTCTCCATCTAAAGGTGCATAGAATTATTATTATTATAATCATAATGAAACATAGTATTGCCCCAACACTTCCTCCAATAATGTAATGAATATGTTTGTGGTACTCATTTAATGAGGTTGACAAACTTCCGCAAGTAGAATTACTAGCACCACAATAAAGGTTACTATTTCCTTCAAACCTGTAAATTCAAAATTTCAAACATGTTCATGCATTTCCTTTTTAACTATAATAAAATGTATGACTTTATACAATTGATATACAATAAATTATGCTTGCTAGTTTTTTCAATCTATGCATATTTCATATATAATCCACAAATTCATATAAGAAGACCAACACTAGTAAAAACTTGAGTATTATGCAATATAATTCCAAATGCTTTGACTTTTGTACTAAACTATATTTATGATTTTGCATGTTAAACAATATTATTGACTTCTTGAGTTTATACCATTGTTTATCTTCTTGTCCTAGAATGATTGTTTGTACCTCGTAATTATGACCGCCGAAAGAGCTAACATACTCGCACATGTTAGCACCTAAACATCTAACTATTCGTAGGACAATAATCTAGTACTTAGATGTGGATTAATCACATGCTTGGTATCACCATACTATACTAATCATACACCATATTATATCGTTCCCACGTGAGGGCTCACTTACCCGATGAGAATAAACATTTATCTTTTCCCTTGTGGCTTGCATGCATGGGTTTTATAGTTGAAAGGTAAACAAACTACAACCAATGTATATGAATGGCTTTTATATCTAAAAGGGAATCAGACTACAAGCAATGTGTATTTACTTCTATACTGAAAGAGATGTGATGGATGGAGTAGTTAGTTCCAAAACACTAAGGGAGTGGGTTGTTGTGTGAGGAGAGAGAAAGCAGAAAAAACTATAGCCGCTTAGAGTGACTTTTAGGTCATTTTGGCAATGTTCATGTTCACATACTGCCAATGACCAATAATAATACCCCTCAAATTGGGCTTTCATATGGAAGTGTCAAAATATACTAAAACAAGAGAGTCCTTTGGGCCTTTATCCCCAAGATATCCTACCCTAATTAATGTTTAAAATATTGGATCTCCCTAAAGGGGTTTCTTTCCAACCACAACTCCCGACTCTCTACTCCTTTATATCCATGTACATATTTGCAAGAGTGGCCTACATTTCATTAGCATGTATTTTGGTCGAGGAAATTGTAGGTGCCTATTCATGTTGCCATCAATGAATGTTGGACACTGCAAAACACCACCTTGTCCTTTGAATTAGCTATTCAGGCATTATATAACATTTTCTTAGAAGTTATACCACTGATTTCTTCTAGATTGTTTTGACAACCCCAATTAAAATGAGTCAAAAGGGAGGTTGTATGTACCATGTATAAACATGTGGACAAAAGAAGTGTGAAAGGTTGGAATAAAATATCAAGGAGCATAAATCATGCAAATACACTCTAAGCAACCTTGTAAATAAGATCATTGAATGTTGTGCTTATTTTACAATAATTCCACTAAGACTCATAATGGTGGGGTAATGGCATAATGGGGCATAGACTAGAGGTCATGTTCGCTCATGACCACTAAGCTCACCAAATTGAGTGACCCATTCTAACTACACCAAAACAATGATGATTAAAAAAGGGCTTAAACTCCTTTTCCTACCTTGATAAATTAACTAGGTGAACATAATAACCCTGATGGACATTGATGCAATGATTATAATCCTTTCCTTCAAAATGTGGGTTACCTTTCAACATTGCAATGATACTCTATGAGAATTTGAAGGTACAACACCCAATTCTCTATGTTCATTTTTGTTTCAAATGAAACGATGCAGGAAAAACCTTTGTCCATGCAAGAATAATGCCTCCAAGAGGATTATATGAATCTTATATCTCAAGAAAAGGTTTGTGCCAAGAAATCAAGTTCATGGTACCACCTAGTACCCATGCAATCTATTTTCAAACGAGTGATGCATGTTGACGAGAATGATTAGGGAGGCATTTAGGGAACACCTAAGGAGGCCTAACTTTAGACCAAGACCCTAGGCCGAAATGAAAATTACATGTGCAATTAGGATAGAATCAAATACACCTACTTACAATACCATCCCTACACATGCACAAAGGTGAACCAAAATAGCCAAGTGGGTTAATGTACATTGAGTGAACGACGAACGAGAGGGAAAGGGCAATGAATCAACATGCAACATGACTTTACAAAGGCAAACAGAAATAACTGAGTGAGTTAATATACATGGAGTCATAGAGAAAAGAGAGGGAAATGGCACTAAAGCAACATGATGTGTTTGGAAATGATTAACGATTGCATAATGTTGCCATAAAGGTATAACCTAGAACTTTTTGTTTCCCTAATGATTGCAAGATCCGTGCTGCAACTAAATCATGTGGGTAACACCACATGCTAAATAATCACCCTCACAAGGATGTTCAGCTTTGCACCATGCATGAGTCGGAGGCTTTAGCATAAGGAAACCAAATCTTGATAAAACCTTGAAAGGGGGTTGACAAGAATAAAAGACCGTCGATCCCTTAGACATGAACTTGAAGCCATTATACCGACATGCCATATAGTGAATTGGAACAATTGGTTAAAATGTGAGTGTGTCATTATATGAACATGCCATTCAGTGAATTGGAACAAATGGTTGAAGTGTGGGCGCCCAAATGAGTTACTTCCGTATAGGAAATGTTCAAGCTCAATGATAGATAGCAAAAGAGAACGTCAAAGTACACCTACTCCCCAACCAAGGGTTACCACCAATTGCATTCGCCACAATGTCGAGGTGTTTCAATTGGAGCTGCACCTATGGATCCTACCAATCATGGAACAAGAGATATTATCACAAATTGACCGACAGGTATCATGAGTACTTTCGAATCCAAACACGTTAATCTAAGCAAACTTGTTCCTCTTGCTGACAACTAGGAGAAGGTTGCGTAAATCATAGGACCTTTGTTGTTCGAGAGTATGTTAACTAGTAGTGCCAAGTGAGCGTCCATTTATGATATCTAGTTTTACCATGTTTTTTGCTAGTTATTTTCGAGATACACCTCCTAAATCTCCCTATTTTGTTTCCACCTTTTCCACCTTTTGAATTCCTTTTCACTTTTTCCCTACTCATTGTTGTCACTTCAATTATTTCCATGCCTTCATTCTTTTCATTCTCCTCATCTTTCTTGGATTTCCCACCACACTTCCATAGCTTTCTCTTTTCCTTCCATTGTAACTACATTGCTCCACTCTTCCCCATCTAATTCCTCGTACCCAATATCCTTCTCCCATTCCTTGCAACAACCCCTCGGGAGCTCCTTATCATCACGAGTTTTTCATCGACTAGGCCCTTGTGATGGCGACCCACTTTCATACCACAAGAGCACGCGACCGACCATGCACCATATTGATTACCCCGCTCAAGGACTTGGATAAACTCATGCTTTGTCTCAATTGAGATTACATGAAAGTTTGATTAGACCCAGCGTTGAATTACATGAGTGGCGATTGCTCCATGATGACCCAATTTCCACAAAGGGTTGAATTGTATGAATTAGGCAGCAATGGCTAATCTTGGACTTCTTACTGGCTTCTTAGTATGATTGATATTTAATGTGTCAAAAAAGTACAAACTGAGTCCAATAAGGAAATGGATATCAATTTTATACTATGAGGACTAGGCGGGGGAGGGTGTTCCACTTCCATATGATAATTCAATCCACATAATTTGAGGCTAATTCACCAAATTATGGAAATTTTGCTGTCTTATGGCCCATGTTCAATTTGATTTGAATTATAATGCTAGAAGAGAAGTGTATTAACAATGAATTAGACATTTTCCAAGTCGATTACTGTTTGATTTACATTCTTGTTTAGGGTTGGCTGCTATATTCTGGCATTCCTACAGACCAGACGTGTGAGAAACTCCTGGAGAAGTGTAGGATTACGAGAAACATTAACACTAGCAAAATGTCAGGCATTTTGACCGTTTTGCAGGAATGTCAATATTTTCTCCAAACATTTTTTGTACATTGACATTTCCTTCCTGTACTTATTTCTAACTAGATTGAATTGTCGAAAATAACAGATTTCTTGGTGACTAAAGTAAGGCTCACGATCATTTAAAAGACTCGACATACCTGAAATCTAGCCCTTCTTTTTGTAGTAATGCCGGTGGTATCGTCCCACTAAAGTGATTGTTTGCCAAGTTACTAGGCCAACGTTTAAAAACAGCGAACAACATTAAACAGATTCATAGTAAATCGAAATTTGAGTGTACGAGCTAAGGTTTCATGTGCATTTTGATGGGAGAAAAACAATTCGACATTTTCATACTTACAGGTATATTAATCTCGTCAAATTTGAAAGCGAGTCAGGGATTTCACCGCTCAAATTGTTGTTGCTTAAATCCCTGCATTATTGTTACATCTTCTATTTACTTTGGTAAATCTGAGAGTGAAGCATTCATGGATTGAACGGTTCAAATTATATCCTCTAAATGATTTTCCTAAAAGGTTTACAAAGATAGTCTCCCAATGATTTATTTATGCAAGTGCCATGGGGCTTTCAGTTCTAGTTTTTGGCATTAGTGTAGGGTTGAATTTCTATAAAGTTTGGCAAACCTCCTTGCAACTTATCATGATCAAACAAACTATGCATGACAAAACAGTGACATACTTCCTATTTATTTCTTCGACAGGATGAATGATTATACAAGTACTTATCATACATCCAATTAGTGAGATCATCTTACAATATAACAAGTTCATTCAGCCTACTGATGCTGCTGGGAAGAGTTCCCATTAAACCATAATCAGATAGGGATCTGCATGAATATGAAACAAGAGCACGATGAGATTAATACAATCCCGTATCATTCCATATAATCATGATGTCCAAGAAACTCTAACTTCAAATACATCTTTGTTACTCGAGGTAGACTTTGGTTCGTATCGTCACAATCGATCCACGGGTACTCGTATAGTCGTGGCAAGCATGGGTCGCCAATAAAGTTTAGTAAGCTAGGAAATGTACTGCTGATTAAATCTCGTATAGCCAGAACTGTAGTTGATAATTGCAAAGGAATAGGGTGTATTAAGCAGCTAAGATTCATGACATGCAGTTATAGGTTATAATGTTCATAACTAATCATTGTAGTCTAGTCAATGTGGATGCTAAGGGGGCAGCATTGGACCTACCGTCAGTAGAGGAGGTGGGACTAGTGTCATTCATGGGGTTATCGAACAGCTGCAAGATTTCGACTGCGGCTATGGCAGGACCATAGAGTGAGCCAGGCAAGGCTTGAGTAGCATTAATTACAATGTTGTCTGTGTAAGGTCCCAAGGGTTTACTACTGTTTGGGTTGATCTCAACCCCTTTATAGAGGCTAGACGCTAATTTGAAGATGTCGACGGCATGGTGAAAGAGCTCCTGATTTATGGTCACGTCGAACACACGCCTGCCGGTGCCATTGCAATGTGAATCGGACTCGAAGAACCATAAGACCACGTAGTAACTGTGGCTGCCGATCCATGTGCCACTATTCAATGTATACTGTTGTTCCTTTACATCATAGGTACTATTGGTGTTTGCTATCCAACTGCTCTGCATGACGGCTTCCGGAGGGAGACCAGAAAGCCCACCTACTCGCACCGGTTCGGTCGTCTCCACTGTATGAACATTTAGCGAATATGGATTACTCCACCACAACCTGTCAATGGTGTCATATGGATACCTGTCCCACATGAAAGAAACCGTCTTAAGACTTTTTAAGTGTGTCTCTCCATCCATCTTTCATTTCATAAGGATGGTGTTGGAACTGAGATTTAATTACTCACCTTACTATGGTTGGGTGGATCGAATCTGTGGAATTGAAGTATTTCCGATCCACTGCTCGCAATGCAATGTTAGAAGCATTGATGAACTTCACCGAGCTCATATTCGATGGCAGCGGACGCAACTCCAAGGAGTTTATGAAGGGCGGATCGCTACTGCCTGATGCAGCCGACAGACACACGGACACAGACGAGCTTCCGGTGAGTGCGCGGACATACATCTCTTCGAACCATGGATTGAGCTGAGGCAAATCAATGAGAATCTCCACGCCTTCATATGTGTCCACGATCATGTGGAAGCTAATCTGATTGCGTGTGCGTATCGCATAAAACAGGGCGGTCGATGGGCCATACCAAAAGGAAGCACGGATCAAGTAGTAGTTTCCGGCTATGGCGGGCAGGGTGTAGCAGAACTTGCTCTGGTTCATGGCCTTATTAGCGAGGAAATATCGCAGCGTGGTCAAATGTACCAGATCACCTGTCATGGTAGTGGGTGGGTTCACTAAACGGGTGAAGGACCACTTCTTAATCTCTGGCCACTTCAGTGTGTCCGACGTCCAATTTATCATGTCGTCGCTTGTGTAATTTTCCTCTCCCCCACAATCGATACTTAAGAACCCTAGAGCAACATAAACTTGTCAGAAGCATTATTGAATGAATTAAGATCCTACAAATGAAATCTAGAGACCATACACATCTTTGGATTAGTGTATATGTATATCAATCAAACTGAGCTTTAATTTATATATATACACCCACCGGGTTCTTGAGCCATCGTGCAGTAAGGGAGGAGTATCTCATTGGTGGTAACTAGAACCACAATTAATAGAAGAAGAACATTAATCCATGTACAATCTGGGCTACCAGAGAGTGAGACCATTTGGTTAGCGGTGGCAATGGAATGGAAGATTAGCTATGGATGCAAATAGATCATTCCGAGAACTAATAATGGGGGATTTCACCTTCTTCTTCGGACATAGAAACAGCTATTGAAGTGTCCATTGCCCCCACAAAAGCTTAATTTAAGAAGAAGAGAGAGTAGGTCAGTCAAAAGAGAGTATGACAGAAATGAAGGAATCCATTCGCACCATGAGAAGCTCTTATGGTTTTTTCTCTATTCTACACACACACACTCTCTCTCTCTCTCATACTTTCCCAAAACACGACCAATGGGGGACTTAAGTCCATCATATCTGCAGTGAAGTGAACTGACCCATTGAAGAAGAATATTAAAAGAACTATGTAGTTTTGATTAAAGGAAGTATTTCTAGCCAAAATCAGAACTGGTTTTGGCACCCTGATCAAGATAACAATCAAGATAAGGCTAAGGTTGCCCTATTGCTTTTGTTCTTCAGTTCACAAAACGCCTCACTCTGCCTTATTTTGACAGGTGTATTTATTTTGGCTTGTTCAAACAAACTAAAAATCAACAATTCTGGAACTCGTTATATGTTCTATAATTTGATTTTTTTGTAAACATATTGGTATGTTTCTCTGTATATTTATCTTTTTGAACAGCCCCACATAACCTACATAAGGAAGGCAGGCCACTTGATTGATTGGTTCCATAAGGGCACATCTAGTGATTTTGGGATGAGCCAAAACTTCTCAAAATAAAAGCTTGCCTTTATGTCTGTGTCAAGAACATTAGAATGAGTACAATCTTAGGTGAATTGTTGTGTAAAGATGTGTTACTGCATGCTCGCCTAGATGTAGAATGTTGGGTAGGAGGATAGGGTCTACTTACTACATAATATTATTGTCATCAAAATCAGAGGCATAAATTTATTAAGAGAACTTGATGGGATAGCATTAGAGTAATAGAATTTGAGAGAGCCTGAGTTTGATCCTCGCCATGGCCCCCATGTCATTGATCTGCTTGTCAATGATGTTAAGCCAAAGAGCCTCTTAAGACATTAGTTACGAGGATAAAGACAAAGTAATACTTTTCTTTTTCTTCTATATAAAGTATTGTATGATTTAGTGTGTGTGATATTACATTTTAGTTGTTACATTAGGTTCTTCCATTGTAACAGTCTTTTCAAAATGAAGTATAACTTGTTCTGCATTGTTATTGAATCTCTCTCTCTCTCTCTCTCTTTCTCTGTCAATCCCTTCCATTGTGTTCTAGTTTTTCCTACAGAACCCCTCCACCGATCCTAGGCTCGGCAACAACGTTGTTGGGAGCCGATTACTTATGCCCTCTGCAGGATAGAAATCCAAAGTTTACCCTTTAATTCATTATTTTCTGTTACTTGTCTTTCCCTCTTTATTTCCCTTCTCTCTGTTTTATTTTATCATTACCTCCTTCTGAAATCTCCATATTTAGTTTCCATCTTGTACTTACAGTTGTTTCCATCCTTTTCCCATCTTCACCTTGTAAATCTGCCATACCATCAATTTCTTCCATTTAGTGCCAGCTACCTCTGCTCTAAATGAAGGAACAGTGTTAGGCTGCTCTAAATGAAGGAACAGTGCTAACTAGATGAAGAAGAGGTGTGGCAGGGGTTTCCGATGCAATCAATCTCCCATCTTTCAAAATAGGGAAACTTGGAAGTTCTTCTATTTACCAGAATGCCCCTGGAAGTTCCAAATTTACCAAACTACCCCTATGTCCAAAAAATTACACTTTATAAAGTAATTATACACTCAAATCTACAAGCCCTATTTACCAAAGATGGAAGAAATGGACCCGAACTAGCCCTATGTATCAAAGATTTGAGTGTATAATTACTTTATAAAGTGTAATTTTTTGGACATAGGGGTAGTTTGGTAAATTTGGAACTTCCAGGGGTATCTTGGGTACTTTTCCCTTCAAAATATTATGTTGCCAATGTACGTTGTACATATACATATACATACATACATGCATACATGCATACATACATACATATATATATATATTTATAATATATATATCATTATATGTATGTATGTATGCATGTATGCATGTATGTATGTATATGTATATATATATGGATGTATGCATGCATGCATGTATGTATGTATGTATATGTATTATATATATACATATACATATACATACATACATACATACATACATACATATAGTTCTGACAAGAGTAGAATATACCTTCTTCAAATGATACCCTTCACATTAATTTTTTTCTCATAGTTCACATTCGACCTCCGAAGACAAATACTTCTTTGTGGTGCCTGCTAGATAGATACCTCCAATCCCCTTTACTATTTCTTAATTAACTTTCATTAGATTTAACATAAATATGCTAACAGCTCATACGGCATCGCCAATGTTTGGTCTCATACAAACCATTGTAGACATCAAACTACCAATGTTTGATGTCTAAGGAACTTTAGCCTTGAAATCTCCCACTTCCTCCATCTATCAAGATTGATCCTTCCATAAGTGAAAGCGACTTGTCAAGGGTGTACTAACTTAATTGAGTTGGCATTATCCATGCTAAATCTTTGCAAAACACGATCCACATACTTTGACTAAGATAACTAGAAAATATCTCTATGTTTATCAATGGTGATTTGCAAAATCTCTCTATGGTTATCACTTTGTGATTTGTCTCTCTATGTTTATGTCAAACTCCTTTGGCAATTGTTGCTTCAACCTTTTTATATCGATCATATCTGAACTTGCTACTAACATCATCGAAATAAAGTTGTAAAATGATATAGTTGAATCTTTATCATTTGAAGTTGTAACTTTGCTCAATTTTGAAATTCTAGAAACCTTCCTTGTGCATGATGCCATCAAACCTTTAGTACGAGTGTCTTGGGGCTTGTTTTAGGCCATAAAAACTTTTATTTCATTCACATACCATCTTTTCCTTCCCTCTTCCTTAGAAACCTTCTAGGAGGTGATGTGTATCTCCTCACCTAAGCATCCATGAAGAGATGTAGTTTTCCGGTACAATTTTTCAAGATAAAGATCTTCAATATTGACAATACCCAATATTGATCGAATAATATTGAGCTTCACAATGGGAGCAAAAACGTTACTGTAGTCAACTCCTTCCTATACTAATCTTCCACTTGGTACACCCATTTGTTATGAGGTGCCTTCTTCCCCAAATGTAACCCAACTAGTTCCCATGTTTGGTTGGATATTCTCTACATCTTATTTTCATGGAAAGATCTTACTAGCTAGCTTCACTAGTATGATAACCTTTATCATAACATTCACACTCTCTGTCATAAGCCAACAGTAAATAGTTCATATATCTTATTAGGCCCATGTGATCAAGAAGAAATTCTCAATACATGAGCTTGGGTAGGAGTCTCCAATGTGTCAAACTATTGTGCACTATTTTGTCTAACAAGTTCTTCTACTTGAGGATTCACTATGCTATGCAAATGAAAACAATTAGATTTCATGGTTTTATCTTTCTTCCACTCCATACATCCTCTAGTTTGTGTGCTCGAATGGAACCGGTGGGCCTTGATTGACCAAGTAAGCTAATGTGTTGAATGCTTCTACCCAAAATGGCTTTTGTAGACTTGATTGTATGCGAATGCTTTTATCTGTTTTTCTCAATGTTCAGTTCATACACTTAGTTCAGCCATGATTCAAAGTGTACCAACATAGTTTTCTCCATTTTGATCCTGTGCTTATAGCACAACTTCTTGAATTTGGTGTATTCATGCTCAACACCATTGTTAGTTTCATGCTTTCCAATCTTCAAACTTGTCTCTTTTTCAAGAGTATCTTTTTTCTCCCAAAGATCTCAAACGTTTTAGACTTATGCTTTACTTCTAAGAGTGATCACTGTTAAAAGTAATCAGATAGTGTTTCCAACTAATAGATGAAAGAGTCAGTGGTTCCCAAACATCAGATGAACTAGCTCTACCCTTTCTTTCTTTAGGGTTATGCTACTTGTTTGAAAGCTAATTTTCTTATGCATCTAAGGTTACAATCGCCACTTCTGTATATGTAAACAGATTAAATTGCAGGCCTGGAACTTTCCCCTTTAAATGCTTACTTTTAATCCCCTTCTCTTTCATGTGGCAAACTTTTTAGTGCCAGAAGTTGGGATGTTCATTTCCCATTACAACTACAATTGAACAATGTGTTTATGCTTTAGTTTCATGCAAACAATGGTGCTCTCTTCTCCACGAGAAATAATCATTGCATCCTTTGAAATGTTCCAGTTATCACCATGGAAGATTGTAGTGTAAGTTTTGTTAACCAACAACTCTATTGAGATTAGGATCTTTCTTAGCTCAATATTCCTAACATTCTTTAGCACCCGAATAGATTTGTTCAGTTTATCCTATTAACTACAATTCTATCAAGAATAACACGACATTAATAATCACAACAACACAACTTTCCAAGGTTGCAAGGAATTCTCTCATCGAAGTAACATGGAATGATTCTCTAGAACCTAATACCCAAGACTCTTCCTTTCTCTTGAAAGAGCATATAAGATGTATCATCTCCTCCTATGGTGGACGTAACATTTGCCTTTGCCTTTGCATCGTGGTCGTTAGGTGTACCCTTGTAGTGATTTCTCTCAACTATGTTCTCCTTTAATATGACCCAACTCCCTAAATACACGCTAGTGCTAGATACTGCTTATCTTAAACTCAATGTCATGTACTTCAAGACTAAGTACATCTTAACTTGCCCACAAAATATTCTTCTAGTTGACCTAACTAGTCAATCCTCTTACCCACCTTCCCTCTTTTCTCGATACATTCTGTCCTACTCATCTATGGTTTCCTAAATTAACATCTTATTGACCCATATGGTTGGGTGGCACACTAGCCACTCCTCATTTGGGGCACTATTACAAAATGTGCATGCTAGTAATACATCTGGGGATAAATTGCCAACTTGGGGTTGATCGTTGATAATACACTGAGGAAGGGCAAGAAATTCAAAAACAATTGAGGAAGCCCTTGAGAATACTAGGGCACAATGGCAAAACAAGACAGAACAAGTCGCCCTACTGAATCTAAGGGCATACCAATCTTACAAATTGAATGACAATATCGATGGTGGAGATTTCCTGCTTGTTATAATGGAATCATTGAAGCATCATGTTTACAATACTTTGATAGAATGCTAGAACCGTGTACTAATACTTAAAATAGACAAAATGGGTCATGAAGAATGTTAGGATTTGACATGCAGGCTACAATTTTATGGGATGGGTGATTCAAAACAACAATCTCATTTGAAGTCCATTGTTATATTCAAAAACTTTTTGTTATGAAATACTCATTGATAATTTTTTTTTATGTTTTTTGATTAATCTCGTTCATCTATGATGTATTTGCAGCCTTCTCTAAGCATTTGTTCGAAATTTCAAGTGTTCAATGAGAATTTCATGTGCCGAGGTACTTAAAGAGTTTCAAAACGACTACAAAGGTGAGCCTGGCTTATGAAGGGCTGTTTTATTTCCAAACAATCATAATGATCTTACATTGGTCTCTAGATATCCATGTGATTCTCCACCTGATTATCAGGAAATTCGGAAATAGCAATGAGGGTTTTATGACCCAGTCATAGTCAAAGAAAGAAAGAGAAAGGAGCTTGTAAGGGATTATATATGGAATCTATGTCCGTTCATCTCTTCGTCTCTGCAGCCATGATACACATCAGATGGTTATGGTTACCACAAACTGACAACTTGTGGCATAATTAAATATAGGCCAATGCATGACATGACATGATTGATTGATTCTATGTTATTCTTTCTCTTATAGGAGCCAACAAATAACCGGATTTGCCTGAATAATCCAGTACTTAATGTAATAATAGACCATCGGAATGGCTGTGCTTTCAGGATGGATTAATGTCCCTGTTTTGCTCATTAATATCATTGCAATCAGCACCAGCTCCGACCTCATCTTCCTCCGCACTCTGGCTCAAGGAAAGTGTTGGTATTTCTATATTCATGCAGCAGCCAATTCATGTATATGCTACTTACTCTCAACTGATTCATGGATTAATCATTAATATTTATACTGCAGTGGGGTTCCTTAGTATAGATTGTGGATCATCCGCCAAGTCCAACTACACCAACTCATTGACAGGACTGGAACGTCATATGGACGCCAGACACCGCGGTTTGGCCGGACATCGGGAAATGGTCTGCCACGACTAGTGTGAATCTGCCCACCAACATGATGGATGAGAAGCAGTACTCCAGTCTGCGCTATTTCCCCACCACTATTAGTAGTAAGGCCCTGAACCAGAGCAAGTTCTGCTACACCCTGCCCACCATAGCCAGTAGCTACTACTTGGTCCGTGCCTCCTTCTGGTTCGGCCTGGTGCCGACGATCTACAAGACGCGTGTGAACGGGCAAATCAAGTTTCGTGTGATTGTGGACAACTACGAAGGAGTGGAGATCGTAATTGACAGATCGCAGAGATCGATCCACGGGTGAACGCTTCTGGACAACCAGTGTTTGACATCACTGTTAATGGGGATCTGTTTGTAGAAGGCATGGACATCTACGCCTGGGCTGGGGGCCTGTATCGTGCGTATGAATGCCACCACTCCTACCTCCTCCTCCGATGGTATGCTATGCATGTACAGACACACACACACACACACATATTATGTAATGCGAGATATATCCATTCATTCCTCTACATTATTGAACGTCTACATGTTTGTTTAGTTAAATTTAAACAGTTTTGGCTCTACAAGATTTATTCGCAACCTTGGGAAGTTTACTCGGGGACCCATGCTTAACTCAAGGATATAAGTATTTGTGGATCGATTGTGATTATTCAAACCCACAAAAACCGGCTAGAGTAACATCTATGTGTGTAGTAAGATTCTACAATTACTTGTCTCTGTGTGAAGCTCATTGTGGCACTGTTTCATATTCATGCAGATTGTTATCTAACTATAGTCTGGTGGGGAATCTTCCATCGAGTATCAGTAACCTGGATCAGCTTGTCAAGTTGTAAGTAGATCTCTTTTGACCCAGCACCGTCCAACAATGATAATTTACACTACAATTTATTGTAATAATTGTACATCATATCTATGCGCAGTCTGTTTTATAATTTACGGAGTATCCAAACAATGTATTACTCGTATACATAATTAAAAGCAAACCGAAGATATTTTAACACAATTTTGCATAACTAGATATAACTTAAGACATGGCTCATTAACTTGCTCATTTTAATAATGTGCAGGGATCTAAGCAATAACAGTTTCAGCGGTCCGATCCCTGCCTCACTTTCAAATTTGCCGAAATTAGAATATCTGTAAGTATCCCCACATCGAATTTATTTTCTCACCTAAATGCGTGTCACAAGTCCCTTTCCTTCAGATACTTCAAATTGTTTGCTATGGTGAGTATGTTTTGATCTGACTTTTTAGTAACTTAGCGAACAACAACTTTAGTGGGACAGTACCAGAAACGCTCCTACAAAAACAATCATCAAGCGGACTCCATTTCAGGTACGTTACCATGTTTTTAAGTAGATGTGAGCCGAAATTAATATTACTTATATGTTTGGAGAATCTACAATTTTATGACAATCTAATTCCGCATGGTTATATCACATGTTTCTGCTGATTCATACAGAATGTGAGGGCACATTTATTCACTACAATTTCTTTTCCCCAGTTAACCACAATGATGACTATGATATATGTTGTAGAAACCAGTACGCATGTAAAGAGTTGACAACATCTAAGAAATACCATTAGAAAAATATATCACATAATGTGCTTAAATCTCTTAATTAACTTGGTATTTCGCTCCGAATTGTGGATTATATATATAGAATGTGCATACCTTTGTCTGTGGATTATATATAGAATATGCATACCTTTGTTACAAACACAGGAAAGAAAATAATAATACGTATGTCTTTGTGATCTGAAATGTGCTTTATTATATTCGATTGAAGTCATCATAATTAGAAAAGAATTCAGTGACAAGTAGTTTGATGTTTTCGGTTTTTAGTTACGATGGGAATAGCTTTCTATGTGCTACAGGCAGTCCTACTTGCGGAGTTCCCCATCATCATCAAACCACAAAAAGCTTATGATCGGTTTCATTACCGGTGGACTACTATTATTGATTATCTTGATATTAGCAATTCTTTGGTTCTTCAATCAAAGGAGGACTCGAGCAAATCACAATATACATGAAATGCAACTAGTACAACATCAAACTCCCACCCATCCTACACCTTCTGAGCACCGAGATCCTTCTGGTATGTTTTGTAATTGCCCTTAATAGTATAAGAACTCTTCATTTTCTTTTAGCTTTTATTTATGATAAGGACGCTTCATTTACATTTGATTTTAACATACAAATAATGGTTTCAAAGAATCGTAGAAATCAACTTCTGGACGGAAGATAACATTATTTTACTTTGTCTTCAGTCAATGTTAAGACAGAAGAGCTAAGTAATGCTACTAAAGTCCAACAACAATTTACTTTTCAAGAGATCCAAATTGCAACAAATAATTTCTCAAAGGTCGTTGGTCAAGGTGGTTTTGGTCCGGTATATAAGGGAAATCTTCCAAATGGTTTAGAAGTCGTTGTTAAAATATTATCAACCACCTCAACACAAGGACCACAAGAATTTCTCAATGAGGTATTTGGTTTCTCTACATCTATATGAAATATTTCTTTTCTTTTTTGTGCATGGATCATGGAAAGTACTCTTCCATATAAAAGGATATTAGCATCACTGACGTAATGAATTTCAAAAAATATCAATTCACTTACAACCTAACTCCTTTGCAATTTGAAAGAGATCGATTTGTTCTAGAACAAATAGAATGCCATAATAAATCCTTGAGGGGTCTAAAAGTATAATCTATTCAATTAAAAGATCTTATATGGAACTGTCCCTACAGACGTAGTAGAAACAAGGTAAATCATATGGGTTGATTTAAGGATCATTTGGCCTCAATGAAGAATCCACTTTTTTCCCTTGTTGCAAACTTGTGCATCTCCATGACCTTTTTTATTTATCATAAAATCACTGTGACCTTCTTGTTATTGCATTTAAGTTAGTTTATGTTAAGATTTGTCCTGGTACATAAATTCCTATATTTGATTTTTAGCACTAATGTAAATCTTCCCTTAGACTTCTTTGGTGTTAAAATAAATCTTTCCTAGATCACTATACCATGTTTGCTTTCATTCTTTGGCAATGTTCAGGCCTTCTCTTCACGTTGAATTAGTGATGTTAATACATTATTGTCACCAAAAAACATTGATTACAATTCACTCCATTTTATGTTGGGCTCATAAGTTTGGGATACTAACGTTTTCTTTGGAAATTGTATGTCACTCTTCTCATAATTTTGCTATACTAACTTTTTCTTTTGAAATGTAGGTTACTCTTCTCTCTCGTGTGCACCACAAAAACCTTGTTGGATTTGAGGGCTATTGTATTGAGGAATCTCTAGTGTTGGTTTATGAATTTATGTCAAATGGTTCATTGCATGATTCCATATCACGTAAGATAACCTATACTTGATCTTCGTTTGCTCACATTTGTCCCCAACTGGAAGCTACTCCTTTGTCCCTAAAAAGTCACATATTCATTTCATCAATAAATTAGGGATATGTAGGATAGTATTTTATATCATTTGAACAAACGATCCCCATTCTATTGAATATCCCATGTTGCATTAAATTTATGGTGTTTTAAGATTCTCGAAAATGAACAAGATTTGTGGTTTTGTAGAAACTATAATTTAATGGTTTTTTCTCACAATGTAACGTAATTATTTACTTAAGGGTGACTTTACATTAGAAGTGTTTGTTTCTTTATTGATTACAAAAGGAAGAAAAGAAACACAAACTCTAACATGGCTTGAGAGATTACAAATTTTATTTGATGCCGCACAAGGTAAGGAGATTTCCATATTCTTATCATTTTCATACCATAAGTGCATATTGTGTGTTAAAATGATGATTTTTTTATATAGGACTTGCGTATCTACACCATGGATGTAACATTATTCATAGAGATTTGAAGAGTAGCAATATTTTAATATCTAAAAATCTCGAAGGGAAGATGTTTGACTTTGGAATATCTAAATTCAAGTCCGTTGATTCATATACAGAGAACATAGCAACAAGGCTAGTTGGTACTTTCGGGTACATAGATCCATAGTAAGTCTTTGGGCTTATAATCATGACAAGGGAAGAAATTTTATACTATTGATAGAAGATTTGAAAGCAAAGTATGGTGGAGGATTATTTGAATAATTTTAATGCAGAGATTAATTAAAGAGATGAGGAAAAGTGCTGGGTATGGTAAAAGCTTCATCAAGAAGGAGAAGAGTTCATTTACAATATTTCTTTATTTGTTTTTTAACTTTTGTATTTTTATTTATTGGTCTTTACTTCTGGAAAAGGAAAGCGAGTAAATAATTATTTATTTGACATGTATATTTCTTCTAATATCGTTATTATTATTATTATTATTATTTAAATAGGGGTTGTTTTTTATATTGTTTAATGTATAGAAACTCTAGAAAATCCCCGAGAATTCCTCAAATTTTGATGGTATTCTATGTTCACTTTTATATCATAGGTATGCGTCCACATTACAATTGACAAAGAAGATTGATATATTTAGCTTTGGGGTGGTTCTCTTGGAAGCATTATGTGGACAACCACCCATCTTGAAAGATATGGAAACAAAAAATGGAGATATCCACATTGTGGAATGGGTATGATAACTAATCATTTAGAAATTATATGATGGTTAATGATATTTTGAAGAAACTTTGAACACGTTCTATTGTTGGATAGGTAAGACCGGCATACGAGCGAGGGATCATAGAAAACATTGTTGACAAACGACTTGAAAATAAATATAATTTATCACCCATATGGAAAGTTGCAGAGATCGCCATGACATGTGTCCAATTTGAAGCGGTAAAGAGACCTACAATGAATGGTATTTGTACTGACCTAAATGAAGCCATAAGAATGGAATCTAGTCATGAATCGTCACCGTGGACCACCAATGAAGTTTCAACAATGTATTCACATGTACAAGTTCAATGATGAATACTGTTGTTAGTAGCAATGCTTACATCACATGTATATGCATAGCTTGTAAATATGTTTTCTTGGACTTTTAAGTAAGCTTTTCTATAATAATAAAAAACTTTATATTTAATATATTGAATTGGGTGAATATGCATTTCAAAACATGAGAGAGCTTGATTTTATCAAATTATTAAGCATCTTAGTCTATTAAGAATAATTTATTGACATGGAGCTTATATGATACATAGACTTTAGTTTTGTTAATATTCTTTAATTTGGTTTCAATGTAAATGTAGAGAACATTTTACTGTAAACTATTTTAGTTTTTACCATATATTAGAAATCTAGATAGTGAAGGACATTCTAATGCCACCATGAATCTAATACAATATGAGACATTTTAATGATGTTGTCATAAATTTTTAAATGGTCCAAGGTATATGTGACTGAGGAAAAGAAGGTTCATATGAAGCTTAGTAATGAAAAACTGGAGTGAGTAAATTATCTTGCTTGAAAGTGCATCATGGAAGGAGCCATTTGACATAAATTCATAAAGTTCCAACACCAATAATCTCTATGGAATAACCCACAAATCCAACAAGGTTCTTATGATGAGCACGAGAGAGTAGAGTGACCTAGAATTCAAACAAAAGATAATCTATGTTTTTATCTCTATTCTACACACACAAAGTCATTCTCTGTCTCATATTTTTCCCAAAACATGACCAATTTGGGATTTAGTCATTATCCCTATGGTGAACTGAAGTGACCCTAAACCCTAAACACAAATATAGTCACTACCTGAACCGTTGATCTCGATATTCTATCAAACAAATTCTAATCCTACTTGTTGCACGCCTTAATCCACTCTATTATCAAGAATTCATCACAATTAAATCCATAGCTGACTGAATTATTCATTGCCAAATCTCCTATTGCATCACATTAGTTGATCACAGTCACCAATTTCCGGCCAAATGACGGTGTCACGCACCCAATGGATTGTATTGGAATGGTCAGTGTAATTTGATGCCTCATAGGACCAACAATCGATGGTCAAGAACCCTTAGGCTAGAGAAATCAAACAATGGCAACCTATGACATTAATGAGAGATATATGCATGTATGTGTATGTTTATGTACAGATATGAATGTACGGAGTAAATTGCCCAAGGGATTTTGAGACAGGGTGGAGGGGAGGAGGTGGAGTTCATTGGTGCCAAGGAGAGTGATGTCTAGAATTAAGTATAGAAGGGGAAGGATATTCATGATCGACACACAATGGAGGCATTTTATAATAATGAATTGGTAACTCTTCTTCTTCTACTGTTATAGTCTTCTAATGCTCTAAGATTAATGATGGTGATACAAGCTATTAACCATTTATCGTTCCTATATAATAAAGGCTGATTCCCAACACCTAAGATATCATCATGTTTCTTACACATTTGAGATTGGAAATATTAAGCCTGATAGGGTTTGTGACAACTAAAGAATCCATATTGTTTCCCTTAACAATATAAATATGAAGCTAAGATACCATTATAGGGACTTTACGTCCAAAGGTTGAAGACACGAGATTCTAGTAGTGTGGGCTAGGCATTTATCTTGGCAATCATGTTACCTCTTCCAAGGTACTAGTTATCCCATTCTACACTTGTTGGTATGGGATATCCATGATAGATTGGCTATTTCTCGATCATAGCCCGATATATAGGGGGGATTACTTTCCTACTCGTCTATTTACCGTTTTCACTTGAATTTTGTTTACTATATAGTAAGAGGTCCTCAACAAGAATGTATACAAAACACATACACATACTTGTATTTTGTTGACAAAGTTCTTCATGAGTGGGAGAATCGTGATTTTGGTGGGTTTATGTTATATGGTATAGATGATAGGAAAATTTTGAGCTATTCAAGAATAAGATAGCCAACACTCTTTTTGCTAATGTCGACAAGGATAAATGACAAGGTTAGTGAAAATCTTTGATGGAGGACGCATTATCGTTATGGAAATTTTTTCATAAAAAATCAATGATCTAGACTCAACGATTAAACCATTTTTCCCTCGAGAATCCTTCTTTTGAGGAAGGATATCTATGTTGCCTTCGTTTTAATACCATGGCTGAAATTATGGAATGATATGCGTATCATTGAAAAAAGGGAAGCATCAAGGCGATTGGGGAACTAGAAGTTCATAAATGGAGGCACCACATCATGGAACAATTTCTAGACTCAAAGGGGGAGAAAGTAGACCATGTCTGCATTTATTTCATATAAAACACACAGGAATAGGAGGATGTCAATGTGTTGTTCACTTGCTATATCTCACTAGAGAGAATGTCATCCCAGTGACGCGCCATGCCTTATAGAAATTGAAATACCACAGGATGGGGTCCCTAGTTTGATCATGTCAAAGAAATTCGTCGATTAGCCATCCTGCTTAATCCGCTTAATTTGGAGCACATGAGTTAGCTCAAAATAGTCCATAAAATATGCATAGAAAACAATGACATGATAGATAATGAGAAAGGACAAAAAGGTAAATTCTCACTATTTATCAATAGGTATATAAGTTAACAAAAAATGAGGGTTTTTAGTCCCTACCAAAACATTTATCTGTGTTGTCTTTTGTGTGTCTTGTTCACCATTTTTCTACAGAAAAACAACAACTCGTCTGCTTCCCGTTGCTCCTCCAACAATGGCATCAGAATGAAGGACTATGTGCAAGACATTGTCTGTTGTAGAAATCATTTGGTTTCTTTGTCTTTGCCCCTCAGCGTATGATGTTTTTCAAGAACTCAGCAAATAAAGATACTATCTACTACTTGCTATGTTATAACTCATTTTTCACTCTTTTGTGAGCCATTATTGCTTTGGAACACACCATTCAAGAGGTGTTTTCCACTCTTTTCGACCTAAAGATAGTAGAAACAGCAAACATGTATCTACTAGTTTTTGGGTTTCAAAAAACAAGGACTATTTCTAGTATACAAAAGAGAGGATTTGCATGTTAAATGTTTTCTCATTTGAGGTGAGATTCTGAGATTGGAAGTTGCGTTTCATTTACCTTTGGCTGAAATACGAGTGACTCAACATTGTTCTCAGGTGAACCCACATAGCTCTTGTTTTGGGGGGGGCTAGCTGCACATACATACCTTTGAACACATTGATAGTTGTATTTGAGACCTACAAGTGAGTAGTGTCCCAACTATCATTAGGTGCTTAGAGTTGCAATCGACTAGGTTTACTTACCACCCAATGGCTTCTGAAATGTCCGAGGTTTCATGTACTTGACGCAGCGGTTCCTTTAATTCCCATAGAAATTACTCTATGAGTGGAAAAGACCACTTAGAGATCCGTAAATTTGACGAATCCAACATCGGCTTGTGGAAGAATCAGATGAGAGATATTCTGATTCAAAGAGGAAGACAATCTAGTGGTCCCTCTTCCTCCATGGAAATAGAGGAAGTAAATGCAACATGTGATGAGATGGACATCATGGTCTTACATGATATTAGCACACATGTTGGGGTGAATATGGTTTTTTCTCCATCACATATGTTGTTGCTGGACTCTAGTGCATCATTCCATGTTACTCCACATAAAGAGTGGTTTACATGTTATGAAGCCAAGTCACTTGGGAAAGTTAGACTTTGAGACTCACATTAGTGTGATGTGATTGGCAATGGAGATATCTCAATGCACTTTAGTGATGGTTCTCATCTTACCATTAAAAATGTACCCCATATTCCTCAACTAACTCGCAGTCTAATGTCCGTTGGTCAGCTTGATGACAACGGATATAAGGTGATATTTGCTTCCAAATCCTTTCGTATAATGAAAGGAAATATGATTGTCGCAAAAGGGAACAAAGTTGGTTCCCTCTATCCTCTATTTGTTCATAAAAAAGAACATATATTGGTTGTCACAGACCAACAAATGATGAGCATTTGGCATGGTCATTTAGGCCACATGTAAAGAAATGGCATGGAAATTCTATCTCGTTATCGCCACTTACCTAAGTTGACATTCTTTAATTTTGCCTTATCTGAACATTGCCAACATGGTAAGCAAACTAGGAGCACAAAGACCACTGTTAACTCATCCACTAAAAACACCGGGTCATTTGAAACAAGTAATATGTCGTATTCTCTTTTGCCATAGTTGGTGAGATGCAGAAAAGTACCCTAATTTAGCATGATTTCGAAAATGTACAATGCATGCGTACCTATTTTGTGAATGTCAGGAATAGTACTAAAACAGAGAGAGAATTAGTACTCGAGAAGGGAAGTACTATTAGTACTAAGAGGACAGGACTACGTAAGACTCCCGAGAGAGAGAGAGGAAAGAGAAGAGGAGAGAGAGAGAGAGATAGTGTGGACGAGAGAGAGAGAGAGATGATAATAACAGATGATATATTATAGGAAGAGTAAGTACAAGATGACTATGAGGCTTAAGACTGGCGTTGAACCAATTTGGTTCAACATAATGCCTAGTGCCTTCTTTTATAGTGTTCTCAAGAGTAATCCTGAAGCTTCTAGAATGTTCCAGAGAAATCTGGAATATACATTAATTTCCTATAATAAAACTTAAATGAAAATAATATCCTACGTATTACAATGGATGGTATAATGGTTAAGAGTTTGATCCATATAACATAAGGTCATGGGTTCGAGTCTTGCCATATCATGACACTATCTCCCCCTTAAGACGACGAGTGGAACAAGTCGGCGTTGATTGCGGGACTATAGCCGAGCAAATCGACCAAATAATAAAGTTTGTTGCGAACAAGTTTGGAGTCGAGGATGGCAGCAACTTCATACTCCGGGCCGGCTTCCAACTCAAGCGGGGCTGGCGGTGGTGTAACACGATCGGGAATAGTGTTTGCTTGATAAGGTTCAAGAAGAGAGCTACGGAAAACCGGATGTATCTGAAGACGGAAAAGCGGAGGGAGATCAAGGCGGAACGTGACATCATTAACCTTATTAGTAATACGGAAAGGATCGAGTCGTCGATAATCCAACGTGTCGCACGGTCGAGTAGTCTTGATGTGACGATGTAAGAGCCATACTCGATCTCTGATGGCAAAAGAGGAGGGAAGTCGATGATGATCCACATAAGTCTTCTGTGTGTGTTGAGCATGATGAAGATGAGTAGAGAGATCCATCTGGATCTTGCGTGGCCTCTCCAAATGATCCCCGACACGAGGATTGGTAGGTAGCTCCGGGGTGTCGATCACCGACCAACGAGGATGAGAACCGGTATAAGCGTAAAATGGGGAGACCCAAGTCGAGGATTGAACAACATTATTATATGGATCAAACTCTGCAAAGTGGAGAATCTCGGCCCAATCGTCCTGTTGATAACTCAGAAAAAACCGTAGATATTGTTCCAGCGTTTGGTTCGTTGATTCCGCCTGCCCATAGGCCTGGAGATGGTAGCCGGAGGAGAGGTTGCAAGAGACCTTGAGCATCTTGAAGAGATGCTACCAAAATTTGGAGACGATTTGAGGTTCTTGATCACTGATGATACTATCTGGGAGGCCATGATGCCGAAATACCTCACGCATGACAAGGGCAGGGGTTTCCTCGCTAGTGATGGCCTTAGTACACGGCACAAAATGTGCCATCTTAGTATATCAATTGACGACGGTTAAGATAGCATCGAACCCCTTCGAGATCGGCAAAAAGACAAATAGACTGCCATGGCTTACTTGGAGTCGGTAAGGGTTCCAACAAGCCATATGGATGGTGTCGGGGCATCTTTTCTCGGCAACAAGCATCACAAGTCCGAACGTAGTCATCGACAAAACGTCGTATATGGGGCCACCAAAAAGATCGTTGAACGAGATCTAACGTCTTAGTACTACGGAAATGTCCCGCCGTATGGGTCTTGTGACAAGTTTGGACGATTTGAAGGCGACAGGAGCAATTAGGGACATATACAAGCTTTTTAAAGAATAACAAACCATCATGATATTCGAATTGTCGATAGTCCATACCTGGTTGTTGAGATTGAGAACAGGATGCCCGAGAGGTATCGATGTGCGCTAGAATGTCTTGAGCAAAATTATCTGTCTTCAACTTCGCATGTATTGCATCGGTAATCCGGGAGTCCATTGGGGTGTTAAAAATCTGTGTTGTGTGCAATCGTGTTGGTCGGATCACTAGGACGAGGTGCAAGATATGAACGTCGTGATAGCGCATTTGCTTTTCCTTGTTGCTTCCCCGGTCGATATGTGATTTTGAAGTCAAAACGCGTGAGGAATTGAGCCCACCGAGCTTGCCGTCGATTTAGCACCCGAGTGTTCTGGAAATAAGCAAGATTTTTGTGATCACTAAAGAAGATGACCTAATGTGGAGAGCCCTCTAAGAAATGCCGCCATTGCACAAAGGAATCCACGATGGCAAATAACTCCTTGTCATGTATTTTGTAGTTGATTTCTGCAGCATCGAATTTGCACGAATGAAAAGCCATAGGATGTAACTGTTCTTTATCTCCTTGTTGAGACAGGATGCTACTGAGGAAAAAATCCGATGCGTCGGCCTCCATGATGAATGGTTTGTTTGTATCCACATGAGCTAGAATAGGAGCTGATGTAAAGGCTTTCTTAAGATGCTGAAAAGCCATGTCTGCTTCATTGGACCAAAGAAATGCTTGTACCTTTTTCGTAAGTTGTGTGAGAGGTAAAATAATCTTCGAGTAATCTTGTATAAACTTGTGGTAGAAGTTAGAAAAACCTAGAAAAAATTGTACATCTCGTACCGACCGTGGAATTTGCCACTCTAGCACAATTTGGACTTTAGTTGGATCCATGAAGATGCCCTTTGAGGAGATGACGTAGCCTAGAAATTCCATTTGCTTGCAGTCAAAGCTACATTTTTCTAGCTTGGCATAAAGACCATTCTCGCGGAGTCATTTTAGTACTAATCGTACATGAGAATCACACTCTTCCTGGGTCTTCGAATAAATCAATAGATCATCCAGATAGATGATCAAACAGATATCCAAGAGGTCTCTAAATATATCATTTGCCATGTGTTGGAAGACTGAGGGTGCATTGGTTAGACCGAGCGGCACAACAGTATATTTGAAATGCCCATACCGCGTGTGAAAGACAGTCTTCCATTCATGTCCTGGTCGTATCCACACAAGGTTATACGCTCCTCGTAGATCGATTTTTGTAAAAAACTTGGCACCATTAACTCGCTCTAAAAGACTTGATATAAGAGGAACTGCATACCTATTCCGGATGGTGACTTTATTCAAGCTACAATAATCAACGATGAGACGAAGTGAGCCATCTTTCTTCTTGACAAAGAAGATGGGTGCACCGTCCGGAGATTTCGAATGACGAATAAACCTGCTTGCCAAGTTCTCCTCTATGTTGGCTCGAAGGACTTCTAACTCGGTGAGTGACAAGTTGTAAATTGGTCCCCATGGTGGCTCTACTCTTGGTTGTAAATTGATGGGACAATCATAGGGACTATGATGAGGAAGAGTACCGGCTTTTACCTTGTCAAATACATCGGCATAAGGATGATATTTCGCCAGAAGTTGCACTAAGGATTCCTCCTTAATAGTGTTGGAAGGATGTACTGATATTGCAAATAGGAACATTGCCTCCTTGTGTCCTTCTTCGCGTAATTGACATAGTGAAATGGTTGAAACTCAATGAGTAGATTCTTGGGGTTGTCGATGTCGGACTTCTCTTGTTCTCCAATCGATGTCTGGATTATGTAATTCAAACCAAGGTAATCCCAAGACAATGGGATGCTCTGGACTATTAATTATATTAAATTATACTACACACACAAAACTACCTAGGAACACTTGAATGGGTTCTGAATCTTCTACAATATTCCCAGAAGCAATGGGACGACCATCAATGACTACTACAGATGCAGGGCAAGGAGGTTTTCTTAAGGATATCTGAGAAGCTTGGGCAAAATTTAGATCCATGAATCAGGAATTAGCTCCGGAATCTAGAAGTGCTAGGACGTGTACTAGGGGAGTACTTTTAGTACTAACCGTGACTTGGGCTAGGAACACATTGCTAACTTGTTTGGAGGGAATGGAACCACTAATGGGCTATACAGATCTAGGGCTGTCCAACCAAACGGCTCCTATTTTGGCTGGACTCAATTGTTTAACTCTTCATCTAATTGACTAAGGATTTCAAATTTGTTTGAGACACTTGGGCTATTAGTACTATTAATACTATCAGACACTCCTAAGGGAAGAATTGACTCGAGTTTAGTACAGGCTACGATTTGATTGACCTGTCTTCTTGGCCTATGGGGACAATTGATTGCGATATGCCCTGGTCGTTGGTTTTCTTCTTCCGATAACGGGTCAACGCATGGTGTTGATCTCCATCGGTGTCGGAGTATTTGCTTGAGGTATGTCTCGTGCAAATGGTTTAGCCACGACTGAGGCGTAAGTGGGCTCCGGCCTAGAGCATGGTATTTGTAATTGACGTTTCAAACGCCGTTTGACTCCGTAAGAGACTTTGGTTCTTCGCGGAAGGTTAGAAGTAGGTCTTTGACATCGTTTTGCAAGCCGTAGCGAAATTGCTCAATTAGGGGCTGATCATCCTAGGGGATATCTGAAGCGAGTAGACGGAAATCCACCGCGTAGGTAGAGGCTGGACGATCGCTTTGACGCAATTGTCAGATTTTGTTGATCGTCGTCCGGATGTTGTCTATATCTCCAAAGCAAGCTTTAAACTCACTAATAAAGTCTTCAAAGTTATTAAGTAAGGGCGATTGTTTTTCTAGAAGCGGAGCAAACCATGCCAAGGCTGAGCCGCTAAGCAACGTGCCTATTAGGCCGACTCGGGATGCATCAGTGGGGTATCGAGAAGGATGCATCTGAATGACTAAGCGTACCTGATTGAGGAATCCCCTAAATTGCGATCGTGTTCCATCAAGTTTCATAGGAAGTCCAATCTTGGGCTCTTTATGAAATCCTTGGGGACTTGATCCTTGTTGTTGCAATGCTGCTTCGAGTTGTTGCACACGTAACGCTAACTCCCCATGTTGTTGTTGCATTTGCTGTTTTTCTAGGGCGATTTGTTGAAGATCCCCTAACAACCGTTGGTTTTCTTGTTCCAAGGCAACAAATTTTTCTTTTAGACACTGTAGCTCGGAGAAAACGGATTGGTATTCTTGGGCGCTAACAGAAGCCATTGTATAGAAAAAAAAGATAAGAGGATGAGGGAAACCAAAAGAAAGACTAGAGAGGAAAAATTGGTTCAAACAGTCCGGAATAGTACTAAAACAGAGAGAGAATTAGTACTAGAGAAGGGAAGTACTATTAGTATTAAGAGAGAGAGAGAGAGAGATGATGATAATAGATGATATATTATAGGAAGAGTAAGTACAAGATGGCTATGAGGCTTAAGACTGGCGTTGAACCAATTTGGTTCAACATAATGCCTAGTGCCTTCTTTTATAGTGTTCTCAGAAGTAATCTTGAAGCTTCTAGAATGTTCCAAAGAAATTTGGAATATACATTAATTTCCTATAATAAAACTTAAAAAATAATATGCTATCTATTACAATGGATGGTATAATGGTTAAGAGTTCGACCCACATAACATAAGGTCATGGGTTCGAGTCTTGTCATATCATGACAATGAATGGATGGTGAAATATAGAACCAAATAAAATCCAAGCATTTGGTGAATTGTATATGTCTTATTTTCATGTCAATTTGTATATCCTGGAGTACAATTGAAGTACAATTGAATACTAGGTTGAATATTAAACATCTTTATTTGGTATCCATATTCAAATTGTAGAGTAAAACTACATAAACCCTAAATGTTAATATGTGGTTTAGGGTTGAGGAAAAAGTAGTCCCCCACTTGTTGGACGGGTATATCGATAGTTTCGTTGGATAATGTCATATAATCCATCACAATGTAATTGGTAAGAGTAACAATTATGTACCACGTTCATTTATACTATTTGAAACCAACAGACTTGGAACGTAGCTAACTGAAAACCTTTTGTTATCACGAACATTCACAAGTTCATGTATATAATAATGCTAGGAGAAATGAGAAAGTATAATATCATTTTAATACCCCAAACTGGAGAAGAGCATGGTGACCAATCATATGTATATACAAATTACAGTTCAAAAAATGATTAAAAAGTACAATTATGAATGGGTGAATAAAATTAAATGGTAAACAATTACTTTTGTTCTCATATACAAAAACAATATCAAGTCAAGCTATACAATATGCCTAAAAAATCCTCAAAGTATACATTATGCCATCTAAATCAATCTATAAGAAAATCTGGCACACTAGGCTCTTCGGGCGCTGATTGTTCTAGACTATTCTCGTTTGTGTCATCTCCATGCTCTCCTGAATCTGATGTATGTTCAAATTGTGTTACATCTTCTAGGTCCACAAGCTCCCCTGCTTCTTCATCAATAGGTTCCATTGGTTCTCATGAAGTCATTTGGAACATCTCTGTCTCATTGATGTGCTTAGCTTTGACTTCTTGATCCTGATCTGGACAGTCCGAGATTCCTGTGATCCTCATTTTGATGAAGTTAACTTGTGTAGGGTCCTTCTCCAACACAACACAGTTTCGAAACATCTTCAATACACATGTTGTTGTAGTACCTAATGCTCGCATGAACACGAACAAGTATATATAAGAATTAAAGTCTTAAACTTGATCGACAGAAATCAAAGTAAATATATTTTATATACCTGTGCCAGAGAACAAGTCTAGGACCCAATCATCTAGACTCGAGAAGAGCTCTAGGAGGTGGTTGATCAATCTTTGAGGTTTTTGATAAGGATTCACCATACTCTTATCACCTGAAACATGCCTTAATTTTTTTGTGACAGCAGGGCACATGATATAATTTACCACGTTACGCTCGTTGACATGTGCTCTAGCCTTCTTCTTTGTTATTGAATCATAGTAACCCACACAAAAATGTTCGACCGCACTAACCATTCGATCGTCAGGGCTACGTGTAATATTTGTTTTTATCCTATAGAGAAATAAAATCATGTTTTAGAGGTATGAATGTCAACATATAATAACAAGTATCATAATGATTAAAAACTAACTGTGACACACCAATGCATGTGTTTAGTGGCATGACAACTTGACTTCAGAGCTGTTGTGACTAACAGTGATTGCCCCATGCTATGGTATATGATTATCCTCCACAACGGGGCCAATGTTAGTTCGGCGAAATCCTTTACCATCTTCTCGATTTGGGGGTACTTGAAAGGCACATCATCATATGTTGATCTCGCAATTCGGAATCCATATGGTATGTCAACTATCAACAAAGTGTAGTGCCTTCTCGGTAACAAATCGAGCATTTCTTATACTTCCCCATTAAATACACTATAATGTAACTGTTTATAAGGATCAGACCTATGCAAAAAACTCTTCACAGTCTCTGAATCCTCAGGCATTTTCATCTCTTTCCCTTTGGTCATTCTCTTCTCATACTTTGCACGTTCTAAGTGTGTGATAAAGGCAGCTGGAATACCATCATTATTGTCGTTGGTCTTTTTTTATTTTGATGGTTTTTGCAAGTGTCAATGTTGTTAGGAGAGAACATTAGCTTTCAATGTATTAACATTCAAATGACACATACCCATTCTCTAAAACCAATTAAATATTCCTCCAATGCCTTGTAGGAAGAAGTTATCGGGTAGGCTTGCTCCAATTCTTCCCATGTCAGTAAACTCAATTTTTGCATCATAAACTCCTGAATCTTCATGTATACCTTGTGACTATACAATAAATATGAAATTAAAAATTAAAAATCAATAATAATAGAAGAATATCCTGAAACATTGTATACTATAAACCCTTACTTTTGCAATTCAGTAACCATCTCGTCCAAACTAAATTCCTTGGCAACAACTCGAGATAGCACCGATATTAATAGCGTATCATCTTTAATACCCTGTAATGACCTCCAAGGTAAATGTTTCATGTCTTCTGCTAACTCCTCGATTACCAAGTCGCTTTTGCTATTTGACTTCGATTTGATCTCAACTTCTGGATCAATCCTTCCCTTCTTTGACCTCTTTCTGCTCCCACATGCTAAATATTTTTTCCTGGAGATCCCAGACCTCCCCGGTCCGAAAGGCTAGTTGAAACCAAGAATCATATTTTCGTAGCCCTTCTGATTTTCTGCTCTCATCCACTACAATCCCCACTTCTAGTAAACACTGGTGACGCAAACCAGGCCACAACCTTGGGCCAAAATGATTTAATGCATCTAGGTACTCATGATGAAAAAATCAGATCCTTTCAATGCATGACATCTTTTGCCTATAATCATTATCATTGTTATGGTCCCATGCTAGTAGTTTCGGCTCCTCGTGAGTGAGTCCTGCATATACTTTACATTCAGCGTACTTAAAGAAGGGGTTGATAGGGTATTCTTTCACAAGCTATCTATGAGCTTCGGCCAAATGCGATCCTCCAATTACATAATATGTATAATCATCAGCAAAGCTATACTTGAAGTCTACTACTATTGGACATTGATCTTGATCCACCATTACTAAAAATGGCATGACAGTAGCATGAGGATTAATTTTCATTTTGCTCTTCAAGTTTTGCACATGGATAGCGTGCGGCTCTCTAATTTCTAGGGAACGTCTTCCAGTCAAGGGATCAATTGGAGGCCTCTGGATTGAAGTAATTGGCAAATGAAACAGCTACCCCTTACGCACACGTTTTGTCTTAATAATATTTTCTCTTATTTTATTTTGTTCAAACATCAATACACCAGAAGATAGTTGACCCCCCGGAGCCACAACGTCGACTTGGTGCTCTTCTTCTTCCTCCACGAATTCTAAAACCTCTTCATCATCTTCGTCGGGTCGTGGTCGTTTGTTGTATTTCTTACGAACCGGATTTGTCTTTCTAGAATTTTTTGGTGGAGTTTGTGCTTCACCACTCATCATTTCTTCTGTCACATACGGCCGCAGTGCAACTAATAAGTTGTTCATTGTTTGAATGTCTTTATGTAATGACTTGGGGTTGCAACATTCTACTACTAGGTTTCCCTGTTCAAGACACAATCGTCTAGAGCCAACAGAGCTTGAGACATCGATTATAATACTCGAAGAATCACTATCTTCATATTCTATCTTGGTTACATCTCCATAGTTAAATGTTTTTCCAAGCTCCAATTTGCCTTTACCGTTTGACTTAGCTGTTACTAAAAGCAGCACCCCATCTTCCTTGACATAAGAGAGACACCATTCTAACTCTGGGTAATTCTTATATTTAAGTTCAGATGTTTTCTCTTCCTAGGCCCCACCCTTGCTATTTTTGTTCGTTGCAACAAAAGACTTAGATGCTCCATCCCCCGTTGAGTCAAATAGAGTTCTTCTAGAGACATCTTTGACAAAAGAGTCAGAATCTCGATTTGTTGGAGTTTGAATCTTTAGTTTAAACGAAGGAACTTTTTGACGAGAGTCATTGAAATTAAGACAACATCCTATTTAGGTTAATTACGAACAAGACCATACTATTTGAACAAAAACGATGGAGAAAGTAGTAAAATAAAAAACAATTAAACGCAAAACACTAAAAATAGTATCAAAATGATGAGAAAACTGTGATGAGGGACATAAATTTTCTATCTGCAAAACCCTATTTTTTCAATGAAAATCCGTTGCACTACATCCGATTTTCGTTGAAATGAGGGACTGCGGTTGAATCAAGGAGGGAGAAGTCATGTCACAATCCTTAGTAGTGCATGGGATTGTGGTTGAATCAAGTCCTTCAACCACAATCTGATGCACACATTGGATTTTGGTTGAATGTCCTCCTTTCAACCAAAGTCTGATGCAGTGCATCGGAGTTTGGTTGAAAGGAGGGACATTCAACCACAATCTGATGCACTGCATCGAATTTTGGTTGAATGCCTTGATTCAACGACAATCCGATGCACTGCTAAGGATTGTGACATGACTTCTCCTTAACCATCTAGTGAAGTTTAAGTGCATTTTAATTCAATGGTGTGTTTCCTTAACAAAATATTTGGGGATTATTGCTTATTGTGAAAAGGAATCTTTAAGGCATCTTTTAGAATCTTAAAAAATGTAAAGAATATTGCTAACCTGGTGATCTTCTTTCCCTTGTTCATGATGCTTGGCGGAGGTAGTGCTTCGGAGTGCTTGAAATTAGTCTGTGCTCTGAGCTCGAAGGATTCTTTGTCGCGATAATGAAAATGAAAATTGAAACTTCATTATATAAAATGTTTTTCTTTTAATAAAAATTAATTTTTAATTAATATTTTTTGAAATTCTCTTCCTAAAAAGTGTTATAGTGTAACCAATAACTCATATCTAGTTCTAATAGTTATATAGTAAAGATTCAACATTCCTTAATCTTTTCTATAGAGGAGTTCGGTATATAGCCCTTTGATGGTAGTGTCGCAGGGTTTGTCTTGATAGTTTTGAGAATGTCTTTTTTTTCTATTGCCCCCTTTTCTTTGTCCAACAACTTGTATTTCTCAATAGAAGAGTATTATTACAAGAGACATTCGAAAGGCTCGCGTCAAAAACAGAAAAGTGAGGCTCCTAGTAGCTCGGATTCTCTTTTTTCAATTGATCTTGTTGATGGCCCTCTTCATGTAAGCTTAGAAGCGGATGATACTTCTATAGATAACAGTAGTATTAGTAAAACACTTGCATTTAAAAGAATCCCTCGACAAGTTAGTGAAAAGAGATTTAATTTTTTATGTTCTGATTGTCAACTTCTTTGCGACTTGAACAAAACATGTTGTGTGAATCTCTGCCTTTCAACTTATGGAAAGTCAAGGTTATATGAAACACGACCAAAATATTTGTCGCTTAATGGGGAAGAGCAAGAAACATTTCTTCTTTCGCATATGCAGCTTAAAATGGATCACAATGCAAGGTCTAATTCTACACAGGTTGAATATTGGACTATATACTAAGTGTTGTCAAGCCACTTTTAAAATCGCTCATAGCATTGGAAATATGCGGCTGCAAAGAGTTCAAGAGCGTCTTCTGAAGGGATCGTGGATACCATTGGATTGAAATGGTTCTGGATGTAAGGGTCAAATTGGGCAACACGCAATTAGGTGGATGGAAGTATATTTTTCAAAACAGTGCGACATTATGCCTACGACAGGAAGACTACATTTGTCAGATAACTTTACTCGAAGGGAAGTTTACCAATCATACAAGGACGACATGTTAGTAGATGACATTTTAATCGATTGTGGAGGTTATAATTTAACAATGTGGTTATCCCACGAAAGGTACGAATGGGAGTCTGCTCAATATGTGGAAGTTTAAAAAGTATGGCCAAGGGTGGAAAATCAGATGTAGAGATAAGGAATTACAAGAACCTATTAAAAGAACATCATGAAAGTCAAGCATTGGAACGTTCTAAGGCTATGCATCACTAACAAAAAGCGCTTCAATCTCCCGAAAAGTATATGTGCATGATTTTTGATGGCATGGATCAAAAGAAGACTTGTTTGCCGCATTTCCAACGACTCCCAAAAGATATTGCAAATGAGTGCCTCGTGCAAATGCATCTAGTAGGGTGTTTGACATATTGTCAAACAATAAGGCCACAAGTATTCTTAACTTATCCTAATATCCACAACGACCCTAATCTCTCTGTCACCGTCATGAACAGAGTATTGCAATCATGGTCAGGCATAGTACCACCAGTTCTATACGTGCAACTAGACAACACAGCAAGAGAGGATAAAAACTCAACTGTCTTCGGTTATCTAAGCATGCTAGTAGAGAGGGGCATATTTAAAAAGATAAAGGTCAACTTCTTATTAGTTGGTCACACCCATGATCACATAGATCAAATGTTTAGTAGGTTCTCAAAGAAACTAGCTCGTTGTAATGCTTTCACGCTTACCACGCTATCAAAATTGATAAGTGAAGCATATACACGAAAGCCTGAAGTACATCACTTGAATGAAGTGTACGACTTTAAATGTTTCTGCATGGATGGTGATGGGACTAAATGTAGGGTGCTTGCATCTCTTAATAATATAAATTGCAACCATGTCTTCCTCATAAAACAAACCTCGACCCACTTCGAGATGACAGTGTTGTTTGCAAAACAATACTCATCTAGTACACAATGGGAGCCCCAAGAAGGTTGTAGGCTCCTACTTCATATCCCAGATGCACCACTGCATGGTGCACAGCAAATGCCATATGATGATCATAAAAATGTGGCACCCAATAGTTCTATTGATGAATAAAGGGCATATTGGTTGCGATGTCTTGAAAAGAAACAAAAGAATATTGATTGCACCAAGAAGTACGCCGGTGATGAGGATGTTGAATGGTGGGAGATCTTCTTCACCCATCAACGCACCATTTTAGATAATTACATCGACGGATTTTGGCCAATCCATAACCCATTCACATGGAATAATATAGAGCTTCATAATTTAGTTCGACCATAGCAAAGAGATATTTACATGGGACCAAGAAAGTCACGTATTGTTGAGGCAAGATGGCAAGGTAATTTGCAAGAACTAAAAGTTGGAATGTTGGTCGCAACATTAGCTGGGGATGATAACTTGGGCCATCCATTTTGGATTGCAAAAATTATTGAATTAGTGAAGGATGAAGATGGCAATCAGACAAAGTCAATTGTGGTCCACTGGTATCAGACATCTTCACCTGATGCATTTACGGGAAAGTATTCTTTAGAGATGGTTAAGGATGTCGGATGTTCAAGCAGAAAGAGAAGAAGAAAGAATATACCGAGCACAACTACTCTCGCACTAGACCGTGTTGACATACTAGTATACAACTTCTCATTCACAAAATCCGGCCATCTAAGACAAGCCACCATCAAGATAATAAAGGAGAAAATCCTAAATATGGTATCAAACAATATACAGAGACTAACCAGAAGAAATTCTCATAACCACAAAGATGTTGGCTTGGAATTGTACGAAGATAATGAATTGATTGCCACTAATGATGAGGATGAGACATCTGAATGCTCTTCCAATCCATCAAACATGTCTTAAAATGTTGACTTGGTTCAAGCTCGGGATCATTTCACTACATGATCTGAAACTTTGTAAATTACTTTCAGATGTTAAATCACGAATATGTATAATTATAGCTGGTAGTCATGTTGTACATTCTTTTGTAATTTTGGCGATGTATATTGTTCGGCATTTTACTTATGTCTAAAAGTGGTAGTCATGTTGAAATTCAATATATTTTGCCACATTTTTTGAAAAGCTTTACGCATGCGTCACGTCTTTTTGTAAACTTCGTGGTTCTTGATGTAGTGTTCTTAAAATGCGACATATTACTTGTTTCAAATGACCCGGTATTTAAACCATTGCACCTTGCCTACACGGATGTTTGTGTACCTATGCCCACAAGATCTTTGGGTGGTACATTGTCTTTGTTACTTATATTGATGATGCCATTAGGAAAGCTTGGGTTTATCCGATTAAGGGAAAGAATGATGTATACCCTACTTTCAGAAAATGGCTTAGTTCGGTTGAATTGGAAAATGACATAAAGCTTAAGGCTTTACGTTCGAACAATTGAGGTGGGTATACCTCTCACAAATTTGGTGACTTTTGTAAGTCTAGAGACATTCGGAGAGAGTTTATAGCGCCTTACACCCCTGTCCAAAATGGTGTGGCGGAGAGGATGAATAGAACCATTGTTGAGAGACAAGCTCAACATTGGGTGCGTAAACAGGTGTGTAACCCAATACGTAGACTGGATGCGTAAAAACGTATGCAAAATATGACCATGGTGGTGTTTAAACCGGAAGGCCGTTAGAACATTATTCCTCGTAAGGAATAGTTTTGGGAGTTAGTGTAGAAGGCTCATTTATGAGCGGTCAAGTACTATCAGTACTTGTGTCAGCCCGATAGCCAAGGCTTGTACAAAAGGTGCTCACGAAGCACCAAGTATGTACAGAGAACATATAGAGAATTATTTTTGAATTCAGTTTTGTATTTTCTCCTCACTTTGTCTCTCCCTCTCTTTCTCTATGATTTCTGTGT